>NC_137770.1:109714820-110314820 GCF_963455305.1 Plecotus auritus | reverse complement strand
GTCCCTAGAGCAGTGGGATCCCTCTGAGAGTGCGTCGTCATTTTCAAAACAGCTTTTACATAGGTGGCCAGAGTTGCAAAGAGCTGTACTCCAAATTCACTCTGGCCTCTTCTACATCTTGAGGACAACCTCCCAGGTCTGTTTTATTTTCCCTCTAACCATCCTGCTTTTTCAGGTCTTGTTTCTATCTTGCCTAATATAGTGGTTGAAATCAGACACTCAGGAACTCAGCTCTGACACTTACCGGCTTGTGTAATGCTGAGCAAGTGACTTAACCTCCCTATTTCTGAATTGTCCTCCCTTGTAAAGTGAAGAAAAAACTAACACTACTAGGGTTGATGTAAAGTGCTCAGAACATTGCCTGGTATATGGTTAGTGCTATGTAAAGGTTTGCTGTTAATGTTGCCATTACTAATGTTTATCCACTAGTTTCCACTGACTCAAATCTTGCTTGATGTATATAGAACATTGTTTTATATAAATAATTTTCTTAGCTACATTAGTCAATAATATGCATTAGGATTATATTATTATCAAGCTTATGCTCTTACTCTTGATTCTTCCATTTTTTATTTTGTTACCTTCCTTCTTAGTTACTCCTCAATTTATATACTTTAAAAATATTCTCTTTACATTCTTTCCTTCTAAATTATTTTCAAAATACAAAGTTAGCAAGGTTTATTCCAGTGACAACCCTATTATCTCTAGTCCTCTTCTGAACTCCCATTGCACTCGCATTCATCACACACACATTATCACACCACCTCACTGATGTCCTCAGGGCCAAGGTCTATGTGTTACAGCTTTCCTGAGTCCTGTACAATGCTTTGCATGTAGTAGGTATTCAGAAATTAAATGGGAAATGATTGTTTTCCATACTATTTGCCCTTTACATTTTCATGTCTAAAATAGTTATCTCTAACAATTGTTAAGTCAATTCTATTGATACTTTATATAGTTAATATACACCCTATGATACTAAAACCCACCCACAGAGAGATATATGCATCATATTACTTTACTTTGTGAGGCTGATTGCCACTATAGCTAAGCTCCTCTCTCCCTCTAAGTTGGCTTTTCCATCCTCAACTACTAGTAAAAGGCAAGCTTCTTGAAAGCCAAAATCTTGTGGATCTTGTATACTGATTTGTTTCTGGTAATTAGGATAGTGGAGTGGTAGACGTTGTTAGTTGCCTTTATACCAGCCACTCTCCCTGTTTTCTCATCAACACAGCCATCATTTTTGTCTAGTATCTAATACCATATGCTTCAGAAAATCCAAGGCTTTCACCTTGACCCAGAGTGATAAATGTAATAATTCTAAGTCAATCTTAGGTTTTCCTATTCTTGTTGCTAGTGATTGATTTAGAAATGGGCATGTTCTATGCTTTTGCAGCAGTTGTCCTTGCTCCTAAAGAAGAGCAAGGTGATGCCTGGGTCTGTGGCAGCCATCTTGACATCACGAGGGAGCCAGCCCAAGACCACTCCAATGACATCAGAGTGGGAAGGAGATACTGTAGGGCCTTATTGAACTACTACTGATAAACCAACCTTGGATCTACCTCATCCACAGATTTCTTATGTGAAATAATACATTTTCATAATTGTTTAAGCCACTCTTAATTGGGTTTTCAGTTTTTACTGATAGCATTCTGAACTTGGAGGCATGCAATAAATACTTAACTTACTGACTGATGAAACATGTCTTAATTCATGTCATATTGGTGAACTAAAGATCTAAATGTTAAATAGAAGAGATAGCAAATTCTGGTGGAAAAATAACAACAACATCACTTAAAGAATCAAGAAAACTGAATGTTTTTTTTACTAGTATGTTGTTTTAGGTCTTGACTTTGGTGGGTGAGGATTTTCTGAATATTGAAAAATATTAAGAGAAAATTTCCAATAACTTTGTATTGTTACTTTTTAGTTGAATTATAGATTTAAATTGGCCAGTGCTCAAAATACTGCACTTGCTAAGGTGGCCCTGGAGGGTGAGATTCTGTTCTGGCCAGTGCTCTGGCAGGAAGTGGAGCTGTCTGCCTGAACTGCTAAAGCACCAGTCTCTGAAGGAGGGCTGCTGAGACGCACTGTCATATCTGGTCACCTCTTGGGCTGTCAACAATAAAACGATGTGGCAGGTATCATTAACAGGGGTTGTATTCCATCACTTGTCTTTGTGAACATTTGCAGCCTCTTTCCATATTACCAGGTATTCTTTACCTGCCTGCATAACCTGTGTGAGTCTGGCCATGCACAACACTGTCCCATGGAGAAAGCAGAATCTGACATATGGCAGAACATTTCCTTCCGTCTGTACTTGTCTAGTCAACAGAAGGACTTTTGATGACTGATCCATTGGAAGCTTTGCTTTTTCACCTGGACTACTATAGTAACGTTATGTCTACTTGACTGTATCATTCTTCCTCATTCTAGCTCATACACTACATTGTACACATTATACACACTACCACGGCACTTCTTTGCTTACAATCCTTTATGGTTCCTCATCATCTGTGGGTACATGTAAGCTCCTTAGTCAGTCCTGGGAGGCTTGGCTCCAGCTGGACTCTGCCTCTCTTTCTCTGGTCTCTTTTCAATTTCTCACTCTCCATAGAAAAAATCAACCCACATCTAATTACCTATATCTTTCAGAACATGACATGTTCCTAAGACCTCCGCAGTGCTTTTCCCACTGCTCTTCTCTGGAATGCACACCTCCCTTCCCCTTGCCCTCCATGCATGCTTCACCTCCTTTTCTGAGACATGTCTCTGATGTGCTCATGGAAGCTTTCCCTGATCCTCTTGCAGAATTAGAGTCCACCTTTTCTCTGCTCTTCTTCGTCTAGTCATCATTATCACACTAATTGCCTTGCATGATGGTTTCTTTGTTTCTTGCTCTACTATGTTCTGAGCATCTTATAGTCAGGACTTGGTACTGTCCATCTTTGTTACACCTGTGCCCAGAACAGGGTTTATCAAACACTAGGTATACACCAGTTGTTTTTTGGTTTGAATTGAAGTCAATCAAATTGAGGGGGGAAAAAAAAGAGTGCACATGAAACACCTGCAGCCATTTTTGATACAAACAGGTTTGTTGTAGGCTTCTCCTTTGTCAGGATCCTGGAGACCCAGAAATGAACCAAACATTAACTCCCTTGCAGGATAGTGCCTGGGAGCAAATATTTAACAAATAAAGAGAATTTTGGAAATTGAGGCAAGAAATATATAGTACTATTGACTAATCCCCAAATAATCATAAGCCCTAGCACTCATTTTTTCTGTCCTACCATTCAGACCATCAAAATATTTTCTCAAACTAATAATTACTTGTTAGAGCTCAAATAGATTAATTATTTTTCTTTAGTTATCTTTTTTACTTTAGAGTTTAGAGACAGGTATGGGGCAATGAAATCACACAACCTCCTAAGAATTCTAATTCCTTGACTGACTGTGAGGCCAGAACACTTGTTGTTCTTTTGCCTAGATTCCGTCCACACCCATTTGGGAAAGTACCATGTGCTTCTGATATCTCTCCCCAACTTTCTTTGAGAGCTAAAGGACAAAGTTTTAACTCAATAATTTTAGTATCACCTTCTCCTATTGGTAAGTAAATATCTTTCTGCTTTCTTTAGGGAACTCCTGGGTTTTTTGTTTGTTTGTTTGTTTGTTTTTGGTCACCTATTATTCAACACATGCTCTTGTCTTTCAAGAACTTTCTTAAAAAACAACAACTGTGGATAGAAAAGGAAATGAGGTGTGGAAAAATGGTGGCGGAATAGACAGATGTGTCCCGAGCCTAGTCCCAGAGCAGATAGAAAGAACAGGTGAGGGTCGCATGGGGAGTGTCTGTTGGAGAGTTAAGGAACAGCTATACTCCAGGAGAAGGTGGGGGACTGCTGGACGGGGGTCCCCTGACCGGGCATCCCTCACTGCTGCTGGGTTCCTCTCGGAGACACCGGCTCGGACGCAGAGACCGCACCACTTGAAGGGGAAAGTGGATGTTATCTGAAGCCTGAAAATCTACAACTGTGGCACCCAGCGAACAGCTGTGAACCCCAGAGCACCAGTCCCCAATTGGCACAAACACACGGATTCAGAGGAGCTCTACACTCCACCACGGAAAGGTCAGATTTTGCATGGGATAAGGAAAGAGAGAACTACATAACAAGACACCCAAAGAAGACAGACCATGGGGAGACAAAGACACAGCCCGCATATGAAAGAAAAGCAGGCATCACCAGAAAAGGAAGTAAACAAAATGGAGGCAAGCAACCTGCCAGAGAAAAAATTCAGAAAAATGGTCATAAGGTGGCTGAAAAGAATGGAAGACAAATTCAACAATATGAGTAAGAACCAAGAGGAAATGAAGAAGAGCCAAGAAGAAATGAAAAATGACATCGCTGCTGTAAAGAACTCAATAGAAAGCATCAAGAGTAGACTAGAAGAAGCAGAGGATGGCATAGGTGAGCTAGAAGACAAGATGGGAAAAAATACCCAAGTAGAGCAGCTTCTAGAAAAAAAAATTAAAAAGCAGGAGGAGAGCCTAAGGGAACTTTGGGACAACACGAAACAAAACAACATCCGCATAATAGGGGTTCCAGAAGGAAAGGAAGCTGAGCAAGGAATAGAAAACCTCTTTGAAGAAATAATGACAGAAAATTTCCCTGATATAGGGAAGAAAAAACCCACACAAATCCAAGAAGCTCACAGAGTCCCAAGCAAAATGAACCCCAAAAGACCGAGGCCAAGGCACATTATAATTAAATTGGCAAACACCAACGACAAAGTAAGAATCTTAAAAGCAGCCAGAGAGAGACAGAAAGTTACCTACAAAGGAACCCCCATCAGACTAGCAACTGATTTCTCAACAGAAACTCATCAGGCCAGAAGGGAATAGAATGAAATATACAAAGTCATGCAAAGGAAGGGTCTGAATCCAAGAATACTGTACCCAGCAAGGCTATCAATCAAAATTGAAGGTGAAATCAGGAGCGTCACAGACAAAAAAGGACTAAGGGAATTTATTACCACCAAACCAGCAATGCAAGAAATGCTAAATGGTCTGCTGTAAAAAAAAAAAAAAAAAAAAAAAAAAAAAAAAAAAAAAAAAAAAGAAATAGGAAGCGAAGAAGGAACACAGGGGTACAGAATAAAAATGGCAACAAATAAGTACCTATCAATAATAACTTTAAATGTAAATGGATTAAATGCCCCAATCAAAAGACATAGGGTAACGGATTGGATAAGAAAACATGACCCATATATCTGCTGTCTACAAGAAACCCACCTCAGAAAAAAAGACGCACACAGACTGAGGGTGAAGGGATGGAAAAAGGTTTTCCAGGCAAATGGAACTGAAAAAAAAAAGCTGGGGTAGCAATACTTATATCTGACAAATTAGATCTCAAAGTGAAGGACATAACAAGAGATAAGGAAGGCCACTTCATAATACTAAAGGGAGCAATCCAACAAGAAGAAATAACTCTGGTAAACATATATGCACCCAATACAGGAGCAACCAAATACATAAAAAAAACTCCTGGAGGATATCAAGGGAGAGATTGACAGCAATATAATCATAGTAGGAGACTTAATATCCCACTATCTCCATTGGACAAATCCTCTAAATAAAAAATCAGCAAAGAAACATCAATCCTAAATGACTCACTAGACCAGATGGAATTAATTGACGTCTTCAGAACATTTCACCCCAAAGCCACAGAATATACATTCTTCTCAAGTGCACATGGGTCATTTTCAAAGATAGACCGTATGTTGGGACATAGGCAAAGTCTCTTCAAATTCAAGAAGATAGAAATCATATCAAGCATCTTCTCAGACCACAGTGGCATAAAACTGGAAATCAACTACAATAAAAACAACCCAAAGAAATCAAACACATGGAGACTAAACAGCATGCTATTAAACCATGACTGGGTTACCAGAGAGATCAAAGAAGAAATAAAAAACATCATGACAACAAATGACAATGAAAACACTATAATCCAAAATCTATGGGACACAGCAAAAGCAGTCTTGAGAGGGAAGTTCATAGCTCTACAAGCCTACTGCAAAAAACAAGAAACAATGGTAATAAATTACCTAACCCAACAACTCAAAGAGTTAGAAAAAGAGCAACAAGAAAAGCCCAGTGTAAGCAGAAGGAAGGAAATAATAAAGATCAGAGCAGAGATAAACGACATAGAGACCAAAGAAACAATACAAAAGATCAACAAAACCAAGAGCTAGTTTTTTGAAAGGATAAACAAGATTGATGAACCTCTAGCCAGGCTCACCAAGAAGCAAAGAGAGAGGACCCAAATAAACAAAATCAGAAATGAAAGAGGTGAAATAACAACAGATCCCACCGAAATACAAAGGATTGTTAAAAAATACTACGAACAACTCTATTCCAACAAACTGGACAACCTGGAGGAAATGGACATATTCCTAGAAAAATATAACCTTCCAAAACTCAATCAGGAAGAATCTAAACAGCTCAATATGCCAGTAACTATGGAAGAAATTGAAGCAGTCATCAAAGAGCTTCCGACAAACAAAAGCCCGGGGCCAGACGGCTTCACAGGAGAGTTTTACCAAACATTCAAGGAAGAACTAAGACCTATACTCTTCAGAGTATTCCAAAAAATTCAAGAGGAAGGAACACTTCCAAGCTCCTTCTATGAAGCCAGCATCACCCTAATACCAAAACCAGATAAAGACAACACAATGAAGGAGAATTACAGGCCAATATCCCTCATGAATGTAGATGCCAAAATTCTCAACAAAATTCTAGCAAATCGGATCCAGCAGTACATCAGAAAGATCATACACCATGACCAAGTAGGGTTTATCCCAGGAATGCAAGGATGGTACAATATCTGCAAATCAATAAATGTGATACATCACATAAACAAATTGAGAGATAAAAATCACATAGTCATATCAATTGATGCAGAAAAAGCATTTCACAAAATCCAACACCCTTTCTTGATAAAAACTCTCAACAAGGTGGGAATAGAAGGATCATACCTCAACATAATTAAAGCTATATATGATAAACCCACAGCTAACATCATACTCAATGGGCAAAAACTAAAACCATTTCCCCTAAGAACAGGAACAAGACAGGGATGCCTACTTTCACCACTCCTGTTTGACATGGTCCTGGAAGTATTAGCCATTGCAATTAGACAAGAAGAAGAAATAAAAGGCATCCAAATTGGAAAAGAAGAAGTAAAGCTGTCCTTATTTGTAGATAACATGATATTGTACATAAAAAACCCGAAAGACTCCATCAAAAAACTAACAGACTTAATAAATGAATTTGGCAATGTAGCAGGAAACAAAATTAACGCCAAGAAATCTATGGCATTTCTATACACCAACAGTGAACTTACAGAAAGAGAGACTAAAAAAGCAATCCCATTTTCCATCACACCAAAAAAATTAATATACTTAGGAATAAACCTAACCAAGGAGGTAAAAGACCTATACGCGGAAAACTACAGGACACTGAAAAAAGAGATAGAGGAAAATGTAAACAGATGGAAGAACATACCATGTTCATGGATTGGTAGAATCAACATCATTAAAATGTCCATACTACCCAAAGCAATCTATAGATTCAATGCACTCCCCATTAAAATACCAACGGCATATTTCACAGACCTAGAAAGAACTCTCCAAAAATTCATCTGGAATAAAAAAAGACCCCGAATAGCCACAGTAATCCTGAGAAAGAAGAATAAAGTAGGATGGATCTCAATACCAGATTTCAAGCTGTATTACAAAGCCACTGTCCTCAAAACAGCCTGGTACTGGCACAAGAACAGACATATAGGTCAATGGAATAGAATAGAGAATCCAGATATCGATCCAAACCAATATGCGCAATTAATATTTGACAAAGGAGGCAAGAACATACAATGGAGTCAAGACAGTCTATTCAATAAATGGTGTTAGGAAAATTGGACAGATACATGCAAAAAAAATGAAACTAGATCACCAACTTACACCATACACAAAAATAAACTCAAAATGGATACAGGACTTAAACATAAGACAGGAAACCATAAAAATACTAGAGGATTCCACAGGCAGCAAAATCGCAGACATATGCCAAAAAAACTTTTTCACTTATATTGCCCCTAGGGCAATGGAAGCCAAAGAGAAAATAAACAAATGGGACTACATCAAAATAAAAAGCTTTTGCACAGCAAAAGAAACCATCAACAAAACAATAAGTAAACCCACTGTATGGAAGAACATATTTGCAAATGTTATCACTGATAAAGGTTTAATCTCCAACATCTACAGGCAGCTTATACAACTTAATAAAAGGAAGATAAATGATCCCATAAAAAAATGGGCAATGGACCTAAATAGAATCTTTTCGAAAGAAGACAGAAGGAAGGCCAAGAGACACATGAAAACATACTGAAAGTCACTAATTATCCGAGAGATGCAAATCAAAACGACAATGCGATACCATCTCACACCTGTCAGAATGGCTATCATCAACCAATCAACAAACGACAAGTGTTGGCGAGGATGCGGAGAAAAAGGAACCCTCGTGCACTGCTGGTGGGAATGCAGACTGGTACAGCCACTGTGGAGAACAGTATGAAGTTTCCTCAAAAAACTGAAAATGGAACTCCCATTTGACCCAGTAATCTCACTCCTAGGAATATATCCTAAGAAACCAGAAACACCAATCAGAAAGGATATATGCACCCCTATGTTCATAGCAGCACAATTTACAATAGCTAAGATTTGTAAACAGCCTAGGTGCCCGTCAGCAGATGACTGGATCAGAAAACTATGGTACATCTACACAATGGAATACTATGCTGCCATAAAAAAGAAGGAATTACTACCATTTGTAGGTACCTGGATGGAATTAGAGAACATTATGCTAAGTGAAATAAGCCAGTCAATGAAAGAAAAATACCACATGATCTCATTCATTTGGAGATAATGAAAACATTATAAACTGATGAACAAAAAGATAGATACAGAGGCAGCAAAGCATCAAACAGACTGTCAAATTACAGCGGTAAGGTTAGGGAGAGGTGGGGGAAATGAGAGATCAACTGAAGGACTTACATGCATGCATATAAGAGTAACCAACGGATGCAAAACATTGGGGGGTGAGGGCATGTATGGGAGTGGGGTGGGGGGGCAATGGTAAGATATGTACATATATAATACCTTAATAAAAAACAACAACAACAACAACTGTGGTACATATACACAATGGAATACTATGCAGCTGTAAAAAAGAAGCATCTCTTACCCCTTGAGACAGCATGGAGGGACCTGGAGACTATTATGCTAAGTGAAATAAGCCAAGTAGAAAAAGACAAGTATCATAAGATCTCATTTATATGTGGAATCTAATGAACAAAATAGAGACATAGAAGCATGGAATAGACAAATGAATCTCAAAGGGAAGTAAGGGGAGGGAAGAGATTAACCAAAGAGCTTATATGCATATAGAGACCCGGTGCATGGATTCGTGCACCTGCAGGGTCCCTCGGTGTGGCCTGCCGCAATTGGGCCAAAACTGGCAGTCAACGCCGCCTGCCACTCCTGCCTGCTGCTCATCCCTGCCCCGCTGCACCTGCTGCAGGCTCGTGCCCAGTCAGTCCCAATCGGGAGAGGCTCACGCTGCCACAGTGGTGCTTGCCAGCTGTGAGCCCTGAATCTAGTGCACATGGGTCAGCTGAGCAGCGCTCCTGCTATGGGAACACACTGACCACCAGGGGGAAACTCCTGCATTGAGTGTCTGCTCCCTGGTGGTCAGTGTGCATCATAGCGACTGGTCGTTCGGTCGTTCGGTCACTTAGGCTTCTATATATATAGGTATGCATAACCCATGGACACAGACAATAGTGCAGTGAAGGCCTAGGGAGGGGGATAGAGCCAGTTGGAGGAGGTTAAAAGGGGGAAAAAGGGAACATCTGTAATATTTTCAACAATAAAGATAAATTTATAAAAGAGATTTATAAATTTGGAAAGATGATACCCTTGGATTCTGGAAGGGTGGTTTCCCAAGGATCCTATAGATCAAGTACTTTCCCAGTATTTCTTTCAGTGGATAACAGGATCTTTCTTACTCCTCAATTGCCACTGTAAGAGGGAAATTGGTCATCCCTTTGTGAGAAAGGGAAAATACTCAGTTACTGAGAAATTTGAACAAGATTTATTCTTTTGCATTTCTCTCTTTATGGTGACCAATCATGTTTACTTTGCAATTTTTGTAAGCTGGATAAGTCAAGGTTCCTTTGAGTAATTTTGTTTTCCTAATCTACAGATTTTTCAAAAAATATACCATTCCCTTTTGCCTGGTTACCATGCCTGAACTCAGAAAACATAATGGTATTTTTATATAGAACCATTTGCACTAGTGTTTAATAAAAGCATTGCTACAGTTAATAGAAGAATAGAGGGGTAACAGGTGAACGATATTTTTGCCTTAGCTGCATGGGATGGCAGTCTGTCTCTGAGAGGAAGGTGCACATATAGAGCTTGGCTGGTGTGGATACAATTAAAAAGGCCTATGGAATGCCCAGAAACCCTTCCACAATTTGATATCTTTAGAAAAGCTACACCGCATACTTCAGTTTCTTTAATATTTGCTAGAGTTTTACCAGTTTACTTTGGTGAATTTGTTTCCAGGTAGTTAAAAAATAAAGAAAGAAAGAAATGGAATGAGAAACAGTTGCCAAGTGCTTTAGCTCCTGAGCATGAAATTGGGCCTCAGGCCAGAGAAGTGAATTTTCTTTGGGTCTAGGTCAGTGAAATGAAACCCCAAGAATCCAGTCTTCAGATATGTCATTATCTAACAAGCCAAAGGAAATGGATGACATGAAGTCTACTAAGGAGTTGAATTTTGGTCTATAATTTATGTGAACATCAACTCACAGTTAAAATACCTATGAATCAGCATCAAATTGCCCCATCACGTGGACAGTGTGAACAGAGACACATTGCACACAGATCCTATGCAGTAATAAGGAGTTTGGTTTAGATACCCTGGCAATGATCATTAATTTTGCTATGTTTGATTTAGTGTTTGTGTTAATGTATTCTATCTAGTATGTCTGAGAATATGAAAGTAACACCTGGTGTGCTCTGTGCAAATGCCTCTCTGCTTCAGGAGGAAAGCCAAAAGGGACGCACATAGCTGAACCTGAAGCATCATTAGAAACAGGCTCTGTGGAATAAACTCCTCAGATTTCTGAGAATAAAACAAAGTCAGAGAAAATAATACAAATATATTAGTCTTTCTTGTATGCAAGACATACTTTTAAGAAAATATTATGCTCAGAAGTTTATTTTGGGGCAGTTTATGGACCAAATCAGATTTTAATTGCATAGCTTTGTTTGCTAGTGAGTGCTGCCTAACACACACACACACACAATTTGCAACACAATTTGCAAGCAGAGACAGTGAGGCCAATTAAAAAATGCTCACGTTAAGAAGCTTAATTTTATTTTTTTGCTAGTATGCGAAGACTATCAAAAGGTGAGTATTCCTTCTAACATATGTGCCCACAAAAGCTGGGCGCACGAGACACTGTGCCCATGTGAAGGTATGAAGGCGAAGTTGTCGACTTCATATTTCTTGGAGCAATTGCTCCAGCTCCCAGTGCCTCTGAGATCGGCATTCTCTTCTTTTTGTGTAATTCAGAGCTGGAGACCCACAGAGTTAGCTTATGACATAAAGAGTCTCTAAGAAAAAACAGGCAAGCCAAGAAGCAGCCCTTTCCTTAGAGACCTAGAAACACAGAATCCTCATGATAAGGAAAGCTGCTGGATTACTTTACATTCATGGTATTTCCTAGATTTGCATCAAATCTAATAAAGAAAGATATATTGACTCTTTGGATTTTCTTGCACAAGAATATCCAAAATCCATTTCATCCTTTTATTTCATGTTTACATAAAAAAATATTAGCAGCTCAGTTTCATTCAAGTCTAGATTGCCTCTACCACCCGTTAGACTTTCTCACTAGTGAGAAGATAACTAATCATACTGTACCATTTTCATTGCTATATTCATTTTACAAATGTATTGACATTTCTAATATGTAATATGAGTAAGAAACAATTCACTATTTTCCCCCTGATGTCTTGAGGAGCAAAATAGTTCCCTGTTTGTCACATTCCCAGGGCTAGAAAGTCTTGCTAGCCATCTCCCGCTTCACCTGGAAATGAAAGGTGATAATCTGTAATCCATTAATTTAATATATATTGGAAATACATTCCTGGTGCAACAAGAGTGCTCAGTATTCAACTGGAGTTCTCAGGTGCAGTAGGAAAATGCTATGGTCTGTTGAGCTCACATTCTGGCTGATTAATACACTGCTAAATGCTCTTTGGAGCTTTGCCAGGAAAAGTATAAATAGCAAAAGAACTTACACTATAAGTATCTGTCTTTTTGCCAAATCATACAAGGAAAATATGTTTAAGGAGGAAAAAAAAAAGACAGGAGGATGTGTTTTTATTACATGTATGCTCATCAGATTCCAGATCTGTAAAACTCATTAAAAACAACATGAAGTATTTAAAATCAGCAGCAATCACCTTGCTTGGTTACTGATTTACAAGATTAAAAACATTATGAATTGAAGACGGGGGTGCATTAATAAACACGGATTCCTGAAATAATCCTTGGTGATTACTTGCTGTTGCATTCAGTAAGAGGGCTCAAAATCTCATGTAAGCATGTAAGTGAGGAGGAGGAGAAGGCATCAATATTCAACAGTGTCCCTAGGAAATTGAGAAGGTTGTTTAATGGCCATTGTGCAGAACCCTAAAAACTATCAGTACTTATTTTGAAGTCACTGGCACATCTCAGTCCAGTGGCAGGAAAAGTTTTTAAGATAAATATGCATGTGAGGACTTTCCTAGTGTTAGGGAAAATTTTCTCATTATTCCATGCCTGGTTGGTTTTTGTAACTTAGAGTTCCTGAACACAGGAGAGACCCAACACCAATGTAGAGTGGAGTTTCTGTCATCATCCCTACAGCCGGTACTTACTGTGTCATGATCCATTCTTTACATATATGAATGCCTTTAATCTTCCCAACAACTTCATCAGTAGATACTATCACTATCCCCCTTGTACAGAGACAGAAACTGAGGCTTCAAGAGGTTTAGTAATTTCTAGAAGTTCTCACAGCCAGTCCATGACGGGGCTCACTCCCAGCTGGTCGGCCTCCTGAGAGCCAGGCACAGGCACCTGGTGCTGTTTTAACATATCTAGCTCTCATCCTCGAGGTACTCAATTTGAAATAATCTTCTGTTGTTTGTTTTCTTCCAAAATGTATAATTTTGGTGGGAAAAAAATCTCAAACCCATAGGACCTTTGTATAGCAGTATTATAAATGAAATTACATGGTGGCTACATAATAAATATACATAAAAATGAAAAGAGGGAAATGAAAGAGAGCAGGTTGGGGTCAGTTTTAAAGAATGGATGCATAAGTACACATGTGTTTTTGTGTGTGAAGCTCAGCAGGGCCTCAGAGTCAAGAGAGGTCCAAATGTACCATTGAAGGTATTCCATTTGGTGCATGGAGGGTAGATATAGATCCAGGAAACATCAAGTCAGGAATGCAACCGAGGAAGACTGGACTGCATCTTCATTCATTTCTATGCCACGAAGCTCCTACAGGATAAGGCCCTTCTCCCTCAGTGAGTGCCTCTTGGACTCAGGGATATTCCACTGTGGTGCATGGTGGTGGGAATCTCTATTTGATAAAACTTCCAGAGGCCTGTATGTCTCTTGCTACTGAAGGATCCCTGGATTTTTAAGGGATACAAACCATATTAACTCTTTATTACCTCGAGGCCACTGAACTTCAGTAGGGCCTGCCCTGATCCAAGGGGAGGAGAATACAGAATTTTCAGTGAGAATGAGCTGGAGCGGCCAAGCTGAAGGGGGCAACCTCAGGAGTGCTGTTCCAGTATTCAGCTTCATGTTGCTCTTATGCTCCAGATGCCACCTGATCATGTGCAGACCAATTCCTCTTTGCTTTCATTTTATTTTAGTTTTGCTTTCTAAGCAGTTCCAAGGCTAGCTGAGAGAAAAGCAAATTGCCAAGCAAAGAAAAACTGCTTTATGAAGTGAGGACCTCTGTCTCTGAGGCAGCTAGGTGTCTTGGGTGCCCCGTGGAGAGCACTCCAGAAAACCGCCTTGTTACTGTGCTCCCCTGGCTCAGGTGGTCCCTCCAGATGTCACCACTTGTCCCCATTATGATACCTCTAACTCATGCTTTGGGTCTACATAGTGTCTTGTAGCTTCACAACTAGACCTGCCTGTAACAGCCACTTCGAACTCATGCCTCTTCTGGATGGTTCTGGATGCTGTGTCCTGGATGCTGTCTCTGACTCAATCTCAGTACCCCCTTCCAAAGCTATTCTACCTACTGAGCCCAGGCCTTGAAAATTAGAAAAATGCATGTCGAGGTCAGGTTTCATTTTCTTTACATGGACCAAGACACCAGCATTTATCAACAGGAAAAAGTTGCTAGAATCCTTGATAAAAGCCCAGGGTATTACTATAAAGCTATATAGTAGCTTGCAGTGTGGCCTCTTCCCTTCACTCACTGGACACCCCCTGTTGTTGAGTGATTTCTTTATTTTCTCCTTCTTCTAGTACTAGTTACACATATTTAGCCTGAACTCGAGCTTTTCTCCCTGCACATACCAGCAATAACTGAGACAACAAAATGTCTACAGTGGTCCTCCTTAAACCTCAAACCAATACTATGTTCAACCTAATGGCAAGAACTTTTCTAGAATTGAGGAGTCAATAAAAATATTCTGTTACATAAGCTCATTACATTGTAAATTTTGGTTTCATATAAGTTCAGGCAAACGTGTGTAAAGATATTCTGGAGCATGAGAACCCGTTCAGGCATAGCTGCTGTGAAGTCAGCCCCAGGTGTTCCATTGTGGGAGGTTTGGGTGGCTTAGTGATGGAGCACATGCACAGGTGTCTGTGGGTGATGTCATTGACCATATTTACTCCAGGTGACAACTCAGACATTTTTAACTGACAAGTCTAGGGCAGTGATCATGTGATCCAATGAAAACCTAGTTCAGGGAATTTGGAACTCAGTCTATACCCCACTTCAGAGACTCATGTTAATGTAAAGAGTACAGTAACAAGACTGAGCTTTATACCAAGGACAGCTGGGCATTACCTCCTTTAATCCTGGTACCAGCCCAGGAGTGGAAATATTTGTCAGCTCCATTTGTAGAGAAGGAAGCTGGGATCAACAAAATGAAATTACTTTCTTATGGTGACTGTTTTCTCTTGCTTGAAAGCCCAGCTTCTCCCACTGAGGTAAGAAATCTACTTAATCTAGCTTTGCATGCTACAGAATTGGAAGTTTTCATCTGAGTTTAGAGATAAAAGAAGGCTCCATTGACCATGTACCTCAGGGGGGAAACCTTGAACCTAGGGCTTCCCCATTAGGAAGTCGAATGGATGGTTATTTTGATTAATAATATTAGGGTTTCTTTGGCTGTTCAGCACCCAAACACCCTGCTTATTCAGGGGAGTTCTCCATAGTGTGCACATTTGGTGGGATAAGGTGTGCTGCCTCCAGCTACAGAAAGCAGAGAGAAGGTAGGAGGACTTCCCTTTGCCTGAGGGCCTAGACTTAAGTATGTGTGTGGGCTTGGTCTGGTCAATTAGAATTTCCTGCCTGGGATCCTATATAATGAAAGCCTAGGTGGTGTTGCACAACACCCTTGTGTGATGTTGTCACAAGATGGCTGCCACAAGATGGCCACCACAAGTTGGCCATCAGGAGAGGACAGTTGGGGACTATTGGGCTGGCAGGAGAAGGCAGTTGGGGATGATTGGGCTGGCAGGGGAGGGCAGTTGGGGGAGATCGGGCCAGCAGGGGATCAGTTAGAGGGTGATCAGACTGGCAGGCAGAAACAGGAGCCAGCAGTCCCAGATTGTGAGAGGGATGTCCGACTGCTGGTTTCCTCCTGGTGGTCCTTCTTAAGAACCACTTTTTCTGTTGCTGAGCCAAGAGCCAGCCATCTTCTCGACTTCCTAATGAGGCAGCACTAGGTTCAAAGTCCCTCCCCCCCAGGGCCAGCAGGGCAGGACAGTTGGGAGTTACTGGGCCAGCAGGGAAAGGCAGTTGGGGGCAATCAGGCCAGCAGGGGAGCAGTTAGGCATCAATCAGGCTGGCAGGGGAGTGGTTACGGGGCAATCAGGCAGGCAGGCAGGCGAGCAGTTGGGAGCCAGCAGTCCAGGATTGTGGGATCAGGCCTAAACCAGCAGTTGGATATCCCCTGAGGGATCCCAGATTGGAGAGGGTGCAGGCTGGGCTGAGGGACACCCCCCCTAGTACACGAATTTTGTGCACCAGGCCTCTAGTTTGAATAAATAATCAGGGGTTATATGACAAGGTTTGGTGAACCCAATCTTTCCTCTTTTGCCTGAATTTCAATATTCTGGCACCGTCTTATGTTCCTTTTTACCCTCAGATAGCAATTTAAAGAAATTACTTTTTACTATTTTTTAAGTTAACTCCTATCAAGAATAATGTGATTTGATAGGTTATTTTTCTATCAAATATTCAGCTCTTTCCTCATAGTTTGAAAGAACCTGTCACAATTCCCAAAATGTTAAGGCAAAACCAGCCATGAAGGAAAGCCCATGCCCAGGGTTAGAACAAACAAGCTGGCCTAACAAGAACCAAGTAAAAGGCTAAAAAGGAAATAGGCACTTATATGCACAAACATACATATGGATATACACACATATGTGTACCTGTATGTGCTTATATAATAGACATATGTAAAATGTTTTTCTATGCTTTTTGGTGAGTTTGAATGGAACATAAGTTGGAAGCAAGCTGATAGAATTTCTGCATTAAGCAAATAAAATGTCTTAAATGTTTAGAAACTGCTGATAAAACCCTTGCTCCTTAATTTTTAAGGAGCAGCTGTCTTCCTCTGGAAGTAACAGGTCTGGAAACTAAGAAGCTGAGTCTCTTAGCATGTTATTTGAAACACTTTAAGTCAATGGCTGGGTAGACCTGGGCTTGTTTTCTCACATGGGAGGTGAAGAGTTGGGGTCTTTCATGTACTTTCTAGCTATAAAATTCTGAGTCTATAATTTATGAAAATACCCTGGGTATGAATTCTTCTGCTGTTGTGCCTAAGTAGTTCTTTTCCGGATGGTGGAGGAGCCTTGCACAGTTAGTAGCCTTTCCCTGCTTTCGCATTGCTGCCCCTTACTCCCCAAGCAGCTGCTGCATGAAGCATACTGGAAGGTAGGACTGTGGGTGGGGCTTCTGAATGGTGGTTGAGTCATCAAAGTCGGAGCCAGAGAACCCAGAATCCATGTGTCCCATGCCAATGAAGTATTTCTGTCATGAGGTCATTCTCTCACCACTTAAAATGTTAACATTTCATACATCTACATGGAAAATCACAAACTCTAAAAACTAAAACAAAGTACATCATTCAGGATACCAACAAGGAACAGATGGCGCACTCAAATTAGGAAATGTCAAAGGAAGTTTACTTACAAAGGGACTCTTTATGAAAATGTGGGGAAGCACAAGGAATATTGCAGTAACCTGGGGTTAATAACAGTGGAATAGCTACCATGACTAAGGAGACAAGGGGAGAGAGTGGTGTCTCAAATTCTTAAGATTCTTGTAGTGGAGACTTTCTGGAAAGGAACAGTGGCATTTGCTTATACCACAGAAACAGCCTAAAGCAATACCTCAGAAAGTGAGCCAAGGGGAATACTAGTAACCTGAGCACATTCTTTTCCCTCTTTCTAATCTTCTGCTAAGGCTCTTCCCTGGCTAAACTCAACTGCAAGCCAAGTGTAGGAAAGTCTATTAATTGAATGCATGTTCATCAACCTTCTGAGGCAGGAACAAGGGTGGAGAATGACAGATAATGAGTCTGGAGGATGAAAGAGAAGATATCCAGCACACAAAGAAAATAAATAAATACAATGTAGGGGCAAAATGGTTTCAAGCTCTTTTATTAGGTTAACTATAACCTTAATCACTAATTATGTAAAAACAATATCATATTTATTTAGCTTTTTGTTATATGGACTTGGAGAGTAGTCCATATAATGTGACTTGGGGGAAAAAAAGATTACCCAATAATATCAAACCATGACATAAACATCTAATGGATGAGAGTGGAGATAAGTGAAAAGGGATCAAATGACTTCCTGGTCATCAGGACCAGAAAAATACCAATGAGCATTGATGTATCTGTGGAAGCAAAATGCTGGTCAGAGATTAATGGCAGGCTCTAGAAATGTAGAAATGGAGGTCTTGGAAGCAAGATTTTAGTGGTTTTTTTTCAGCACTGAAGAGGAGAGAGAATGCTCTGGCCTGAAGAAGGAATGAATGCTTGGCATCCTGTTGCAAAGAGGAACACACCTGAGTTGCCTCCTGCTCTTACAAAACCCCTTTGTCTTAAGTACATAATCTTTGAGCAGCTCTTTCTGATCTGGCTTTTCTGTAGTGTGGATATGAAGTGAGAATGTTCTGAGATGACCTCTTTTGTCTGAGATGGTGGTTATGCTTTCCACAACAAAGAGCACATTGGTATTATGCTTGTACTAGTGGCCCAGTGCACAAAATTTGTGCGCATTAAAAGGGGATTAATTAGAGGAAATATTTTAATATTGCTATTTGCCCTTTATAATAGAAATGTCGGAGATGAAAGAAAATTAGTAAAATGTATATGAAAATCTTCCTCCTGTCAGAGTCTGGGGCATGTTGTGGGACCAAGAGTCAAGTCCCCACCCACTGGCAGCATCTCAAAATCATGTGAGATCCAGACCCGGCCAGCCCCACCCTTGTCAAGCCCCACCAGGTCGGGGGCACAGCCTCAGGTCCCCTGTCAAGGCCCGCCAGGTGGGGGGGTGCAGCCTCAGGACCCCCATCAAGCCCAGCAGGGTGGGGGGCATAGCCTCAAGTCCCTCGTCAAGCCCCACCAGGCAGGGGGCGCAGCCTTAGGTCCCCCAGCCCAGCACCTGGTCGGGGGGCGCAGCCTCAGGTCCCCTGGTCTGGCACCGGGGTGGGGGGAGCAGCCTGAGGTCCCTCAGCCCAGCGCCAGGGCGGGTGGCATGGCCTGAGGTCCCCCGTCAAGCCCTGTGGGGCGGGGTGTGCAGACTGAGGTCCCCCGGCCTGGTGCCAGGGCAGGGGGCATGCCTTGAGGTCCCCCATCAAGCCCCACTGGGTGGGGGACGTGGCCTGAGATCCCCTGTCAAGCCTGATGGGGTGGGGGGCACAGCCTCAGGGCCCCTGGTCTGGTGCTGGGTTGGGGGGTGCAGCCTCAGGGCCCTCAGCCCAGGGCAGGGGGAGCAGCCTGAAGTTCCCTGGCCCAGCACCGGGGCAGGAGATGCACCTTAAGGTCTCTTATCAAGCCCTGCTGGGCAGGGGGCATGGCCTCAGGTCCCCTGTCAAGCCCTGTTAGGCAGGGGGTGTGGCCTGAGGTGCCCTGTCAAGCCCTGCTGGGTGGGGGGTGCAGCCTGAAGTCCCCCAGCCTGGCACCAGGGCTGGGGGCCCCCTGTCAAGTCCCACGGGTCGGGGGGCCCTGCACCATGCAGCCTCAGGTCCCTGCTGATTGCTCGTTAAGGCTCATTACAGGAACTTAGCCTCCACTGCGGGTGCAGCCATCTTGTGTTATGGCAACCCTGCCTCCGCTGTGAGCAATGCCATCTTTGTGATGGTGTGATGGTCAATTTGCATATTCCATCTTTATTAGATAGGATTATTCAGACCTGTGAGTGGACTGCAGTCAGCCTGCCCCTCTGCAATGGGTCTGCTTTCAGATGCTGACCACTCAGATTGCTGAGTCTGCAAAGCTGAGGACCTTGACAATTATGAGTCTCTTGTTGAGCCAAGCAGCCATTTCCCTGGAGGTGTTAGGAGCATTAGCCCTTTTCCTTTGGGAATTTCCAGCTACTTCCTGTCTAATGTCACTTTCATAAGTGCTTTTCATTCTACCTTTGTAACAATTCTCTGAGAATGATAATTGTATTCTCATTTTTCAATGGCAACAAACTGAAGGTCAGAAAAGAGAAGTCAATAGACCAAGGTTACATAACTCGTGGGTTGCAAAGGAAGGTCTTGAAGTCAGGCCTTCTGACTAAAATAGTGTCACTAGTAGCAATAGCTTAAATGGCTATACCAGACTTTTTTTTCTAAGAGTTTTATAATCATTAACTCATATATCTCTCAAACAACTGTATAATGAGATTATTATTATCCTCATTTTTGCATGTGAAGAAAATGCATCCAGAGAACTAAGTAGCTTGTCCAAGGTCATGCATTACTGGTGCAGTGAGTTTGCAACTCTACAGTGCCTTAGCATCCAGTCTAGAGACAGAGGGAAGGGCGGAGGGAGGCATGGGGAGGGGGGTGGAGTAATGGAGACAAGTCAATTCAGATGAAGGCAGCTGGTAGGGGCTTGATGAGCTCAGATGTTAATTGCAGATCTTAGCTAATCATTTACTTCCTAGCTCTCTGAATTGCACACTGCTTACCTTGTCTTTCAGATTATCTGAGAATTTAAATTCAGCTCTTGTTATTAATTTGAATAAATACTATAGGAGGTTCAAGAGGTTAAGTTACTAAAAACGGAAACTTGGTGTTTGCTCTGTTTGGTTTCAGGGATCCCAAATGTCTATGGTATTTATGGAACCAGGAAGTGCTAATATAACAGGAATGTGATGGGCAGAGTAAATTGATACTAAATAAATCAGGAAGTCCTGGAAACTGTTGAAAAAAGATGGCTGTTGGAACATTACTACTTGACTTTCCAGCCCCGCCCGCCCCCCCCCCCCCCAGCCTCCCAGTCCAATTAAAGTGTTGGTTTTTTTAGAGGTTTTTGTCAAGGAGAAACCTAGCAATGCATTGACTTTTGCCTGTGTCAGATAGTAGAGCCTCTAGCTAATGTTGAAGTGACAAACTGTATTTCACTGCCCCTTCTTTCTGATACAGTCCACAAAAGAACACTTTTTTTTTCTCATTTCAGTACTGTGATCTTACGTATTTTTACATGAGTGATCTTACAATATTTTTAATAATAGAATATGTCAACATCCTTGTGTTGTGCTGTCCAACATATTGACCACTAGAGATATGTGATATTGAAATTTAAATAAAATTCATTACTTGCACTAGCCACATTTGAAGTGCTCAATAGCCTCCTGTGGCTGGCATTGGCTAGTGACCATTGTATTGGACAAGGCAGAGACAGGACATTTCCAATGTCACAGAAAGCTTTATTGGAAAGCCATATGTAGAGTTCAATCTCAATTGGGAAGAAAAGGCAAACATTAAAAGAGAGTAGGGTCCTGGCCAGTGTGGCTCATTTGCTTGGAGAATTGTCCCATGCACCATAGGCCACAGATTCAATTCCCAGTCAGGGCACAGACATAGGTTTCAGGTTCCATTCTTGGTCAGGAAGGATATGGGAGGTAGTCTATTGATGTTGCTCTCTCACATCGATGTTTTTCTATTTCTCTCTGTCTTTCTCTCTCTCCCTTCCACTCTCTCTAAAATCAATAAAAACATATCCTTGGGTGAGGATTAAAAATAAATAAACAAACAAATAAATAAAAGTGGGTAGATGTGATGCATATACATAAAATGGAACACTACGCAGTCATAAAAAAAGAAGGAAATCTTGCCATTTGTGACAACATGGATGGGCATA
This sequence comes from Plecotus auritus, assembly GCF_963455305.1. Classification (NCBI taxonomy): domain Eukaryota; kingdom Metazoa; phylum Chordata; class Mammalia; order Chiroptera; family Vespertilionidae; genus Plecotus; species Plecotus auritus. The sequence goes on along the minus strand of NC_137770.1, from coordinate 110,293,070 downwards.
GAGGGTATTTAAATCAGACAGAGAAAGACTAATATTGTATAATTTCACTTATATGTGGAATCTAAACAATAAAACAAACCAACACATCAAAATAAAACTCATAGATATAGAGAATAGATTGGTGGTTGCTAGATGGGAAGGGTGTTGGTTGTGAGTGAAATGGATAAAGGGGGTCAATTATATGGTGATGGATGCTAACTAGACTTCTGGTGTATACAAAGATCAAATTACTATGTTGTGTACTTGAAACTGATATAATATTATATACCAATTTTACCTCAAAAGAAAAAGCAAGTGGTTGCAAAGGAAGGTCTTGAAGTCAGGCCTTCTGACTAAAATAGTGTCACTAGTAGCAATAGCTTAAATGTCTATCTACCAAACATTTTTTCCAAGAGTTTTATAATCATTAACTCATATAAATCTCAAACAACTGTATGAATGAGATTATTATTATCCCCATTTTAGCATGTGAAAAAAATGCATCTAGAGAACTAAGTAGCTTGTCCAAGGTCATGCATTACTGGTGTGGTGAGTTTACCAAGGTTTCCCCATAAAAGGCCTTTTTTCTGGACTCATGAGTAGAATGGAGAGGTATCTGTAAACTCAGGGAGCATGCCTTATAGACTAGGAATCTTATACAGTGGAAACAAGGATATCTATTCCATGTACGATTGGTGCTCCTATTTTCTTATTCCCTGTAATATTACCAGTGCATATTAGTAAGTTAGAGCCTTTATCAGCCACACAAATAGGAACCAAGGAAAGGGACTTTGGGCCACAACTGGATCTGAGCATTTAGCAGTGATAATAGCAGCAGTAGTAATAGGGATAGTGAAAACTCAGTTGCCTGCCCTTCTTGGTTGCCTCTAACTTCCTTCCTGTTGTACACTGTGTTCCAAAGACTATACCACATACTCTGTTCCGCGAGTGTGGAGAGGTTGTGCCTTTGATGATGAAGCTGTGCACCCACTAAGCATTTGGGGATAAGAACTATTCTCTTTCAATGCTCTTCAGTGCCCATAGCAGAACCTCCTTGGGCACAGTAGGTACTTCCTGTTGCTGGTTGGATGAGCTACCTTCCAGACAGAATGAATAGTCTTGCTACAGTCATTTAGATGCAGTGTTTCTCTGAGACAGCCAGCCAACCACCTCTCCACCACCTCTGTCCCCTGTGACTAGAAGAGACTCAGTGATTGTGTGGCATACAGGAAAGAGCTTGGATACAGGACTCAGGAGGCTTCATCTCAATTGAACTTCACCCTGATGCATGCTGTGGCTCCCAGAATGCAGCCTTCCTTCATAAGACTGGCTCAAGGACTAGGTACAGCTGAGCCTAGCAGTTAAAGCAGCAGAACCCAAAGCTGCTTTAGGATGACCAGAGAGATGGGGATCCTCCTTTATCTGCTGCTAACTAGCTATATGACGTTGGTTACAAATAAATCTCTTTTTATATCAGTTTTCTTATCTTTAAAATAAGCTGCTTGGGTCATGTGATTCTAATATCCTTTCCAAATCCAAAACTATATGAAAGAATGTTTTCTTTGGAAAACTATCCTTGTTATTACTCAACTAGTGGCCTGGTGCACAAAATTCATGCACATTAAAAGGGAATTAATTAGAGGAAATATTTTAATATTGCTATTTGCCTTTTCTCTATAATAGAAGTGTCAGAGATGAAAGAAAATTAGTAAAATGTATATGAAAATCTCCCTCCTGTCAGAGTCTTGGGCATGCCGTGGGACCCAGAGTCAAGTTCCTGCCCAGACCTGGCTGGCCCCACCACTGTCAAGCCCCGCAGGGTGGGAGGGCACAGCCTCAGGTCCCCCGTCAAGCCCTGCCGGGTGGGGATGCAGCCTCAGGTCCCCCAGCTCCAGTGCTGGGGTGGAGGGCATGGCCTCAGGTCCCCTGGCCCTACCTAAAGTCTGCTGGCCCCAGCGCAAGGGCACAAGGGCATAAGGGCACGAGGGTGCGAGGGCATGAGGGTGTGATGACCATCTGCATATTAGCTCTTTATTATATAGGATGGCAGGTTATTTTCAAGGTGCTTGACAATAGATTTTTTTATTATTTTCCCTGTCATTGCCTCCTAACTTCCCATGTAGAGAAGTTTTCCATTGGTCATTCTTTTATTTTTTTTCACTTAGAAAAAGAAATGAAGTTGTCCCATTGGTTAAATGGTTTGCCTTTCAAAAAAAATCTTTAAAATGATAGCTAATGATACTGAAATTACTCTGGACATGTTCTCAAGTGTGTATTGTTCACTTGTCAGAGCCTGGAGTGGATATTAACAATTTCTATTTTTTGCCTCACTTTTCTTTCTTCTATCACAGGGCTCCCCTGCTATAGACTAACATAGAATACACTGGCATTTGGTGTCATATGCCAGCAATTTCCTCCACTACTTAATACAGAGTTTCTCAAAGTGTGGTCTCCTATCCAGCAGTATCAGCATTAACTGGGAACTTGTAGGAAATGCAGATTTTCAGGCAATCCTAGACTACAGAATAATGAGTCTGTTTTAATAAGCATTAAAATGATTCTGATGCATGCTAAATTTGGGAATCTGAGAACTACTGTTCTAATAAAATACAACATTTTTGTCTTATCCTTCTTGTTCTTAATATATTTTTCTATTTCCTTAATACAATACATTAAAAGACTTTTAAAATGTTGAAAAATTTATGCATTGCCTTTTCTTATTCTGGCCCTAAAAGACCTGTTAATTTCTCTTCTTTGTTGAATGGCTTAATTTTCTTTTTCTCTGTCTTTCTCACAGAAAAAGTTTATCACATGGCATGAATTAAATGAAATATAAACCAACAGATGGCTGAATAATCTATATTTTAATTAGGCTAATATTGATGGCAGGAGCAGATAAAATCTCAAGTCTCGATGTCTCATAAAAAAAATCATTCCTATTTATGTGAGGTTCTAAAAGGGAGTTTCTAAATAATGAGGGTGCTGTTTCAGGCTCAGTTTCAATAACCCAATTTTCATCTTTTTTGTAGTTCTGCCGTATTCTACATTTGGTTTTTAGGACCAGCCTGTGTCTGCATCACACCAGTGAAAGGAAGAAAGTGAATGGAGGATGACTGAGGGGAACTTCTTAATGGGTCAGCCCTAGAACTGACATATTACTTTTTGTCACATTTCATTGGCTTGAATTTAAGGGAGGCTGGAAATGTGGTTAATCCCAGAAGGTTTGGTGAACAGATCTTCATCAAATGACCTGCCTGAGTTCATCAAGTAGCTTTCTTGCTAACTTCAGTTTCCTCATCTGTGAAATGGAAATAATTATACCTGCAGCTCCAGAAGGTTATTAGAATTAAATAACCTAACCACTATTACTACTACAATGTGGAGCTGATCAAGTCTTGATTTTACTGGCTGATAACTTTCAGGTTCAGAAGATAGAGTCTAGTCAAGACCTATTCTGATCTTACTGAGGATAAAGGTATGACAGAGATATTGGAGTTAAGTGAAAGTATCATTGAGCAGTCCAGAGGAGCAAGGAAATTAAATATTCGGCAGTTAGGCATAAACATTGGGTTTAGAAAACTGAATTTCAAAAACTTCAAAAAAAGTATGTTCTCTTGCTTACACAGTATAAATGAGAACATAGCTCACCATGGGAGAGAAGAATCTAGAGCAGTGGTTCTCAACCTTTCTAATGCCGTGACCCTTTAATACAGTTCCTCATGTTGTGGTGACCCCCAACCATAAAATTATTTTCGTTGCTACTTTATAACTGTAATTTTGATACTGTTATGAATCATAATGTAAATATCTGTGTTTTCCAATGGTCTTAGGCAACCCTGCTAGCGACCCACAGGTTGAGAACCGCTGCTGTAGAGCCTAAGACCATTGGAAAACACAGATATTTACATTACGATTCATTAACAGTAGCAAAACCACTGATCTAGAGGAAAGCAAATTCTGACAGGACATGCTTCCACTGAGAAGAAAAAGGAGGGAGTCAGTGTTCACATAAATTTTTGCTGGTCTTTACAGCGTTTTCTGATAAAAGGGCATGTGCAAAATATGAGAGCCAGAATACACTCAATAAAATTATCAAAGAGCATCATGTGTCAGGAAAAGCTGAAAGCAAAGGCAACAGAAGCAACTTTTCCTTCTGTTCGGAGAAGAGGCAGAAAGCAACCAGGCCACGTGATTGAAGCAGATGATGTAAAGTCAACAGCTGTCAGAGAAAACAGAGCCTCCAGCCCAATTTAGCTTCCCTATTCTCCTTCAAAAACTGGGAAGGATAGGAAGCTAGTTAGACAAAGAGATCACCTATCTTCTAAGATGGGTCCAGACACCTAGGCTTAGACGGATTACATCCCAATATCCCAGGGTTTGTAAAAGTTTACTGATTGAGATTCAGGAGACTGAAGATAGACAAACATGCTGATTTTCAAACAGCAGAGAAAGGGAGATAGTAATTGCAACCCCAGTTTGGTAAGCTTAATAGAGACCCACAGCAATCCCCAAAAAAGGTGGTTCACATGAAGGCTGATGAGTACTTTGAGAAGAAGTGGGATGCCTGAGGAGCAGCATGGTTCTACTCAGATCAAAGCCAGCTCATTTCCTCTTGAATGTACCAGTTTTAACATAAGTTGGTCTTAGTAAAGATATTAACAAAACATAGCACAATGCTTGGCACAGAATAGGCTCTCAGTTAATAACTGTTCAATTAATGTATGGCTAATATCCTTAGGAAGAAAATAAACAATCATTTGCTAATAAAGTTAGTTGGAATTATGCAGTTTGAGCAATGGTGCTATGTCTATATGGAGGAAGGTCTTTACCAGTCTATCTGTCTTGACCCTGTATAGACCTGGATTGGGCCTTGGAGTTGCCATGGAACAAAGACATAGAAGATAAACATGTCAAATCCAGGAAGGATGTGCCCAATTTCAGGAAGTAGTAGCTTGCACAATTCACTGAAGAGGTTAACTTGGCTACATTCCATTTCACAGTCTGGAAAACACAGAAGAACAGCATCAGCAAACTTGGAAGTGCTCAAATAGGAAACAGGGAGGACAAGAAGATGGAAATCAGGCCATATAACAATTGTTAATAGGGATGAGGAAAAGTGTTGGTGTGGATGCGCAGAGCCTTTGTGTATTGTTGGTGGGATTGCAAATTGGTGTAGCCACTATTCAAAACAATATGGAGGTTCCTAAAAAATTAAAAATAGAACTACCGTATGACCCAGTGATTCTGAAGAAAGGAAAAACAATAGTTCAAAAAGACACGTGCATCCCTATGCTTACTGAGGTATTATTTACAATAGCCAAGATATGGAAGCAACCTAAGTGTCCATCGATAGATGAACAGACAAAGAAGTGATGTATGCATATTACTCAGCCATAAAAAAGAATGAAAATTTGCCATTTGCAACACCATGAATGGATATGCAGAGTATTATGCTAAGTGAAATAAGTCAGACAGAGAAGGACAAATACTGTATGATTTACATATATATATAGAATCTAAAAAAAAAAAAAAAAAGAAAAGAATAAACAAAAACCAGAAGCAAACTCATAGATATGGAGGACAAACTAATGCTTTCCAGAGAGGAAGGGGTTAAGGGAAAGGGGAAAAAACAGTGAAAGGAAATAAGAGGTACAAATTTCCAGTTATAAAATAAGTCACAAGGATGTAATGTGCACTGTAGGGAATATAGTCAATAATATCATAGCAACCTTGTATGATAACAGATGGTTACTAGACTTAGATGGTGATCACTTTGTTAGGTATATTAATGTTGAATGACGATGTAGTACACATGAAACTAATATAACACTGTATATTAACTACTTTTTAATTTAAAAATTTTAAAGGGATGAGGTTGTTTAGTATGGATGGAGAAGGTAGGGGAGTGGATATTAGTAACTTTCCATATGTTCTAAAGACTAGGGAGGGCAGGGCTATGACTGACACATGAGCTACTACAGGGATTTCAATCTTATTTCAATACTATGGCCTGGTGCACAAAATTCGTGCACATTAAAAGGGAATTAATTAGAGGAAATATTTTAATATTGCTATTTGCCCTTTCTCTATAATAGAAGTGTCAAAGATGAAAGAAAATTAGTAAAATGTATATGAAAATGTCCCTCCTGTCAAAGTATGGAGTGCGCTGCGGGACCCAGAATCAAGTCCCGGCTTACCCGCACACGCTTCAAAATCGCAGGAGACCCAGACCTGGCCAGCCCCACCCCCATCAAGCCCCTCTGGGCAGGGGTGCAGCCTCAGGTCCTTGGCTCGGCAGCAGATGGGGGGCAGTGTCAAGTCCCCCATCAAGCCCTGCCAGGCAGGGGGGTGCAGCCTCAGTTCCCCCAGCCTGGTGCCTGAATTCCCCTATCAAGCCCTGTCAGGCCGGGGGGCATAACCTGAGGTCCCCTGTCAAGCCCTGCTGGGCAGGGGGCATGGCCTGAGGTTCCCCGCCCTGGCCAGGTGCCATGCAGCCTGAGGTCCCTGCTGTTTGGTTGTTATGTGATGGTGTCCTGGCTAATATGCATATTTCTCTATTATTAGTATAGATACAGAGAACTTATTAATAAAAAGAATGAGGAGTCTCCCAAAGTAGTGCTCTCCCTCTGATCTAAATGGCCACATTTTGGCAGTGTTTAGATTATTCCAGTTGTGGTGAGAAATGAAACTAAATAACCCTAAAATTTCTCAAACCCAAAGCCAAGATGATCCTAGATTACTCTCTGTCATGCTTCATCCCCCTTTCTGATAAAGAGATAAGTGGGAAGTGTGCAGTGGCTGGCTTCACGGGAAAGCCAAGGCTGCCTACTTGCAGTGCTGGCCACCTTGGCTGCTGTGCTATAAGGAACAACACAGGTGTACCATTTCCATAACGCCTGCTATCTCCAGGGGAGAGACACCTGACAGCTGGCCAATGAAGAGCCCTGATGTCAACTGTCAAAGCACCAATGGTCTGCACTTGTGAGCAAGGAAAATTAGGTTTCATTGCCGCAATAAGAGAGCAGACAATATGTTTGAAACTAAGCTACCTTTAAATAAGTTTCTTAAATTTATATGATCCTGAGAGTTCTCCTAGGCAAGCCAATATCATTACCATGAAGGTTATTGTCACAATTAATCGCACATTACTAGTGTACTGGTAAATACTGTAATCTTTCTGTTTGCTTTGAACACCCTGGGGCTGCCCTCCTTTTCTGTTCATTTTTCCCTAGCCTCAATAAATAACCTTCCAAGTCATTACTACCTCTAAATGCTAAGGTCTCTTTTTCTAGGGATCAAAATCAGAAAATTTGAGAATTGGGCAACTCTAAATGAGTGTTTATAAAACAAAATATCAACATGGATTTCATATATTTATCAAATGGAACCCAAACACTGAGCCTGAAGCTGAGGCAAATAAGGTAGTGATGTGAGGTTTGTAGTTACACTGAGGATCAGTGTCTATCTCAGCTTATCATTGAAATGCGGCAGTGAAAAATTTCAGTATCAGTGCACTGTACCTTACATGTGATTAAAAGCAGCTTGATTCTCATTCTTTGCAAGTTTTTCTTTTCTACTTTTAATACCTCTAGCTGTTTACCAGTCCATGACATTCTGGAGGATAGGATTGAACTTTTAGTCTTTCTTCTATCCTGGTGCAGTACTTAGTTCATGGGCACTTAATAATTACTTGTGGAATAAATGAACAAATGAGTGAATAAATGACATTTTATTCAAGCAAATTGAGCTATAAATTATCACCAATAGAATTTGAGAACCTCAATAGTTAAATGACTATTTAAGTTATTTGGTTTTTAATCCCTTCTACACCATCTCTGCCACATACTTTTTATTTTGATATATTCACTACCACTCTTGGCACTTAGCTCTAATTTGGGATGACTTCAACTATGTGAAGTTTTTTATGTTGATACAATGCAGCTCTCTGGAGTTTCCACTCATAGTGTTCTGGCCCTATCCTTGAAGCTGTACAGGATTCTCATCCTCTGCCACTTTACTTACCTCCATAAAATTGATGATAGATATTACAAAACCCATGTACCTTCTCTTTCCCCAATAATCACCCAAGATTCTGCAGCCTTTCCCCAAGAAACATGTTTTCACAAATACCTTCACTGTGCTATGGCACATACTCCAAGTGGGCTGGCCATTTTATTGGCGAGAATGAAAAAGAACTCCCAGAACTCCAGACAGCAGAGAAGAACTATTTGGAGTCCCACCCAACTTCCTATGCTGGCAACTCCCTTTCTATTAATGTGGCCTCATACCACTTTACTTTTCAATGCAACCTCCTTGAGCTATTGGCTCATATGAAGCTTATTATCAATATACAAATCTTTTATATTTTGCTCATACTAAGTCATATCTTCCCTATATCACATTGTTCAGTTATTTTTAACACAGATGGAAGACTTTACATTTACCCCTCTTATATTTAATCTTGTGATATTTGGTTCATCATGTCAGCCTGCCATGAACTTATTAAGCTGATTCCATAACCATGTTTTTCTATTCTTCTAGACCTTGTGTGAGCTGCAGAGCAAATAAAGCCACCTTCTCTCTATGTCTTCATCTAAGTGACAAAGTGTACTGTCCAGGACATGATAATGGAGTTTGAGTCTCTTTACTCCTTTAAAATAATTTGGAATGTATTGAACCATCCTATTTTTTATTGCTCCTTTTTTGTTACTTCTTATGTTCAATTTATCTGTAAACGTAGTTAGTGACTTAAAACAACAATCATTTCATCAGGGCTTACTGATGATGGCTTAGGAATTTGGACAGGGCACAGCAGGGTGGCTTGTCTCTGCTCTGCCATGTCTGGGCCTCAGCTAGGAAGATGTGAATGGCTGCCAGGGACTCAAAACACTGGGGACTGAAATCACCTGGAGGCTTCCTTACCCACAGGGGCTGAGCATGGGTATGTGGCCTCTCCATATAGCTCTAGCTTCTCACACAGCTCGGGGCTGGGTTCCAGAAGAAGCATCCAGAGAGAGGTTTCAAGAAAACCAGGGAGGGAGGTGCTGCATGGCCTTTTCTGACCTCAGAAGTCTCAAAGCATCATTTTACTCTATTGGTTTAAGCAGTTACTAGTATAAGCCTGCTCACATTCAAAGGAAGAGGACCTATACCCACTCAAATTTTATTAAAAAAAAATAAAACACACATCTGACTGGCTTCTAATTTACAACTTTCCAAATCTATTGAATCTTATAAGACTACTAGGGGCCCAGTGCACTAATTCCAACACCTTGGAAGGAACTGTGGGCTGCGAGGCTGCAGTGGGCACAGGGGCAGGTCTCGGCCCATCCTCCACACCCCTGCCCAGCCCCTCCCGCTGTGGCCCCCAGCCCCCTGTCTGCCGGCAGCCCTGCTCCCGCCACCGCTGCTCCCATGAGCTGACAGCACCAGCCCCGCTTGCACCCGTTGACAGCGGAGAGTGATCAGGGCCTGCACCTGCAGTGGGTGCAAGCAGAGCCAGCACCATCAGTGATGTGAGCAGTGGCTGCTGCCCTGATCACCCCTCAGGAGCAGGGGAAGGTGGAGAAGTGCTGAGGGGTGACTGGGGCTGCAGCCACCACTCGCACCCGCTGACAGCACATAGAGATCCTGACTGGCTCCAGGAGCAGTTGCAAGCAGCGGGTCCAGCACTGGCTGCGAGCAGGGTCAGTGATGGCAGTGTGTGAGAGTGGGGCCATCGCCAGCAGTGGGTGAAAGAGGTGGCTGCTGGCCCTAATCATCCCTCAGGAGAAGGGTGAGGTAGAGAAGCCAGCAGCGGGTGCGAATAGGGCCAGCGCCAACAGCAGGTGCGAGCGCCGGGTGGGACCGCAGAGCATGGGAGCAAAGAATTTTCAGTAACCATCAGAGGCTCACCCTGATGACAGCGACCGGCACCCCGCCTTGGTCTGGCACCCCTATTCACCTGTTCCACCATCTTGCCGCGGCCCATGCCCGCCATGTTCTGTGTGTGCTCCCTGATGGTCAGCACACATTATAGCAACCAGTTGTTCAGTTATTCGGTTGTTCTGCCGTTCAGTCTATTTGCATATTAGCCTTTTATTACATAGGATATTTTTGTTAAGCTTTTCTTCAAATAGGGAAAGCAAGAATAAGCACACAGAGTGATGTATTTGTGATGCTCAACCCCATATGGAGGTTTTTGTTTGTTTGCTTTAGCATGCCAGTTTTGGAGACATATTTAAAGATCAGTAGAATATTAAAAAGCCCTGTATTGACGAGTTGAGTGTATTGTAGTGGCATGGTGTATGCAAGGCCCTAATGAACCATGCCTATGATTTCTGTGCATCATTAGTGCCTTCTTCATAAGTGATTTGATTCTTAACTCTGAACACCGCCCCTCATGTTGCTGTTGAGGGCAGAAGTTCCAGCTGAGGGGAGTGCTGTGGGTGAGGGAATGTGCTGCTCTCTCCCAGCAGAGTGCTGAGCCCTCGGCCCCGGGCCTCTCTGAACACTCACAACCTCTCTGGATTAATTCCATGGGAAGGAAGGAATCATGAGCAACAGGTGGCTTTTCCACTTCACTGTAACACAAGATGAGTCAACTAGAAAAGTAAAATACAGGGGAAAAGATTGAGGATTAAGGGTAAGATTTCCATATGTTATGCCAGTGGTCGGCAAACTGCGGCTCTGTTGACTAATGAGTTTGCCAACCACTGCCTTAGGGAAAAACACTTAAAAAACATTTTAAGAATGTGCTAATGTCTTTAACCTGAAGTCAAAACTTCTGGGTAAGGGTAATGCCTTACGCAGTGGTCGGCAAACTCATTAGTCAACAGAGTGGCAAACCGCGGCTCGCGAGCTGCATGTGGCTCGCGAGCCGCAGTTTGCTGACCACCGTGTTATGCAAAGGGAACAGCTTTGTTAAAGTAACATAATGAAACAAAGACATTTCAAAAATCTTAAAACTAAAATTGATCTTCAAAGTCTTAATCAGATTTCATATTTTTATCATCACATGATATTACTGTTCAAGACCCTTAGCCTCAAAGGAGACTGTAAATGCCCTCACCATGTCCAATAGCAGCATGGGTGACATGTGACAGTTTTAGAAGATAAGCTCCAAGAGGCCATGGCAGCTGTCTGTTGGTATAGTGAACAGACAGCATCATCTCAGACTAACCTCTTCTTTGAGATCAAATAGGAATGATAACATATTGTGTGGGTTAGCCAGCTCTGACTGGCCAAATCTCAGAAATTTGCCTGATTAATTGCCTATATGTAAAAATCATTGTCATCTTCCGGTCAGAGTTTGTTATGTTTTAATCCTCAGTGCAGTGTAGTAGCTTCTAGGTAAACATTCCCCTCAGAATATATGTTTGAGGGGGAAGGTGTATGTTTCTGGGGAGTTCTGTGATGGAAACACAGCTTAGGATCCCAAGCACTGCCTTTAAGGGATTTGAACTTCAGCAGACCATTTCAATTAAAGTTCTCTAGACAGGAGGCAGAAAAACAGGATTGACTAAAATGAATATAACCTGCATGAAGCAGTGAATAAAAACCATGTTGGGATGTTAAACTACACATTTTTGTGAAACAAAATCAATGTGTAGTCCACCAACAAAGCATGAGCTGCTTAAAGATAAAAGTTAAAAATATCACATCGAGTAGCTTGAGGCATAGGTTTACTTGAAAAATACATCTTTATTGCCTTACAAATTCACTTTAACAAGAGATTTGTTTTTCCAGTGAAGGACATGCTGATGATTTTCCTGTGGTTTTCAATTAATAAGTTCGCAGTTAACTGTTTTAAAGTACACTGAATCATCTAAATTTCCATATCACAGCAGCTAATTTATTTGTTTATTGTGGTATAGCAGGCACCATATGAATCTGTTTTTGAAATCAATTCCAAGCAAAGCAGATGACTTTTGCAGGGCAGAAAAATGAAGACCCTTGAACTTCTCCCCATGATGTTGCATCTCGAGAAGTTTCATGCTGCCCCAGGAAGCTGAAAGAGTAAAAAGCACCCATGTTAATACCCACACTGACACATTGTGAGAATTGTGTCCTGTTGCTGTATGAATGCCAGTGATTCAGTACTATCTTTTATTTATGATTACACATTTTTTTTTCTTTGAGAGCTCTTAATGTATTCACAGGCACACAAACACAAGGATCATTAAGTTACAGGCTGGGTTTATTTACCATTTGCAGCTAGCTCAGATGGTATGGTGCTACTGAACAGCATTTGAATTTTAAGATTAAATAACTGTGCTTCTTCTCTCCCTGCACTCTTTCCCAGACCCAGGCATGCACAGGAAATTTTGCTCTGACTGTAGCACTCTGATTCTCCATAGAATGCACTAGGATTAAGGAGGGATCCCTTTTAAAGACCAGATGTTAAAAAAGTTTCTATTAGCAGTAATAGGAAATAATCTTGCAGAAGAGTAGGGAGATAAAGGGAGTGAAGGGTTATGAAGAGAAGAGACAGGGAGTGAAGGATATATGGAGAGAAGAGACAGGAATATCAGCAAGTTCTGACACTATTCTTTCAAAAAAGAAAATTCACACTGGTGATATGTTCCTTTGAAATAAATAAATTAATTAATAAATACTTGGGCATTTCAATCAGTAAAATGCCGAGATCTCAAAGAAAAGGTGACACTAGGCATTGAGAGATAGAATTGAGTAAAATGTCTCTGGTTATTCTGAAAATTTCAATGCTCTCTAGAAATTGCTAGCAACCAAAAGGAACTTGACAGCCATTGGAATTTTCTTTTTCTGTGTGTTCATGCAAATTGTATAATCGCATATTTGAATGTATATGCTAGTACTTATACTGGCCTTGAATATGTTGTTCTTGGACACTTTTCTTATATAATCTATTAATGTTAACATTTTTCTCCCAATGCAATATGACTACCATAGTGTTTTAGTCTTAAAGAAGCTCGATTTCTTCATATTTAGTGTTCCACAAATGTAATGAGGAAAGCCCATTTTTGTCCTTCCCCAGGGCTGTCATTTAAAGTGGCCCCCATCTTCCACATGCTCACCCCATCTGTCTGCCTTCAAGTGTGCCTTTGTTCTGCAGAGGAAAAAATGGGCAAAGTGAAGATGAAAAACACAAAAACCACCATAGATTGAAAAGTATTTGAATAATGCCCTTAAAAGTGGTTTAACTTTGTATTCTTGAAAAAATAAAATTCAGATGTAAATAAGCTAAACATGACTGGATCTTATTTCAAGACAGGAACTAGTTTTTCCAGAAAGCTGGATACTCTTTGTGTTGCTCTCAAACCCTCAGGTTCTGTGAGTTACTGAGTCTTAGAAAGTTAGGCCTGGGTAGTTGACCATTCTTCTTTATGCAGGTCACAGGGCTATAAGACACAAAGTTAGCTCTTGCAATTTGCATATTAGTGTACTTCATCAGGCTTTCTAAGCAGAGAATATATAATCTGCAATCAGAGTTCTCCTTCCTTCAGTTAAAATACACCAGAATCAGCATGGAATAAGTGATAGCATTCTTTACCTCTATTCCAAGGTCAATCAGTCTGGTAGAAAAAGGACTGAATTCTGAAAAGAACATTTTGGTTTAATAGACCAATATTGACAAGGAATTTGTAGTATAAAAGGAATACCTACTAGATTTTTTAAATTTACTGCTCAAAAAATGAAAGTGACAGCATGGGTTACAGCCATTCTTGTTTCACTCAGCACAGGTGAAATGCTGACAAATGAAGCATGGCACAACAGCTTCTTTTGTGCTGACTTGCAAGGGAAGGCACTTAGCTTGTCCTCGTGTAGATTTCCTCTTTGCCTTCCATCTTGAGAATTTCCACAATGGTACTAACTTTGAAGGTGGGAAGTTGCTCATGCCACCTGCCAATTAGTCATTTTGCACAGGTTACCTACTCATGTTACATAAACCAAGACCAAGCTGCCTATGGGCAAAATGTTTGTAGATAAAAGTCACATTAAACCCACAATTGAGAACTGACAATGAGCTTTACAGATCTGTTCTAAGCAAACTTGTGATGAGAAATTTTAAATTGTATTTTCTTATCTTACTTAATAGACTATTTTAAAAATTGGAAGAGGTTCTGAATCTAGACTTTGAGTATTTTCATGCAGTATCATTCTTTTTAATGCATCATTTGCTCTTTGTTGAGTGGTTAGATTTTTTTATTGATTCTTTAAATAGAGATTGAGTGTAATATACACTTCCCAGAAACTCATAGTGTTGTCCAGTTGAGAAAAGGAGTACACAAGACTTTTTAAAATTTCAAAACAATCTAGGGGAATCACTAGCTCTTGGGTAACTTTAGAATAAAGTAGTTTCTGGTATATACTCAATGAGATTAATGGAAATAAATTAATTTTATATTTTTGCATGGACAAAAAGGATTCTCAGAATCTTGTGGGCTTTAGGATACAGGATTGGGTGTCATTTTGTATGAAGATTGTGGAAGACACTCCAAGAGTTAAAGAACCCAAGGTATAACTGATAGGCATGTTTAAGGCTAGAAAAAGTGGAAATCAGATAGGCCTATTATTAGATAACATAGACAGCCAAGTTCATTACTGAGTCTAGCCTGGATCATCTATAAATAGCATTTCATTCTGATTACAAAATAGTAAATAAAATAGGGATAAAACATACTTAATGAAAATAATTGTGAAAAAGGGCTGTGAGGGTTAAATTTAACAATAAACGTAAAGTACTTGACACAGTGCCTGGCAAATAGTAAGTGTGAATTATTGCTATTATTAGAGACATATTATTAATAATTATCCACTATTATTAATTACTAGAGGCCCGGTGCATGAAATTCGTGCATCGGTGTGGGGGGGGGGGCTTGGTGTCCCTCAGCCCAGCCTGCACCCTCTCCAATCTGGGACTCCTCAACAGATGTCCGACTGCCCATTTAGGCCCGATCCCACCAGGATTGGGCCTAAATGGGCAGTCAGACATCCCTCTCGCAATCCAGGACTGCTGGCTCCCAACCACTCGCCTACCTGCCTGCCTGATTGCCCTTAACTGCTTTTGCCTGCCAACCTGATCACCCCCTAACCACTCCCCTGCCAGCCTAACTGCTCCCCTGCTGGCCCAATTGCCCCTAAATGCCCTCCCCTGCCAGCCTGGTCACCCCTAACTGCCCTCCCCTGCAGGCCTGGTCCCCAAACTGCCCTCTTCTGAAGGTCTGATCCCCCCCCAACTGCTCTCCCCTGCAGGCCTGGTTGCCCCAACTGCCCTCCCCTGCAAGCCTGGTCACCCCTAACTGCCATATCCTGCTGGCCTGGTCACCCCTAACTGCCCTTCCTTGCAGGCCTGGTCCCTCCCAACTGCTCTCCCCTTCAGGCCTGATTGCCCACAACTGCCCTCCCCTGCCAGCCATCTTGTGGTGGCCATATTGTGTCCACATGGGGGCAGCCATCTTGTGTGTTGCAGTGATGGTCAATTTGCATATTACCTCTTTATTACATAGGATTACAATAATATTTTTGCAATAGGTTTGGAGGTCCTGGGAGCACTTCTGATAAGTGATGGTCCTTAAAAATTATAATGAGAAAGTCTTCCTTCTGAGTTCCTCTCTAGCTAGAAGTGCTAAGGCAGTCCTTATTGTTTTCCACTAGGGTGAGATTTTGCTCTTAGGAATCTCAAGTGGAATAGAGAGAAAATGGCCAAAAAAGGCTTTTGGACGTGCAGTCTTGGAATCTCAGGGAACCTGACTCATGCAATCTATGGCAAGATGCCTGGGCTATGGACATTTCAGGGTGTTTGGAAGCTCCAGTGTGGGAAAGGAGTCATCTCCCCTTCTCACAGTATATAAATTTTTGTTCTTCTCCCAGCTGTGTATAAGGTTACAGCCACTGGAATACCTGCCAGATATTTCAGCTGGCTGCATCCTCCTCTCCTATGTTTTCACAAAAGGGTAGTGTGAAGCCTATAGGTGGCCCCTATGGCTACACTCAGTATATAATCTGAGTAGGGGTTCTCACCCCCCAAAAGGATAACATTCCTAAATGATAGGTCATTTAGGGCAATTAGTGCTGAGAAGAGAGAGACTACACTAAATATTTTTTTCCATATCAATTCACCAAAGCTTGTTAAATTTTCATGATGTGAATTCACAGTGGAACCTATGGAGTTGAGAATGGGTTTGACATTGAAGGTTGATGGTAGGAGAGGGCTGTGTTATAAGGAGATACAAATAATTAATAGTCACAATTCCTGTCACTAATATATTCTCAATCTAGGTGATCTACATATTTGTAGTGCTCCCTGAAAAAAATTATATATATATATATATATATATATATATATATATATATATATACATACACACACACACACACACACACACACACACACACACTGAGTGGCCAGATTATTATTTTTTTAAATATATTTTATTGATTTTTTACAGAGAGGAAGGGAGAGGGAGAGAGAGTTAGAAACATTGATGAGAGAGAAACATCGATGAGCTGCCTCCTGCACACCCCCTACTGGGGATGTGCCCGCAACCAAGGTACATGCCCTTGACCGGAATCGAACTTGGGACCCTTCAATCCACAGGTCGATGCTCTATCCACTGAGCCAGACCGGTTAGGGCCAGATTATTATGATCTCTGAATGCATAATAATCTGGCTACTCAGTGTATATCCTATATAATAAAAGGCTAATATGCAAATTGTCTCCTCGACCAGGAGTTTGACCAGCAGGCAGGTCGGCCAACCGCCCATGTCCCCTCCCCCTGGCCAGGCTGGCCGGACCCCACCCATGCACGAATTCATGCACTGGGCCTCTAATATATATATGCATTCAGAGATCATAATAATCTGGCCTCTCTCTCTCTCTCTCTCTCTCTCTCTCTATATATATATATATATATATATATATATATATATATATATATATTCTAAAGTAATCCTACAATTTTAGGTACTAAATTGGTATCTGCTTTTGGACCTATTTGAAATTTAAAGTTCCCATGTTCAAATTTAAATGCAGGTTATGCTCTAATTAGTTACTTCCCTAAAATGAAATCACCTGTCTTTTCATCAGTAGGCTGGAAACCTCAAAAATCTTTGATTCCTCTTTTTTTGTTCCCCTAAAGGCAGTCATTGACCAAATTAAGTGGATGGTTGATCTACAAGGTCTGTCTAGTATGAATACCTCTTTCTATTTTCATTTATGCTTATTACTTTTATTCCAAACTGTTCTCCCCATCTTCCATTTCTATTTGTTCCAATCCTACACACTCTGAGTGTTAAGATTAATCTCCCTAAGGAATTGATGTAAATATGCCCAGAAAGGAGAAGTTACCCTGCTAAAACTGAGCAGTCAGTATACTGGTAAGAAAAACAAGCTTTTATAAATTTGGCTCACGATTGCTTTGTCACTCTTGGATGAAAGGATGTAGCTGAGTTTCTGAATCCTCTGTATTTGAAATATATGATGACTCCACTGAGATGCAATGAGCCTCAGCCAGGACAGCAGTGTCTTGATATTGTAATGCTAAAGGAATAGGCATTTTGAGCATAATACTAAAAGCAATTAAAAAAAATTTTTTTTCAACAACCCATTAAATAGGCATAATACTTGATATTGTAGAGTACCTAGCACATAGTGGCTGCTTTAATAATAATTATTCCTATAAATATTGTTATTGTTGGGGTCCCTTTGTTATTTGTATCTTAAACCTGAAACTATAATATCAATTGGACCTCTCCCAAAATGTTATCCCTTTTATGTCAGGCTCAAATGTCAATTTTCCTTTTTGTTTATAATCCAAAAACAAGTGAAATTGTAAAAATATCCCATTCACAGTTGAGGAGGAAGGAGCTGTTGGTCACTGACCTTGGAGTCACCTTTGGCATTTTCTTTTCACTGGCACAAGTAAAAGAAAATACTGAGCCAGGTTACTGCAGGATAAGTTTGGACTTGCTCCTGTAGCATCTCCTTATTCCTACTAATAATTGTCCTTTCCCCTCTAGAGAAACAATTTTCTCTAAATGCTTGAAAATGCATTAAAAAAAAAAATCCAGCTCTGTCTTCTCTTCTCTTGAACAAAGGGCCTCAGCTCCTAGCTAGAAACCTAGGTCAGCACACAAGCAACATGAGAGACATTCCTTTCTTCAAGGAACAATGTGTTTGAAGCCATCTTGCATTCCAGTAGTTCTCATGATGAGCTTCACTAGATGTAGTCAATAGGCAGGAAGGAGAGGGGGAGCAGGAGGAAGGATACAGGAGAGCTTTCTGCAGGAGAAGTTTCTAGGCTAGTAGTGAATGGAGGGCCTGAGCTAGAGGCACTGGCCCCTGATATATAGGCTGGAGCAGCCCTGGGCCTGGGGGCTGTGCCTCAGCAGCAAGGGGCATGCCTTCAGTCAGGAAGGACCATCAGTATTGTCCTCAGCCCCTTCTGAGAGATTAGGACATGTCCTTGATTTGGCTTGCTTTCAGTCCGCTGATGTCAGCACCTCCTTGTCTTCTGTCCAAATTCAGTTCCCATTTGCCATTCCACTGACTCACTATAATTTAAGAGCATGTGGGGGTGGAGAGAGTAACAGTTTGGAATAAAAGTAATAAGCGAGGAAGAGGCCAGCACTATGGTTTCTGTGCCACGGCCGACCTTCCATAGAACCTTGGATGAATGGCTTAGCCCCGAAACATCTTTGTTTTTTCGTCTGCTGTGATGGGGGCGATAGCAAGTAACTTGACTAAGATGTGGGACCTCTGTGAAAACCTGATGGGCTAATGCCAGTGAATATGTGGAGTACTGTGCAAATAGGAGGCATTTTATGAGGTCCTTTCACTTAAACTGGTAGTTTTCTTTTTTTCTCAGATGGGACTAATAATACAAACATATTTCAGGGAGTGTGCTTGGACAAATAAACATGTGACTTTCCCCTTAATAGATAGAACGGGAATTGTGTGGAGCAATAGTATCCAAACCAGCATAGCTCCTCCTTGAGTAGCAGCCATTCAGAAAATAGCAACTTGAATCTAGACAGTGTGTTACATTTACACAATGGAATATACTCAGCTCTTTAATAAATGTTTTCTTAATTGTCTGAGCAATTGCAAACCTTAGGCAGGAGGAGAAAGCCAGTGTATCAATGTTTGAGTGAGAGAGGATAGTCAGAAAGTTGGGTTTCTGAAGGCACATTTATATGCAGATTCTTTTTTCATGGCCAAATTACAGATACCAGAGCTCATGCTAAGTCTCAGAGCTGATACTGGAAGCAGAAGTGTGGGAACTTAATTTCATTGTGTAAGGGCCCGCTGCCAATAGGAAGGGAGAATGAGCCAGGAGCCAGAGAAGAATATCCCTTGGCTTGAACTTGAGCAGTTTCTCCGAAGAGCAGGAGAGAGGTTGGACAAGCCCAGAGAAGAAATTTGGAGGTCATTTTACGGAAGGAGCTTTCTCACACAGAGAACATTTGCTTTTAAGTGTTTGTACTTTCTTTTAAATCTTCTTTTGAAAATTCTCTTTTGCATTTCTAATCTGATAATGTTATTCAGAGGAAAAAGAATAGTCCAAGGTCAAGCAAGGAGAAATAAGGGGTTATGATGACAAGATGGTATGATGTGGCATCTTCTATAAAAGAAATAACATGGTGGGTGGCAAGCTGGTATGAGACCTATCTGTGAAACAACTTTTGGAGCAAGGAAGTCAAAACAGTAATAACTATATCTTCTCCTAGACTCAGGTCTTTGCAAGCTCCTCCTTTGCTTTTACACTGGAATGCTGTTACACTCTAGCAACAGCCAGACAACTGCAGGATCCTGACAAGCATTCTCAGGTGAGCCCTGCTTTGCTTTACTTTCACCAAGAAGCCCAGCCCATTTTTAATTTTTGAGGTAACTCCATACTGCTTTCTCCAGTGGCTGCACCAGTCTGCATTTTCACCAATAGTACACAAAGGTTCCCTTTTCTCCACATCCTTGATATCAGATTGTTTGTTGAATTATTGGTGGTAGCTATTCTGACAGGTATAAGGTAATATCTCATTGGAGTTTTAATTTGCATTTCTCTGATGATTAGTGATGTTGAGCATCTTTTCATATGTCTGTTAGCCATCTGTATGTCCTCATTGGAGAAGTGTCTATTCATGGCTTTTATCCATTTTTAGTTGAATTGTTTGTTCTTTTGGTGTTGAATTTTATAAGTTCTTTATAAATTTTGGATTTTAATCCCTTATCAGATGCATTATTGATAAATATGTTATCTTTTTCAGTAGGTTGTCTTTCTAATTTGTTGATGATAGTTTCCTTTGCTGAGCAAAAGCTTTTTAGTTTGTAGTCCTATTTGTTTATTTTTCTTTTGATTCCTTTGACTGAGGTGATACAGAAATGTATGAACTTTTACTGCCTAAGTTTCTTCTAGGATTTTTATGGTTTTGAGTCTAACATTTAAGCTTATTAACCCCATTTTGAGTTTATTCTTGTGTATGGTGTAAATTGCTGGTATTATTTCATTTTTTTGCATATATTTGTCCAATTTTCCTAACACAATTTATTATATAGACTATCTTTACCCCAATGTATGTTTTTGTCTCCTTTGTCAAATATTAATTGACTATAAATACATGAATTTATTTCTGGGCTCTCTATTTGTTCCATTGATCTATATGTCTGTTTTTATGCTCGTGTGATTACTATGATCTTGTAGTATAGTTTGATATCGGGTAGCATGATTCCTCCAATTTGTTCTTTCCCCAAATTTTTGTGGCTATTCAGGATCTTTTGTGATTCCATATAAATTTTTGGAATATTTGTTCTAGTTCTATGAAATATGCCATTGGTATCTTAATAGGAATTGTGATTGGAATACACAATGGAATATACCCAGCTATAAAAAAAAAAAAAAAAAAAAAAAAAAAGGTAAATCTTACCTTTTTTGAAAGCATGGGTGGACTTGGAGAGTATTATATTAAGTGAAATAAACCAGAAAATACAAGTACCATATTATTTTCACTTATATATGGGATCTAATGAACAAAATAAACTAACAAACAAAATAAAAATAGACTCATAGATACAGAAAATAGACTGGAAGCCATCAGATAGGAGGGGGCTTGAGGGACTGGGCAAAAAAAGTGAAGGGATTAAGCAAAGAGAAAAAAACTCATAGACACATACAACCATATGTTGATTACCAGAGGGAAAAGAGGATGAGGGGACGTAGAAGATGGTGAAAGGAGGATAAAGGCTGATGGAAGGAGACTTGACTGGGGTGGTGAACACACAATACAATATACAGATGATGTATTATGGAATCCTACACCTGAAACCTATACAATATTATTAAGCAATATCATCCCAATAAATTCAATAAAAAAGAAGTCCAAGCCCAAGAGAGAATGTGGTGGTAGAGTTGGGAAAGTGCTGGGATATTTTATACTAGCTACCCTCAAAGCTACTCTTGAGGCTAATTCCACTCTGGAGCAAGTCTGAAGCTCCTATGAATTTTGCAGACATGTACCTGACAAAAGAATAGTAATCCAAATATAAAAAGAGTTCCTACAGTTCAAAAACGCAAGACAAAACCCTAATTTTAAGATTGAAAAATATTTAAATAGACACTTTACAAAGGAAGCTATAGAGAGCCCAATACACATATGAAAATAAGCTCAAGAATGAATCAACAGGGGAGAAAAAATGGCGGCCAAATAGGCAGATGTGTTCTGAGCCTTAACCCAGAGGAGATAGAAGGAGCATCTAAATCAAATAACATCCACCCGGAATTGAATTGGTGAAGGAGACACAGCTGGTGAGACAATTTGCAGCCGGGAAGGGAAGAGGACACCTGGAGAATGGTAGGATCAGGGATCTGGGCTATAGAGACTTGAGAGACCACTAAGCTGGAAGGGTCAGAAGGAGGCTGCACAGCACCAAGTCCATGTCCCTTAGGGACAGGCACAATATCTGACTGTGGAAAGAAAGTCTACAGGGCTGCAGACAACAGGGAATTCTTGATCTAAGTCCATAGCTGAGAGAGGCTATGCCTAGAGGGGCAGCCTGAAGAACTGCCTGAGCCTCACAGTGCTAGGGGGAGAGAAACTCACAGTGGTGCAATTGTTGTTTTATCTCTGTTTAATACTTGATTTTATTTGCTAAACCCAGTTCATAGGACCCTTCAATTATAAACACTCACCCGTGGCTGAAGTGCAGGTGGAGGTGTGGACTTGTGGAGTCTGGGAAGAGGCTGTGGAGGACAGCAGGTTGGAGAGAGGTGACCAGGAGTCTGGCACTGAGTCATTCGTGACCCTCCAAATCTAAGCAGCCATTTTTCTCCTGAAGAGCCAGCCCCTTCCAGCAGCCTCAAGACAGCTAATACAGCCACATCCAGACTACACCCTGAGTGGAACAAGGGATACAAAAAATCTGAATAGCCCTGAAGAGCCTTCAGGGACTGGGTTGAAGAGAGGCCTTTCAGTTTCAGGAAGCAATACAGCACCCTCCCTACCTGTAGCCTTGTCAGAAACAGCCGCTTGAGAGATTAAGATTGACAGCAGGCAGACAAGCTAAGTGGGTAGATTGGTCCTGCCTGCTTTCAGTTAAGGCTGTGGAGATAGACACAAACAGAGGAGTGGTGGATCATTTGGAATTTCAACACGGTGCTGACTGCCTATCAGAAAACAGAGAAGTGGAAGAGAGAACAGGAGAGTGGAATCTTAAACCAGCACCCATGGGGCATTAAAACTTGGCTGAACAAATGAATCTTCACTTTATTATTTTAGTATTTCTCTTTTTTCTTTTATTTAATTTTTTTTCTTTCTTTTCTGTGGTTTTTTAAATTTTTTTATATTACCTTTTCTTCATTTTATTATTTTTATTGTTATTTTATTTTATCTTATTTTTTTATTTTTTAAATTTATTTTCTTCCTTTCCTTCTTATCCACTCATTCACTTTCTACTCTTCTATACTGAACCAAGGTCCTCCCTCTATTCATTCAATTTCTTAATCTTATTATCTGTGTATAAGCTGTGCCTCTACAGATTCTGCCTCACCCCCCCCCCCTTTTTTTTCTGGGTATTTGTTGATTTCATTTTTTGTTTTTCTGTTTGTTGTGTGGTGTTTTCTTCCCATATATATATATATATATATATATATATATATATATATATTTTCCTTTTTCTTCTTTTTCTTTCTTACTTTTTTTTTCTTTTCTGTATATCATTTTTGCTCTCTTCTCTCTCTCCTAATTCTCTATTCTCTGGTGGTCACTTCAGTTGGGGTTATTGGTGTTGTGAGTACATTTGTGTTTTGTTGCCTTTGTTTCATGTCTTGTCTAGTTGTAATTTGTGCTGTTGAGTCAGCGTGGTAAAGGCGAGCCACATAACCAGACACCCTGAGAGGAGACTCCATCCACAAATAGGACAATAACACTCAAGACCCAACTATACAAAGAGACACTAAATATCCCAAGTAGGGGGCATCCCTAGATTACCCAGCCCAGAAGACTGGATAGATTATACCACTGGGTCCCACAAAACATCAACTATATACTAGTAAGACAAAATAAAAAAATCTGGGTGGCATAGAAGTTAGATCTAATACATAGAAACAATCACAAAGGAACAGTAAAAATGGAGAGACAAAGAACAACCCCCATTTGAAGGAAAAGGAGGAATCACCAGATAATGAAATAAATGAAATGGAGGCAAGCAATTTGTCAGAGAAAGAATTCAGAGCAATGGTTATAAGAACACTGAAAAGGATAGAAGACAAATTCAATAACACGTGTAAGAATAAAGAGGAAATGAAGCAGAATTAACAGGAAATGAAGAATAATGTAATTGCAATAAAGAACACAATGGAAAGTTTCAACAGTAGAATAGAAGAATCTGAGGACCTCATCAATGAGTTAGAAGACAGGGTCAAAAACCACCCAAGCACAGCAGTAACTAGAAAGAAAACTTAAAAAGCAGGAGGAGAGCCTAAGGGAGATTTGGGCAACACAAAACAAAAAAACATCCACATAATAGGGTACCAGAAAGAGAGGAAGTGGAATAAGGAATAGGAAACCTGTTTAAAGAAATAATGACAGACAACTTCCCTGATGTTGGGAAGAAAGAAGCCACACAAGTCCAAGAAGCACAAAGAGTACTAAACAAGATGAACCCCAAAAGACTGACACCAAGACACATCATAATTAAATTGGCAAAAATCAATGAGAAAGTAAGAATCTTAGAGGCTTCCACAGAGAGTCAGAAAGTCACCTACAAGTGATATCCCATTAGACTATCAACTGATTTCTCAACAAAAACACAGGAGGCCAGAAGAGAATGGAATGAAACATACAAAGTGATGCAAAGCAAGGGACTGAATCCAAGAATAATATACTCAGCAAGGCTATCATTCAAAATTGAAGATGGAATCAGGAGCTTCACAGACAAAAGAGGACTAAGGGAGTTTATTACCACCAAGCCAGCAATGCAAGAAATGCTAAAGGGACTGCTATAAAAAGAAGAAATATAAAGGGAAGGAGGCACACAGACATAAAAAATAAAAATGTCTACAAATAAGTATCTATCAATAATAAACTTAAATGTAAATGGATAAAATGCTCCAATCAAAAGACATAGGGTAGCTGAATGGATAAGAAAACATGACCCATGTATTTGCTGTCTACAGGAGACCTACCTCAGAACAAAGGACTCACACAGATTGATAGTGAAGGGATAGAAAAATATTTTTTAGGCAAATTTTTGAAATAAGACAAAAGCTGGGGTAGCAATCCTTATATTAGACAAATAGATCTCAAGGTGAAGGCCATAACAAAAGATAAGGAGGGCCACTTATAGTACTACAGGGAGCAATTCAATAAGAGGATATAACTCCGGTAAGCATATATGCACCCAATGTAGGAGCACACAAATACATAAAAAAAAAACTTCTGGAAGATATCAATGGAGAGATAGACAGCAATACAATCATAGTAAGGGACTTTAATACCCATTGACACCACTAGATAAATCCTCTAAACAAAAAATCAGCAAAGAAACAACAATCCTAAATGGCTCACTGGATAAGATGGAACTAATTGACATCTTCAGAACATTTCACCCCAAAGCTATGGAATATACATTCTTCTCAAGTGCACATGGCACATTATCAAAGATAGACCATATATTGGGTCACAGGCAAAGTCTCTCCAAGTTCAAGAAGATAGAAATCATATCAAACATCTTCTCAGACCACAATGGCATAAAATTAGAAATCAGCTACAATAAAAAAATGAAAAAATCAAATACTTGGAGGCAAAATAGCATGCTATTAAACAATGATTAGGTTACCAAAGAGATCAAAGAAGAAAGAAAAAGCACCCTGGCAACAAACGACAATGAAAATACAACAATCCAAAATCTATGGGACACATGAAAGCAGTCCTGAGAGGGAAGTTCATAGTATTACAGGCCTACCTACCTCAAAAAAACAAGACAAAATGGTAATAAATTATCTAACCCTACAACTTAAAGAATTACAAAGAGAGTAACAAGAAAAGCCTATAGTAAGCAGAAGGAAGGAAATAATTAAGATCTCAGTGGAAATAAATGGCAGAGACCCCAAAAATATACAAAAAATAAATAAAACCAAGAGCTGGTTCTTTGAAATGATAAATGAGATTGATGATCCTCTAGCCAGGCTCACCAAGAAACAAAGAGAGAGGACCAAAATAAACACATCAGAAATGAAGGAGGTGAAGTAAACAACCGAACCCACATACAAACAAAGGATTGTAAAAAAAAATACTATGAACAACTCTGCTCCAACAAACTGGACAACCTAAACAAAATGGACATATTCCTACAAAAAATACAAACTTCCAAAACTCAATCAGGAAGAATAAAAAAACCTGAATAGGTCAATAACTACTGATGAAATTGAAACAGTAATAAAAAACTTCCAGCAAACAAAAGCCCTGGACCAAACAGCTTCACAGGGGAGTTTTACCAAACATTCAAAGAAGAACTAAAACCTATTCTTCTCAGATTATTCCAAAAAATTCAGGAGGAAGGAACAGTTCCAAGCTCTTTTTATGAAGCCAGTATTACTTTAATCCCCCTAATAGACAAAGACACTACAAAGGAAGAAAATTAAAGATCAATATCCCTGATGAACATAGATGCTAAAGTTCTCAACAAAATTCTTGCAAATCAGATTCAGCATTACATCAGAAAGATCATACACCAATACCAAGTGTGATTTATTCTGGGAATGCAAGGCTGGTACAATGTCAGTAAATTAATATTTTCCTAACATATAAAGAGCCAGGGTCTGTCACAAACGAAACATCCGGATGGATGACTGAACACCAGGCTAGGGTCCCGGCCATCGCAGTGGAAGACAGTCCTGGATACTGGCAGCGGGTCCCAGTTGGCACAGTGGAAGTCAGTCGTGGATCCCGGTGGCATGGCAGGAGTCGGTTCTGGGTCCTGGCTGCCCATGGCGCAGCAGCAGGAGGGAGCTGTGGGCCCTGGCCACCCACAGTGCAGCGGTGGGAGGGAGCTGTGGCAACAGAGCCATGCTGCCATTGGACTGGCCTCTGGGTCCCTCCACCTGCCCGCAGGCTCTGGGGAACCAGAGTCATGCTGTCATCGGACTGGCCTCTTGGTCCCTCCCCCAGCTCACAGTCTCTGGGGAACCAGAGCCATGCTGTGAGCTGGGAATCTTGGTCCCTCCCCCCACTCACAGGATCTGGAGAACCAGAGCCATGCTGTGATTGGACTGGCCTCTTGGTCCCTCCCCCCCCCCTGCCCACAGCCACGGGGAACCAGAGCCATGCTGCGATGGGACTGGACCCTACCCGAGGGGTCCCGGATTGTGAGAGCATGCAGGCTGGGCTGAAAGACCCCCCCAACTGCATGAATTTTTGTGCACCAGGCCTCTAGTATATCACATAAACAAACTGAGAGACAAAAATCACAAAGTCATATCAATAGATGCAGAAAAAGCATTTGACAAAATCCAACACCCTTTCCTGATAAACTCTCAGCAAAGTGGGAATAGAGGGATCATACCTCAGCATAATAAAGGCCTTATATTGCCTCAGTCTTTCACAGCAAGGGTTCAAGGATCTGGAGAAGGTGCTGCGACATAAATGAATACACTAGACAAGAAATATGAATTTAGAAGGCATGGGGAACCAGGCGGAAACCTGCTCTCTAGTGGAGTGGCTCCCTGACTTTTCCATCCCCTCTGCTTTTATTTAGTAGAACATTCATATGCCCTTTAGCAAAGCAAACACACATATCAAAGGTAAGGTTTGGTAAACAGTAAATGATTATCAGGTTAGGGGATTGCCTAGAGCCATTCATTGTCTTGACAGAACAATTGGTGCATAGCTTTTAGCCCTTGCTAAAAGCCCAAGGTCCATCAGCCTTCTGAAGGACTCTTGCATAATTATGACCTGCTGGTCTTAGCCTCCAGCATTATATGACAAACGTATAGCCAACATCATACTCAATGAGCAAAAATGAAAATCATTTCCCCTAAGAAGAGGAAGAAGACATGGATGCCCACTTTCACCACTCCTGTTTGACATAGTACTGGAAGTGCTAGCCATAGCAATCAGACAAGAAGAAGAAATATAAGGCATACAAATTGGAAAGAAGGAAGTAAAACTGTCATTATTCACAGATGACATGATACTGTACATAGAAAACCCTAAAGACTCCATCAAAAAACTACTAGACTTAATAAATAAATTTGGAAATGTAGCAGAATACAAAATTAACACCCAGAAATCTATGGCTTTTTTTTATACAGCAATAATGGACTCACAGAAAGAGAAACTAAAAAAACAATCCCATTTACCATTGCACTAAAAAAATGAAGATACCTAGGAATAAATTTAACTAAAGAGGTAGAAGACCTGTACTCAGAAAGGTACAGGGTGTTGAAAAAAGAGATAGAGGAAGACATAAACAAATGGAAGAATATACCATGTTCATAGATTTGTAGAATCAACATCATTAAAATGTCCATACTACCCAAAGCAATCTATAGATTCAATGCAATTCCCATTAAAATACCAACGGCATATTTCACAGACCTAGAACAAACTCTCCAAAAATTCATATATATATAAAAGCCTGAGAAACCATTATGACTGAATGACCAGAATGACAGGTCAACTAGTTGCTATCACACACACACTAACCACCAGCGGGCAGATGCTCAACACAGAACTGCCCCCTGGTGGTCAGTGCACTCTCAAAGCAGAAGCGCAGTGCAGCCAGTAGCTGGGCTCATGACTGGCAAGCACCATTGCAGCAGCGGGAGCCTCTCCCACCACCGCAGCCACACTACTGAGTGGCTGCAGCGGCAGCAGGTACAATGGGACTAGGGTGAGCGAGAGCGGCATGGCACCAGGCCCTGGCTCAGGCTGCTCCCGGCTGTCTGCCACTTAGTGCACTACTACATCCCTAGTTCCCACAAAGTCTGCAGTTACAATCTCCAGATAACAGTTGAAGCACGAACACACGGAGTAACCAGGATGAGCCTGATATTACTGCCCAGCTCCTGGAACTCGCCCTCAGGAATTGAGATCAAATCTCATCCCTTACTGATTCTCCAGAGCTACAGAGGAAGGCAGCAATATAACAGTGGCTACAAGCGGTGACTGACAATAGGGGTAAAAGTCAAAGAGAAATGGATCTGAAGAGGGGGGTGCATGGGCAAAAGAACACCCCCACCCCACAAGGTTCCCAACTTTGTATTGTTCACCTCAGAGCATCTCTTATTGGGCTCTGAGCAGTGGAAAGTGTGCAGCATGGTGTCCACCAGAGACCTCCCATCTAGCAAGGCAGGACTCTGGCCACAGAAAGGACACTTGGAAATATTTTTTCAGGAAGCTGCAGGGAGGAGAAAAGACTCCCCATGCAACTTTTCGGTGGCTCATGGGGCCATGGAAACTCCCCAGGCACATGGGCGTGGGCTACCGATTTCCTTTCAATGAGCATGAATCTGTGCACTGGGCCACTAGTATGGAATAAAAAAAGACCCTGAATGGCCGAGGCAATACTGAGAAAGAAGAACAAAGTTGGAGGGATCACAATACCAGATATCATACTATATTACAAAGCCACTGTTCTCAAAACTGCACAAGAACAGACATATAGACCACTGGAACAGAACAGAGAACCCAGAAATTGACCCAAACCATTATGCACAATTAATATTTGACAAAGGAGGCAAGAGCATACAATGGAGTCAAGACAGTCTCTTCAATAAATTGAACAGATATATGCAAAAAAAAAAAAAAATGAAACTAGACCACCAACTTACACCATCCATAAAAATAAACTCAAAATGGGTAAAGGACTTAACCATAAGACAGGAAACCATAAAAATCTTAGAAGAAGCCATAGGGAGCAAATATCAGACATATGTCATAGCAATATCTTTACCAATACAACTCCTAGGACAACGGAAACTAAGGAGAAAATAAAGAAATGGGACTACATCAAAATAAAAAATCTTCTGCACAGCATAATAAACCATGAACAAAAAAAAACAAGAAAGCCCACTGCATGGGATAACATATTTACCAATGTTACCTCTGATAAGGGTTTAATCTCCAACATTTACAGGGAACTCATACAATTTAACAAAAGGAAGACAAACAATCCAATTAAAAAATGGGCAAAGGACCTAAATAGACACTTTTCAAAAGAGGACATACAGAAAGACAAGGGACACGTGAAAACATGTTCAAAGTTACTAATCATCTGAGAAATGCAAATTAAAATGATAATGAGGTACCATCTCACACCTGTCAAAATGGCTATCATCAACAAATCAACAAATGACAAATGCTGGAGAGGATATGGAGAAAAAGGAACCCTACTGCACTGCTGGTGGGAATGCAGAATGGAGTTTCCTCAAAAAACTAAAAATGGAACTCCTATTTAACCCAGTAATCCCACTTCTAGGACTATATTCCAAGAAACCAGAAACACCCATCCGAAAGGATATATGCTCTCCTATGTTCATAGTAGCACAATTTATAATAGTCATCTCATGATAAAATTGCGTAACATGTAATGAACCTAAAGCAGTCATATTTTAGTGCAAAAATTAAAATTTAAAAGCTATCAAGACTACATTATAAAATTTCCAAAAGCATCCTAATATTTAAATCAAAAAAGGGGGGATAGTAGAAGAATATCATGTAAGGAAAAATATCCTGTAAGTAAATTACATCTAGAAAAGTTTTACTTTAGAAAATTAACTTTCATTTGTAATGCTAACAGCAAGACACCCATGAAAAACACACATGGTGTCAAAACAAGCCAAAGGAAAATCGTTTGGGCAAAAAATGAAAAAGGATCCCAAGTCAAATTTATAGAAAAGATTCCTTTATTAACTTTTGGTTGAGAATATGTTTGTATATTTTCAGAAAACAACTCCAAGATCATGTGGATCCCTGCAACAGAAGAGGAATTGACAGAACTGCTCCAGCCATGAAGACAGAAGAGAAACAGTCCAGAGATGGAAGACACTGAGGATGCCTTGCCATACTAGCAGTCAACAGCTGTGCGTCGCTGCAGGTTGCCCAGGACCAAACCAGAGAGGGTCGGACCTGCATTACCATTTGTCCACCATCCAGAACTGAAATATCATTGCTGACATGTACACATAAGGACCTGTTTGACATTGAAATTGGGACTCAAGAGAACTGTTGGCCCAGAAAGAAACTCACTACAGACTGATTCATTTGCCTCTCAGCATAACCATTATTGCTTGTCTCATTTTCGGTTCTTATAAGTGTATTTCTAGTATCACATGATCTCACTCATCTAGGGGAAATAATGAGCAACATAAACTGATGAATTAAAACAGACCCGGAGACAGGGAAGCATCGATCAGACTGTCAAACCTCAGAGGGAAGGTAGGGGAGTGTGGGGGTAAGGGGGTGAGATCAAACGAAGGACTTGTATGCATGCATATAAGCCTAACCAGTGGTCACGGACAACAGGGGGGTGGTGGCATGTGTGGAGAGGGGTTTGGGATGGGAATGGGGGGATGAGGACAAATATATGATACCTTAATCAATAAAGAAATTAAAAACAAACAAACAAACAAAAAAAACATTTGGAAACAGCCTAAGTGCCCATCAGCAGATGAGTGGATTAAAAAATGGTGGTACATCTACACAATGGAATACTATACTGCTATAAAAAAGAAACAACTTTTGCCGTTTGCAACAGCATGGATGGACTTGGAGAGCATTATGCAAAGTGAAATAAATCAGTCACAGAAAGACAAATACCACATGATCTCACTCATTTGTGGAATATAATGACCAACAAATTGATGAACAAAGATAGAGCCAGAGTCATAGAAGCATCAAACATACAGTCCAACCTATGAGGGAAGGCAGGGGAGTGGGAAGGCTAAGAGATCAACCAAAGGACTTCTATGCATGCATATGAGCATAACCCATGGACACAGATGTTAGGGGAGTTAGGGTATGTGCTGAGGACTGGGAGCAGCTCGGGAGAGGCCAATGGGGAAAAAGAAGACTTATGTAATACTTTAAACAATAGAGAGTTTTTTAAAAAAAAGACTGAATCAACAGAATAAAGCAAATTAAATGTACAAGGAGATACTAGTACTCTCCTACCAGAATGGCTAAAATGGAAAAAAAAAAAAAAGACTGACAACACTAAATGAAGAAAAGAAACTACAAGGACTCTCATACATCACTGGTCATTGTGTAAAATGGAAAATTGTTGATAGTTTCTTAGATTATAATGCAACTATGACCCAGCAGTTCTTAATCCTAAATGTTCATATAAAAAAAGCCTTGTGCAAGAAAGTTCATAGCAGTTTTATTCAAAAACAGCACAGATGTTCATCATTAAGAGAATGGATGAACAAGCTGTGGTATAGTCTTACAATGAAATGTAATTCAGCAATAAAAAAGAATGAATTCTTGAAGAATCTTTCCTACTTCCTGCATAGGTAGTGAGTGGTATCACTTCCTATCAGAGATGCAAGGGAGAGTAAGCTTTGAATTAACAATGAAGAGAGGAGAGAAAAAAAAATGGTGGCGAAATAGACAGATGTGTCCTGAGCCTTGTCCCAGAGCAGATAGAAAGAACAGCTGAGGGTCGCTCGGGGGGGTGTTTGTTGGTGAGTTGAGGGACAGCTGTACTCCAGGAGATGGAGGAGGATTGCTGGACGGGGCTCCCCTGACCGGGCAGCCCCCAATGCTGTTGCGTTCCCTCCCAGAAAGACTGGCTCAGATGCAGAGATCGCGCCATCTTGAAGGGGAAAGTGGATGTTATGGGAAGCTTGAAAATCTACAACTGCGGCACCCACCGAACAGCTGCGAACCCCAGAACACCGGTCCCCAATTGGCGCAAACATGTGAATTCAGAGGAACTCTACACTCCACCATGGAAAGGTCAGATTTCGCCTGGGATAAGGTGAGGTCTCTGGTCCCGGCAGGAGAGAGAAACTCATGCTCTGTGGAAGCTGGAGGACCGAGGGAAGTCTGCGCCTAGAAAAATTCGTGGCTGTTGAGGCTGGCGTGATCTGTGAATGTGGAAGGGGGTCCTCAGAGCTGCTAACAGAAGGGATCTCTAAAAAGCAACCCATTTTTATCTGACACAAAAGGACAGTCTAAAAATTTTAAGTGTGCCAGCTGCTTAGACCCAAGGGGGAAAAAAAGACTGCACAGACTTGCACAGAGCCCCGGAGTTCACACACTTACACTGGATCTTTTTTCTTTTTTCTCTTTAAATCCTTGCTTCTGATTACTAAGCCCAATACATAGGATCACTCAACTGGGGACACCCTAAGAGACTGCAGGGGAAAGTTGTTTTTCTGGAATTGGGGATCAGAGCAGGGAATAACCATCAGAGAACCAGCTCTGGGGCAACCCACTCCCACAAACCAGTATTGAGTGCCACAGGGAAAGCAGGATCTAAGCACTGGCTAGAGAGGACCTATAGACCTGGAGGTCAATCCAGAAACACTGCCACCCAGGGGTTGAATCACAAATTGACTCTTGTGTAAACACAAATAAAGGAATACAAGAAATTAAGACACACTGCCTGCTTAAAAATCAGGACTGGCTTACAACACTGAGGAGCAGTGGAACACAGGGAACTGCAATACTGTCCTGACCAGGAAACAGCTGTGCCAAACAGAACAGTAGAGGAAGTGAATGACCTTCACTACTGCACATTTTTTAAAATTTTTTTCATCTTTTACTTAAGAAACTAATTTTTTTCTTTTTTCCTCACTTGATTTTACCTTTTTAATTATTACATTTTTATTTTCAATCAACATTATTACTACTAATATTTTACCTTTTTTTTTTTTTAAAAAAAAGTGTCATTTTATTTTCTCTTTATTTTACTTTGGGATTAGTGTCCTACATTCTATTTTCATCTTCCCTTTAGCATCATTTTACTCTATCTCAACTTTAACTTTATGCCATCTTTTTCTTCCTAACTTTCCTCTATTGTTGTCCTGTTTCTCTTACCCTTTTCCTGCTTTAGATTTTCCCTGTTCTTTCTTTTTACCCCTGTTAAAATTTCACCCTACTTATATATCTAATTTCCAATCCCCTGCTCCAAGTCCATACACACCTCTCTCTTCTCTGTCTTCACTATCCAAAAAATTGTTTTTATCTCTGTCCTTTTGTTGTTGTTTGCTTGAATGTTGATTATATCGATTTTTTATGCTTGTTTGTGAGATTGTTTTGCTTATTTTTTTTGTTTGTTTTTTGCTTCTGTTTTCCCTTGCCTTGATTGATATTAGTTGTTGTTTGTGTTCATCTCCAAGCACTTGTTGCTGGCATTTGTTGGGATTAGTGGCTGTTCTGTTGGAGTTTTCTCCCCATATATATAGTTTGTTCCCCTCTTCTTTCTTATTCTCTTTCTTTTCTCTCTTAATTTTTCCCCTTTTCCCAATTTCATGTTTGCACTCCTTTCTTTTCTTTTTTTTTTAAATTCTCTTCTTCTTTCTCTCCTATCCTCTAATTTGCCTTTCTCTGGTGGTCATCTTTATTTGGGGTTATTAATGTCATGAATATATTTCTGTTCAGTGCCTTGTGTGTTGCACCTGGTTGTGTTGTATTTTGTGCCTTTAAATCAATGCAGGAGAAAGAGAACTACATAACCAGACACCCGGGAGAAGAGAGACCATGGGGAGACAAAGAAACAGCCCGCATATGAAAGAAAATCAGGCATCAACAGAAAAGGAAGTAAACGAAATGGAGGCAAGGAAGTAAACGAAATGGAGGCAAGCAACCTGTCAGAGAAAAATTCAGAAAAATTGTCATAAGGTGGCTGAAAAGAATGGAAGACAAATTCGACAATATGAGTAAGAACCAAGAGGAAATGAAGAAGAGCCAAGAAGAAATGAAAAATGACATCGCTGCTGTAAAGAACTCAATAGAAAGCATCAAGAGTAGACTAGAAGAAGCAGAGGATGGCATCAGTGAGCTAGAAGACAAGATGGGAAAAAATACCCAAGTAGAGCAGCTTCTAAAAAAAAAAATTAAAAAGCAGGAGGAGAGCCTAAGAAAACTTTGGGACAACATGAAACAAAACAACATCCACATAATAGGTGTTCCAGAAGGAGAGGTAACTGAGCAAGGAATAGAAAACTTGTTTGAAGAAATAATGACAGAAAACTTCCCTGATATAGGGAAGAAAAAACCCACACAAATCCAAGAAGCTCACAGAGTCCCAAGCAAAATGAACCCCAAAAGACCGACGCCAAGGCACATTATAATTAAATTGGCAAACATCAACGACTAAGTAAGAATCTTAAAAGCAGCCAGAGAGAGACAGAAAGTTACCTACAAAGGAACCCCCATCAGACTAGCAACTGATTTCTCAACAGAAACTCATCAGGCCAGAAGAGAATGGAATGAAATATACAAAGTCATACAAAGGAAGGGTCTGAATCCAATACTTGATCCCCAGCAAGGCTATCAATCAAAATTGAAGGTGAAATCAGGAGCGTCACAGACAAAAAAGGACTAAGGGAATTTATTTCCACCAAACCAGCAATGCAAGAAATGCTAAAGGGTCTGCTGTAAAAAAAAAAAAAAAAAAAAAAAAAAAAAAAGAAAAAGAAAAAAAAAAGAAATAGGAAGTGAAGAAGAAACACAGGAGTAAATAATAAAAAAGGCAAAAAACAAGTACCTATGAATAATAACTTTAAATGTAAATGGATTAAATGCTCCAATCAAAAGACATAGTGTATCCTGGAGGAGATCAAGGGAGAGATTGACAGCAATACAATCATAGTAGGAGACTTTAATACCCCACTATCACCACTGGACAAATCCTCTAAACAAAAAATCAGCAAAGAAATATCAATCTTAAATGACTCACTAGATGAGATGGAATAAATTGACATCTTTAGAACATTTCACCCCAAAGCCACAGAATATACATTCTTTTCAAGTGCACATGGGTCATTTTCAAAGATAGACCATATGTTGGGTCATAGACAAAGTCTCTTCAAATTCAAGAAGATGGAAATCATATCAAGCATCTTCTCAGATCACAGTGACATAACACTGGAAATCAACTACAATAAAAACAATCCAAAGAAATCAAACACATGGAGACTAAACAGCATGCTATTAAACCATGACTGGGTTACCAGAGAGATTAAGGAAGAAATAAAAAACTTCATGGCAACAAATGACAATGAAAACACAACAATCCAAAATCTATGGGACACAGCAAAAGCAGTCTTGAGAGGGAACTTCATAGCTCTACAAGTCTACTGCAAAAAAACAAGAAACAATGGTAATAAACAATGGTAATAAATTACCTAACCCTACAACTCAAAGAGTTAGAAAGAGAGCAACAAGAAAAGCCCAGTGTAAGCAGAAGGAAGGAAATAATAAAGATCAGAGTGGAGATAAATGACATTGAGACAAAAAAAAAATACAAAAGATCAACAAAACCAAGAGCTGGTTCTTTGAAAGAATAAACAACATTGACGAACCTCTAGCCAGGCTCACCAAGAAGCAAAGACAGAGGACCCAAATAAACAAATCAGAAATGAAAGAGATGAAATAACAACAGACCCCACTAAAATACAAAGGATTGTTAAAAAATACCATGAACAACTTTATTCAAACAAACTGGACAACCTGGAGGAAATGGACATATTCCTAGAAAAATATAACCTTCCAAAACTCAATCAGGAAGAATCTAAACATCTCAATTGTCCAATAACTATGGAAGAAATTGAAGCAGTCATCAAAAAACTTCCAACAAACAAAAGCCTGGGGCCAGATGGCTTCACAGGGGAGTTTCACCAAACATGCAAGGAAGAACTAAAACCTATCCTCCTCAGACTATTCCAGAAAATTCAAGAGGAAGGAACACTTCCAAGCTCCTTCTATGAAGCCAGCATCACCCTAATACCAAAACCAGATAAAGACAAGACAATGAGCCGAAACCGGTTTGGCTCAGTGGATAGAGCGTCGGCCTGCGGACTGAAGGGTCCCGGGTTCGATTCCGGTCAAGGGCATGTACCTTGGTTGCGGGCACATCCCCAGTAGCGGGTGTGCAGGAGGCAGCTGATCTATGTTTCTCTCTCATTGATGTTTCTAGCTTTCTATCCCTCTCCTTTCCTCTCTGTAAAATACCAATAAAATATATTTAAAAAAAAAAAAAAAAAAAAAAAAGACAAGACAATGAAAGAGAATTACTGGCCAATATCCCTCACGAACATAGATGCCAAAATCCGCAACAAAATTCTAGCAAATCGGATCCAGCAGTACATCAGAAAGATCATACGCCATGACCAAGTAGGGTTTATCCCAGAAATGCAAGGATGGTACAATATCTGCAAATCAATAAACGTGATACATCACAGAAACAAATTGAGAGATTAAAATCACATAGTCATATCAATTGATGCAGAAAAAGCATTTGACAAAATCCAACACCCTTTCTTGATAAAAACTCTCAACAGGATGGGAATAGAAGGATCATACATCAACATAATAAAAGCCATATATGATAAACCCACAGCTAACATCATACTCAATGGGCAAAAACTAAAACCATTTCCCCTAAGAACAGGAACAAGACTGGGAAGCCCACTCTCACCACTCCTGTTTGACATAATACTGGATGCATTAGCCATTGCAATTAGACAAGAAGGAGAAATAAAAGGCATCCAAATTGGAAAAGAAGAAGTAAAGATGTCATTGTTCGCAGATGACATGCTATTGTACATAAAAAACCTGAAAGACTCCAAAAAAAAATTTTAGACTTAATAAATTAATTCGGCAATGTAGCAGAATACAAAATTAATTCCAAGCAATCTATGGAATTTCTATACACCAATAGTGAACTTACAAAAAGAGAGACTAAAAAAATCGCAACAAAAAAAAATAAGATACCTAGGAATAACATTAACTAAGGAGGTAAGAGACCTATATGCGGAAAACTACAGGACACTCACTGAAAAAAGAGATCGAGGAAGATGTAAACAGATGGAAGAACATACCATGTTCATGGATTGGGAGAATCAACATCATCAAAATATCCATACTACCCAAAGCAATCTATAGGTTTAATGCACTCCCCATTAAAACACCAACGGCATATTTCACAGACCTAGAAAGAACTCTCCAAAAA
Organism: Plecotus auritus; assembly: GCF_963455305.1. Lineage (NCBI taxonomy): Eukaryota > Metazoa > Chordata > Mammalia > Chiroptera > Vespertilionidae > Plecotus > Plecotus auritus. Next base: position 110,255,457 of record NC_137770.1, on the reverse strand, counting down.
TTCATCTGGAATAAAACAATACCCTGAATAACCACAGCAATCCTGAGAAAGAAGAACAAAGTAGGTGGGATCTCAATACCAGATTTCAAGCTGTATTACAAAGCCACTGTTCTCAAAACAGCCTGGTACTGGCACAAGAACAGACATATAGACCAATGGAATAGAATAGAGAATCCAGATATCGATCCAAACCAATATGCGTAATTAATATTTGACCAAGGAGGCATGAGCATACAATGGAGTCAAGACAGTCTATTCAATAAATGGTGTTGGGAAAATTGGACGGATACATGCAAAAAAATGAAACTAGATCACCAACTTACACCATACACAAAAATAAACTCAAAATGGATAAAGGACTTAAACATAAGACGGGAAACCATAAAAATACTAGAGCCGTGGTCAGCAAACTGCGGCTTGCTAGCCACATGCGGTTCTTTGGCCCCTTGAATGTGGCTCTTCCAAAAAATACCACGGCCTGGGCGAGTCTATTTTGAAGAAGTGGCATTAGAAGAAGTTTAATTTTAAAAAATTTGGCTCTCAAAAGAAATTTCAGTCGTTGTACTGTTGATATTTGGCTCTCTTGACTAATGAGTTTGCCAACCACTTTACTAGAGGAATCCACAGGCAGAGAAATCTCAGACATATGCTGAAGCAATTTCTTCACTGATACTGCTCCTAGGGCAATGGAAGCTAAAGAGAAAATAAACAAATGGGACTACATCAAAATAAAAAGCCTTTTCATAGCAAAAGAAACCATCAAAAAAACAAAAGAAAGCCCACTGTATGGGAGAACATATTTGCAAATGTTATCACTGATAAAGGTTTAATCTCCAACATCTATAGGGAACTTATAGAACTTAATAAAAGGAAGATAAATTATCCAATAAAAAAATGGGCAATGAACCTAAATAGAATCTTTTTGAAAGAAGACAGAAGGAAGGCCAAGAGACACATGAAAACATACTGAAAGTCACTAATTATCTGAGAGATGCAAATCAAAACAATGTGGTACCATCTCACACCTGTCAGAATGGCAATCATCATCAAAACAACAAAAGACAAGTGCTGGCGCAGATGGGGAGAAAAAGAAATCCTCATGCACTGCTGGTGGGAATGGAGACTGGTGCAGCCACTGTGGAGAACAGCATGGAGTTTCCTCAAAAAACTAAAAATGGAACTCCCATTTGACCCAGTAATCCCACTTCTAGGATTATATCCCAAGAAACTAGAAACACCAATCAGAAAGGATATATTCACCCTTATATTCATAGCAGCACAATTCACCATAGCTAAGATTTTGAAACAGCCTAAATGCCCATCAGCTGATGAGTGGATTAGAAAACTATGGTACATCTACACAATGGAATGCTACGCTGCTATAAAAAAAGAAGGAATTCTTACCATTTGCAGCAGCATGGATGGACCTGGAGAGCATTATGTTAAGTGAAATAAGCCAGGCAATGAAAGAAAAATACCACATGATCTCACTCATTTATGGAAAATAAAGAACATTATAACCTGATGAATAAAAAGATAGATACAGAGGCAGTAAAGCACTGAACAGACTGTCAAATTACAGCGGGAAGGCTGGGGAGTATTGGGGAGAGAGGGAAATAGATCAACCAAAGGACTTGTATGCATGCATATAAGCACAACCAATGGAGACAAGACACTGGGGGTGTGGGATGAGGGCATGCGACAGGGGGTAGGGGAGGCTGGGGGAAGGTCAATGGGGGAAAAAAAGGAGATATATGTACTAATATATGTAATACTTTAAACAATAAAAAATATTAAAAAAGAATGAATTCTTGATCCATATAACAACATGGATGAATCTCAAAAACATACTTAGTGACAGATGCCAACACTAAAGAGTACTTACTGAATAATTCTCTCTACATAAAGTTCTGGAAGAGGAGAGCATTATGCTAAGCGAAATAAGCCAGCATAATCACAATAAAAATGTTCACTTCTGGAGAAAGAGAATTGACTGGGAAGGAGCACAAAGAAATGAAAGTTTGAAAAAATACTGTCTATATATTGGACTATGGGTTACTCAGTATATACTTTTTTTTGAAACTATTTGTCTTAAATTTGGCTGCTGCAGCAAATTACTACAGACTGAGTGGTATAAACAACATACATTTATTTCTCAAAATTATGGTGACTGTGATGTCCAAGGTCAAGGCGCCAACAGATATTAGTATATATCTTTCTCTCTCTTTCCCTTCCTCTCTCTAAGATCAATAAATAAAGACTAAAGTAAAAAAGCATGCTCCCTTGTGTATTCTCATAAGGGCAACAATCCCTTCATGAAGGCTCTGCCCTCAAGGCTTAATTACTTCCAAAAGACCCCACTTCTGATATCAACACATTGGGGGTTAGGATTGCAAAATCTGAATTTGGGGAGGACACACAAACATTCACCTCATAACAATGATCAAACTGTCCATTAAAAATCTGTGAAACAAACCAAAAAGAAGGAAAATAAATCTGTGAAACTCATATAACTCAATTTAAAATTAAGGAGGAAAACAAACAAATACTTATGACTGCTCTTCTCTCCCAAAGATTTAAAGTATCGCTTTCACCAGGGACTACTTTTTAACATTTTAAAAACTCCAGCAATGTCAAAGTCTTCTCTGAAGTATGAAGGCAAACCAATCTGGACCATGCCAAGTATGAGTACAATATCCTTCTTCAATGACTGTAGACACTGATAGTTGAAATCAACTTTTGTGAGGAGAGCACGTGACTTAAGGTTAGGAGAGATTAGTCGACTGTCCCAGCAATATAGACAGATAACTAGGGAACCTTAGATAAGTCACTTCACTTCTTCACTCTCTCTATGCTTTATATCCTCATTTGTAAAATAGCTTTGGCCTAAAGTTAAACAGACTATTTTCTATTTCTACTAGTGTCACCAAATTGCTGAAATGATCAAGTTGGAATGAAAATATTCATAACTGCTTTCTTCTTATCTTGTAGGTTACAGCTTATATACTATTTTTTTCCAAGAGGGATATTCTGATTGCCTAATTTGATATAGGTCCCTTACTTATTCTGTCATTACAGTCTGTTTGCTTATACTATTTCAACTTATAAAATTCTAATGATATATTTACTGTTTTAGCAAGTTGAAGCTAAAGCATGGGATATGATGACCAGGTGAGGTTACCTCAGAAATGAAAGCTGACCTATCATTAAGAAGATATTTAATTGGTTAAAGCAAAAATTAGGTGGGGGGAAGTAATGTATTCTAGGGTTTATAACAAATGTAGGAGTAAATGTATGGAAATAATAGCACAGGGATAGAAGTACACTGTTACAAATATTTTAGATAGTACATGAACTGATTGTACTATTATCTCAAGATAGATTCAGAATAGTTAGTTGTAAGAAGGAATTACAAAAAAATAATAATAGTAAAGCATAGCTAAAAAACAGTAGTGGAGATGTAACAGAATGCTAAAAGGCAGAAAAAGAGAAAAGTAGACAATAAAACAAATATATAATATTTAGCAACCTGGTAGATTTAAACCAGGCTAAATCTATGTTACATTAAATGCAAATGATATAAGTATTCAAATTACAAGGCAGAGATTGTCAGCCTAGATTAAAAAGCAAAGCTCAACTATATGCTGTATATAAGAAACACATTTTACAATTATCTCTCTATATATAAAAGGCTAAGTGACCGACCATCTGTCTATCCGACTGTCTGACCGACCAACCGGCTGGTACATATGATGCACACTGGCAATTTAAAAATAAATGTTGACTCATGCATGCGCAATACATATAAAGCTCTTGCTGGTGCCAATCGCACGCGTGTTTTAATTTTATAATACTATATTATATATACTATTTTGACATGTAATTTTTTGCAGTAACATAATTACCATACAAATCTTTCTTCTAAACAGAAGATGCCTTAATCAATCAATTAGTAAGCCAAATTTTGGAGCCTTTATTACGCTAGCGGTCTCAGAGGAGTTGTCTCTCAAAGTCTGAGCAAAGCAACATGGAGGAAGTTTTTTCTTTATACCCTCCCAGTTTCTTTGTCTCCCAAATATGGGATGGGGCTTCCAGACCTTTTGCAGGCTTTACAAAGAGCCCTATGTGTTAGGCTGAGGGAAGTGAGACCACATCTCAAGGCCTGGCCTGACACCAGTCCTGACAACCCCATCTGGGGTTGTGCACCATCCATGATTCATGGCCTTTCTAAAATGGGAGCAGCACTCAAGTAAACAGGTCTTGTAGGACCGGAGAGTTGAGAAGGGGCAGTTTCTAGACTATAGGCTGGTAAGAATGTACATTGGGTTATTTGCACAGATTCAGATTGCCAGCCCTCCCCCAAAAATGTCTTATCTCCCCATTATTGGAGCAAGCGTGATTATAGAAGAGAGAAATAGCAGGGTTACTTATCTGGTCTAGTTACTTCCTGGAATTAATAGAACAAAGGACCATCTGTGTTTATAGGAAATTTTCAAACAGCAGTTTTTCCCAGCATACAGGTTACAGGGGCAAGATGGAGTGCCTGTACTTCATGTGCACCGGGCCACTAGTATAAATATAAAATGATAATTAATGGACACAATAATCATAAGAAAGCTAGAATAAATATATTGCTATTAATCACTTCTAAAGGAGGAATATTACCAAGGATGAAGAGTGATCCATAAATGAGTGAGATCATGTGGTATTCTTCTTTCATTGCCTGATAATTTTTTTTTTTTTTTAAGTTACAGGGTTGTTTTTTTTTAAAAAAAAATATATTTTATTAATTTTTTACAGAGAGTAAGAGAGAGGAGAGAGATAGAGAGCTAGAAACATCAATGAGAGAGAAACATCGATCAGCTGCCTCCTGCACACCTCCTACTGGCGATGTGCCAGCAACCAAGGTACGTGCCCTTGACCGGAATCGAACCTGGGACCTTTCAGTCCGCAGGCCGACGCTCTATCCACTGAGCCAAACCGGTTTCGGCTGCCTGATAATTTTTTAAGAAGAAATAACCATCATTACTGTGTATATATCTAATGGCAGAACTTTGAATAAATATAGCAAATTCTCACAGAAATTTTTAAAAGATGTTAAGTACAGTTGGGAATTTTGCCCTCCTTATTCTGTAACAGCTAGAGCAAGTAGACAAAATGTCTCTAAGAATATAGAAGACATGAAAACATTGCCAACTTATTTGACCTAATTTATATTTTTAGCACAATATAAGCACCACTGACAGCAGAATAAACATTTTTAAGTGCATGTGGAACAGTCACCCTGATTGACCAAATGCTGAGCCATAAAATATCTCAATAAAATGAAAAGGATGGAGATGATACAGAGATGGTTCTTGACCACATTGGAATTAATTTAGAAATTTTTATCAGAAAGGTATCTAAAACATTCTCCAAATATTTGGAAATTAAACAGCAAACATCTAAATGACTCATGAGTCAAAGAAGAAGTTACAAAGTAAGATAGAACATTTTTTAATTAAATTAAAATAATAACAATATAAAAAATTTTAGGACACAACTAAATCAGTATTTAGAGGAAGATTTAAAGGTTTAAATGCTTTTATTAAAACAAGGAGATAGCAAAATCAATGATTAAAGCTTCCATCATAATATGCTAGACAAAGAAGAGCAAATTAAATTCAGAGCAAATAGAAGAAATAATAAAGAGTAGGTAACAGTGAAATAAAAAATAGGGAAAATCAATTAGAGTCAACAATAGTTCTTTGTAAAAAAATTAATAAAATTAATTAATAAACAATGCATTTGACTAATGGATATAAAGAATAATTACTAATATCATGACTAAAGGTGGATATTACTACAGATATTACAAGCATTAAAAGAATAATGAGGTAATATTATAAATAACTCTTGCTAAAATTTGATCTGGGTTGGCAAACTGTTGCAATAGCCCAAACATGGCCTGCTACCTATTTTAGTAACAGCCATAAATATTTGTTTATGCATGGTCTTCATGCTATGGTCACAGAGTTGAATTATTACAGCAGGCCCCCAAAGCCTAAAATATTTAATATTGGTTCTTTCCCTGACATAGATAATGGAACAATATTTTTAAAAATAGAAATAACTAGACTGATAAAAAGAAATAAAATAATATTAATGTATTTATATTTATTAAATAAATGAACATCATAGTTATAAGATTTTTACAAAATAACCATGCTCAAGTGTTTTTACTGATGAAATCTATGAAAGATTTAAAGGAGAAGTAATTCCAACCCTACTCAAAATTATTCATAAAATAGTGGAGGAGGAAATCTTTTAAAACTGATACAATAAACTTAGAATTAATCTAATACCAAAAATAGACAGCAACATTACAGAAAAGGAGTACTACAAATAAATATCCTTTTTGAATATAGATATAAATATCCTTAAGAAAAATTACTAACTCAAATATAGCAATATAGGAAAAGGGTTTACCCCTGGAATTCAAGACTGATTTAATATTTGAAATAAATTGATGTAATTTACCAGATTAAAAATTTTAACCATGTATTATCATCTCAATAAACATGAAAGATTTACTTAACAAAGCAACAATTCATGATTAAAAAGAGTTAAATCTTTCAACAAACTAAAAATAAAAATACACTTTTAAACCTGATCACAGGAATTTATAAAAAATATCTAGAGTTAACTTAATATTTTAGGGATGGAAAAAACCTAAATGCTTTCTGCTAAGATCAGGAACAAGATAAGAAGGCCCACTCTCACAGCTTCTACTCAACACTATGATGAAAATCCTAGCCAGTAGGCAAAAGAAAAAAAATTAACAAGATAGAAAGAAAGCAGTATGCTATTTTAATGCATATTAAATGTGACTGTGTATAGGAAACACCCTAGGGCATCTACCAAAAAAAGCTACTAGAATTAAAAGGTGGATTTAGATCTATCATAAAATACAAGTTCAGTACAAAAAAACTTAAAATGTACTTTTATATAATAGCAATTGAATTTAACAACTGAAAATTGAAGTGAAAAAAATCTATATATATAAAACCCTAATATGCAAATAGACTGAACAGCAGAACAACCTAATAACCGAACAACTGAACAACTGGTGGCTATGATGGGCACTGACCACCAGGGGGCACGCACGGAACATGGTGGGCATCAGCAGCAGGCAGCAGAGCATGGAACATGATGGGCATCAGCCACAGTGGGATGGTGGAGCAGGTGAGCGGGGGCACCATACCAAGGCAGGGTCCCAGTTGTTGTCATTGGGGTGAGCCTCTGGTGGTTACTAAAAATTCTTTGCTCTCACATACCACGGTCCCACCCGGTGCTTGCACCTGCTGCCCCCGCCAGCCCTGCTCACACCTGCTGCTGGTGCTGGAGCCACCACTCGCGCCTGGCACCAGCCCCGATCAGTTGGTGCTGTCAGTGGGTGCAAGCGGTGGCTGCCATCCCCGATTGCCCCTCAGGGTTTCTCCACCTCCCCCTGCTCCTGAGGGATGATTGGGGTTGGCAGCCACCTCTTGCACCCCCTGCCAGCACCAGCCCCGCTCACATCCACTGCCAGTGTTGGCCCTGCTTGCATCTGAAACCAGCACTGGAGCCACTGCTCGCACCCGCTGCTAGTGCCCAGCACTGGTCCCAATCGCTCGGCACTGTCAGTGGGTGCAAGCAGCAGCTTCCGGCCCCGATGGCCCCTGAGGGCTTCTCCACCTCCCTCTACTCCTGAGGGGTGTTTGGGGCAGCAGCTGCCACTCGCACCTGCGGAAGGTGCAAGCCCCACTCGCACCCACTGCTGGTGCCAGCCACAATCACTCCGCACTGTCAGCAGGTGCGACTGGGGCCGGCGCTGTCAGCAAGTGGGAGTGGCGGTGGTGGGAGTGGGGCTGCTGGCAGACAGGGGACCGGGGGCCATGAGGGGAGGGGCTTGGCAGGGGCTCAGAGGATGGGCCGAGACCTGCCCCTGTGCCCACCGCAGCCTTGCAGCGCACAGTTCCTTTCAAAGATGCATGAATTTGTGCACTGGGCCCCTAGTTTATATTATAAAAGCAAAGGACCTATGAAAGCCAAGACACTTTTGGAGAGAGAGAGAGAAAGAGAGAGAATGAGAACAAAGTTGAAAAACATGAATTACTGAAAAGCCAGTACTGCACTTTTTTTATTTTGCAGTACTGGCCTAAACATAGGCATGTATATCATAAATCAATAAACCAGAATAGAAAGCCCAAAAATATATCCACCCTTGTATGGTTAATGAATTTTGAAAGAGATACTAAGTCATTCAAAGAAGAAAGGATCGTCTTTTAAAATTTTATTTTTAAACTTCATTTATTAATTAGCTTTATTGAGGTATAATTGACAATCAATTGTATATATTTAAAATGTACAATATTATAACTTGACATGTGTATATTTTGTGAAATGATTGCCAAAATTAAGTTAACAAACACAATTATTACTTTACATGTTATCATTTTGTGTGTGCATGTGTCTGTGTGTGTGTGTGTGATGAAAATACTTAAAGTCTACGCTCTTAACTACTTTAAAATACACAACACAGTATTAACTATAGTCATCATGCTATATATTAGATTCTCAGAGATTATTCATTCTATAACAGAAGACTGGTATCCTTTGACCACACCATTTTCATACCATCAGCATCTGGTAAGGTAGCCACCATTTCACTCTGTTTCTTTGAGTTTTGCTTTAAAAAAAAAATAGATTTCATATATAACTAAAATCATTTAGTATTTGTCTTTCTCTATCTGCCTAATTTCACTTAGCATATGTCATCTAGTTTCATTTATGTTGTTGCATATGGTAGAATTTCTTTCTACTAGTAATTCTGAATAATATTCATATATAATCATATCTTTATTAATTCATCTGTTGAAAAACAAGTTGTTTTCATAGCTTGGCTATTGTCACTGATGTTACAACGAAGGTGGAAATGCTGATATCTTTTGAGATGCTGATTTTACTTTCTTTGGATGTATACTACTCAGAAGTAGAATTGTAAGAGTGATGTTAATAACATTTTAAATTTCTTGTGGAATCTCCATTTTGTTTTCTACTTTCTCCACATCCTCACCAACACTTATCTCTTTTCTTTTTGATAAATCCATCCTAACAGTTGTGACATATCTCATTATGGTTTTGATTTGCATTTTCTTGATGACTAATAAGGTTATTTACTTTTTTATGTACCTACTAGAGGCCCAGTGCATGACATTCGTGCACTGGGGAGGGGTCCCTCAGCCCAGCCTGCGCCCTCTCAGGGATGTCACCTGCTAGCTTAAGCCTGCTCCCCACAGGAGCTCCCTGTGGGAGCGCCACTCAGCCAGAAGCCGGACTCTCTGCTCCTTAGTGCTGCCTCAGGGAGAAGCTCCTGCCACTGCTGCTGCACTCACGAGCCATGAGCCTGGCTTCTGGCTGAGTGGCACTCCCCCTGTGGGACCGCACTGACCACCAGGGGACAACTCCTGCATTGAGTGTCTGCCCCCTGGTGGTCAGTGTACATCATACAGACCGGTTGTTCTGCTGTTTGGTCTATTTGCATATTAGACTTTTATTATATAGGATTGGCCATTTGTATGTCTTTGAAAAACTGTCTATTCAGGTCCTTTAACTCACATTTTAAAATTGTTTTGTTTATTTTTTGATATTGAGTTTTATACATTTCTAATATGTTTTGGATATCACCCCTTGTCAGATAGATGGTTTGCAAATATTTTCTCCTATTTTGTAGGTTGTCTTTTCATTTTGTTGATTGTTTCCTCTGCTGATGAGGAGATTTTTAGTTTGATGTAGTTCCTTTTTTTTTTTTTTTTTTTTTTTTGCTTTTGCTCTATGTGCTTTTGATGTCCAAAAAATCATTATCACAACCAATGTCAAGAAAACTTTTCTTCTAGGAGTTTTATGGTTCCAAGTCTTACATTTAAGTCTTTAATCTATTTCAAGTTATTTTTTGTCAGCAGTGTTAAGTTAGGAGTCCAGTTTCATTTTTTTGCATGTGGTATTCTATTTTTCCCAGCATTTTTTTTTTAATTGAAGAGACTATTTTTCGCCATTTTGTGTTCTTGCCACTTTTGTCAAAGATCATTTGACTTTATAAGTGTGGGTTTATATCTGGGCTCTCTATTCTGGTCCATTGGCTTAAGTGTTTTTAAGCCAGTACCATACTATTTCAATTACTACAGCTTTGTAATATAGTTTAAAATCAGAAAGTATGATACTGCCAGTTTTGTTCTAATTTTCAAGATTGCTTTGCCTACTCAGGACTTTTCATGGTTCCACACAAAATTTAAAATTGTTTTTTCTTCTTCTATTTTTGTGAAAAATGCTAATGGAGTTTTGATAGAGATTGCATTTAATCTGCAGATGATTTGGGGTAATATAAACATTTTAACATAATTATTTCTATACATAAACATTTATATCTTTCCATTTTTTTTTTATCTTTCTTAGGGCTTTCATTAGTGTTTTATAGTTTTCAGTGTACAGATCTTTCACTTCCTTGGTTATATTTATTCCTAACCATTTTATTGTTTTGGATGTTATTTTAAATGGAACTTTTAAAAATTTATCTTTCTGATAGAATGTATAGAAATACAACTGATTTTTGTACATTGATTCTATATCCTGCAACTTTATAGTTCATCTATTAGTTTTAACACTTTATTAGTTTAACATCTATTAGTTTTATGATTTTCTTTATATATGATTATGTCATTTACAAACAGGGACCATTTTACTTATTTCTTTCTGATTTAGGTACTTTTAATTTCTTTTTCTTGATTAATTGTTCTGGCTGGGACTTCTGTTACTTTGGTGAATAGAAGTGGTAAAAGTAGGAACCCAACTCTTATTCCTGATCTTAGAGGAAAAACATTCAGCTTTTTACCATTGAGTATTATGTTAGCTGTTTGTTTATCATATACAGCGTTTATTTTGTTGTACATTCTTTCTATACTTAATTTGTTGAGAGTTTTTAATCATAAAACAATGTTGATTTTTTCAAATGCTTTTTCTGCATCGATTGAAATATCATGTGATTTTAATTCTTTATTTTGTTAATGTTTTATATCACATTTATTGATTTGCATATGTGGAACCATCCTTGCATCATAGGGACAAGTCCAACTTGATCATGGTATATGATACTTTTAATGAAAAGACAGTTTTTTAAACAAATGCTGCTGTTACGTGTGGACAAACATATTAAAATGTAAAAATGTGTATCTCAATTCTTGCTCCAAAATTAATTGCAAGTGGACCATAGACCTAAATGTAAAGGTTAAATCTATAAAGCTTCTAAACCAACAATTGGCGGATTGTAGTCCACTAGCCAAATCTGGCCATGTCCATTTACTTATGAATTGTCAGTGGATGCTTTTGCAGTACAATAGCAAAATGAGTAGTGGTCTGGCCTTAAAAGCCAAAAATATAGATTATCTTGCCTTTTACAGAAAAAAGTTTGCTGATCACTGCTAAAAGAACACATAAGTGACCTAACTGGTTTGATTCATTGATTAGAGTGTTGGCTATCAGACTGAAAGGTCTTGGGTTTAATTCCAGTCAAGGTCACGTACCTCAGTTGCAGCCTCAATCCCTGACCCTAGTCAGGGTGCATGTGGGAGGCAACCAATTGATGTGTCCTTTTTACATGGATGTATCCCTCTCTCTGTCTCTCCCCCGCCCTTCCTCTCTCTCTAAAAATCAATGGGAAAATATCCTCTGGTGAGGATTAACAAAAATAAAATAAAATAAAATGACATATAAATGAATATCTTAATGACTTTGGTTTATTAGAATACAAAAAGCATTAATAATAAAATAAAAAGAAATAATTAGATTTTAATAAAATAAAAAATTGTTATTCTTCTAAAGGCACCATTATGAAAATAGAGAGATAGAGAGAAAGGGACAGAGAGAGAAAGAGACTGGGGAAAGTAGTAGCTGCATTACCTATCGCTGATGAAAAACTTTCATTCAGGTTATGAAATACTTGCAGAAGGCAATAATAAATAAAATGATCAAACAACAATGGGAAAGCACAATTAAGACAACTGACAATACCAAATGTGGGCAAAGATGTGGAGCAAATGGAATGCTCATCTATATAATAAAAGCATAATATGCTAATTAGAGCGGATAGCCGAACGACCTTCCAGATGTCATTCTGGATGTCCTTCTGGACAAAGCCGTGGAGGCAGGGGCTGAGGCAGAAGCAGTTAGGGGCTATCAGGCAGGTAGGTGAGTGGTTAGGGGTGATGACGCAGGCAGGCGAGTGGTTAGGGGCAATGAGGCAGGCAGGCAGAGTAGTTAGGGGCAATCAGGCAGGCAGGCCAGTGGTTAGGAATCAGCAATCCCAGAATGCCACAGGGATGTCCCAGATTGTGAGAAGGTGCAGGCCAAGCTGAGGGACCCATGCAAGAAATTTTGTGCACTGGGCCTCTAGTATATTGATAATGGGCATAGATTTAAAATTGTCTCAGCATTTTGGAAAAAAAAATTTGACTGTTTCTCACAAAGTCACACCATACCTTCAAAGCACCCAACAATTGTATTGCAAGAGAAATGAAACAAAGACTTGATCTAAAATTTTATGACAGTTTTATTCCTAGTAGACAAAAAAATAAACCACTCAAGTGTTTATCAATTATACACAGAAAAACAAAATGTGGTACATTCATATGATAGTATATTACTCAGCTATAAAAAGGGGAAAAAATCCTGATATATATAAAAATATGAATGAATCTCAGAAACATTGTGCTGAGTGAAAGAAGCCTTGCACACACACAAAAAAAACAAAACAAAAAACATTCTATATGAATCAATTCATATAAAATTCTAGAAAAATAAGATTAATCTGTAGTGACAGAAAGTGCATCAATTTTGGAGTTGGGAGTAGGCGTTGGGTTGGAATTGACTGTAAAAAAAATAACAGGGAGCTTTTAAAAGTTTTTAAAATGTTTAATTGAGGTGTTGGGCACATGGATGTATATCTTTGTCTAAACATATTGAACATTTTTAAACAGGTACATTTTATTATATCCATTTTATTGTAAAGCAACCTCAGGGAGCAGCCTCCCATCTATCTGAGAAACTGAGTTAAACACACAAGTAAGTCACTTTCACCCAGGGAAGGAAGGAGGCCTGCTTGTCCCATCCACAGCTGCATAAGTCTTTTGCATAGATTCTGAACCTAACTGAAGGAATCTCTCCTCTTTGAATTTGTGCCAAACTTCTTTTGTTTAGTCCTCTGTGGACATTAAAAGTGGCTCTGTTTTCTTGAAATAAAAGCTTGCTGGCTTGAGGACAATAATTAAATCATTTATCTGTGGTCAAGCCAAACAGTATTTACTAAGTTCCGTATCCAGTGTTCCCGGCACTCTGCAGTCTTGTCTGCGAGCATGTGAAGATGATCCTCTGCTCTTCAGACAAAATCCTCAACCAACAGCAACTAGATATTGGTACTTAAGAACAGAAGCTGAAAATCAGAAATTGTAATATATTCTAAGGATTTTAAGAATTCAGAAAACTGGAAAAGCATCCTTAGTTGGATAGTCAGATAAATTTTTATGAATATGAAATTTAAGTAAGGTTGGAGCAACCTAAATGCCTTTAAATGTTCTTCCTGGGAATATTAGTCTATCCCTTGGGTCAGTGGTCGGCAAACTCATTAGTCAACAGAGCCAAATATCAACAGTACAACGACTGAAATTTCTTTTGAGAGCCAAATTTTTTAAACTTAAACTTCTTCTAACGCCACTTCTTCAAAATAGACTCGCCCAGGCCATGGTATTTTGTGGAAGAGACAGCCACACTCAAGGGGCCAAAGAGCTGCATGTGGCTCGCGAGCCGCAGTTTGACAACCATGGCCTTGGGTCATTTCAAATTGTCTTCTCTGGAACCCACAGGAAAATTTTGGTACAAAGCTGGTGCTAGGGTATACCTGAGAGAGTTTACTGAAGAAATATGCAAAATGAGCTTCTCTCTGGATCACAGCTGGGAGATTTTGTGGGGATCCAGAGAATAGTTCCCTACTTTGAGTCTGTTTTTACCTCCTTATTTTCCATTTTCTCGCTCTGCAGTTCAGTATGCTGTGGGAATATCAAGATCCTGAGAGCTACAAAAGAAAGCTCTTCCTACCAGATAATCTCTTGCTGTATCTGGTATGAAGAAAATGTCATGTGTACCAGAAAGAAAATGGCAAGATTTATAAGTAAGTATCATTAGTAGAGAATATGCTAGGAACATAGACTGTTATGTCAGTCTTCTACCCCTCAGCTTCATTAGACTTTTGTTTATAATAATTAAGACGAAGCCGCTCCAAAAGTGAAACTGGGAAAAGTACTCTGCCTACCAATGTTTACTTCATAGGAGTATCAAAGTTCCTAAAGGGCTAATATTTCTCTTCCCACTGATCATTGTTACATCTGACATTGGTTGATCTATGCTGAAACAGGTATTTATAGCCAAGTGATTGTATGTTTTATTAACTTATAGGCATAAACACACCTCATCTTCACTTAGTTGTGCAGGACCTACAGTAGTTGAAAATAATTACTGTTGTTCTTGGCAAGGTTTACCATGGCTATATGATAATTTTAAGTTTCTAAAAAATATAGGCTGTTATAGATGCTATCACAACGTCCTAATGAGCTACTCTAGCATTCTTATAAAGCCCCCAAATTTCATTTGTAAATTAAGTAGGTACTTATAGAAACCTAAAATTAGCTCTAAATGTACTATCTAGAAGAGATTAACATATTAATTCTCTTTTGAATTCATCAGAGTAGCTAATTTTGTCTGATGGAGAGAAATGGCCTGAAAGAAAAGGTGCTTACCCTGCCTTTTATACCAACACTAGAGGCCAGGTGCACAAAATTTGTGCACTCGCGGGGGTCCCTCAGCCCGGCCTATGCCCTCTTGCAGTCCATGAGCCCTTGGGGGATGTCCTACTGCCAGTTTAGGCCCCCTCCCACCCAGGGCTTCTGGCTGAGTGGCACTCCCCCTGTGGGAGCACACTGACTACCAGGGGGAAGCTCCTGTATTGAGCGTCTGCCCTCTGGTGATCAATGTGTGTCATAGTGACTGGTTGTTTCAATGTTTGGTCGATTTGCATATTAGCCTTTTATTACATAGGATGGGAGGGACTGACAGAGGTCAGAGGGGTGGGAGATGGACATAGACAAAAGTGTGGTGATGGCCAGAGGTGGGGGGGAGCTGGGTGAAGGAGGATAAAGGGGGGAAATGGTAGACATCTATAATATTGTCAACAATGAAATAAAAACAACAATGATATACCACTACACTACACACCTATTAGGGGGAAAAAGATACATTATGAACTATGTATTTACTACTTTGATTAAATTAAAACATTTAAAAAGAAAGATTTTTTTCCAGAAAGGAGTGTTGTTGAATTGTTTTATTATTATTATTATTATTATTATTATTATTATTATTATTATTATAAAGCTAAGGAAGCTTCAGAGCCCCTGTGAGGGCTGGATTTGTTTTGGGGCAGAGAGCAAGCAAGTTGCAATCAGCAGCATTTTGGATAACCTGCCTGAAATGATTTAAAAGTAAAAGGGACAGCTTCCCCAAGCCTACAGTTATTTGTAATTTATTTTCTTATTCTAAATAAAGTCATTTTTAACCTTATTAACCCCCCCCCCCCCAAATTAGTTCTTTAGGTTCAGTAAACTCCGGGCTGCGGAGTTGTGGCAGATAATAAAATGCTGACATCCGTGGCCTCAACACTGGTGCACAGGGTCTGAGAACCTGGCGGGGTGCAGGATACACCTCTCCTGCCTCCACCTGGCACGGGCTCTGCCATGCCGTGAGAGCTACTGTGCCCCACCCCATCTCCGCAAGCTGCTGCTCGCGGATTGCGGGGAGGGACTGAGAGGTGCTCAATGCACCTCATGGTGACTGGTTGTTTAGTCATCACGGTCGTCACAGTCATCACGGACACTGGCTTTATATATATATATATGTAGATTACCCATCCATGGACCAGATTATGAGGGTTCAGAACATTTGAGCTTCATGTGCTTTAATCCAATTAGAGAAAATTATTTAGGTCCTTATTTGGTGAGGGTGATGATGTTGTTCTCCTTCTCCTGTTTCTTCTTTCTTCTCTCTCCTCCTCCTCCTTCTCCTTTTTCATCTTCTTTTCATTGCTCTTTGTTAATTCCTGTTCTGCTAGCTTTTTACTCTTTGGCTCTCATTCTCATTCTCATACACCATTTTTACCCCTTGGAATTTTATCCCTGTGTGATTTCCCTGGATTTCTTTCTAAAGGGAAGATCATATTCACTTCTGACTCCCTATCTTGACTGTTTGAGACCTTAATTTTATGCTATTGTAGCTCTGGTTCAAAGAACCTTTCTGGCCTCTTTCTAGGTTGAAGAGTGAGGAACTGAAAACACAGGAAAGATAAGGTTAGAAGTTTAGGGGGCACTGGAGAAATCAAGGCAGAAATATCCTGGTGGAAGCAAGAGCCCCAGGCCCAAGAGAGGGATGTGAGGCTGACTTGATGTGGTATAGGGGACTGATTAGGTACCTAGGCTTTACCACTAGGAAAAGAAAGAATCTATCCCTTGCCTTTCAAGCTTACCCAATGGGGCAACAGTAGACTTCAGGAGTGAAAATGTAATCAGAAAGACATATAACAAGTGAAATTATAAAAATAAAATTGTGCCGAAACCGGTTTGGCTCAGTGGATAGAGCGTCGGCCTGTGGACTGAAAGGTCCCAGGTTCGATTCCGGTCAAGGGCATGTACCTTGGTTGCGGGCACATCCCCAGTAGGAGGTGTGCAGGAGGCAGCTGATCGATGTTTCTCTCTCATCGATGTTTCTAGCTCTCTATCCCTCTCCCTTCCTCTCTCTGTAAAATATCAATAAAATATATTTAAAAAAAATAAAATAAAATTGCTTTGCAAATAGAAAAGTATTTCTTAGATATAGGGGATTATCATGTTTCCTCATATGTGAATTGAATCTCACAACTTATTTTATAGGATAATAGATAATCTCATGAAAGAATAGATATAAATGTGCTTCATAACATACCTGAAAAATAAGTTGTTGGAAAAGCATAAATTGTAGACTTCCTCTTCTCACATCAAATTGAATAAAACAAATATGTGTATATGCATTATCTTACCTGCAAAGAAGATTAAAAAACAACAACAAAGGAGCCAGAAAGTATGAAAAACTCTAAAAGAATGCAAATAGAAAACTTCAGAGGGAACATCAGCCAGGGTGAGAGGCTGGAAGGCAGAACAAGCATAGGAGAAAGCTCTAACAAACAGGTAGGAGAAGCACTGAGCAAGCTCCCTGCCTGGAGATGGTAGAAGCTGGAAGTACACTGCTACAAAAAAGCCACAGTGAAGAGTGATGAGTTGTGCTGCCTCAGGAGGAAGGGTGGGAATGGGCCCATACATGGCTCTCCGTATCCCACAAGCAATAGTAACATATACGTATATATGTTACTATTCTCATAAAAGAGAAGTGACTGTGATATCTTAGGAAAGAGAATTGTAGAGCCTTGGCTGGCTTGCAACTCCCAGAAAGTATAAAGTGGCACCATATGGCAAGTGAAATGCTGAGGTTCCCTGTGCTACAGCATGCCTAACTGCTCCCCAAAGTGCCCTGAAAGCTCAAGTCAAGCAACAACACAACAGAGGCAACTAACAGACTTACTAGGAATTTCAACTACAGAAATAGGCACTCAAGTGCAAACCCCCAATATATAACATCATGAAAGAGAAGCAATAAATGTTGACAAATGAAAGAATTTGCACAAAATCTACAGAATCAATAGAACAATGAGAAGAGGACTTACAGAAAAAGACCAACATAAGATTGTCAAATAATAAATAAATAAAACATATGGGGCAATTTCTTATATAGAAAGAAAATAATTGTGAATCTGCATGGCAAACAGAAAGCTATTTGGGTGGTGGTCTCTAGAAATCTATTGTTTTCCTAACCAAAATGGACATGTTGTCCTTCTCCTTCTCCTATCCCATTCTTTCTTAATATATGTGGTACATATACTTAATGAATACATATATGTAAACCATTTGCAACAATGAAAACTAATACCACATGATAAGGGTTGCAGACTAGTAATGTAGAAGGAGTTTTTAATCACTTCTTTGAGCAACTGTCCCAGCCTAAGACCTCTCATCTCCAGCTTCATACTACATTAAAAAAAAAATCTCTATTTTGTCAGACCTCACGTACTAGGCTCATTAGTCAATTGTTACTCAGGAAGTCAAATATAACTCCTAACTCATAAAAGCTAGAATTCTATACTTAACCAAACTCTCATTCAAGAGGTAGAATAAAATAAACATATTTTCAAGCAAAATGTAAGAAGTTTAAACATTCATAGACCTCTGAAAAAATTACAAGGAAATATACTCCACAAGAGAGAAAGGAAATGCAAGAAGCAATAGAGAATACAGTTGTGTATTATTGCAAAAGTTAAAAATGTTATAACAAAATAAAAATATACCAAATGTAAGGTAATTCATACTTTAATTTGTCAATATTGGTCACTGAAATGATCAATGATTTTTCAATTATATATAAGATGAGAGTCAACATTTATCATTTAAAAATATGATTGCATGTAGTTGTATATTGGTGCAAAATATTCAGTACACTCTACCTTCCCAGAAAACAATCTAGATTAGAGAGATAGAGATAGAGATGAAAGAGAGAGAGAGAGAGAGAGAGAGAGAGAGAGAGAGAGAGAGAGAGAGGACAGAGAGAGAGAGAACACTGACACTCTGGATCTGAAAAACTCTGAGCTACTCCCCAAACTTGTTCTACATACTCATCAAAATAGAGATATTTTAAAGATTATAATAGGAATTAACATTAATTTATGCATTTATTCTTGAAAACTAGGATTGCAACTTAAATGTGATTCAGCAGCTGATGGCTGATTGGAGACAATGAGGGCAAGAGGAAGAGGAAGAAGAGGACAGAGCAGTGAACATTTACTGAGTGCTTAGTTCATGCCAGCCCTGTGCTCAGTGCTTTGCATGCATTATTTTCTTTTTCTATAAGGAACCTCTGTCTGTGCTCTGCAGTTGAGGATTTGGGTAGTTCATAGGTCAACGGGTGGCAGGTGAATTCAGCAGCTCAACAACAGGGTCAAGAAGGAGTGAGGACCTCTTCAGCTATTCTCTTATTGGGGAAAGCTGCAGGACATGAAGACGCACAGCTGCTGAGGTCATGCATTTGAGCCCCTTCCTCCTCCACTTTCCATTTGCTTTTATAGAGCATGATAAATGGACCTCTTTAAAACCCTGCCTCACATAGATCTTTAACAGATTTTGTTTACTTTGGCTGGCTGGGGAAAAACAAGAGGGAAGATGTACAATAGAAGAAAAGCGAGTAAAATTGACTTCCAACATCTGGTTAGAGGAATCTTTCTCTCTGATTTTATTCTCAAAAAAAGTACCTACTACATTAACTTGCTATATATTCCATTCTTATATAGAACCCAAATGAAGAAAGGCATGAGGATACAGTAGAGAAAGGGTAAAGACAGAGTATGGGAGGCGAGAAAACATTTGTTTACTCTTTTTTTGCTGTTTTTATAGTATGATGCTGATTTGCCCTTTCTCATGGAAGATTATTTATAACTTTATCAGAGCTTTTCTCCCCTTCATTCACCTATATTGTTATCACGTATCTTTGGGGGCAGATTTGGGGACTTCTCTGTGCCATTTTCTCTCATTTTACTTCTATGTCACTAGTCATCAGCAAGATGCACATTTTCACATCTGAAGGTTAAGAACTCCTTGCCCCCCTGGTGTTGCTCAGTGGTTGAGCATTGATCTATGAACCAGGAAGTCATGGTTTGATTCAGATTGGGTCACATGCCCAGGTAGTTGGCTCTATCCCCAGTGTGGGGGGGTGCAGGAGGCAGCTGGTCAATGATTCTCTCTTATCATTGATGTTTCTATTTCTCCCTCTCTTTCCTCTCTGAAATCAATAAAAAATATATATATATTTAAAAAAAAAACCTCCTTGACTAACAGGTGAGCAATCTAACAGGTTACTCAGAAGAGGATTGCAACTTAAGGTATGCAACACAGTTATAAACAGCCATTTCTAGTGTAAAATTTTAAGTTGGAATTAGAGATTTCATAGTCTGAATAATTTTTTTCTAAGGTTTTCAAGTCCTATTCCATATTAGCCTCTTCAGTTCTTTAAGTTGGTCTTATCTCCTGGTTGCCTTCATTTTTACATCTCTCTCCAGCAAGGCCCCTTTTTCTCTGTCCTTCTGGAATTAAGCCTGGCTTTTTAGCTGCCTGTCCAGACCAGATAACATGACTTTTTGAGCACTGATTGAGCATTTGAACCTGAGATACTCCTCTCTGTCCACAGAAAGCTCCCCCTGGACTTTTATTCCTTCTTTATTCATACAATTAATGTGGTGGAAGTAGGGAAAACTGGGTTTTGAGGGCACCAAGTTGAAAACATGCACTAGCTGTATGAGTTTTGAAAAGTCACTTCACCAATCTGTGCATATCACTTCTCTGTTAAATGATGGAGTTGGCCTGGCTGCATCTGTAGCATCTGAGGATAAATGTGACTAGCCTTTAACTTGCATTATTTAAGTAGCTTCCACATAAAGGTTATACAATTTGAGAAATGATGCATCTTAAAATCTATTTTGGCTTGAGCAGGGCACGTATAAATAGATGTATGAACATATAGATAATTCAGATGTCTTTCTTGAAAAAAAAAGTACTATTTCTTTATAATTTGGCATGTTGTTAAAGGTATGGGAAAATAAGGAGAAATTATGCCTCTCTCCTCCACATTGCACAGCTCAGTCTAGATGAGACATTGTATAATCTGGCCTATGACATGGGCATTATTTCTGCCCCAATACCTCTGCACCTTGGATTCTGCTCCATCCTTTGTGTCCACAACATGTATTTTATTGGTGCTTGTATGTTGAAAGCAGAAAGAATGGGACCTTTGTAAGGCCCTATAGTGACAACAGTGTTGGCCAATTGATGGTCTGCCTGAGAATCCCAGGGTCCCCATCTGATGGATGGACCCACTGTGTGAGCCATGCACCCCACAGCTGATGCTTAGACATAGGTTCTTCTGGGGTCACAGGCAGTCATTCAGCTTGAGAGAACTTTGCCCTAGCTAAGGGATCACTGCTGAGCCTGTCTCCACTAGAAATTTTGCTATCACGGTTTTTATTGGTCTGGTAACTAGTGTTGACACTGTGTTATTTTTCAGGAGGTGTTTTTTTTTTGTTTGTTTGTTTGTTTTGTTTTTTTTCTGGACAGCATCTTTGTGACAGTGGACATTGCAGTTGTGGCAGTAACACACATGTAATTAAAGTAACAGCAGGCTCTTCAAGCCTAATGATAGTAGATATTGTTGTGGTCACAAGATCTGGAGGAGTGGGCCAGACAACTTGTCAATGGCTGTTAACTCTTCTCCCCGCCCCCCGCCCCCACACCCCCAGCCCCAGCATTTCCCTTTCCATTCTGTCTTAGAGCTTTGTTTCAGACAAGTTGCCTGTGGCAGTGGGTTGGGAATATGACTCTGAAGGGGCTTCAGCCCACACAGGGACATGTGTGACAAATTATCCTGACAAGGCTGCCACTACAATATTAGCAGCTCATTAGAAGAGATGGGTGAAACTCATCTCGGCTTTGATCAATTTTCTGCTGGTATTTCAAGGCTTTAAGGATCCCATCTTCCCTACCCCCTCCCTACCCACCACTAATTTCCCCTAATTTTTTGTTGTTTAGACCACATTTGGCAGGACTTCCCAAGGACTCAGGGAATCTGGCAACAGACTTAGTAAGTCTTAAAATAGTTTATGCCCAATTTTAGGAGAAAAAAAGGAATGTGAGCCTGAATTTTTACATTTGTACTTGAAGAAATAAAGAAACAAAGAGCTTGGATGATATAATCTCTGAGGTTTGAGCCAACTCTCATATTCAATGATTCTGTGAGGGGAGGTGGAAGACAGGGCAGGGAGAATGAAGTCCTCTGCTCACTCTTTTCTCTGCCTGGGGAATCTTAGAGCTAGAAAGACCCACAGAGACTAGCCAGTCCAACTATGTGGCTGATGAAATCTCTGAAAAGAAAAGATAGATTCGACAAAGATCAGGACCTCCTGATTTCCAGTCAGGTGTCCCTCTCACTTGACTGCCTCATCACAAGAGAGAAAATAATAAAAACGAAGGTATTAGTTTTCTCCAGAGAAACAGAAGCAGTAGGTGTGTGTGTGTGTGTGTGTGTGTGTGTGTGTGTGTGTTTGAGTGTGTGTTTACACAGAGATTTCTCTTAAGAAATTGACTCATGTGATTGTGGAGACTGGCGATTCCCAAATCCTAAATCAAGCTAACAGGCTGAAAGCTAAGACAGGAGTTGATTCTGCAGTCTTGATGCAGAATTTCTTCTCCAGAAAACATCAATATTTGCTCTTATGACTTTCAATTGTTTGGATTAGCCCCACCCACATTGAGAATAATATCCTTTTGTATATTTTTTTAAAGTCATAGAACAAGCATGTCAAACTTGTGACCCATGGGCCGCACGCAGCCACAACAAATATTTTTGCAGCCCAGCCAATGTAACAGTATATAAGAAACATTTTAATAAAAAATTCCTAACTTAATTTTTACAATATCCTGTTATACATAATTATTAATAACAAACTACAATGTTTGCTAATGATTGATTACTATAATCGTGTTTCATTCATTTCCCTTATGTGCCTTACATGCAGGCGCATCATTTCTCTCCACTAATACTAGCAGCGAATATTTTAGCAGCTGATTGTCATTAGTCTTGGACTGTCTTGTTTGGTGTGTGCAACAGGAAATATTTCGCTTCTGGAGAACAAGAAAATTAGGTTTATATGAATTATGCTTATTAATTTGTGCAGTTCTTCAGTGTCTGGTAAGTTAATGTTCAAGAAAAATATTAACTTTATTAAAATGTTCTATTATTTATGTTATGATTATTACTAATTTATTTCAACCCTTTGTATTCATCATGTTTCTATCAAATAAAACCCTAAGTTTCTACAAAAATTGAAGCTTTTGTTTTTTTTTGCGGCCCACATAAACTTAAACCTTGTTTATTTGGCCCATGTTAGCCTTTGAGTTTGACATGCTTGTCATAGAGGTTACCTTCCTATTAAAACTTTTTTCCATTACATTTGACATTCAATATAGTATTAATTTCAGCTGTACAGCATAGTGGATAAACATTTATATAATGTACAAAGTGATTCCCTCAATAAACCTTGCAGCCACCTGACATCATGTATAGTTATTACATTTTATTGACGATATTCCCTATGCTATACTTACATGCACATGATTATTTTGTAACTGCCAATTTGTACTTCTTAATCCCTTTACCTTTTCACCCAGTGTCCCAACCCTTCTCCCATCTGGGAACCATCAATTTGTTCTCTACATATATGAGTTTACTTCTATCTTGCTTAATCATTTATTTTGTTTGTAAGTTTCCATATATAAGTGGAGTCATATGGTGTTTGTCTTTTTCTGTCTGACTTATTTCACTTAGCACAATATCTTCTAGGTCCATCCATGTTGTAACAAATGGTAAGAATTCATTCTTTTTTATGGCCAAATAATATTTCATTATTATATATGTACCACTTCTTCTTTAGCCATTTGCCTTTTGATTGGAGCATTTAATCATTTACATTTAAAGTAATTGTTGATAGGTATATAGTTATTGTCCTTTTATTAATTCTTTACTGATTGTTTTTGTAGTTCTTCCCTGTTATTTTCTTATTCTCTTGCTTTCTTCTTTTGTCTGTTGTTGACTCTGTAGTGCTGTGTTTGGATTCCTTTCTCTTTATTTCTTATATATCTCATTAGAATTTTTGTTTGTGATTACCATGTGCTTCATATATACCAAGCTATTTTTATAGCAGTCTATTTTAAGTTGAATGTCATTTAGGTTCCAACACATTCTATAATCACTATCCTTTTTACTAACCCCCTTCATATTTATGTTATTGGCATTATTTTTTACATTTTTTATATATGTGTTTATGTGTATCCCTTAATTTGGTGTTGTAATCACACATGATCTTCCTATTTTTACCTCTTAATCTTTGAACTAGATTTAGTGGTCCACTGCTTTTATTATGTTTGCCTTTTTCAACAAGAATTATTTTCTTTGTGATATTTTCTTACTCATATTTTTATTTTTTTATTCGTCTTAAAGAAGTCCCTTTAACATTTCTTATAATACTCATTTGGTGGTGATTAATTTCTTTAGCTTTTTCCAATCTGAGAAGCTCTTTATCACTCTTTCAATTTTAAATTATTGCCTCATTGGGTAGAGTAATCATGAATGGAGGTCATTGTTTTTCATCACTTACAATATTTTGTGCCAATCCTTTGTGGCCTGCAAAGTATCCACTGAGAAGTCCCTTGTAAGTAACTACTGCTTTTCTCTTGCTGCTCTGATAATTTTCAGTTTGTCTTAAATCTTTGGCATTTTCATTATGATGTGCCTTGGTGTGGGTCTTTTTGGGTTCATCTTGTTTGGGATTCTCTGTGATTCCTGGGCTTTTATGTCCATTTTCTTTTCTTTCTTTTTTTTTTTTTTAATATATTTTATTGATATTTTACAGAGAGGAAGGGAGAGGGATAGAGAGCTAGAAACATCGATGAGAGAGAAACATCGATCAGCTGCCTCCTGCACACCTCCCACTGGGGATGTGCCCATAACCACAGTATATGCCCTTGACCGGAATCGAACCTGGGACCCTTGAGTCCACAGGCCAACGCTCTATCCACTGAGCCAAACTGGTTTCGGCTTTATGTCCATTTTCTTCATTAGGTTAGGCAACCTTTCAGCCATTAATTCTTCAAATAAAAATTCTTGCTCTCTCTCTTATCCTTTGAGTACCATGATGAGGCTTTTATTGTTATGCTTGATATTGTCCAACAGGTCCCTTAAATTATCTTCATTTTAAAAATTTTTTTCTATTTTTATTGTTTGGATTAGATGTTTTCCACTACCTTGTCTTCCAAATCACTGATTCAATCCTCTACTTCTGGTAATCTGCTATTGATTCTATCTAATGTATTCTTCATTTAAATTGTTGTATTCTTTATTTCATTTCTTACTGGTTCTTTTTTATGTTTCTTTTGTCTTTGTTGAAGTTCTCACTATGTTCATCTATTCTTCTCCTAAGTTAATTGAGCTTCCTTATAAATAGTGTTTTGAACTCTGAATCTGATAGATTGCTTGTCTTCATTTTTGTTAGTTATTTTTCTGGAGTCTGTACAATTCTTTCATGTCCGTTTCCTCATTTTGGCTGCTCTCCCCACCCCCATCCCGTATTTGTTTCTATGTATTAAATAGATTGGCACAGTGACCTTATGTGTTGGTCAATTGATAAAAATATGATCAGAGGTTCACCAGAAACTAACCCTATGTTTCTTCTAGGAGCCATGGTTGAATATTTGCTAATTCAGAGTTCCTGGCAACTGCATAGAACATAAATACCACAGATAACAAAAAGAAACTTTATACTATTGTGTTTAATCCTAGAATAATATTATGATTCCCATATTTCAAGTGAAAACTCTGAAACACAGAGAAGTAAAATAGGTGCTAGAATTGTTATTCAAAATTAGGTGGTTCAGTTCCAGTGTCTGTGCCCCAGCCATAACACTGTACTGTATCTCTGTAATGGCTCTTACAATAACAAATTTATATTCACGCCTTTCATCTTTGATGTACCTTTATATGTTATGCTTTGTCCTGCTTTCCTGAATTTCAATGTTCTGTGTACCTTTATTTTTTCCTTTGGTGTTATAATGCACTTAAAAATGGAAATATGCAGACAGACAAAAAGAGAGACAAATGCTAACTGAGTTGGGGAAGTTGAGTCAGAAGCAAGAGAAGACAGGTTAAAATTTGTTTGTGTCAATTCCCACAAAGCATTTTTAATTGTATGTTACTTACAATGTAATGTTTAATCTTTCCTTCTTTTCATTGGTTGTATTTCTGGATAATGTAAACTGTGCAAAACGCAGCAAAATAGCATGCTTTCCAAAGACTTTTATTTATCTGTGCTGTGAAGCATAGTACAGAATGCCTGCCTGTGAGAATTTTATTGTGTTTGAGGAAGTAGAATAAAAACAATAATTATAATGCAATGGTGGAAGTATTTTGGGCAGAGGGAACCTTGTGCACAAAGAATGTCTTGTTTCAGGAAAGGAAAGTACCTAATACAACGTGATTAGTATAGAAAGTTGTGAAGGTCAAGGCCGTTGCTCTGCATAATTCCAAAACATATCATGTCATTGTCTCCCAGGTAAATACAATTTTCTAAAGTTGTCTAGGGCACAACTTCAGAGGCTGAACAGGGAGATCCTGGGTAAGTTTGGAAAGAGGGATCCATACTATTTTTCTCAATTAATTACAGTAGGAAAATGTTTAAAGGGGGAAACAATATCAGATTTGCCCATTATTAAAGGGACAATATATATTTTCCTGGATCAGGAAAATTGTCAACTAGAGATATGTTTGTAACTAATTTCCATGGAACCCGCTAGAAATGTAACTATTGGCAGTAAAGGGAAAATTGCTAGTCATAGAGTCTCCTCATAAGTGATAGTGCTTTGACTTAAGGTCAAGAACCAGGTCATATAAGTAGCCTTTCCAAATATTTAAGCATTTTCAGAATAAAATGCATAGGCCCTTGGAATATGCTCTGTGAAATCTGGAAGGGCTTTAAAGAAATTACAGTCTCTGCTACATATGAAGCAAAATATCTTCAAATACAACCTTAGACAGCAGAAGAATAAGAACTGGAACTCAGGTCTCTGACTTTTAATATGGAATTATTTCTTCCCACTGACCTGCCACTAAAATAAATAACAATAACAAACTATACACCCTTTTAGCAGGGATCACACTCTTTTAGCAGGACCATTTTTTCCTGAACATTTTTTTTTTTTTTTTACTGCTTTCCATTGCCTCAGGTTTGAACTGGAACTGAGTCCAAACAAGATAAAATACCATAAGAAGCTTTGTTCAGATTGTTGCAGCCTATCCAGAGACAGGAAATACTAGAAACCATGAGAGAGCCTATTCTGACAAGAATTCCAGCAGAGCTTGGTTTGACTCAAGCAAGTTCAAAAAAGAAAGAAAGAAAGGAAGAAAGAAAGGAAGAAAAGAAAAAAGAAAAAGAAAAGTCTTTACATGATCTGCCAACATTTTTAGGGTAATACTCCAAAAAAAAAAAAATAGAAATTTACATCTTTAGAGAGTCTCCCTGTCTGGAGCCCATCCACTGCCCAAGTTCCCCTGGCCCTCGGCATTAGAAGAGGACCCGTGATGGGAAGGCAGAGTTGTGTGGACCTTTTGTGAGGCGGCAGCTTGTCATGACCCTCATGGGTGACTCTGACCATAAGCTCTTTCTTAAGGCTTTAACATTGAAAATGAGTGAGTTTCATTGTTCTTGTGTTGGGTAATATGCCAACACTAATTGATATGATGCTGTCATTCTCTCACCTAGTAAAATAAAATTACTACAAACTCATGGCTTAATCTTTGTTCATAGGAGATGTAATAAAATTTGTAACTCCAGAAAAAGAGAGGTGAGCATAGTTAATCACCCTGTCAAAGCAGAAAGAATACTTATTCGAAGAGGTCCAACTCTCATCTATGCTCCAAATTCGAAGAGGTTCAACTCTCATCTATGCTCCAGAGTCCATATTGTTCTGCATGGTGGAATAAATAAAATATTTACCAAAGAGTGAACACGTGTAGGAAAGAGAAGACTGTGAGGATATGTTGCAGTAAGACAGGTTTAGCCAGATGTTAGTGCTGACCTCCACTCACTGGAATCTGATTGACATTGGCATTGGGTTTCCTCAGCTGTTTAAAAGAGTTACATGGGAAGTCCACCCTTTCCCAAGACTAAAGGGAGCCACCTTGCAGAATTTCTACTTCATTGCCATTCAGATTTATATTTTGTGTATTTCTGGGGTCTTGGATCCCTATTTTTCAATGTACAGAAATGTTATAAAAAGGATTACAGATTTATCAGCAACTAGATCTTTTAAAAAGAGGTCTGTATAATTTCCACCATGATATGTCAGCAGGACCTTACTGAATCCATATTTGATATTTAGCTTCAGCCTAATTTGAACTGCGATGGCATATACTGAAGCCAACGAATAACAATGCACACGTGTGTATGTGTGTTTATGAAAGTGGATGCATATTGTAAGCAAGTCACTGCAAATGGAAACCATCTACAAAACTGTCCACTGGAGCCAATGGAATATTCACTGATTACAATCATTTCTGGAAACTATTGTTTCAGAAAAGTGGTAGTTCCAGGAAGCCTGTAAATTTTTTAATTTACGTAATTATTTATGTAGATTTTTATCACTGCAGCCTTGGCTAAATTAACATCATGAAGCAAGGACAGCAAAATTGTATATTTTAAATATGCCTTAAAACTAAACATTAGTCACAAAAACCAACATTAGTCATAAGAAAACAACAGATAACTCAGGATTCAAAACTAGCAACTCTGGTAAAAATCACAGAAATCTGGACCTCATGTATAAATTAGTTAGCTAAATTTACTTTTAATTTATCTACAAAATAAAAGGTTTGGGAGTAAATTGCAAATGCAAATTAAATTGC
The DNA here is from genome assembly GCF_963455305.1 of Plecotus auritus. NCBI lineage: Eukaryota > Metazoa > Chordata > Mammalia > Chiroptera > Vespertilionidae > Plecotus > Plecotus auritus. The sequence continues at coordinate 110,226,705 of NC_137770.1, read as the reverse complement.
AGGCTCAGGTTTAAAAAGAACAAACTGGTTTCAAACAGATCTTTAAGCATTTCAGAAGCAACTATTTAAATATAAGCAATTAATGCCAGCATTACAAATTGTTCTCATCTGTTCATTAAAACAAGCTCCCCAGGACCTTTATTAGACTTCTTAAAATCTAGATCTATAAACTGTATACATTTGAAAGTAGAAACACATTCCACTATTCACCCGTCACTAATTCAGATTGTCCTTTTAACGATTGGAGTGAGAAAGGTTTCTGCTTCCTCTTGGAGCAAAAGTAGCTCTTAGTGAGAACACTGACATTGCTATCTGATGTCTTGGAGATTTAGAAATGAAGGAGACACTTGTACATGGACAGGAGAGCCTCTTATGTGATGTAATTAAAGGGGTTCATTTTGCATCCACTTGTGTCTCCAGCATTAAACATTTTTATAATTGGACTCATTTGGATAAAGGCCAATAGCTTTTTCCAGGGGTCCTCATTTAAATGAACTTATCTTCTCAGAGGATGGCAGTTCATGAGCATGGATGCATCACTGACCCCAAAGCAGCAAGCTCAGAGTAGAGGTGGATAGGAAAGGAATATGGTTATGGAGGGAAGGAAGGCCTAGACCTTGGGGCCTTCATTTCCCAGTGCTAAGAAAAGTGCAGTTGTAAATCTCCATAGAATAATGGCTTCAGGTGGAGACGAAAGATGGTAAGTACAAGTTCTATCTACTTCATAATTGAGCTGAAGGCCAGTGTTGGTTCCATTAGGCTAGGTCAGTTTTATGGTCCCCAGGGAGTTGGCTCTGGAGATCAATTCTACCCTCTTAGCCTTTCCTCTTTCAGGGATATGGATTCTTTTAGTTCATGGAAAGCCCTTTAAAATCCTGAGAACTTGTCTTTAAAGCTCCGTATGCTGTTTCGGGGGCTATTTTATAATCCCTGATGAAACAGGGCTCTGTCTTCTACACAAATCTCATCTACACAAATTTTCTGTAAGAAAATTTTCCAAAGTTAAAATTCAAGTCCAAGCAAAGTATTTCTGGGCCACTATGAAATATTGTCAGCAATTGTGACATTTCCCATGCTGAGAAGTCAAATACATAAAAAGTCCAGGCATTTATATGCCCTACTGAACAGTTACACATTGTCTAAGGATTTTCTTTTAAATGTTATTTTAGCCTGGGGTAATATATCTCCTGGAAACCATATGAAAATATACCCAAGTAGATGTTTTAAAACATAATTACCTGTTGACCCATCATCTTTTCTACTTAAAAGAAAAAGTTAGAATATCTCTTAAAGAAAGTTCTGGTTTCCCTTAGAGAAGGTAAGTGAGACTTTTACTTCCATTTCAGGTGCTTTTGTTCAATCTTAGAAGATCCCGCTGTCCTCACAGGCCATTGCATGTCAGGTAAATGACAGGTGATTAACTTTGCTGTCTTTCTTAATAGGCCATTTCTATGACCAATCTTTACAAATTGTTCACTATTTTATAACTACTGCTTTTCATTCTATTCCTTTTCTTTAAAAAAGCAGCTGTTGATTTTTATTCCTGGAAGATTTCTACTCAGCTCCTTGAAATCTGCAATCTTTTTGAAGGTCATGTTAGGTATGTGGGTTGGGGGAGGCAACCTGTCTTCAAGAAGTCTGGCATAGCCGAAACCCGTTTGGCTCAGTGGATAGAGCGTCGGCCTGCGGACTGAAAGGTCCCGGGTTCGATTCCGGTCAAGGGCATGTACCTTGGTTGCGGGCACATCCTCAGTGGGAGGTGTGCAGGAGGCAGCTGATCGATGTTTCTCTCTCATCGATGTTTCTAGCTCTCTATCCCTCTCCCTTCCTCTCTGTGAAATACCAATAAAATATATTAAAAAAAAAAAAAAAGAAGTCCGGCATATTGGGCAGATTTTCTATGCATATAATCCCTATCTCCATATCCATCTCCCAGAAACAAATGTTGAGACTACTAATGAGACCCTAAAGACATTCAGTTAAGATTTTTAAGATGAACAAAGAAAGAAGCACAACATGGTTCAACTACATTGGGGTGAAGGGAGTAGATTATATTGCTGCTAGAGATCCAAGAATGTACCACTAGGTAGAGAGATTTGAAGTGCATGCATCCCTTTGCAGGATATGGGTGTGTGGTTAGAGGGAAGATTTTTTAGTGTGAGTCAGCAGGACCCCAGTCTTTCCTTCCTCAGAACAAATGCTGAGTGGCTGAAGCACCTGCTGGGAGGAGTAGTGACTTGGCAGCAACTACTGGGAGATCGAAGTAGCTGGGCCCACAGGTCCTTGCAGTAGAGGGACTTGGAATTTATTAATAAAACGGGGTTGAGTTTCAATACCACACACTACTCTGATTGTCCCCCAAGCCCTGAATGATCCTCAGGCTGAAAGAGTCTGAGAAACCAGGAGTTAGTATGATGTCTAACTCCAAACATATGTATAACAGAGTTAGATTAAACTACACATTATGGCAGATCTCATCACTTATTATTCTTGATCCCCTAAATAAGGCAGATCTAGTGAGGTGGGAGAGAAAAAAGTATCTGTTGTCCCTAAGCAGAGCTCTGCTTTTCACTGTCACTTGGAAATTCAAAGTGGGCTTAATGGTTTATTACCTAACTCACCCACAACTCTCAGTACTAATAAATAGCTAATCCAGATTGTTTCCTCAAGGAAAGGTGCTGAAGATGGGAATGTCAAGTACAAACCAGCTGGTTGGTATAAAATATGTCTATACGAACACACATAACTTTATTGCTGAATTTATTTTTCTCTTTGGCACTTAGAACACTGAAATACAATCTGAACTGATTATGGCCTTAAGCAATAACCAAGCACACCCTCCTCACATGTCACTCACTTTCCCTGGCTCTCCCTGTGGACAGTGCCTGGCTCTTGTACTTTGAGCAGATCCAATTGCTGATGATGTGATGATGCCCAGTCATTAGAACAATTGTCCCATGGACTTTAGAAATGAAATTTAACATTAAGATTGAGAGCTTTTTTTATTTTCCCAAAGTTGACAGATTTTTCAACCCAGACCACAATATCCACCAAAAAAAAAACCAGAGTGGAATGGAGGGGGAGAGGCATAGCAAGAGAAACACTGATGTGAGAGAGACACATCGATGGCTTGCCTCTTGCATGTGCCCCGACCAGGGCCAGGGATTGAGCCTGCAACTGAGGTACATGTCCTTGACTGGAATTGAACCCAGGACCTTTCAGTTTGCAGGCCGGTCCACTATCCACTTAGCCAAACCAGCTAGGGCAAAGTAATTCTTAGCAGACTTCTTTTCTTTCTCTTCATCTTTTTTCCCTAGAAATTGCTGGCCTGAATTTTTAGGTTATGTCACTTTCTTTATGATAAGGTTTTGCACTAGAAATTAAACTATGCTTAGTTAGAAGAATGCCTTTGTCTGAATGTGGAAATTTCTAGCATAATCATGAAGAAAATATCTTGACTTAAAGACATTTCTGTAAGTTTCCTCAGAAATTTTGCAACTTAGTGATTAAGGCAACCTGATCACAAATAAAATTAGCCATGGCTCACTAAAGTGGGTGCTGAAAGAGATATACATGGTTATGGGTTGGATATGGGGATCACTTTGGAAAGAAAATAAGCATTGCATGGTGTCAGCATCTAACCAGGAACCAGATTTGACCTGTGTGATGCTATGCAGTAATTTTTAAAGCCAATGTCTTCAGGCCAAAAGCTTTGGCCTTTGTTGTCAACAGAGCAACATATGAAAGAGCAAGACCCAACACTTAGGTCCTGTCCTGTGAGGTGTTAGAGGCTATGCTAACCTCCAAGGAGAGAAAATCCTTTAGCTGGGGTGTAAAACAGTATATTTATCTGTCAGTGTGATCATGTTTTTATTGAGGAAATAGATTATCCCAAGAAATGTGTACTATTTATAATTCTGTCAGATGGAAGGGTTGTTTCTAGGTCACATACTTCTTTTTGCAGCCCCAGCTTTGAGTCCTGAAGGTCCTGAAGCCTCTGCTCTCAACCCCTTCATTCATTTATTAGCCATTGACTGAGATCCAGTGAAGCGCCAACACATCTTAAATCTGACTACACAAACAGAAAACAAAGCACAGTCCTTACTCATGGCCTAGCAGAGGATACAGACACAGAAACAGATATTTTGAACTATATGAAATTGATATTTTTTGGTCAAAAGGGATCGATATTGTCAATTTCATATGATGCAACCTTTATAATACAATAAGCTCCGTGATAGAAACCTGCATAGTTTTTGTTGTTGGTTGTTTGTGTTTAGCATAAGAAAATGACACAAACTGGAGAGTGTCGATTGGAGAGTAGGGAAAAAAAAGTTGCTGGGTAAGCTTGCTGGAGGATCCCTGTCACACAAAAAAATGAAGAAGATGTGGACTATGCATGTGACAAGAACCTTCTGGAATAGATTGCTTTTAGAAAATTATCCTAAAGAGGCCCTCAGTTGTTTAATCAGCAAAGTTGCTCAAAAGAACACTGAAACAAAAGTACTAATGTTTTTTTTTTTTTAAATATATTTTTATTGATTTTTTACAGAGAGGAAGAGAGAGGGATAGAAAGTTAGAAACATCGATGAGAGAGAGACATCGATCAGCTGCCTCCTGCACACCTCCTACTGGGGATGTGCCCGCAACCCAGGCACATGCCCTTGACCGGAATCGAACCTGGGACCCTTCAGTCCGCAGGCCGACGCTCTATCCACTGAGCCAAAAGTACTTCTGTTTACACAGAAGATTCAAGTGTCTAACTGACCACTTGATTTCTTTGCTTTCACTGGCCCAGGGTCTTCCATTGCCTTTATCTGCATACTACCCGCCTTGGTCCCTGGAGCTTACTCATTCACTAGCAACCTCTATGATAAGAAGTAAGGACCCTGAGCATTTTCTAGATTTACGGTTGTCTGGCTTCCTGAGGATGGTATCATCCCACAGTGGATTCTGACTCCTGCTTTGAGAAATGGTTCTTATGCCTAGTGTCTGGATTATGGAGTCTAAGTCCTGCTTTGTTGATTCAAGTTTGATGACTTCAGGCCTGTGAGCACTGACTTGGCTGAATTTATTATTGGCCTCACCCTTGCAAAATCTTTCGGTTTTCATTTCCTGACTTTCAAAATCTTCCCTCCTAATCCAGCTGGCTCCTGGCATATATAAATTGGGCCCCATTCTCTGGTTCTGCTTTCTGTTTTGAGTGAGCAGTCTCAAGTCCTGAAAAAAAAAAAAAAGTCATTTTGAAGATATACAGTAACTCAAGAGCAGAGGGATTAAAGCAATAAACCCTTGCAGCAACTCAGGTTCTCTTGAAGTTACCACATCACTGTTGGGGGAAGCCCTTGATGGTTCATGTTGCCAATGGTTTCATTTAATACTCTGTGACTTACCACACAGACAGTATTATGGGGAGAAGAACAAGCTCTCAGCCTAATTATTTATTGGAGGCTCATGAAGATAAAAGGTTGTATACATACACATGTTTGTGCATATTCATTGCCACTGAATTATGAGAAAGAAAACATAATACTTAAGATAAAGTGAATCTTTGACATACTATAGAACAATCATGTCAAACTCAAAGGCTAATACGGGCCAAATAAACAAGGTTTATATGTGGGCTGCAAAACAAAACAAAAGCTTCAATTTTCATAGAAACTTAGGTTTATTTTGATAGAGACATGCTGAATACAAAAGGCTGATATAAATGAGTAATCGTTAACATAAAATAATAGAAAATTTTAATAAAAGTTTATATTTTTTCTTGAACATTAACTTACTAGACACTGAATAACTGCACAAATTAATAAGCATAAAGCAAATAAACATATTTTTCTTGTTCTCCGAAAGGGAAATATTTCCTGTTGCGCACACCAAACAAGTCAGTACAAAACTAATGATGTGGCAATCCAGCTGCTAAAATATTCACTGCTAGTATTAGTGGAGAGAAATGGTGTGCCTGTGCATAAGGCTTGTAAGGGAAATGAATGCACCACAATTACAGTAATGATTCATTAGCAAACGTTGTAGCTCATTATTAATAACTATGTATAACAGGATATTGTAAAAATTAAGTTACAAAATTTTTATTAAAACGTTTCTTAAATACCGTTATATTGGCTGGGCTGCAAAAATATTCGTTGTGGCTGCATATGGCCCGTGGGCCACAAGTTTGACATGCTTGCTATAGGAGGTTCCTCATATTAGAGAGAGGTTAGGCTTATTGGATTTAATATCTCTTAATTTTACATCTAATTCTATGATTCTGAAACTTGTAAAAGCTTTGTTTTTTCTTTTCCAAATGAGAAATAGGACTTTTGTTACCTAACATCATGAAGTCATATAACAAATGGGCACTATTACTGGTTGTCCTATGAAATGTGTGCTGCATCTGGGGACATTTTAACTGATGTTCTACTCCAACCTTTTCATCACCGCAGGAAAGGCCTGTGACCCATGGACAAGAGCTGCAGAGTGTGTTTGTAGAAGGTGGACAGAACCTTGGATGATGATGTGTTTTGAGACACATCATTGGAGGTGCCATTTGGAGCCACCCTACTTGTATTTTTTTCCTGCTGTCAAAGAATAATCATTTTCTGGTGGGAAATCACATTTTGATGCCTCATTCTTACCTTTTTACTAAAGTCTACCAGGAATTTATTTTCTATGATGACAAGATGTATCCCAAATTACTCTAAAGATGATATTGATTTTCCTGCAAATAATAAGTCCAGCCGCAGGAGAACCATAAAACGTCAAGTTGTTGCTTCACTGAGTGTTACCGTGTAATGTCAGTGGCTTTGGTTTTTATTTAATTTTGTGATTAAAGCTTTTATTGACTTCCCTGCAGGATAAAATATATCAATACTTTTGGTTTCAAAGAAGCATTCAACAACAAGGAAACATCAAAAAACTCAACTACAGTAAAATGGAGCTTTATTTTAAAATTTTAGAAAATGCTATTGTGAATCTTCAAGGTATATCTTTGGAACTAATTTTGGGTGGAACTCTGCTTATTTGTGGGGCTATTCCTCAGGTAGCAGTGTGTTCAAAGTCCTATGAAGTTTAGTTGAGAAATGCTTACCTATTAGTTATTAGAGCTAATACTATTTTGCCAGGAGTTGATGCACCAGCGAGTGAATCACCTTCCATATTACCATAAATTATGTGTGCTCCTTTCTCTCTACCTGCAAAGGAGTAGCTGGATGATGCCCAACCTATTGTGGCCCCGCAGGCATTAGTTTGACTGGTTTTTATGTTGAAGTCAACAGGTTTTTTTGGTGTGGTAGGACCATGGGGGTCAGGTCATCCACCAGTCTGACCTCTGCACACTGGTTCACATTCAGCCTTCTGTCTTTCCAGTGACCAGGAACACTGTTCCACAGAGCAGGGCCTGTTCTAGCAGAGAGGCATGGCACCCTTCAGCACTGGAGAAATGAAAATGAGGACAAAGACACAAGACAGGCAGAGTTCACCAGCTCACCAAATAGTCATTGGCCTGCAATCAGAAAGACAAGGCAATTTTGACTCCGATTTCCTTCCTCTTTAAAAACATAGTCCCCTTTGTTTTAAACCCCAACCAATATCTAAAAGAATAAGGCAGAATCATCTCTGTGCACATGATCCTGAAAATATACTTGAGTGCACTATAGTCAGGGAGGAGAGCCTGGAAATGGACGTAAATAGCTGTTTATCAATAAAAACAATATTAAAAAGGAGGCCTTGTCTTCTGGCCTCATAACAGCTACCTCACCTTTGCTGCTGCTTCATCCCACTTTGAGAAAAACAAAGGGAAAGGAAAACTTTAATTTAAGTCAAACAATAGGAAGGTAAATGATGTTTGATTCTCACTACTAGAAAGCAAATCCATATTCAGGTTCTCATTTGACTGTTTATTTGAACATGTGTGTGACCAGAAGGTCCATGGTGATCAGAGCAGCCCTGAATAGCTTTGTAGCTTCAATTTCAATGACACACTCTGCCAGGTGCAGCTAGGTAAGACCAACTTCACAGGAAAGTGTTACCTAATGGTCTAGACTCATATGAGAGAGGGAAAAAGACAAACCAAACTGAGAAGAGAGGTGACTATGGGGTTTGAAATTCCTGTAGTAATGACTCCTTTGGATTAAGATATTGTAGATACCGCAGTAAAAGTTAAATGGGGTTACTATTGCCCATCAATTCTGATTGCTTATTGAATCAGCTAATCATATTATTTCTTTATTTTTTCCAGAAAGACTCCAAGGAACTGACAGCTAGGGAAGGTGAAGAAGATATGGTCTGTAACCATTACTTGCAGTTCTTTACTGTCTGAAGTGAGGGACCAGTGAGAGGGAAGGTGACAGAAAAATAGCAAGGAGAGAGATCAGAAGAACACTAAGGCAAACACTCACAACTGAGCTCCCAGTGAATTCCCAGTGGGTAACTTGGATTTCCCTAATTGGGCCAAGCTGGTTCTGCTTCTTGTAGCTGTTGTGAAAATCAGCACTGTAGGAGCCCTTAAGCTTTTATTTTTTAATACCCTAAGAATAGGCCAAAGGAAAGGACAGAGATGGTATTGCTGGGACAACTGCCAAGACAAAGAAACTTTTAGATTTCTGGGGACGAGAGACCATGTGAAAGGAATTCTCTCTCTCTCTCTCTCTCTCTCTCTCTCTCTCTCTCTCTCTCTCACACACACACACACACACACATGTGAGCTCAAATGCAACAGAGGGTGGATGTGTGCATGTGGCTGACAGAAGTTTGATTAATTAGCTAGCAGCATCAGCTTTAAATTAAAACAATTTCCAATAGATAAGGAGAAAACATGGAAAGGGACACAATCTTCAAATAAGCACATGAACAGTAAATGGGGAATTAGAAGCAGAGCCATTTCGAAAAGCGAATCCAGACCATCTGGAGCTAAGGACTGATTGAGTCAATGAAGCTGCAAGCATCTGGGGTTGAGAATTTCCTCCTGTGGATAGGGGCACGGAGGGGTGTGGTGGGAGGCAGGAGCAAGGTCTGGGAGCCAACACACCAACAGGTCTGGCTGCAGGGCCAGATGGCCTCCAACCCCCAGACTGGGTTCTCAAGACAGTGGTGAAGGCTGGGAGGGGAGCAGAGCAGCTTCATGGTCTTCCCAAATACAATGAGGAGAAGCAGACCCTTGGGCTGCTGGCTCCTGGGCCTGCTGCTGGCCGGCAGATGCCAAGGCTCCCCAGACAGGAAATGAGTGAGACTCCACAGAGAATAGTTCAGGGATTGGAGAGGAAACCATCAACCCTGGCAACAATAGGAAGAAGCAAGGGCGGGGTAGAGGAAAGAGTTTGTTTGCTAAATGTTGATCTATTAAAGGTCAGTAATAAATGTTTGCAAAAATCCTCGGCTGCACACAAAACTTCAGAGGACCAAAAGGATCAGGTTCCGTGCTCAGTCCAGGGGATCTGGGGTGTTTAGAACTGAAAGAACCACTATGATCACCACGGCTCAGGCACCTCCTTGCCTCTTCCCTTGCCCAGACAGCCTCCCACCAAGTAAGACAAAATGCTGGCACAGTTTATTATTTCTTAGCTCAGATCAGGTGGCCAGAACTTGATTCCCAATTCTTCACAAAGCCTATCAGGCCATGCCTTGGGCAAGTTACCTCAGTGTTCTCTTCTGCTAATTGAAAATAACAAGTTCATAGAATGTTTTTTATTTTTGTTTTTGTTGTTAATCCTCATCTGAGAATATTTTTTCCATTGATTTTTAGAGTGAGTGGAAGGGAAGGAAGGTGGGGAGGGGGGAGATATGAGAGAGACAAGTGGATTGGTTACCTCCTGCATGCACCCTCACTGGGGCAAGGGGTGGAACCTGAAGCCCAGGTACATGTCCATGACCAAAATCAAACCTGTAACCCTTTGGTACACTGAGTCACTGGCCAGGGCAGAATGTTTAAAGCATCTTAACATCTTACCCAACACTTAACAACTGCTCACTAAGTGGTAGCCATTTTATATTGCTTTTAGTATTACTATTTATTCCAATCATTTCCTGTTACAAATACACTCCAATAAATATCTTCATAGATAAATCTTTGTCCAGATAGCTGATTATTTCTCTAGTGTAAGGTCTGAAGTGGTAAGCTGAATCCAAGGATATAAACTTTTTAGAGGTGTTTGCTAACATTGCAAGGTAATTTTCCATTGTAATTGTCTGGATGTCTCTTCCCACTGTCCTTGAAGGAGAATGCAGGTAGAAGAGCCTCAGGTCACACCATTTCAATTCATTCCATCAGCACCTGTTTACTGTGTGCTAGGTACTGTTCTGGGAACTTGAGATATGGCCACAAAAACAACAACAAAGAAGAATTTCCTGTCCTTAAGGCACTCAGATCCTGAGGGAAGATGGACAAAAACAATGAAATAAACACAGTGTGCAGCGATAAGTCCTATGAAGAGGTAAGGGGCTGGGGGATGGTGCTGTTTCAGACGGGGTGCTATCTATCGTGCTTAGATAGGAAATGACACTTGAGCCCAGCACAGAATAAAATGAAACTTGGTGAAGATTCAAGGAAACAGCATTCCAGACCACCAGAAGAGCAGGTCCAAGAGCCCTGAAGCTGGCACTAATTTATAATTTCAGGGGCTGGTAAGGAGACTAGTGTGAGCAGAGCAGTGAAGGGAAGAAGGGGAGGATGTGAGGATGTGTGTGGAGTGGCAGCCAGTGGGCAGTCCTTGATGGAGGGTTGTTCTGAGTGGGAAGCAAGCCCTTCGAAGGCTCCAATGAGGGGAGGATCCCCCTGTGTCTTAAGTTATAATCAGGATTACTCAGGCTTCTGTGTGCATCTACATGAGACCATAGGACACCAAGTGTGGAAGCAAAACCAATTAAGGCGCCATCTACTTGTTGGTAATTTGATGGACCAGACAATATTTCTCTTTTTAATCTGCGTTCGTGATTACTTGTAAAGTTTTCCAAGTACTTCTTGGACATTTGCGTTGAGCTTCTGTGAGCAGTGGACTGAATTTAGTCCTCTAACAGGAGCACTCCCACTCTGCCATTAGTGGGGTAGAGACTTTTTAGCTCCCATCCTTGGGAGGGACTTCAAAGGTAGGAGCTGGAAAGTTCTCTCCACTCTCTAGTTTATGTAGTCTCAGAGGCATTTGGGGGAGTTTTGTGGTTCTGTTTCTGGTTTCTCTCACTGTCTTTTTAACAGCCTACATTTAAAATATGTCCTTTATTAAGCTGTGATTGTGCAAATTGGGGGATGGGGTGAGTTTGAATGTATTAAGTTGAAAATTCAGGCTGGATAAATATTACATTGAGATTTACCTTTTTCTTGTACTTTTAATCATTCCGTGAATGCTTTTTCAAGAACTGTGGGCATCTGAGGAATGGAGAATCATTCAATATCATGCTCTTTAAATGCAAAAAACGACTAGATAAACTGAATCTTTAAAATAACTAAATGAATGTTTGCATTTGTTATGCAACATCACACAATTGTTCCATTGGCACACCTTCCTAATGGCTTCTTTATGCAAATGTTATTGCCTTTGTGCCACTTTCTACTTCCTGTTTCCAGTACATTTATTTCAATGAAGACTGCTGAAAACCTGTACAGGAATTGAAGATACTGGCCTTTTCCCTCCTGCTTTAGGATGGATATTTACATGAAGAACTTGCTTAAACTACCACTGATGAAATCGGAAAGGGGAGGCCTCCCTGATTAAAGTATGCAATTTATATGCCCACAGAAATGCCAAGCATATGCAATCCATTTTGGTATTTAAAATTCTATGGAGATACTTAATTAAATGCATAGAACCAGAGCTTAAATTGAATCTGATCTTGAAACGAGCTTTACTTCAGGCCCCATTGATAGATTAAGTAAATGTGTAGGGGATAAGAACACTGCTGGCTCATTTCCACAGTGGGGGATGGACAGCTTCCCAATCTCTGCTTTCTGTTTCCTTTGTGATGGAGAGCTACTGAAGGCGCATCATCTTTTTGCCATGTATCATAGTTTGGAGTTCATTTGGTGCCCCCAATAAAGCCTTATATGTCACAGACCTTTAAGCCTCTTTATTTATTTATTTCAATATTTTCACTAATGTCTGACACAGAAAAGGACAACTGCTTTGAGAAGTTGAGCATTGTGCTTTTGCAGTTATAAAGTGTCTTTTTTTACAACCTACCTTAAGATATTGAAACAGGAATTTTAGGGGTAAAATAGGACAGGTTTTAGGAAATTTTAGAAATTAAGGGGACCATGGAGGAGGAAGCACAGGGCTGCAGAGCAGCAGAAGGTATATTTCCATACAACAGGAGAGCTGAAAAGCTGCAACAGGTACATTTCCATAGAGTGAGGGAGCTGGGAACAGCAAAAGGTCTATATTTATAAAATTAAGGGAAGGAAGCCCTTCATCCAGAAGGAGAAGAAGAAAGTCCAAAGGGAATAGGAAAACAATACAGAAGGAGGAGGGGAGAACCTCACATGTCCCATGTGAGGTTCAACCTTTGAGCCCAGGAGTTACTATAGTAACCAGTCCAAGGGAATAGTGACCAATCAGAGGAGATATCAAGGCACCAGGATCTGTAGCCTTTATAAGCCATAGGGAAAACGAACTCAGTGGGACCCTTTCCCCCTTCCCAGGTGGGAGTCCATTCTGTGGGACTCTTTCCCTCTCCCCACGTGGGAGTCTGTACCTGTTCTTTAATAAATCTCCACCTTTGCTATACTATCCTCTGTCCATGGATTCATTCTTCGACTCCAGTGGGCAAGGAATCAGGTTCCAGTCCAAAAATTCCATGTCAATATGGCCACTAGCAATGCATGTGCGAAAAGAGAGGCCACTAGACCTGACTGTGCTCCAAGCTTGAGCCTCTGCTATGAAACTCAAACACATATAAAGACAACCCATTAGCACTGATCCATAGGAGCTAATTGCTTTAGTGTAGAGGTTCTAAAATTTTTTTCATACCTGACACCATTTACCTGAGCAACATATTCCCATTAAAAACATCTCTCACATCTGAGAGGTAGTATAACAGAGGTTAGCAGTCAGGTTTCTGTCAACCATGGGATGAAATGAAAGAACTGTTCAGATCCTTTAATCTCTACTCAAGTGCACCTTGTCCTATAAGCATCATCTCCACAGATAGCTAAGAGACCTAAATATATAGAGATATATTCTTACATATTCATATACCTACAGATATTTTATTAAAATATCATATATAATGTTAATTTTGTAAATATTAGGAATATACATATAATGTCCTTAAGGATATATAAAGCTGTACAATATTTCTATAACAATCAGACTTATTCATATTTACTTATAATTTAACATTTATAATATTTGTTAACAGTATGTGTTTCTTTGTCACAGTTGTCTTTATTGGGTTGCTTAGATAAAGTGATATAGTAGGCAGTTAGACAAACATGAGCAGAATAGAAATGATAAGCAAGGTACAGAAGGTTAGCAGGTACAAATCCTGGGGTGTCTAGCAAGTGTAAGATGGGACCTCACCCCTAGGGTGATTCTTTACTCCCCTAGCATATCACTGGTCATTCGGTTTAGACCCTCTGACCTTTCTACTGCTGGTCCTGTGATTTGGACCCTCCCCTGACCTTTCCTCCCCATGCATGTCACTAGTCATATGGTAGATCCCCTTGAAGGAGGAATAAGGAGACCAGAGTGTGAAGCCATGGCCCGTGTGGCCTTGGGTTCAAAGACTTGAAGAAAGGGCTGACATGCAAATTAATACACAAGACAAGAAATATAAATTTGGAAATTATGGGGGAAGCCAGTTGTGAGCTTGGTACAAGGGATCGAATTCCACTGAGTCTCCATTCCCATCTGTTTTTATTTACTAGAATACACAATTGCCTTTTAGGAATGCAAGTAGACATATCAAAGGTGATGTTTGGTAAGCAGTAAGATTATCAGGTTGGGGGAATTTGCTTTAGGCCATTGAGTCATCATCAGCAGTAGGTAATAAAATGTAGATATTCAGCCCTGTGAATATCAAAAAGCCCTATTCAGCCTTCTGACCAGACTTCTCACATTTATATTAATTACTGTTGATCTTGGCTCCCAGCACCAGACAATAGACTCATATGACCCCCATACAAGCACTTGCTCAACCACTCCCTTAAGCATTAAGCCCTCACTCAGGGCAATGAGGTTCTGATCAGCATAAAATAATCTTAGGAACAAAGCCTCAGTCCTATTGACCAAAGAGATGTAATTTTGGTCAAACTAGAAATAACATTTAGGCCTCAGTTGTATTTCAGCTCCAGGCCCAGAAAAGCAACAAAACCATGTCATGGATGACATCAAGACCAGCTGTAAAGACTAATGACCCCCTTCCCTGGCACCAACCATTCAGTAGAGACCACTACTCTGAAAGAACACACATGGAAAAACTGATGAATATTCCACGGAGATCCTCCCCTAAAATACACACCTTTTGTAACAGATAAAACCCCTAAGACCAAGGACCAGCATGCTCACTTACTCTCTAGAGCAGTGGTTCTCAACCTTTCCAATGCCATGACCCTTTAATATAGTTCCTCATGGTGTGGTGACCCCCAACCATAAAATTATTTTTGTTGCTACTTCATAACTGTAATTTTGCTACTGTTATGAATCATAATGTCACGACCCACAGGTTGAGAACCACTAGCAGAGTCGCCTAAGACCATCGGAAAACACAGATATTTATATTACGATTCATAACAGTAGCAAAATTACAGTTATGAAGTAGCAACAAAAATAATTTTATGGTTGGGGGTCACCACAACATGAGGAACTGTATTAAAGGGTCGCTGCATTAGAAGGGTTGAGAACCACTGCTCTAGAGCCACGCCCATGCTTTTCCCCATCTCCTTCACCGAGGTGACTTTTCTTTGCCTTTGTTTCTCCTAAGGTCCAAAGGCCCTTCTTTTCCCTCTTTTGTTTCCTGAGTCCATGCAGCCCAGCTGGCTCACTTCTTCCATAGCTTACTTCTTATACCTCTGTGATTTTCTAAATAAACTTTCACTTGTATTTGAGTTCCTTGTCTCAGAATTCTTTTCTTAGCTGAACTCAAGGACTGAGGTCCAACATCTGGTGCCATTTGCCATTAACAAAAGCATCTACCTTTGTCAGAGAATGAAAATCATATAACTTTTTCTATAAAAGATAAGGCTTCTCATATACTAAAATTGTTTCCATTGATTAGAAATTTAATGGAGATACACCATCCTACTCAAGCAATAAATTGATTTTGAAAGTAGAATGTAAACAGATTTTATTTCTGAAGTCAGTATGAATTTCTTGCTGGGCCACAGTGGACTTTCCTTTCTTTTGTTTGGGCTTGGAATAATGATTTTGAGTAAGCATGTGTGAATGAAAAAAGGGCTACATACTAAATCTGACAAACTCAGGGGAAGGCCAACATGGTCAGCCTTACAAACCTATAGACCAAAGCAACCACACAGGATGGTCTGAATGTATAAATTCCTAATTAAAAGTGGATCATGATGGGTAGTAACATCTTAGGCCTACAGCTTCCTTGACAAAGCTCAACCTTTAACTTTGAAATGGTCTCTGGTCTTTGTGCATCTGACATACCTTTGCAATGTCAGAATTATCTTCTTTTCCAGACACAACTGCCAGCACCATAGCAGAAGACCTCAGAACCCCTCATTGTTAATTGTTATCTTATTGCCCAAATACTATCTCTATGTACTGTAAATGTGAACTATTAACTATTCTGTACCCACCACTGTAAAAGAAGTCTATTTCTCTGTTTTGCTTTTTGTCTAACCCCAGAGATTTCCTTGCTTTGCTTTCTTCCACCCCTTAAATCTACCACCAATGGATTTCATGAAACCCTACTTACGTTTTTTCCCCCTCCTTTGATTTTAATGTATTAAGTAAGCTGCAAAACTGCCCTTCTCCTGAGCATCTTCTCAATCCATTGAGATTTTGCTTCCTGGCAATTGTCATCAGTTTGGCTCAAATAAACCCATAAAAATTCTCTACAGGTTTGGCCATTTCTTACTTGACACATGGAAGGTGTTTATAGAAATATTCCCTGCTGGTAATGAAAGTTGTAACTTTTTTAAATTTAAAAAATGCAGAGGGGTTGGCAAACTATGTCCCAGGCCAAATCATACCACCTGTTTTTGTAAATAAAGTTTTATTGGAGCACAGTCATACCCTTCATTTACATAACAATATGACCCTCAAAGGCTAAAATATTTACTAATAGGTCCTTTAGAAAAAAACATTTGCTGACACCTGAAGTAAACTTTCCTGGGTAAAATAAAAATCAAGGTTAACAACAAAAAGAAGTGAATAAATAACATTTTTAGACTTGGCATGGAAGGGAGTTAAAAACACATTTAGACCTTTACCCATTAATTGCTACACAGCTGCTCCCTTTCATAATCACACCCTTCATGGATTTAAAGTATGTTCCTCCTTGGGCCAGCCCTGAGGGCTCTGTTTCATTTCCTATAGGATGCATTGGAGAGAGTTGTGCAGCCTGGTGAGTGTGCACTGCCCATTGGACCCCAGTGTGGAGGAGACATTTCACCAGGAGCCAAGAACATGGAGCAAACACTGTGGGTTCTTTGATGATGCTGGAAGCATTCTCATTTCTAAGTCCAAAATCTACATTATCTTCTAACATAGCACCTCATGTGCTAGAACTTTGCAGCCTAAAAAAAAAAAAAAATAAATAAATGAAAGAACTCTTTCAAAGTATTCTTTAGCCAGTGGAGCAAGAAATTCTGTGTGTCTTATGCTCCCATGGTAACAGTCTCTCTTTATTAAAATCCACTTTGGTGGAGGAGAGAAGCCTGGCATTGTAATAAGTAGTGGGTTTAAGACACTGGGACCAAAGCCAGGCAACATAGGTCCTCATCCCAGCTCCATTGTTGGTTAGCTATGTGATCTCGGGCTGGTCACTCTGAACTTCTGTTTGTTTATCTATAACTTTTTATCATCTGGAATAGCAATGTTTTTCCTATCTACTTCACTCAAATGTTTGTGAGAATAAAAAGAGATGGCAATCATACATTTTAGTATAATGACTGAAACTAGCCTGGTGTTTGGGTCATGGACCAACCATATTTGATTTGAGGAATCATATGGAGAAGGCTTGTTATTAATTTAGGCATATTCCAGATACTAGGCATGCCAGGACATTCAAAGATCTGTGTGGATCTATACATTGGGATAGACAGTACAAGGGACTTGAAAGTTAGCCAAGATGCAGGCTGGGCCCATAAGGAAGCCAGGTCATCTCATTCTGAGTGAATGTTGCCCTTTCCAGTGAATTAGTACCAGGGTGTGAAATGGAGAGTCCACTCACAAGAGGGGACTAGTTGGCAGCAGGAGGTAGAAAGTAAAGATCTCTGACTTCTGAGAGAGGATGTGGCTGAATATAAGACCAAAGTGAAGCAAAGAATTCTGAGACTCCAAACTTCAGGCAATTGAAGAAGGACAGAGCAACATGGTGGAACAGGGTTAAGAGGGAAAAGCTATAATTTGTGAGTCACCAGCAAAGCCAATTCGAAATCCCATCTCCCAGTGAATGGAAGCAAGTGAATGGTGGCAGCTGGCATGTTCCTGCTTTGATTGGAAATGCTGAAGTTATCTTGTCTGACAGGTCTGAGCAATAAGCCCCTCACCCAAAGTGTAAGTCCCCTCACTGACTGACCCTTGTGTAAATATTTTAACATTTTCAATCCTTTTTTGTTTTCAGGTCAGGAATATTTGACCATTTCTGAGAGTTTCTAAAATAATAAATAAATAAATAAATAAATAAATAAATAAATAAATAAATCAGCTGGGAGATAGCCCATTAGATCATTAATAGCCATTCTTGCTTTCAAGTGAATTTACTTCATTGAATTATCTCTTTTTCCACCCCTTTAACCTTGAATAAATAAAATAGAGAATAGGGAGATTATAAAACACTGATGACCTATTTGCATTTTGCAGTTATCTGTGGGAAAGGTCACCAGGCACAGGTGTGTGAGCTGTGGCCTACACAAGCTATTGGTAGGTGGTTATCTGCTGCCTACTAGAGGTGCAGAAAAGGGGGGCTTCCCAGAGGGTCAGCCAATTGCAATTGCACTGCCTGAAGGAGATGTCTTTTGCTAAGCCTCACAAAGGCATCCTATGGTTTAAAATATCATGGAAGTAAAATTGCCATAGGCTCTATTGAATGGTTCAGGCCCACGCTTTCCAGACTGCAAGGTCAGGAGAATGCAGAGGAATTCTGGTTGTTATGGAACTGGGGTTCCTCTGAAGAGAGCTGGGAGGTGATGGAGGTAGTTTCTCTTTTGCTTCTGGGGGTTTATGAGGAAAAGGAGGTCAGATCAGTGAGGAAGTGACCAGCCACTTGCAAAGACCATCTTATTTTCAGTGAAATTTTCCAAGTGATAATAACATTTCTCAGTATTAAGACTTGGAGAATGAATTTGCAGCTCCCCAGTGATGGCTAACACCATCAGAAAGTGTGACAGTCCCCTGCATATCCAGCTCAGTCAGAGGAAAATGGATCATGCTCACAAAGAAGAAAAATTACAAAGTCTGCAGACCAGAATTATTGCCATCATAAGCCAGGAAAATCATCCACCAAATTTCTATCATCTACCAACAATGCGCCAGGCTAATTTTCTGCTGAAACACAGTGTGCCTGTGCTAAACTTGCTTCATTAATTCAATTAGAAAAAAATGATTTTGCAATTTACATGGGGCTCAAGAATATAATTAATACAATTCATAAAAGGCCAATGCCACTTTGCAGACCTTAGCCCCACTGGGAATTGTGAAATAGTTTGCTTTGGTGAGAGTTCCTATGCCTGCAATCCCAATAGCCAACATTGCCTGCCCTTACCATGGGCCATTCTCATTTCTATCATCAGTAAAACTAGACTTGCATTGCCTTTCTCTTCCAGATTTCCTCACCAGTCCCCTCATCCCAGTCATCCTGCCCTCCAGGGATAGATATTCTCATTTGAATGAAAGTCAAAGGTTGCTTTAAGATTAGAGCTCAGGGATGGAGTCAGGAAGAAGTGATGTCACCATGTACCTCACTTTTCAACCAGTTTTCTTCCTGTGTGTGTTTATGTCTTAAGAGGTTAGTTGAGTGTGGAAGGCCTGGGTTTCCCTTACCCACAGAGAACAGTTAACAGGGTTGGCATTTAAAAAATTTAGGTCCAACCAGGGACTATCTGAAATTTAGGAAGGAGGAAAGAGTTTGAGTTTTGTCTGCTGGTTTAGTGAGGGACCTGAAAATATTTGAAAGAGAGGAGATGTGTGAGATGCCTTGAGTGAGGCCAGAAATGGCAAGCATAGCAGTAATTCTATGGGTGCCCTCCTTCCAAAGCCAAGGAAGAACTAGGAGGGACCACTGGCCCCAGTGGAGAAGGAAAGGGACTGCTTTCGCACCTTGAGTGACCTGTGCTGTTATACCTGTGCTGTTTTGCATAATGGTCTTTGCGAGGGTGCACTTCTGTGGGAAGTTCTTTGGGAGAAGCATCAAATTGGGCTAGGTCAGTCCAGCCCTTTAAGAATCAAGACCTTTCCTTGCTCTGACTGCTTGTTTAGGAGAGATCATGTGGTAGGTCAGAATTTTCCTGAGCTTCTCCTCTGGGAAGAATCTGTTGGAAGAACAGACACTTGGATTGTCTTGAGAGTAGGGATGAATGTTGACCATGCAGACAATCAGTTTGGGGGTCTGCTAAAGTTAAGAATTTAGTGCACTTGTACTTCTGGAGAGATTTAGCTGTTTTTTTCAATTAGGTATCAGAGGTAAATAAGGTTAACAAATCTGATAAGGCAACAAATAATTAAACAAGAAGTAAACAGAAGGTGCAATGACAGGCCCATTAGAGCAGTACTGATGTGATATGCTGAAAATACTCCCACCCCCAGCATATTCACATCAAATCTCTGGAACCAGTGAGTGTTACCTTATAAGAAAAGGGAGTCTTTGCAGATGTAGTTCAGTTAAGGATCTTGAGATAAGGAGATAATCCTAGATTATCTAAGTGAGCCCTAAATGCCATCACAAGTATCCTTATAAGAGAGGAGAAGACAGGCACACAGAGAAGGCAATGTGCAGACGGTACAGAGAAATGCAGCCACAAGCCATGGAATGCTGCTGACACCAGACAGTGAAAGCGACAAGGAAACAGGTTCTCTCACAGAGCCTCCGGAGAAAGTACAGCCTTGCCAACACTTTCATTTGGACTTTTGACCTCCAGAACTATCCTATGTAATAAAAGCCTAATATGCTAAGTGTCTGGTTGTCTGGTCGTCCAGTCATCAACTCAACCAATCAAAGAGTAATATACTAATGATATGCTAAGGCCACTCAACCACTTGCTATGACGTGCACTGACCACCAGGGGGCAGATGCTCTGACTGGCAGGTTAGCTTGCTGCTGGGGTCTGGCTGATCAGGACTGAGCGAGATGGGGTGGACATGCCCTGGAGCCCTCCTGTGGTCCCTCCCCAGCTGGCCAACCTCCTGCATCCCTCCCCGACCCCAATCATGCACCAGTGGGGTCCCTCAGCTTGGCCTATGGGATTGGGCTGAAACCAGGGCTCCAACATCCCCTGAGGGGTCCCAGATTGTGAGAGGGCACAGGCCAGGCCGAGGGACCCCACTGGTGCACAAATTCATGCACAGGCCTCTAGTGAAAGAATAAATTTCAGTTATTTCGAGACATCCAGTTTGTAGTGATTTGTTACAGCAGCCACAGTAGTCTAATACAACAAGGTAATGGGAATGTGCAATGGTGGCACCTGACATATCTGAGTGGGTGAGGGTCAGGAAATACTCCAAAAGCAGTGATGTTCATACTGAGATTTTAGGATAAGCTTTGAGGAGAAGAGGAAGAAAAAGAAATATTCTCTTCAGAAGAAAGAGTATTATAAAAATCTGGAGCCAACAGAGAGCATGTGTGGCCTCCACATAGTCTCCAAGTGAGAACAACCTGGCAAAAGATCATAATGACAGGCAGGTGTGTCATGTGAAAAAGAATGTCGACTTCAAGGTAATAGGACACTATTGAGGGATTATAAGCAGACAGTGTTTGGATCAGGCAAATGTTACCTGAAAGTCTCTCTGGAAGCCTAAGTAGGAGTAGTTGAAAGAAATATGTACAATAGGTCAGGATGGTTAGGCAGGAGAATGATAGAATTTGGATGGGAAAAGAATAGGGAAGGAAAAGAATGGAAATGACTGTCCAGTTTCTGGATTTAGAACTGGATTGGTGATGATGTTTGTTACTGAGAAAAGGAATAAAGGAGGAAAATAAAGTTCCCAGTAGAAGGGGCATTTGGGAGCAAAATTATTAGCCTAAGCAAGGCTTTTTTCATGGATGGGCAGTCAAAGCAAAGCCTCTCATGACCTCTGGAATCTCCTTCTTTGGCCCTCCCACAGTTCTAGCAATATCAGTAGTGTTTATTATTAGGAATTACAACACCAAAATGAATGTTGAAATATAAATACTATTTTGGAAGGAGACCTGGTTTGCCATGACTAGGCTCAAATGCTTCAAGATAAATCAGGTTTTAAGTTTGGTTCTCTAACAAAGGGAGCCCTTGGAGATAGAAGGAAGGCAGATAATATTTCCTGAGGGGGGATCATAATTATGTACTATCTCTTATTGCTAAGGCAGGTGGGAACACATTGGGATGTTCAGGGGATATGATGGAGACATGGTTGAGGAACTCTAAAAAGGTAGAGATTGGGTGAGTCTGAAGGAAAACACCCTGTAAATAGTTAATATTTTATTCCATTTTTACTCTAAGCATGTGCAAAATGACAGGATGCTGAACTCAACAATATCAGTACAGAGATTAGAAAAATGGCCTCAACCAAAGCTTGAAGTGTCCTCTGGTAAAATTGTCTTAATGTGTGCTAATGCATGGAGAGTAGGCTTTACTTATGAGGGGAATAAGAATATGCCACCCCCCAATCTGCCCCTTTGGTGTAAGGGTTGTTTTGAGCTGAAGGTAACTGAGAAGCAGCAAACCCTAAAAGAGCTCTCTACCCTTCCCCATCTGTCTGAAAGTAGGACATAGATTTATTTCCCTTCATGAATGTCTTCTCCCTCCTCTCTCTCACACCAGGAGGAAGAAAAACAATCATTATCTCTAGAGATATAAAGTCAGCACTGGGACAGGTCTACACAAACAAATTCTACCAAAATAATCCTTATCTTCTGTTCATTTCCCTATATATTTACTTTCTGATAATTTACTGCACAAAGAAGCCAAATGCTTTTCCTTTCTCTTGTTATTTTTCTACAAATTTATTATCTTTGGATCTCACTTTTTTTTTAATGAAGATTACTGTGTATGTAAAATTAAAATCTTAACATCAAATAATATTTTATGCCTTTTCTCCTGTCAATTTGTCTTTTGTCAGTTTAATACACAGATGCCAACTACTAAATCTAAGAGACTACAAGAAAAGTTTCGTTCTTCTCCCCTACACCTCTAAGATTTGCACGTTTTTGTTTAGTGCTAATGTGCTTTTCAACAGTAGAAATCATCACCCCCTTTCTTAATGTTTCTATACTTAGTTTTATATTTTAAGACCTTTGTTGTTTCAAATATAATAATTGCTATAAGTTGAAAGGAAAATAAAAGTAACTCTCAGACTCTAATACTTTGTTACTAATATTATGATATATCTAGGATTATACAGTGTTTGGAGCCTGAAGGAAGCAGAAATTTCAACCTGATTTTATTTTTGTGGCTGAATTTGTATTAATTAACCACACAGCTGAATCATAATTGTTGTCATTTTCCTTTCTCTAATATTTTTCTAACACTTTCTAGAACTTGTCTAAGACAAATCAGTGTGGTAGAGTGTTCTAGGTGCTTCTGGTTCCATGACTCACATCCTCACAACCTCAACTCTGATTTTAACTACCTCTGATTGGACAGTTCTCTATGGGCTTTCACTCACTTCCCACTATCAGTCTCTGCCTCAAGCATAGGCTTCCCTCTTCAATTCTGTCCTCTGGGTTCCTCCAAAACCTGCATGGCATCACTCTGCCTAGTGCACCTGTGCAGCCTAGAGTTTGCACCTCTAGATACCACCCTCAAATGAAGGGGAGTGGGCACTGACGGATATATGCTCTTGCCTCCCAGCCCTTGGATGGATAATTTTGGGAGGGGAGTTGTCAAGGATTTTTCCTCACCCCCATTACCTGCAGAGGTGACCTCAACACACTCTTATACTGTTGTATTTAACTTCCTTGTCTCATTCTCCCTGAACTAATATGTTACAGCAAAATTTTCAGACGGCAGGAAGACAGAGCAGCCAGGCACTTGGAAGATTCAGAGAAAACACTTTATTGCAGGGGCACAGGTGCTGAATGGCTCAGGGGAATTGGTTCCCAAATCTGAGCGCCAAATGCAGCGGGGCTTTCCCTTTTATCCCCCTAGTTTCTTTGTCTCCCAAATATGGACCAGGCTTTTGGAGTTTTCATGGGCTTTTGCAGCCCCTGTGACAGTTGTAAGGGGGGAAGTGAAATAGCGACCAAGACCCCATCTGGTGCCAGCAGTCAAACCCTCACAGTTTGCACCCCTGCCAGCCTGATAGCCCCTACTGCTTGCTTCCCCAGCTGCCTGGTCACCCCTAACCACTTGCTCCTCTGCTAGCCTGATCGCCTCTCACTGCTTGCACCCCCACTGGCCTTATTGCCTCTTACTGCTCCCCCACTGGACTGATGGTCCCTAACTGCTCCCCTGCCAGCCTGATGGCCCCTAAACACCTCTGCCTCAGCCCCCACCACCATGGTTTTGTCAGGAAAACATCAACCATAATTAGCATATTACCCTTTTACATACTGAAAACAATTTTTTTTATTTTCTTTATTGATTAAGGTATTACATATGTGTCCTTATCCTCCCAATGCCCCTCCACTCACCCCCACTCATGCCTTCACCCCCCTGGTGTCTGTGTCCTTTGGTTATGCTTATATGCATGCATACAAATCCTTTGGTTGATTTCTACCCCTTACCCCTAACCTCCCCTGCCTTCCCTCTGAGGTTTGACAGTCTGAATGATGCTTCTCTGTCTGTGGATCTGTTTTGGTCCATCAGTTTATGTTGTTCATTATATTCCACAAATGAGTGAGATCATGTGATATTTATCTTTCTATAACTGACTTATTTCGCTTAGCATAATGCTTTTCAAGTCCATCCATGCTGTTGCAAATGGTAGGAGTTCCTTCCTTTTTACAGCAGTGTAGTATTCCATTGTGTAGATGCACCACAGTTTTTTAATCCACTCAACCGCTGTTGGGCACTTAGACTGATTCCAAATCTTAGCTATTGTAAATTGTGCTGCTATGAACATAGGGGTGCATATATACTTTCTGATTGGTATTTCTAGTTTTTTGGGATATATTCCTAGAAGTGGGATCACTGGGTCAAATGGGAGACAATTTTTTAAAGCAAACACTATAATCAAAAGGTTAAGTCATATAATTGGTAAATTTGAAATAATGTACCAACATATAATCTCTGTTAACATAAAGACATTCAAAACCTGTAAAGAATTTTTTGTGAGTTTATTTGAGCTAAACTGTCCACAACTGCCAGAAAGCAAAATATCAAGGGACTGGGATAATGCTCTGGAGAATGGCGGTTTTTCACCTACTTTTTATGCATTGCATCAAAGGGGGAGACATAAGTGGGTTACATGAAATCCATTGGTGATACCGTGTTTCCCCAAAAATAAGACATCCTCCTAAAATAAGACCTACTTACAGGTTTCCTTCTGAGTGAAATATAAGGCATCTCCAGAAAATAAGGCCCCCAGGCTCTGTCTCAGAATGAAAATTAATTTACTGTAAACTGGTCACTAGGGCCGCCCCGACTGGCGTCTAGCAGCCAGTGACGTTACGCGGAGTCCTAAAGTCACTGCTGTGTGGAGGCGGAGCAGAGGTCAGAGTGAGCGGTGAGCGCGGGGCAGGAGAGAGGAGGAGACTTTAGAAGATGCAAGTAGAAGAACAGGAGGATTAGAGCGGACGGGACGCGGCGAAGGTGGTGAGTGCTGGTCTGTCTCTGGTGACACTACCTGATGCTCGCGGCCGCCTTCATGATGACTGAAGGTTCTCAGTCAGTGGCAGACCCTGCTCCAGCCCAGATCCAGGCCCCAGAAAGCCCAGTGACAGTCCCCAGGCAGGCTGCAGGGGGTAAATGTCTGATAAAGGGGTAGGGGGGATGTCTGGTGAAGGTGTTCAGTGGCACAGGGGTGGGGGGAGGGGGATCACTTAAAATGACACAGGAGGATCAGAGGGGGCAATCAAAATGACACAGGAGGATCAAAAGGGGTTACTAAAATGGTAATCCCCCCTCTGATTCTCCTGTGCCATTTTGATTCCCCACTCTGATCCCCCCTGTGTCATTTTGAGTGATCCCCCTCCCCTCACCTTGATACCCTAATTCCTTTTTTTTTTACCCCTAGAAATGAGCGCAAAAAGAAAAAGCTACTCTGTGGAGTACAAGAAAGGAATCGTGGAAGACTCTTGGGGCAAAAATCTTACTGCTTTCTGCAAAGAGAAGATGTTGAGTATCCGATTGGTCTGAAAATGGCGTGCAGAGTATGGTAACCTCATTGAACAAGTGGACAAGGGAAATGCTAAAAAGCGCAAGTGTGGATCAGGTCGACAACCATTATTTTCCGAGCTGGAAGACCTGATCTGTGAATGGGTTGTTGACAGGAGAGCAAAGGCTTTGGTTGTGAATAGGGCTCAGATTCAAGAATTTGCCCTTGCAATGGCACCACAGTTTGACATAGCCCCCGAAGACTTCAAAGCATCACAACACTGGCTGGATAATTTCCTTCAGTGAAGTGAACTGTCTTTAAGAAGATCTACAACATTGTTTAGGTTGGAAGATACTCAAGTTATTAAGCGAGCACTTGCATTCAAGTCCTTTATTGATGATGCTGACTTCTCTAAATACAATCTTTCCAACATGATTGCTATGGATGAAACTGCAGTGTTTATGGGCCAATCATCTCAAACAACAATTGAACAGCGGGGTGCCTCCTTAGCGTACATTCCCTCCACTGCTTACGAAAGTGCACGTGTTTCCTGTATTTTGGCAATTCGTCTGGATGGCACTAAAATCCCACCTTTAATCATTTCTAAGGGCAAGAAGGAAAAGATTGAACGTGTTTTGGGCATTTTTATTCTTGAAACTGAAAAAGCCTGGGCCACACAAGCAGTTATAAGGAAGTGGGTCGATTTAATGCTGCCGCTTGTTATGCGAGGGAGCCAAAGAGGTCTGCTAGTCTGGGATGCAGCCAGCACTCACCACGCTAAAGACATGAAGACATTTCTTCACGAAAGAAAAATAGATCAGATAATGATTCCCGCAGGAATGACGGCCTATCTCCAGACTCTTGATATTGCAATAAACAAGCCATTCAAAGACAATTTGCACATGGAAATTAACGACTACATTGAAAATAGAATGGAGAGAAATCAGCGTGGAAACTTTGTGAAACCTAAACTGCAAGAAGTTGTGACTTGGGTGAAGAATTCATGGGAGAAAATCACTGACAGTTGCATTGCAAATGCACTGCGAGCAGGCTACCTTGACAAGAAGTACTCATTTAAAGACAGTGCTATTGCTAAACATGAGAGATTTGGTCCACTGATTCTGAAAGAAATGGAGTCACAAGAAATTCACCAGGAAATTCAGGAATTGGATTGTTATGATGATGTTCCAGAATATGATGACATGATTGTCATTGAATAAATGAGTAAATTCTTGATACTGTAGGATTCACAGTTTGTCTGGTTTGTGTTGACAACTACTGTACTACCGTACCGTATACAGGTAATAAATTTCCTTTATTTTCATTTAACAATAAATGTGTACCGTATTCTTCTTCATGGAAAAATAAGACATCCCTGAAAATAAGACCTAGCATGTCTTTGGGGGCAAAAATTAATATAAGACACTGTCTTATTTTCAGGGAAACACGGTAGATTAGGGAGGCAGGAGAAAGCAGAGTGGGGAAACCTCTGGGATTAGATAAAAAGTGACTCCTTATTTAGGTGAGTACAGGATAGTTAACAGTCAACAATTAACATGATAACAATAACAATGAAGAAATTTATGGTCTCTGTCCTGGTGCCCAGGGCATTTGGTTGTGCCCCAGAGGTGGAGGGGTGGGGGGAGGGAAGTTACAAGTTATGTTATCTTAGATGCAAAAAGACAATAGGCTCAGTTAAGGTAAAAATTGACCTTGTTAAGGAAAATACCAGCCTAGGACATGACTACTCACCATAACTGTTTTTATTTAAAGTTTTAATTTCAGACCATTCTTTGTGGTTACTTTAGGACTTTAAGTTTGCAAGACCGCCATGCAGGCCTTCCCTGAGCTTGTCAGGTTAGCATGTGCCCTTGTTTTTTTTTTTTTTCTTGTTTTGTTTTTTTTAATCCACATCTCCATGCATTTACACTCTCACAGACTCATCCACAAACTAAAAAATAAGGTAAATGAGTGTGATTTTCCATTTTTAAAATTAAATTGTAAAAATTGTATTCATCAATATTCTATAATATAGGCACATGCAGAAAATTATGTGAAATGTAAATGTATACCTTACTCAATTATTACAGAATTAATGTCCTTGTAATCATCATCCAATTCAAAAGGATACCACTGACAATGAGGGGAACAGAGTTTGGCACCCACCCCAATTTATGCCTTTTAGGAAATTGATTTTTAAGCTGGTTATTTTTAAGAAATGAAAGACTCAGAAAGAATATTTGACCCTTCTCCTTTACCTGCCTAAAGGAATTCAGATTAAAAATCTTGCTTCAGGAAGGGAACTTTAGCATATTCACCTTATCACATACGAATTAAGTGTGATAGATAGGGAGAAATCCAGCAAAGTCAGGTCCCATTGCTTCTGGTTGCAAGAATTTGCTTACCACATGTTTGCTCTTCCTCGTCCATATGTGAATTGCCTCCATTCCCTTTGAAATCCCAGAGCTGTGCCTCCCTTTCTTTAGTCCAGAATGGCATGTAAGCCTCAGCTGTCCAATGTGTCCTTGGGTCTCATATTCTCATGGAACCCCAAATATACATATATATTTTGTCATTTTCTCCTATTACTCTGTCTCATGTTAATTTGATTATTAGGCAGCCAGAACTTAGAAAGGTGGGAGGAATATTATTTTCCAGCCCCATATGAGAACCCTGGAAGCCCTCTAGTTCTCCTTCCGAGGCACAGGCCTCTCCTGCCTCTGGACTGACTCTTGTGGTAATTAGTTTCTTGCTCTTCTATTTACTGTTTGAATGTTTTTAAATTTTATATACATAGAATCATACAATATTTATTACTTTCTGTCTGCCTCTTACAACCAACGTAATGTTTGTGAGATTTCCTGGCTTTTATGTATACTCATAAACATTGTTCATTTTAATTTTGGTACAATATTCCATTGAATGAATTAACCATAATTTACTTATCAATTCTTCTGTTTCTAGGCATTTGACTTTTTCCAAGTATTTGGTTATTATACTTTCACTCACCTCCCACAAGCATAGGCTTCCCTCTTCACTTCTGTCCCCTGGGTTGAATACATGCAAGTCATATATTCCTGTGGTCCAGCCGACATGCCTCAGTGGTTGAACCAGGAGGTCACAATTTGATTCTCTGTGATGATGCATATCAAACTGAAAACACAAAATAGAATATAATTGGACACATGCTTTCTCCCAGGAGAAAGTCTTGGGTTGCAGGCTCGATCTCCAGTGTGTCTGTGTGTGTGTGTGTGTGGTGGGCAGCTGATCAATGATTCTATCTCATCATTGATGTTTTTATCTCTCTCTTTCCCTTCCTCTCTGAAATCAATAAAAATATATTAAACAAAAAAAAAATATTCCTGTTAATGTTCTTGTATATGTAGTCTGGAGGACAAAGACACTGGTTTCTCTAGGCCATTCTTTAGAGTAGAATTGCTTGGTCATAGGGTGTAAGTATCATTGGCTTTAGTAAAATTTACACACTATTTTCCAAAGTAGTTTTATACTCCCACCAGCAGTGTGAGAGTTCTCCAATACTTCACATTCTTGACAACATTTGCTATATTCAATCTTCTGAATTACAGCAATTTAGGGTAGGGGTATTATATCATTATAATTTTAATTTGTATTTCCCTGGTGAGGTCAAAGTGCCTTCTATGATTTTTTTCACCGTTTGGGTATCCTCATTTATGAAATACTCTTAAAGTATCTTAACTATTTTTACTAGGATTTTTGTCTTTTTATTTGGGTTTTTCAAAAAATATATTCTAAATATATGACATATATGTTGCTGTGTATATGTGTTACTTTTATAGTAGTATCAGAAATTATGTAAGACACAAAAACATAATACAGTATTGAGAAAAATTAAAGAAAGCCTAAATAAATAGAAATATATTCATGTATTGCAATATATATTGCAAATATATATTGCAAAGGTTTAAATTCTCCCCAAATTGTTCTGTAGATGGAATATAATTCCAGTTAAAATATCAATAGTTTTTTACTTTTTTGTAAAATTTGGCAAATGTATACACTTTATATAGGAAAGCAAAAGCAAACATAGATAGCCAAGATATTCTTGAAGAAGAAGAATAAGAAGAAAGGGATAGGGGGAGGGTAGGAGGGGAGAAAGGCAGACTTATTCTACCAGATATCAAGGCTAACTGGAACAACAGCAGATAAAATAGTGTGTTATTGGTGCAAGGATAAGCAGATAGATCAGTGGCACAGAGTAGAAAATCCAGATATAGCCAGAAACTTACTGTATAGCAAAAGTGACCCTGAAGAGTTTGTGGAAAAAGAACTGTCTTCTCAATAAAAAGCTCTGGGACAAATGAATGTGCATATTGGAAAAATCAGTTCCCAGTGGATTCTTGACCTAAGTGTCAAAATCAAAAGAGTAGAGCTTTCAGAAGATAATTCCATATAATAAGAGGTAACATGCAAAATGACCATCACTCCAACACACAATATGGTCATCCCCATGTGGTCAAAGATGGCCTCCCCCATGTGGACACAAGATGGCCACCACAAGATGGCTGTCAGGGGAGGGCAGCTGTGGGCTATCAGGACAGCAGGGGAGGGAAGTTGTGGGTGATCAGGCCAGCAAGGGAGGGCAGTTGTGGGTGATCAGGCCAGCAGGGGAAGGCAGTTAGGGGCGATTGGGCTGGTAGAGGTGGGCAGTTAGGGATGACCAGGCTGGCAAGGGAGGGTAGTTAAGGGGTGACCAGGCCAGCAAGGGAGGGCAGTTGGGGGCAATCGGGTCGGCAGGGGAGCAGTTAGGTGTTGATCAGGGTGGCAGGGGAGTCGTTAGAGGGTGATCAGGCTGGCAGGGGAGCAGTTAGGCATCAATCAGGCTGGCAGGGGAGTGGTTAGGGGATGATCAGGCTGGCAGGAAGAAGTGGTTAGGGGCAATCAGGCAGGCAGGCAGGTGAGCGGTTGGGAGGCAGTAGTCCTGGATTGTGAGAGGGATGTCCAACTGCCCGTTTAGGCCCAATGGTGGGATCAGGCCTAAACGGGCAGTTGGATATCCCACAAGGGGTCCCATATTGGAGAGGGTGCAGGCTGGGCTGAGGGACACACCCCTATCCCCCTGCCCCCGTGCACGAATTTCATGCACCGAGCCTCTAGTATAAGAATATTTTCATAACCTTAAAATATGGAACTATTTTTTAAACAAAACGGAAAATCACTAACCAAACAGAAAAAGATTAACACATTACTCATCAAAGGACACCTTTAAAGTCTGAAAAGCAACTCATAAAATAAGGGAAAGAATTGTAACTATTTTTTGTTGTAAGTCTTTCTAAAAATCATGACCCCTTTTCTTGTGTTTTTAAAATTAAATGCCCTTAATAAAATATTTTAGCCATTTATAAAAATGGGGCTCATTGGATATTTCATTTACTTTTCAAATGTATAAACATATCCCTAATTGTTTTTTAGAGGTGCTTACCTCCTTGAGAGACTCTAGAATATGCAAATCATACTTTAATTTGTTTTTTATTCCTGTTTTGGATTCCTCTTTTTCATCCTTCCTTACCGAATAAAACTTGTGAAAGACTTTCAAGTCATACAGCAGTGGTACGTAAAACTCCTCAGAGAGGTACTGACATGTGTACAGCCTTTGGATTTTAACAAAGAACCTGCCAGATTTTTCTTGCTTTCCCTTCTTAAAGAGTTTGCAAGGTCTGGGGTTGGTTAGCCAGAAGATGGGAAATTTACTGACTATTCCGTTGAAGATGTGATTTTTTATGAAAGCTAGTACACCTGATAGCTCATCAGATATCTAGGTCCTTGTGTTCACAAACTGGTGATTGGCCGAGATGCCTTCATTGTAATTTTGTTTTCATAAAACCAGACTACAAAGCTGCCATCTTTTCTTTCTGCACAACTGCACATGATAAATTACTTCTACTCCCTTTAATCCATTTTTTATTATTCTTCAAAAATATTTCATGCATTTTATCCTTGGTGTTGTTGAAAAAAAATCCTGGCCAAGAGTTTGCTCTATCGTCAGGAGGCCAGCATCACGCAGGATAGCCATTTCCTAGAGTTAATGAATTAGTAAATTAGCAAGTGGTGAGTTAAAATTAGATAATTGCCTTAACTTAAAAATCCATGTATACATGAAGCTCATTAACTGGAAGAAGAATTTATTGTCACTGACATCTTCACGTACTTGGTGTTTCTGGGCTTTAGTGCTGACCTCTTCAGGGGGAAGGGGGAGGGTTTTGAGTGGTTTTCTGCTGTGCCAGCCATGAGTATATCACCAACAGACCTATTTAAGCTCTTAGATAACCTTCCAACCTGGAGGTAATATATTATTTCATTTACATGCAAAGACTGCAGTGATTCCCTGCTCTCCCGTAGCCAGCTTTTTATTCTTGAGTACCTTGAGGAATTAAATAGATGCTTCTAATTTTCCCCAATATGGAGAATATTCTTAAATTAGATTACAAATAAATAATAGTATTAAATACTGATACAACATACTTCTCTAGGCACTCTCCAAACATTAGTTAATTGAAACTCACAAGCATCCTGTCACCTTGGTACATTTACCACTCCATTTTAGAACGTCAAGTCTGGTAACTGGTAATTACTAAAAACTTGAGGAAAGATCATTTTGATGGAAACAAATTAACTATGTGGTGTAGTTTCAAAATGGTCAGGGAAGTGAAAATACTCAGCTATGTGATGTAAGAGATTGAATTGTGACTCTCCGGGAGGACCTAATGGCTCTCTGAGGACCATTGCTCACGTGGTGTAAGACACCTGATTAGGCAGAGTAGTTGGCCAATCCATGCATTTGTGACATGAGAAGCACAGTAAGGCCATCCAGATTTTCAGTGAGGTAGATGAACAGTGGCTTCTGCAGGCAGGGACACTACTTTCTCCAGAAAATGGTTCTATCTAGAACAACATTCTCTGGAAGCTATGAAGTAGTTGTATTCAAAGTTTAGGTGCAAATAAATCTCCTGAAAGACTTTTCAGAAATCTAGATTACAGGACTTCACCTCCTGTATTCTATTTGGGGCTGTCTAGGTTTGAGCCTAGGTGTGTGTGTGTGTTTGTTTTTTACAAGATCCAAGATGGTCTAATACAAATGACCCCAGATATGTTGCTGAAACTAAGCAAATATGATTGTAGCTTGAAAAGCTTTGAGACAGATGTCTCTTATCTTCTGCCTTCTGATGAAGAACTAGAGAGTTCATCTTCTGGGATATCTGATTTTGATCAGCACTGCCTGCCAACAGGTATGCTCAAATAAATTAACCACAAAATGTTCTCTCAGGTCACCTAACCAATTTGATCTGTTAGATGACATTATTGAGTTGTTTGTACAAAGTCTGCTATAAACAACAATGTCAGTTGAGCTGAAATGATATTAAGTTACCTACTTCCTGTCCCCCAGGAGAGCATGTTGATCTGCATCCATATGGACCCCCTCCTTCTTCCTTCCCACTTCACTGGAAGAGATGTCCTGATCCTGGCTCCTTCAACTTCCCAACAACCTTGCTCTATTGTTTGGATTCCAATGACTTCTCTCCTTTCTCCCTCCATTACCCTTATTTGCTTTATTTCTCCCTCCTGCACAGCTTCTGTTCTTAAAACAGTCTCTGTGTCATATCCCATGTATCTTCAGCTCATGGCCCTCAGGCTTCTCTAGAACTCCATGTCTCCACTGGCAAATGTTTTCAACAAAGTCACCAGAAGTATCTGAGTTGCTAAATCCAGTAGTAAATTTTTGGTCCTTATTTTACTTAACCTTTCTGAGTCTCTGCTGAATATCCTCTGTGTGCTCCTTTAAATCTTCTGTCTTGCTTATGCATCCACCTCTATACTCTGGGAAGGTGAACTGTACCAGTTGTTTCAATAACCTTCTTTGTCCTCTGGCTGCCAGGTGGGTTTGGCCAAAGGGAAACCCCAGCATTAGACACCAAGACTAAGATCATCCACATCCTCATATTCCCAATTGCTATGTACTGCTGTGAAAGTTGGACAGTAAAGAAGGCTAATAGGATAAAATGGATTCATTTGAAATATGGTCTTGGATGGAACTCTACTGATACCTGGACTGCTAGAAAGATGAACAAGTGGGTCCTAGGGCAAAGTAAGCCTGAAACATCACTGGAGGCAAAAAGGACAAAACTAAAGTTGTCTTTAGAAGGCAGAGTTATTTGGAAAAGACAGTAATGCTGGGAAAAATAGAAGGCAGCAGGAAAGTAGAAAAACCAAACATGAGATGGACTGACTCCATAAAAGAAGCCACAGGCATGAATCTATAGGAGCTGAATAGGACTTCTGAGGACAAGACATTATGGACAATACTCATTCATAGGGCCCCCAGCAGTTGGAGCCACTCAACAGCATGTAACACACATAAACGCGAGCAAACAATATGAGAGAGGGTAAAGACTCAGGGCTGGTTATATATATCCCGCTGCCTCCCAGTGGACTGTCCTTGATAGAAGTAACAGATCCTCTTAAAGGATCTCCATACAACTAACTCTCTCTCTCTCTCTCTCTCTCTCTCTCTCTCTCTCTCTCTCTCTCTCTCTCTCTCTTGTCTCTCTCTCAATTCTAGTAGCTACTCTCTTTGCTGTAACCTGCCACTGGGTATTATAATATTACTTCTGGGTCCCTACACCTGCCCACAACTTTGTAAATAATCCCTTTACTGAACTCTCTTTTAATTTCCCATTTTCAGGGGTGTCATGTCTTTCCCACCAGGAACAGCACTGTATAAGGTCATTTAACACTGCCAACCACTCCATTCCTCCTTGGTCTTATAAGGTGTCTCTTGTTTTCCCCTTCACATGCTCGCTCTGCCTATTTGTTCCCTTTGGACATTAGCTGAGTGTGATGCTTAAGGAAATGGGCAACGGAGCCAGACTGTCAGTAAGGCGGTGCCACAGATTAGCTGTGTAGCCTCGGGAAACTTTCCAAACCTCTCTACATTTCAGTCTTCTCTTCTATAAGTGGTGGGTGCTTCCCTGCCTCAAAGTATTGTTATCAAGATGAAATGGCTCAAAACATGTGGAACACTTAGAATAGTACATGATGCACACAAAAATACACACACATAATTACTGGTTGTTGTGTCCTTATTACTGGTAATTGTCTTCTCTCTTCTTCTACCTGCCCTCTAATTGTTGGTGTTATCCAGGGCCCCATCTGTAGCTACCTTTCTGTTTGCTATTTTGAAATATCACTGGGATGATCTAAAACTATTATAACAAACTAGAGGCCCAGTGCACGAAATTTGTGCACGGGGGGGGGGGGGGAGGTGTGTCCCTCAGCCCAGCCTGCACCCTCTCCAATCTGGGACCCCTTGAGGGATGTCTGACTGCCTGTTTAGGCTCAATCCTACCAGTGGGATCATCGGACATCCCTCTCACAATCCAGGACTGCTGGTTCCCAACCACTAGCCTGACTGCCAGCCTGATCACCCCCTAACCACTCCCCTGCCAGCCTGATCGATGCCTAACTGCTCCCCTGCCGGCCCGATTGCCCCTAACTGCTCTCCCTGCCAGCCTGATCACCCCTAACTGCCCTCCCCTGCTGGCCCGGTAACCCCTAACTGCCCTCCTTTGCCAGCCTGATCACCCCTAACTGCCTTCCCCTGCCAGCCTGATCACCCCTAACCGCCTTCCCCTGCCAGCCTGATCACCTCTAACTGCCCTCCCCTGCCAGCCTGGTCACCCCCAACTGCCCTCCCCTGCTGTCCTGATCGCCCACAACTGCCCTCCCCTGCCTGCCATCTTGTGGTGGCCATCTTGTGTCCACATGGGAGCATCCATCTTTGACCACATGGGGGCAGCCATCTTGTGTGTTGGAGTGATGGTCAATTTGCATATTACTCTTTTATTAGATAGGATAGCCAATATGTACTGCACCTTTCTTCTTTCCTATGTAGGTGGCACTGTACTATTTGCCATCAAATTCATGCACATCCTCATATAGGATCTGTGTAACTCACTAGCCTCCCTGAGCCTCAAGTTCCTCCTCTGTAACATGGGAATAATACTAGAACCTAGTCAATAAAGGCTTTTGATATGAATTTGATGACCTAATAAAAAAAAAAAGCCCTTCTTAGATACATACTAGAATCAATCCCAGATTATAGGAGAAGCAATGAGTCACAGGGAGGTAAAGTTACTTCCCAAGAATGGGACAATGCTGACATTTGAATTCAGCCAGTCTGACTCCAGGCTGATGTGGGTAGCAAGGGATAACTTAGGTAGAGTCTAGTTCCCATAGGCAGGAAAAAAACTGAAGAAGTGGTAAATATATGAGCTTTTGAAACCAGCCCCATAATTTCCTAAAATGCCCATAAAGATATTTTCATTGCCCTTTTGGTGAGTGCTAGGCAATACCCAGGCGTGTCTGCTCTGTTCACACAGAGGAGAAATCAAACTGGGCAGGGCTTCACAGATGATAAGACTGTTCCATCCTTCTCCAAACACAGTGACATGAGAAAAAGAAACAAAAAAGCTAGATATTTCTTGAGTATATATCTCCCCTTTGGGCATCTGGTTCACACTAACTTCAAAGAGAGAAACTACTCAGCTGGAGTTAAGGGAAACTGGACCCAGAAGAGCTGAGCTTAAAAAATATTGATAATGACAAGAAGCAGTCTGGGAAATTGGCTTGAATAATCTGCTGTGTGCTTTTTAGCAATATACATGATTAAGTTTTCCATGCGAAGTGTGATTTTCTTTTATCTCACAAGTGTCTCCTTAAACAATGTTTTTAATTAGAACCCTCGTTTTCTTTTATTTCTTTATTAGGAAGCTTTACAATTAGCCTGACATTAGAATGTTCTTAGAAATAAACAGTTTCCATAAAAGCAAAATTTCTCCATAAGATCATTACTATTATGTTGTGTGGGAAATGGAATAGTCCCAGTGGGAATTGAACACTGTCAAGAGTCTATCTCAGTAATATATGATGCTCTCCAGTACCATAAGCCCTGTCTCCATTTGCTGCTACTTTGAAGGAAATGAGAAGGGAGACTCAAACCCTTGCCACTGATTAAAATCAAAGGCATTTTCTTGCACCAATAAGTAAATTATTTTCTTAAAATGGAACTTTTTCTTGTTTTAAACATTAGAATCCCCTGGTGCTTCTTGGTTAAACCCTGTGGTAACAATTTGCTGTCCTGACAGAGTGAGAGAAATCACTACAACACAAAACTGTTCCCCTCTTTCAAATATGATCCCAGCTTTTCTTTTTCTTTTTATTTCATTTGAGGATTTGGAAGAATGAAGAGAGAACCTGTCAAGATAAGCTGCCCTTTTCACTACACAGAATTGCAAATCTGTGTGGTGTGATGTAGAATTTCTTAGTTCAGAGCTTTTTTTGAAAACTGACCCTCAGAAAAGCCCATTGGTCTCAGCATAGCCAGGGCTGAGGCCCATCCTGGGCCTCTGGCAGACCCCTCCCCACCTCCCAGAATGACTCATGTGTAATATAACTGAGAGTAAATGTAAGTATTTTAATATGACAAAAATTGATTTTTGCAACCAACATGGGATTCTAATGATTGGAAACAATATATTGATTTTTTTAAATTAAAGCCATCTTCCCACTCATAATGGAAGGTCTTGCCCTTTGTGAAATTTATATCCAGAGTCCATGGGTGATGTCTGCAATTACAACTCCCAATGGCTAGCAACACATTTGGGAAGGAAAAAGGGCTAAAGGGAGAGAAATTATTTTCATTCTTCTCTTGGTAACAGGCTTTTAGTGTTGGTCAAAGGTGCTTGATGGAAGGCTGAATGAATGTTGAAGTGTCTTGGCCCCACAGCACAGACCCATATAAACAAATTCCCCGGGGCTTCAAGGCTGCTTTTAATTTGTGATATCAGAATTCCCTTTATCCTTGTACTGCTCCTTGAAATATCTGGAAGAGGCCAATAAAGACACTTTACTTTGAGAAAATGGTTTAAATTCAGTCCCTTTTGGTCAAAGTGTTCCTTCCCATCACCGGCATAATTCAAATAATGTCACTGAGATCTCATCCCTAAATTCCACAGGCCAGAGTCTAATCCCCCTCCCCCACACCCCTCAAGGCTGGTTTAGGGCAAACCATAAAATAGGGAACTGGTAAAGATTTATTGGGACTCATGTTAACCCTCTGCCACTCTAAGTACCCATCTCTGACTCCTCAGCATCATATATGCACATGAATCAGGTTTATATTTGTTTGAGACCTCTTAGGACGTTAGGATGATCTGAGTCAAGTCCTCTGTTTTACATCTGAAGACAATGAGGCTAGGAAGTTTAAGTCATATGCCCAGGCTTGTCCCTGGCAGAGCCAGGTCAACACATGTTCTTTTATTCCCAGTCCTCTTTCCTAGACCACATTCCTTCAAGTCACAAATAGGACAGAAATTTTTCCCCACATTCCCTTGGTGACTTACATTTTAGTCTATGGTAGGCTGTCATTTGGTTCCTAAGGTTGACCATTACTCCTTCCCTCATCTCTGGTTTACCTTTCCTTCCCCCTCCCCACTTTCCAACTACCTGCAGATTCAGCATCCCGGATTCCTCCTTCCCACCCCACCACTTCCTCAGTGTTGTCTTATCTGGTCTTTCACCCTTCCCCCTCCCCCCTGGCCCCTTTTCTCCTTCTCTTTCCTCCCAGATTTGTCACTTAGCTATATATAACATAGGTGGGAAGGGGATATTGAATAAGGAGCTCCAGATGCTAATCCTGGCTGCCACATACTGACTTTATTACTCTTTTGAGTATCAGATTCTCATTAACAAGGAGAAATCATATCCACTTATCTCTTGGGTAAAGATCAGTAAAATAGTGTTTACGGAAATGTATGTAAACTAAAAAATATCCCCCCAAACATTAATAATTATAAATATCCAAACCTTTCCCCAACCTTACCAACTGATTTAAGAACCAGCCAACCATGAATAGATAATGGCTGTGAGTGGATCAGAATCCCTCCGGATTTGCCCCTTGGCAGTATCTTCTGAAGGCAAAGTAACTGGCCAATGGGTTTCTATGCGGAGGGTATGGCAGGCACCAGTGCAGAACCTAGAGGAGATTGTTTTCCTTGCTCTAGAAAGCCCCCCCGACCCAACCCCAGCCAAGAGCACCATGCTCAAGGCAAGCATTTGTCCTAAGAGAAAAGGAAGTGGGGGAAGAAACACACTATCCCGAAGATTCACATCTAGCAGAAAAGGGGGAGGGGGCTTTTTAAAAGTAAAAGTGTGACCACTATAAAGGACGATGGTAGAGCCATATGATTACATGACCTCTCAGGTATCTTCTCCACCTCAGCCTTAGCAATTGCAGGTGACTTAAGACATGCTGCTCAATTGGTTTATTGTCTCAACCACATATTCCACACTAACCAAGAATATGACTAGAGTACTAAGAGGCCCTTATGATATCAGAAATACATCTGAGAATTAAATTACTTGAAAGGTATTTATTCTTTGGTGTGGCTGGGTTTATTTCACTTCTTTACTCAGTTTGATATGAGAGGTATGTTGAGAGAGTGCTATGTCTTTTGGTTCAAAAACCCAAGATAACTCATGTTCTGAGAACTTCTTGTGTGAGGTAAGCCTCTGCATGAAGGAAAAATGAGGAAACACAGTGAGCTAGGTAGCAGGATGCTTCCTCTGGCTCTTCAGCAACTCAGGCCAACTCTGAAAGTTTCCTAGAAATGAGCTTTGCTCTTCCACACTGAAGGTGCCCAGCAGGTCAAGAAGTGTCTTCAGATATTTGGTTTATTTGTGGTGCCTTCAGGGGCCAATAGGCAAGTAACTGGCCAAGCCATTCTCACATGTAGATGCAGTAAGTCCCCACTGTCCACTTATCATTCTCCCCATAATTGCACTTTATGCACTGTACAAATCCCCTACCAAACTCCACTCCAGTTCCTCTTTGCAAAACATCAAAACTCTATGGTTTCTTCCTCTTGATGTCTTGATGACTGAGACTTTTTCTTGTTATTGGTTTTTTTTTTTCCTGACACAAATAGGGTCGCATAATTTTAATTACTCAATAATTTCTATTTATCCTTACAAAAAGAAATGTAGGATCACATACTGAAGCTCTTCCAAGGCCCAGTTTCCATTCATGTTACTTTATCCAGTAGTATTTTCTTTCTTTGGAAAATTTTTCTTCAGATCTATAGTACCCATTTTATCCTCATTTATCATATGACATATGCCTTACACATTTCTATGTCCTTATGAGAAGGCTCACTTCTGTGTTGTCAATGCCCTCCTCCCCCTCATCACATATGCCACATCACATATGTCCAATTCACATTCTCGCCCCATGCTACACTGTCTCTGGCTGAACTCACATTATCTAGCTGAGCTCTTAAAATGCAAAGAAATCATCTCTGGACTTCTGGACATGCTACAGTTTGAGGTGTCTTTTCACAATGGCCAATAGGACATTTTACTATCAGGTGAAATGTGTGTGTTACCTATATTACCTACCAGCTGCAGGTAATCTTGGGAGCAGTGGTGGCCTAGGGAGAAAGGAGACTGCTGCCAACCTGGCAGGAACCTCACAATGGGAGAGAAACTTCTCTCATCCCTTGCTCTTCCACAATCATCTGAAAGACCCAGTAAAGACATGGTAGGTGAGCCATGTGATTAGCAGCTTTGTTTTTAAATGCAAGTTGATCTACCTCAGAATGTAGTGACTTAGATTTGTTTTTAAAAGACAGTCTTTAGATTATTCTGGGATTTAAATTGATAGGCAAATCCCCACAAGTGTACACTTGAAGTTCCCTGGAACTGTTGCCAAATCAAACACAAGGTAGAGGGTAGTAATGGACTCACTGGAAACGGTGGCTAATGCTTCCTACAGTTGTTAAAAAGACAACTCACATTATTACCCTCTTTCAATGCACTGTGCTGCTGACCTATACATGACCCACATTTTGATGTAATATTTATAGCAAATGTGGGGAAACTGACTACTCATTCCAGAATTGGAAGTGACATTTTTACTTGGTCACCATTATAAAAATTGTGTATGATAAATTTGGGTTGATTTCATATCTTCATAAAAATATGCTCATGCACAGAAGCAATTATATGTAGATTTCAAGTGTGATTTGAGTACCATAGGAGCTCAGTGGGGGGAGAAGGTTGGCAGTCCTGTGCAAGGGAGACTGTTTTTGTACCTTCTGATTATGGTGACCTCTACAGAAAGTTATTCACTTCTGAAGAGTAACAAAGGCCATCTGTTAGTGTCTATTGCATCTCTGCTAAAGGCATACAGGGACTAGGTGATCTTTTGATGTTTAATTCAAGCCTCTAGCAGCACGTATTCTCTGCTTATCTGAAAATTATATATGGTCATGGTTTAAAAGAGCTAGACAGTTGGGTGACTTCACTCATGCAGTGATAGCTGTGGCAGGCTAAAGGAAAGCAACTTGGAGCAGAGTACTTTGAAAGGGAAATCCCTATGATTAGGTTTTCAAATTACTGAGGTATTATCTTCATTAAATTGACTTCCTTATTAATAGAATCCTGAGCTTACGAATTGAAAATAGAGCTACTAAGAGTCAGGTTCTGATAGTCTGCCATTGTGAGAACTTGTTTCTGTGTGAATGGTCTATAAGAGGTCCACAAAATGTGGTAGTTTAGGGAGGGACATGGCTCTGTCTTGAGATCATGTTTTCTGAGACTTTCAGAACAAGTGGAAGCACATCAAATAATTTCTGCCAGGAATTTTTCCTTAGGCAGAACCTAGTCTTAGGAGCAGAGTTCAAAAAATAATACATTGATGTTCTAAAGACCTGTATTATAACCTTTGCATTACATATTAGGATTTCAGTTACCTGACAGACTTGAGCTAGATTATTACATTTGCAATAGGCAGATTTTTCAATCAGTAATTAGAATGTATGAGTCACACGTTAGAACTTGCTAGATCTTCCTAAACTCACACATTTACAATGCTGCAATGAAAAGCATTCTGAGTAGCAAAGAACTATTTGCTTAAAAATAGTGGAGGAAGTTAGCTGCTGTGCCATTCTTTTGGCTAAAGGACAAGCCTTGATAGAGAATGATTCTTATAAAAAGTAACAAATAATGTGAGGTTTTGTGTCTATGTTAAACGTCTTTGTGTATGATAGTTATTCTAAAATTAGGTTTCTCCAAAAAGGTGGTTTTCCACAGAAGACATCTTATTTGAATGTAAAGATGACACTGGATAACAATTTAGTGATCAGAATTTGGTAGTGGTTTCTTTTTATCTTCTAGTGGGCTGATGTTCAAGTGAGAGCCACCCCCATCTGCTGTGCTGAGTAGCAGGAAACAGGCAAGAAACTAAAAAAAACACCTCCCC
Organism: Plecotus auritus; assembly: GCF_963455305.1. NCBI lineage: Eukaryota > Metazoa > Chordata > Mammalia > Chiroptera > Vespertilionidae > Plecotus > Plecotus auritus. The sequence goes on along the minus strand of NC_137770.1, from coordinate 110,184,792 downwards.
AACATAGACACAGATCCACTTTGGTCTCACCTAGTCTCTATATCCCTAGAGAAAATAACTTCAAGGTCTCAGAAAGATGAATGGCATCCCTCACATGTATGCACCATTTCAACTGGCATCTCTTCTGCAAAGAGATTTCAAAAATCTTTGAAAGCAATAGACTTGAAAATTCTATTTTTCCTTTTAATTTCAGTGCAATCAGCAAATCCAAATATGTCAAATAAAACATGTTTAGAGGACCACAGTATGAATTCCACCAGTGCAGTTCAGGCTACTGATGTTCTCAGCTTAGAAGCAGACACATTCTGTCCAGAAGAACTGCAATGTAAACTGACAAGACAAAAGATGGAGACATGTTAAAAAATAGTCTTCAAAGCAATTTTAGAAAGTTTCCATTTAAACCTGGATTAATGAATTAGATGTGAAATTAATTAGTAATACTTTTCTCTCGCATTTGAGCTAGAACCACAATCATATGCCACCCTCACTTTTATTAATTTTGCAATTCTTATCTGCACTTGAATTTTTGTTTTCCAAATTTTTGACCATTTATGTTAACTCCCAGTCTTTATTCCAGGCTGAACTACAACATTTTGAGGAAAATTACTATCTTACTCTTCTAGCATGCAAGACAGTACTAGCAAACATTCTCAGCACAGGCTTAAGGAGACCCTGCCTTACCCTACCTATTACATGGATTCCTAGATGTCAGTCACATGACTAGGGCCATTCTAATTAAATTTTCTATTATTCAATTATTGAATTATCTTCAGTGAAATGAGAAAAATGAAGGCAATGGAGATAATTTTTCATAAAATTGAATTTATTCTAGCTAAAGCTCTAGTATATTTAAAATTATGTCTTGCTTCTACTTGGTATTAAAGTGTCCTTTCTTTTACCAAAATAATGATGATAGTACATGGTATTTACCTGTTCCTTATTTAATATGCTTAGTAAACAAAATAAAAATCTCAGCAATTCTGTGTTTTACTCCCATTTCCCCTTAAATGTTATTAGTTTACATAACTCAAAAGTCCCTGATCTTTAAAGGGCAGGATTCTTGATTTTTGTTTGGTATATATCATATGTAGCTTGGCTTGATTTTCCCAGTAATGATCCCTATCGCTGCCCTCTTTCTGAGCACTATCTGAGTTTGATAAGTAGAAATTCAGAAGTGTCCACACCTTTGGGGAGACTTCTGTGACAATGAGTCAGGCTGGACTGTGTGATTTGCTTGAGTCAAAGGGACTGCCACAAACCTGACACAACAGACATTTGAAAGTGCTTGCAGATTAAGCTTGCAGTCTAACTACTATTAGAATCCTGCCTCTGCCACCTAGAAGCCTAGCCTAGCCTGATGAATGGCGAGAAGCACTTGGCCCAGCTACTCCTGTTGTTCCAGTCAACGTCCAGCCAACTACCAACCATGTGAATGAAGCTGTTGGGACCAGCTGTCCTCCTTCCAGCTTACCAAGTGAGCATAGACACCAGTGAGCCCAGCAGAGACTTTCAGAGCTTAGAACAATAGTGAACCAAATTTGTGGTGGTTAGTTAGGGCAATATAATCATTAATGGCCATTTGCAAACTTCCCACCACAGGAGAACAAAAGACCAGGAAAAACTGGCCGGATACCAGGAGTCAGAGGATGCAAGGAATGGAAACTGTCCTGAAGGCACCTGATCACACAACTGCATTCCATCCACATTCCAAGCCCACCAGCTCAGCCCCCAAACCCATTGATGACTTTTCCCACCAGTGACTACTTATAAGAATGAAACTCCAGCTCCTGGGTGCTGCCATCATTGACCCAATGTCCCCTTGGCTCAGTGCCGTGCAGCCCTTCCCTTTGGATATCCCATCCCCCATTCCCTTTCCCTAAATAAATTCAATTTTCTTTAATCACTGTCTGAGATAGGTATTTATCCCACCTGCATACACCACTATCCACCATGTTCACCTTTCATTTAGGTGACCCATATGGGGCTATCCAGAAGGCAAGCCCCTTTCCTTCCCTTCCCCTCACCCCACCCCTAACCCCTAGAAATTTTTAGTCTAGGGTTCCAACACTGACCAAGTCTTCTGGACTCCCAAGCAGCTGCAGGAGTGCCAGAACATCAGACCTTCTGACTTCTACTAATAGGCGAGTCACTTCATTTTTGGGAAGAGGGTACTAGGGACCGAGACTCTCAGCTCCCCACTGGGCCACCACCTGCAGGCACGGGTCAGCCACTTAAAAGCCACGAGGGTGGCTGCCGCTAGAAGACTCCTGTGACAGGATAAACTGGGCTTTGAATGTGCAGGATTGCATTAGGCAGCCTGCCTATTAAAGCAAACGTCCAAGTAATGGAGGCCTATGAAAAAGCACACACTCACCCAAACTCTGGCCCAAACCACCGTGTAGTATTTTATTTTGGGGAGTATGAGTCTTGGCATGTGAGTCTCAGAATTGCCAATTTTGGCCCTTTCAAGGGGGAGATAGCTTGTCTGGTAGTGTCACATTAGGTACAAGGCACACAAGGAATCCCAGAGCTGGGTCCAACCAGTCTATACTAGAAAATAAGTAGTGAGGAAGCTCCCACTTATCCTTAACCACCCAGGGGACCAAAACCTCTACACTGAACCTTTCTAGCAAGTGACACGTCCTAGAATAGGACTCAGCACTCTGAAGGGGGACAGCAACTAGGATGGGACTCTGGCCCTCAGTTTCTTCCTCTCAGTAAGTTTGCAACTCTCCCCTCTGCTAATGCCTTGGGCAGCTCAATCTCAACTCCTCCCAAGGACTCACCTCTGGCCTGCCTTTTAAAGAATCTTAAGACCCTCGATTAACAAGATGAAATTAGACACAAATGCCTTGTTTTTTATTGCAATACAGCATGGCCACAATATAAATTAGACAATCAGGAGATCTGGCCCCAGAATGGCACCCTTAATTATAACACCATTCTCCAGTTGGATTTGGACTGGCACAACCTAGGCAAATGGTCTGAGATTCCCTACTTCAAGCCGTCTTTGAGTTCTACTGCCACCCTCAACTCTGTTCTTGTTGCATTGAAACCAAAGTGCTATGATCAGGTCTGAGTTCATTGTCTCACAAAATCAAAGAATGGGTTCACGGACAAAGATGGTAAATGGAAGCACAGTTTATTGAGAGATAGATGGACTCCCTGCAGCAGGGAGCAGCAAGGAGGGGGCCCAAAGCCAGTTTCCAGTGAAGCTTCTTTGTCTCAGGTTCCAAAGTCCCATGCCCCTTAAGCCAATCCTGGAAAAGGTGCAGCTGGAGTTCCAGGAAAGCCAAAAGCAGGCTAGTGTCCAGAGCTTTTGTTCCATGTTGCAGTCAGGTGTAGTTCAGCATCCAAGGTAATTAAAGTCCATTAGTCTATGTATGGAGTCCCACATGGCCATAAGCTATGTGGGCACAGGGAAGCAAGTCCCCTGCCACAGGAGAGCCAGGAATCCAGTGGGCCAGAGAGGGAAGAGAGTGTGCTTCTTTGTTTAGGGGTAGATATATGCTTTGCTAGCTCCTGATTAGTCATTTTAAAGAACTCTGCCTTAGCATCATCCATACATTTTAAAGATCATGTCTCTCATGTGTGCTTCCTTCCTGCCCAGCTGGGTTCAGTCCTAGGTAACTTTGTTTCTCTTTGGGGTTTCTCTTGGAACAGGGCACAATCAGAAAGCTGCATTCTGTCTACCTTTGCAAAATCCTTTTATTCTTGGACTTCCTGGTTCTATTTTCCCGTGATCCTGTCCCTGACTACCTAGCCCTCTTCTATCTCCTCCGTATTGTTAATGCCTCCTCCTCCAGGCCCATGATTTTGCCTTCTCACCACCATCCCCCTTCCCAAAGAACAACTTTCTTTACAAAACTGCAAACAACAGTCTGGCTACTATCAGAAGCAGAACTCATTATCATCCAAACCTTAGCATTTTATAACTAAGGAAAAATGTAGCAGTTTTAAATCTAAGCAGCTGGAAACTAGTCCTTGGAATAGGCTGAAGGGCCTGCTCTTACCCCCTCACCTTTTCTCCAGCCTCACAATGCTTATACAAAACTAGAGGCCCAGTGCATGAAAATTCATGCACTGGAGGGGAGGTCCCTCAGCCTGGCCTGCCCCCTCTCACAGTCCAGGAGCCCTCAGGGGCGGGAGGCAACCTGGTGATCAGGGGAAGGTGATGCCCCCAGCACATCTCTGCTGTTGCCACTGCCAGCAGCACAAGCCTCAGCTGGCCCTGGTTACCTGAGCCTTGGGCAGCCCTGGGCGGCTGGGCAGCTGACATCTGAGGCTTGCCTGCACCTCAGGCCCGCCCTGGGTAGCTGGGGGGCTGAGGGCGTATCTGGCTGCACTGCTTGCCTGCCACCTGCCCGGAGGGGCTAAAAGGACTGGGGGACTCCAGTAGGGCTGAGGGGACTGGATGCCGCCATCTTGTGGCTATGGGTGCCACCATCTTTGTGATGGTGTGATGGTCATTTTGCATATTCCCTCTTTATTAGATAGGATGTGTTTTCTACCTCTGGATGGCACCACTAGGGTATAATGTTTTATTGGCCTACACAAATTAAGTAGAATCCTATGGTTCAGACAAAAGATTTAATATTAAAACCAGTTTAAGTTTAAAATTATTACCATAAAGCTATACATTTGTTTTATCAAGATTTACAAAAGGTTTATAATATAATCTTTTGGTTAAGTATATACATATGTGAAAACCTTCCCAAAGTTTAAAAATTTTAAATACTTTTTAAACAAAGAAATGACTTTGAGCAATTCCACAGGCCCTGGAATACCTCAAGAATTAATTCTCTCTCCTAAGTTTTTAAACTAATTAAGCCTATTTAATATGCTTAAAAAATTACATGGGAAGCTTTGCCAAATAAAAAATATACATATATTTTTATTAAAATGAATATTCTAGAAATTTCAGTACACTCTTGGAAGGAACTTGCAAAGATTCAGAGCTGAGTTCAAATAGGAAATTCTCAGGAGTAACAGGTATCTTGTCAGTGACAAGCCTATAGTAATAATTCCCTATGGAAGGCATCTGACAGTAGTACTTCAGATGTTCATAATCCACACATTGGGGTGTTTATGAATTGTTTCCAGTGTTCAGTACACACTTCCAATGAGTCATGTGCAGCATTTTAAAATTTTGCATATTGTTTTTTCTGTATATATACAGGCAGTCCTCAGGTTACATCTGAGATCCATTCCTACCATGCAACGTAACTCGATTTTCGCCATAAGTTAGAACCCTCCTACATAAGCACTTATGTCACTCACATGGAGCATATACATAGCAGTAATAAAGTGAAACAGTAAAAAAAATTTAAAAGAAAGATAATTCCTGACCTTTACTTGTAGTAAATAAATAATAAAAAACATAAAGCACATGTGTACATACGTTGAAATGACGAAACTTATTTTTTTATAAATACTGAACTTTTTTTTTATAAATACTGTAAATGGGAGATGGTGACGTAACCACAAAATGACGTAAATTGAGTCCGATGTAACCTGAGGACTGTCTGTATTTTAAAACTCTACATTTAATCAAATGATATAAACTTTATGTTGTTATTTTAGGTCATTTCATAATAATTATTTTTTACCAAAAATTGTCATCTTGAAATGTTATATCTTACAGAAAATCAAGGTTCTTTGTCAATTGTTTTATGGTCAAGTCTATAACCATGTCACTTAAGTTTATCATTTATAGACCGTCATTATTTTGCTCTGATGCATTCAAAAATATATTGGAAATGTTCACCTGGGGGGGGGGGGGGTCAATCGGGGGAAAAGAAGACATATGAAATATTTTAAATAAAACAAAATAGAGATTCATAACAAGGACTCTGACTTACTCTAAATTACAAGTTTCTAAGCAGGCCATCTCTTTAAAATATAAGAAAGCTTGTTTTTATTTCCCTAGAACAATTTGATAAATTATCCTATCTAATAAAAGAGAAAAATGCAAATTGACCATACCTCCGCTAAGCTACCAGCCAATAGGAGTGAGTATGCAAATTAACCCAACCAAGATGGTGAGATCCATAGCTGCCAGGTGGCGCTGGGGCTGCCGGGCGGATGGGAGACACAAACCCACAGGGAGGCCGGCACCCAGCAGCCCCAAGCCCTGTCATGGCTGCTCTGGGGCTGCAGGGGGCTGGATGGGAGACACAAACCCGCAGGGAGGCCAGCATCCAGCAGCCCCAAGCCCCGCCACTGTGGACCTGGGGCTTGAGGGGGCGGGAAGGATTGGAGACACAAAGCTGCAGGCCTGGCACCCAGCAGCCCCAAAGCCCCAGGCGGAGGTGCTGGGGATGCTTCGGGGTGGGGGAGGGTAGCAGAGACACAAACCCGCAAGAAACTTGTGGAAAGGGAGATAAACTACCATAACTTTATCTCCCTTTCCACAAGATGAGAAAACTTCCCCTGGATTATTTAGTGATGTGGCCCACACCTTTCTACAAACACAGGGTATGTTATGAACACTCCCAGGAAGGTGTGGTCAGAATACCGTCTCCAGGGAATAATGCTACTGTGGCAAATCATCTAAGAAAGGAAACAAGCTTTTGTTGGGTTTATTCTGAAAGTCAGAGAACATGCCACCCCAACATATGCTGTGTTGTTATATTGATGATCTTGAGCTGCAGATGCTTGAAAAATAGCAAATGCATGCAGAGGATTTCACCGAAGTCTCCTGACCAGCCTAAAATCGGACCCCCCTAAAGGAGCTTAAATGTCATAGCTCCCCTTGACAGGAGAAGTGTCATCAGGCATAGAAGACTGACTCCTGTCACAGGACAGGAGAGTAGAAGTTGACATAACACCCAAACTTTGTTACAAATGATTTCTCCCCACCCCCATTCATCTTTCCTAAAAATCATTTACTCTCCTCTAAGACGCCTACATCTCCTGTCCCCTTTCCCTAGGAAGAAGGTATTTAAATCTGCATTCTAAGCCACCTTGGGGAGTTACTCATTTTCCCCTGGGATCTCCCACATACACATGAGGTACACATGTTAATAAACTTTTGTTTTTCTCTTGGTGATCTGTCTTTCATTACAAGGGCCTCCACTAAGAACTCAGAAAGGTAGAGGAAAACTATTTTTCCTCCTCCATAATTCTATCTCGGGAAATAAAGTCCCCAGCTGAACAATGAGGTTGGCTCAAGTACCAAGCAGTCTTGGCTGACTGGAGGGAAGCTTCTAGGGTAAAATCAATGATATTGGCATCAAAGTGGGATAGAAGGCACACGCATGGTTGCTGGTGGGAGTTTAAAGTGGTTCAACATTTTTGGAGGATGATTTGGCAAATTCGATAGAAATGTTCAAGGTACATCCAAGAGTCTTCTTCTAGGAATCACATCTGCTGAGATAAAGCACAAGCGCATAAGCCCTGGTCAGAACCCAGGATGCTACTGCAGGCTCCCCTTCCACGATAGGAAAACCTGTGAACAACCTGCATTTTTAGGACAAGGTGGCATCTATACTAATAAAAGGGTAATATGCTAGTTAGACTGAACATCTTCCGGACGACCTTCCGGATGTCCTTCTGGACATCCTTCCTGACAAAGCCATGTTGGCGGGGCCAAGGCAGAGGAGGTTATAGGCAATCAGGCAGGCAGGGGAGAGCAGTTAGGGGGACCAGGCCAGCATGGGAGAGCAGTTAGGGCAGCCGTGGGCAAACTACGGCCCGCGGGCCGGATCCGGCCCATTTGGCTGGTCTATCTGGCCCGTGGAGCCGAAAGAGTGGAGGGTTCTCTTGCTCTCCCCTCCGCTCCTTTACTTTGAATTTATATTAGTTCACACAAACACTCCATCCATGCTTTTGTTCCGGCCCTCCGGTCCAGTTTAAGAACCCATTGTGGCCCTCGAGTCAAAAAGTTTGCCCACCCCTGAGTTAGGGCGAACAGGCTGTCAGGGGAGAGCAGTTAGGGGGATCAGGCTGGCAGGCGGGTGAGCGGTTAGGAGCTAGAGGTCCTAAGGTGTCCCAGATTGGAGAGAGTGCAGGCCGAGCTGAGGGGACCCCCTTCCCGTGCACGAATTTCATGCACTGGGCCTCTAGCCTATATAATAAAAGCCTAAGCAACCATTACGGTGGGACAACCAGAACGACCAGTCGCTATGATGCACACTGACCACCAGGGGGCAGATGCTCAATGCCGGATCTGCCCCCCTGGTGGTCAGTGCACTCCCACAGGGGGAGTGCTGCTCAGCCAGAAGCCGGGCTCACGGCTGGCGAGTGCAGCGGGATGGCAGGAGCCTCTCCCTCCTCTGCAGCAGCACTTAAGGAGCAGTGAGACGAGCAGTAAAGAGCAAGCAGGTGGGTGGTAAGGAGCAAGGGATCCCAGATTGAGAGAGGGATATCCGACTGCTGGCTTAGGCCCGATCCCCAGGGGGATCAGGACATCCCGGGGATCGTGCCTAAGCTGGCAGTTGGACATCCCTCAAAGGGTCCCGGACTGCTAGCAGGCACAGGCTGGGCTGAGGAACCAACACCCCCCCTACCTCCAGTGCATGAATTTCATGCACTGTGCCTTTAGTCTATAATAATAAAAGTGTAATATGCTAATTAGACCGAACATCCTTCCGGATGACCTTCTGGATGAAGCTGGGGCTGCAAGGGAAGTCTGGGTCCTGGGTGCCAGAGGGAAGCTGGTAACGGCAGCCGGGGGAAGGAAGGCTTACTCTTGCATGAATTTCATGCATCGGGCCTCTAGTACCTTCATAAGCAACATGGAAGCTTTTATATTTTTTCTGCTTACCTTCTCCCTGAAGAATTTGGCAATTCTTAATGCATAAATCATGGTATTACATTTCTTTGTGTGAAATCAATAAGACCAAGTTCTAATTATGGTTTTATTAACCAAGACTTTGACTGGAATGTCATGTCTGAGAGAAACATGCCCAGAATCTGGTCATCACCAGAAAGCATCCTCAAAACTGATAGAAGCCAATCAAAAGCCACTTGTAAGAAATGGCCTGGTACCTTTTTTGTTCACGTGGTTCATGGCAGTCTTTCCAGGTAAGGAACAAAGATTGTTTTTTTGGGAGCTGGCAGAAAGAACCTCCAGACATCACTGAGGACCTCAAGAACTTGAGGAATCACCCAAGTCTACAGGTACTGATGGCAGTTAGGGGGCTCAGATTCTTTGCCCAGAGGAACTAATTAAAGCTATTCATGAGATTCCAGCAAAGCAGATTTTTAAGAATGCCTATTTGACAATTGCTATTCTTATTGTATTCATGGAAGCAATCAGACCAAATTGGAACTAAATTTAATATAGTAAATACATTGGTCTTAATTTGGTTCTTTAATAAAAATGAAGGTGATTTTAGGGGGAAAATTGTGTCTCCAGAGACTCTATAATACACAGTTGTGAATATTACACTCAAAGCTTTACTTTTCACTTTTGATTTGAACTAGATCCTAAATTTATCTTAAATAGGGGGCTACAACCCTCCAAACTGATGTCTCTTTCTTCCACCAGGCCATGTCATCATTCTTGTTGTTCTAGCTTTTGTCCCAATAATACTAAGATTTATAAAATAGTTTGTCTCCACCAGGTTACAAGTACTACTTGTACTCAGAAAATACCACCCATAGCCACCATCCCAGCCTCCTTTGTGTCCAGGCCTCATCGTCCCTGACAAAGAGCAAGGATATTTGGCTCTAAAGAAAAATGTCACTTCCTTTCAACAGGAAGTAGCTATAGAAGAGACTCTATACCCCTTTTTCCCTGAAATAATTCAGTGCCAAAAATCCTTGAGGGGGGCACTGTAGACCCCCAGAGTAAGGACGATGGGCCAGGTATAGAAACTCACCAGGGCAGAAAGCTCCAGATGCCTAATAAGGGTCAAAACTGTGAAAACAAGAACCTGGCCCCCAAGATAACATATCCTCCACTTCATATCACTAGTCAGGCCTTTTCCTCCCTAAAGAACCCTCTGACCTTTTCCTCCCTAAAGATAACATCTAGGCCTCGGTTGTATTTCGGATCCAGGCCCAGAGAACCAGACTAGTGACACAGTGGCTGTCTCAGAACCAACATTTACCTCCCACGTCACTCAACAGGTTTCCTCAGTCTTGTTTATCACATACAAACTCCACCCAGCATCTTAATCAAACACTACTATAATTAATGATTTGGCATGTACTAGGGATTTTTTTCTATATCCCTTCTTAGCAGGAGATCAACATGAACAGGACCCTGAGACGTGCTTCTCGCCACTCCAACTGCTCTGAAGCTGGCAGGGGTAAATCCCTGAATCCACCACACTAGAGTGAAGAGGGTGCTGGAAGGAGAAGAATGGGTGACTGATTCCAAGGAACACCTCAAGGAGGAACCTATATAGAACAGACCTTTACATCTTGCCCAGTTGGAACATCTATTGCTACTATGTAGAATTATACTGATTCTATTAATTTTGGGAAGAAAAGTCACATCCAGGGACCTTTATGTATTGGGACCCCCTGTCCTAGAAAAGGATGCAGGGATGATTTCTCTAAAGGTTCCTATAGTAGCTCCCTGTGGTGAATGTCTGACTTTTACTGGGTGTTCCAGTTATTATCTTTCAGTATCTAATAATTACAATATGCATTGTTTTGATAATTTTACCCTCCCTTATAGTAATGGACATACTAAGCTGGTTGGTTTCTGATATGTGGGGTAACTATTTATTCATATATCCCTGCCAACAGCATGAGGGGTCCTTGTTCCTCAGGACAACTGACAGAAGATAGAAGCATTTGCCCCAATCTATAATAATAAAAGCATAATATGCTAATTAGACCAGACAGCCGAATGACTTTCTGGACATCATTCCGGACATTCTTCCAGACAAAGCCACCATGAAGCAGCTAGGGGAAATCAGGCAGGCAGGAGAGCAGTTAGGGGTGATCAGGCAGGCAGGCAGAGTGGTTAGGGGCAATCAGGCAGGCAGGTGAGCAATTAGGGGTGATCAGGCAGGAAGGTAAACAGTTAGGGGCAATCAGACAGGCAGGCAGAGTGGTTGGGGGCAATCAGGTAGGCAGGCAGAGTGGTTAGGGGCAATCAGGCAGGCAGGTGAGTGGTTAGGGGTGATGAGGCAGGCAGGCAGAGTGGTTAGGGGCTATCAGGCAGGCAGGCAGGTGAGCAGTTAGGAGCCAGAGGTCCCGGATTGTGAGAATGATGTCTGACTGCCAGTTTAGGTTCAATCCCACAGGGATCCCTGGGGGATCAGGCCTAAACTGGCAGTTGGACATCCCCCAAAGGGTCTTGGATTGTGAGAGGGTGCAGGCCTTTTTCCCCCAGGCATGAATTTCGTGAAACCAGGCCTCTAGTTAAGAATAATTATTAACAAATAGAAAGAGGAGAGAAATGTTAGGTAGGGCAATACAATCCTTAATGGCATTTGAAAGCTTCCTGCCACAGGAGAACAAAAGACCAGGAAACATAAACTTGCTGGACACTGTTAGGTTTGATCAAATAATTGAATCGATACCCTTCTCCTGGGAACTGACCTTCAGGCCACTTCACAATGGGCATTCCCTTTCGCTTAGTCCACATTCCACTTGCTAAGATCACATTCCACTCGCTAAGACTATTATTTCTCCCCTCTGGATCTTCCTAGGATCTAGATCTGCACAAATAATTCTCTATCCAGAAAAAGCCCACCAAAAGTCCTTAAAAACCTCTGACTCCCATCTTTGGGTGCTGATGACATTTTGGGGCTCAGCGCATCTGGTTTTCGAATGATCTAATAAATTCATAATCCCTCACCACTTTGGCCTCATGTGTTCCTTCTCCAGCGACCCTAACAGACAGTAGGAGTCAGACCATGCAAGGAATGGAAACTGTCCTGAAGGTACCACATCACACACCTACATTCCAAGCTTACCACCTCAGGGGCCAAACCCACAGAAGACAAGTTTCCCGCCAGTGATTGCATGTAAGGATGAAACTCCAGCTCCTAAGGCTGCCATCATTGATCCAATATCCTCTTGGCTTGGTGCTGTGCAGTCTTTGTCTTTGGATATCCCATCTCCCATCTCCTTTCTCTAAATAAATTAAATTTCTTTAATCACCATCTGAGATGGCTATTTAGCCTGCCCACATGAACCACCATGCTAACCAACCACCATGTTCACATTTCAGTTGCTTTAAGCCACGATGTTTGTAGTGGTTTGTTATGTGCCAATGTAACTGATTGCCAAGTCTTCAAAATATTTTTAAGAATAGCTGAAACAAAAATATCTTGGATGCATAGGACACGTAGGATATGACAGAATCCATTGACTAAAAATGCATTTGTTCTCTCAGGTCTGCTCTTCAAGACTCACGTATCTCTCTCCAGCCCTGGAGCCTAGTACAATAGGAGTCACTTGTCTACATCTTTTGTATAAATCTAATTTCTGTGATAATGCATGATCCAGTGACAGGAATGACCCACTGAATGAGATTTGAAGGTTGTAAGAAAGGCCTTCTCTCTCCACATGTCTTCTTGATTAATACTTGAAATTTCAGCATCAGCAATTTGTTCTCTGTGCTGAAGTTGTGCTCCTCATGGGTCCTTTAAAAATGCAAACATTGCTGGGTTGTTTAGCATACTGTCACCTTCTTACTGTGAATGACCTATCAGATATCTGGGTCACTCGGGGGTCAAAGTTGGGGTGAGAATAAACAGCAAAAAGGAGAAGTAAGTAATGCTGAAAAGGTAGTGACAAGGTCCTTTGACCAATCAGGGTGCCCCTGTGGCTGAATCTGCTCTGCTCCCCAAGGAGAACTGCCCACTCCAATGAGAGAAAAACGAATTGTCCTGGCTTGGACTCCTGCCCTGGGGGAGTGAATACTGGATATGAGGAAAGACTCATCATCTTCCAGTATTAGCATTTTCCTTGAAAGGCCTCATCTGCTTCTTTGTACCCTTAAAGCAACATTTTTCTAGTACCTTATAGGGTGCACATCAGCCCTCTATTCTTGGCTACAACTTCCATCATCATACCCTGGACATCTCTCTTGACTCTTTGTTAGACTTTTTGGATGTGAATTGGTTTTGCCAATATGCAGAATTACATTGATTAAAGCCAGAGAGGGGACAGCCAGGGGGATGCATGGCTTGCTGCTGACAGACAGATTCTTTTTGAGCATTCTGAGTTTAATGAGCTGAAACTCAAAAGTATAATTAGTATGAGGCTTAAGATACAACTCTTTGTACATAATTGAATTTAATTTAATCTTGAACAATTTGCATGTTCAACCAAATGTTTGTCTTTTGTTGGTTCTAAAAGTATCCATTCATATTTATCTAGAAAACATTAGCAAGGCCAAGGATCATTTGTAAAGATCTAGGATGTTAGGGCCTCTCTTTTAGGTAATTTCCAATTCAAGCAGTCTGTAGTCTTTCTGATGTGAAACATTTACCAGTTTTCTAAATATATAGCCTTAAGCCTTCCTTGAAAGAATGCTGTTTGGATGCTTAATTCAACAACCCAAAGACTCCTGGGGTGAAAAGTACTTAGCATAATTAAACTGCTGACTGTGCTTGAAGAGGAAAGGTGAGTTTTGTTTTAAGATTACAAGTGGCATCCAAGTGACTTTGAGTTGGGGCCATCATGATAGTATAGGGTATCTTGCATTCTGCCATGCTCAAATTGCAGGCATAGCAAAGTAAAAGTGCTTGTAAGAGACAGTGTAATTCCATACACTGGATCCCTAGGGTACCCACAGACATAGATGAGAGTATCTCTTCCTTCCCTCCCCACCCCTTCTTTATTAAGCTAAAGCAGAGCATGAACAAGACAATGTTTGCAAAGCTGAGCTCTTCCTTCCTAGGCAATTGGAGCAAAGACTAAAGACCTGTGATCTCATTCTCAAGCCTCACAGGCAAACCTAGAGGGACTGCAAGCATTGGCCCTGTGCATTTACTATCATCTGTCTTCAACTAAGACTTCTGTGCCATTTGGCTTTCTTTGTATAACTGTTTCTCAGAATAGAATAATGTATAGTTTGAACCTCTTACCAGAAAAATAATCTGTAGTTTCCAGTGTTGAATTATATTACTTAAATTTGTACAAACATTAAAATACTTATAGCTTCAAAAAATGAAACAAATCTGCAAATAAAATAGAAACAAAGCTGTGAAACCATTGACATCCAAATTAACAATTAACAATTAATTTAAATAGATGCCAAATCTTCTTGTGCATCAACTGTTAGGTCTTTAAGGCAATACAATCTTTAATGGCCATTTGTACTCTTCCAGCTACAGGAGAACAAAAACTAGGAATAACTCCCTGGATACCAGGACTCAGACCATACAAGGAATGGAAACGGTCCTGAAGGCACCTGATTGCACAACTCACTCCATCTGCATTCCAAGCCCACCAGTTCAGCCCCCAAACTCACTGACAAGTTTCCTGCCAATGACTGCATCTATATATATAAAAGGCTAAGCAACCGGCTGGTAGGTATGATGTGCATTGATGACCAGGGGGCAGATGCTCAATGCAGGAGTTGCTGAGCGACAGCAACTTTGCAGAGTGCCCTCTCGCACTCTGGGACCCCTTGGGGGATGTTGGATTGCTGGTTTCAGCCCAATCCCCACAGGCCAGGCCGACAGACCCCACTTGCCAGAAGGACCACCACTCACTCCACAGATGCCCTTCAAGCCCCAGTGCCATCCCAGGTGCAGCCGGCCAGGGAAGGACTGCGGGAGGTTGGCTCCAGGGCATGTCCCACCCATCTTGCCCAGTCCCACCCTGCTGGCTATCTTCTAATTAATTTCCTCTCAATGTGCATGAATCCGTGCACTGGGTCTCTAGTATAAGGATAAAACTCCAGCTCCTGGGGCTGCCATCATTGACCCAATGTCCCCTTGGCTCAGTACAGTGCAGCCTTTGCCTTTGGATATATCATTACCCATTCCTTTTCCCTAAATAAATTCAATTTCTTTAATCACTGTCTGAGATGGCTATTTAGCCTGCCTGTGTACACCATCCACCATGTTCACTTTTCATTTTGGTTCACTTAGCCTGGCTCCTCTCAACAGAAACCATGTCATCTGCATCTGAATCTGTAGGGCCCACTGCTGTCATGTTCTGCTCAGTTTGCTGTCTAGTCTACCAGGGGGATCACATAATAGCTCAGTCCGTGCCTCACTTTTCTGTGTCAGTAAATTATTTCTAAAGCACACTGAGCCATTGGTCTTCCATGCCATGAGTATCCATTTATACATAAGGTCTGCCTCTATTCTTCCTGCACTAGTCCATGACAATTAATGTCATGATGCTTTAGAAAAAAGTGAGAACAATAGATGGGAGGAGCTGTTGGTAGCTCTGGCAAGGGGACTACTCCTTGGAAGGAAGCCCTGCCTGTGTGGACAAGTTCCAGACTCCAGTGTCTGGAGGCTCTTTACAATCTTCAGAGGGATAAGCGGTTTAAGGAGTGATGCCAGACATAGTTTCTCTTTCTCAGGTGAGCTCTCTCAAGGACACATTTGAAAACAACTATTGCCTCTGCACTGATCAGAGTAATACACTTAAAAATCATGTTCTTAGTCTTCCCAATGCCTCTAGTTCTATCAGTATTTTTATTACTTAATTTGTGCTGCTATTTTAGCAACTGACCTTGAAGGTCTTAGACTTCCTAACCATCAACGGCCTTTCACCATCCCTTTAATTTTAGCTATCTACTTGGGCAACCGCTGTGTGCACCTTGTCACTCAGAATTCTTCCACCTCTGAAAACTTAATTTTCCATATTTTACTTCCTGGTTATAAACTTCTAACTTTACCCTGATCTTTAATCTCACCAAACATCTGTGATTACTTTAATTTATTCCATTCTTTACACTTTATCTTTACTTTACATCCATCTAGCCTATACTTCTTAGACCATTGCATCAACCACTCATTTGCCAAAATTCTCAGTTCCTTTCATCTATTGTTCTTCTATTACACGTGCCATATTAAACTCCAAATCCAAATCCAAATCAACTTAACTGTTTGACTTCCATGTTTTCTAATATTACAAACCTCTTAGATTGATGGTACTCATTTATAGCATCAATTAGACACAAAGCTTCGAAGTATTCTTTATCTGTCTTCCTTCCAATTCCCCACAAAATTAAGACCTCATCTCTTTTAAAAAATATGTATATTTTTATTGATTTCAGAGAGGAAGGGAGAGCCAGAGAGAGATAGAAACACCAATGATGAGAGGGAATTATTGATTGGCTGTTTCTTGCACTCCCCATGTGCCCTTGGCTGGAATTGAACTGGGGACCCTTTAGTCTGCAAGCTGATGCTCTATCCACTGAGCCAAACCAGCTAGGGCAAGACTTCATCTCTTAAATCTTCTATCCATGCCTGCCTTCTCATTCTTTTAGGAGAGAACTAAGCTCTTATTTTATTAAGAAAATGAAATTCATTCTATCAAAACCCCCTCCATTTTCTGTCACCCTACTAAAAACTTAACTACATGAGCATATATTCTTTACTACTTGCTTTTTGATTTAGTAGAATAATTTACCTACCTCCTCCTCATTTCCACCATACTAATTTCCCCACCTCTACTCTGGATTAAATCTTTCATTGCCTCTCAAGACACCGTTATTCATCAGTTATCCCTTTTGTCTCCCCTACATTCAATCACTTTCTTTCTACTGGCATCTTTCTATTAGGACTCCAAATTGTTCTTATATTTAAATTAAAAGTTTATCCTATATTTAAACAAAAATTAAACTCTCACACAATCTCCTGCTCCCTTTCACCTATCATTTTCTTCTTTTCTTCCAACTAGATTCATTAAAATAGTTGTCCACTCACATTGTCTTCACTTAATCAATCCCTTCCTGTTCACTCCTTAATCCATGACCTTCTTGCACCAAACAGCTCTTGCTCCTTGCTTCCCTGTCTCTAAATTCAAATTAAGCTTTTATTCATTATCTAACTGTCCTGTCTGTAACACTGTAGACTACTGTAAACCACTCCCACCTATACAATACTCAACCTTATGTTCTGTGGCACTAACTCTCCTGCTTTCTTTCTACCTCTAGCTTTCATTTCTTGATGAAATCTTAATCTTTGTGTCACTAATTTTGGAGGTTCTTGAGATTCTCTCTTGGGCCCTCTTCTTTTCTTACTTAATATATTATTACTGGGCAGTCTCAATAACTATCGTGGTTTCAAATTGTTGAAGAGTTAGAGAAGCAGCAAAGATGAATTTGAATTCCAGACAGAAGGATGCCATTCAGAGCTCAGTGATGATGCCGGGTAGTGACATCTCTGAAAAATTTTTCAGACTCTGGGTCCAGACTTGGGGTTATGCGTGGAGTGGCATATTCAAAAGCACTCTCCTCAAGTAAAGAGAAATTAGTGAGGCTTATGTTACTT
Organism: Plecotus auritus; assembly: GCF_963455305.1. Taxonomy (NCBI): domain Eukaryota; kingdom Metazoa; phylum Chordata; class Mammalia; order Chiroptera; family Vespertilionidae; genus Plecotus; species Plecotus auritus. The sequence continues at coordinate 110,167,417 of NC_137770.1, read as the reverse complement.
CTGAAAGGCTGAAATGATATATTAGAAACTTAGAAAATCCAAAAGTGTGGCTTGTTTTTCTCACAAGACATTTACTTAGTTCTAGGAATGGCATACAAGTGATTAAAGATGGTCACAATTTATTATCTATTGCTCCAATTAAGAATTGGGATCTATATCCATACCCTTGAATCTGAGCAAGCTAAGTGACTGCTTTGGCAAATAAAACCTACAGTAGTAATGCTATAACAAATCTAAGCCCAGGCTTTAAGAGATTTGCAACTTCCATTTCATACCTTAGAACCCAGACTTTATGCTATAGGAATATCCAAACAGCTCCATGGAGAAGCCCATGTGTAGAGGAATCTCAGCCAATAGCCCCAACTAAGCTCTCAGTCAATAGATGGTGCCAACTTGCCAGACATGTTAGTAAACCTTTATGGAACCTGATCCTCCCAAACTCAGTTAAGGCAGTCCTGCTGATGCCCCATGGAACAAAGATGAAGCATTCCTATCAAGCCCTACCCAAAATGTAGATTCATTATAAAAGTAAATGTTGCTGTTTTAAATAGCTAACTTTTGGGGTTACTTGTTAGGAAGCAATGGATAACTGGAATAGCATAGAAAGCTTGGAACCAGTGCCAGATGCTTTTCAAAAACTCAGTAAAACCTTTCATAATTTCAGGAGGCTTAGGGGACAAAGTTCCTCTAGAGGGAGGTGGCCTGCCCCAAATACACAGTTATCTTCTCCTCAAGTAATTTGCTGGTATAGTAAATTTTAGAGTTCCTGGGGAGAGCTGGAGGGGAATTAAGACATTGGAGAGTGAAGCAAGAGAAAAAAGAGCTAAGTCCAAAACTTCTGAAATGCAGAATTGAATTTCCTTCAGTCTTTCAGGGTTGAGACAGAAACCTGTCAGGCTTTAAAAAACAAAACAAAACAAACAAAACACACACACACACACCAAAAAAAATATAGGTCCACGTACCTCTTCCTCCTCAAAAGAATACTTGGATAAAAGATTAAGTTAGTCATACTAAAACTACTAACCAAACTACTAACCATCCTTGTGTGAGTTCACTGTATGACAGGATCAAGATGATTACCCCTTCACTTTATCTACCTAACAGAACAACTGGAGGAAACACTTACTGGAGAAAGATCTCATCTGGACATTTTTTGACTTTTTTATAGATACTGCCCAGTATATTATCAAACTTACTAAACTACTGAGGATATAAGAATAAGTGACCTATACTCAAGAGAAAATAAGAAGCAATAGGAGACCCATAGAAAACCAGGCATGGACATAGAGATAGAGCTTTCAATAATTATGATTAATATGTTAAGGAAAATATAGTGAAACATAGGCACTCCATCTTATTCCCTAACCTCTATGTTGTAAAAACTGCTGTTTGATATTTTCCACTAAGCATAGATTGTCCTTTGTTCTGTAAATTAACTCTGTTATTCTTGGCTTCTGTAAACAAGCTTGTGCGAATAATAGGGAAAATAAGCTCAATTATCTGGCCCTGCAAACCACTCTGCTGACATAAGAGTCGGTCTGGTCCATCCTTGGTTACTCCCATGCCAGGTGTCTTTTAGTTATCTGAATTGTGCAAGCTCAAGGCTATAAGCTTCCTTCAAGATACCTGCTAAGCACACATAAGGCTCTTTGAAAAGCCTGCAAAAGGTGCGGAAACCCCATATTTAGGAGACAAAGGGACTGGGGGTGGGGGCGGGTAATAAAGGGACAGCTTCCTCCATATTCTTTGCTCAGACTTTGAGAGGCAACTCCTCTGAGACTGCTGCGTAATAAAGACTCCAAATTTGGCTTACTAAGGCGTCTTCTGTTCAGCTGCTGATTTCCAATATGACATTTGGAGGCCCCAGCAAGGTTGTGCCTACTGGCACTTGGTCTCAGATGCCAAGGATGAACGGCCTCCCCCCGCCTGGGTGCCAAGCCCTGAGGATCTCTAGGGGAGGCACCACCTGAAGACGTTCCAGGGAGCGTCCCAGAAATGTTTCTCGGTGGTCTTGACAGCTGGACGGGAGACAGCTGACATGCCCCTGCATCCTTTCAGAGTCACCAGAGACACCTCTGGAGGTAAGTGAATTCAATTAAGTGAGTTCAAGTTCACTTTCCTGATTGCTTGCTTGCGACCGGTCATTTGATTACCAAGAGAAGGACTGGATGCAGTCGTAACTTCTCCAGTAGATTCTCACTGAGATGTTGGTCAAGAATTTTGTTCTTGGGGCATGGGGGGAGGGCCCCCACGTCTGTTAGGGGAGTTAGGCAGGAATTCGGTTAACTGTTTAAAGTCCAAGTGAATGCCTGCGTAAAGATCAGTCTGAATTCAGGCCTTCCTTTAGGGGCAAAAGAAGTAGCTGATCACTACTTAGACAAATTATTTGCCTCAGTTCACTTGGACTGACTGGTGTGTGAATGTGAGTGTGAAAGCCTGCATGAAGCAAAAGCTACCTTGTGTTGTCCTGTGTCTCTGTTAACTGGGAGTATTGTGCAGTCTGGCTGCAAACATGGGAAGTAGTTCCCTTAAACCTGCTGTGTTAGAATGTGTGCTAGAAGAACCCAGACCGCTGCCTGCAATGCAGATATCTCTCCTGAAATCAAGGGCCCCAGCTTATGGCCAAGGATGGGAAACATGAGAGTATTTGTTAATGTTTTGTCTCTTTATTGTTTAATTTGTTTAAAGATAGGGCAAGTCCCGCTTTAGGGGAAGCCCAGTTATGTATAGTGGGGCTGAACCATAAAAGAAATTGCAGGATGTCATCCCAGCAGTTGCCAAGAATTCTTATTCTTGGGGATCATCCTCACTGTTTCTTTTAGAGTATTAGCTTGCCAGAAACTCTTAGCTAGGGAGATTTCTGTCTGTAAAGTAGGGACTTTAATTTACTCTTCCCTGATTTATAATTTTCTGTACAAGGTTAAAAATGTTGAGATTATAAAGTTATAACCCAGAGAAGTTTAAAACATAGGCCGGCTAGTTCCAAGACTGCTTGTGGGGAAAAGCGAAAGAAAAAAGGGGTCATTTTACTCTTAAGCAAAGAAGCCGGAGGTTTCTGGCTCCGAGACTGGCAGGGCAGGGTCACTGGGTACTTCTTGGGCTACATTGAAATGTTCAGCAAAGGAACTTTAGGATATAGTATTTTGTTGGCTAGATTAAAAAGGGTTAATTCTATGGGCAGGAAAGAAAAGGCCAGTACAAGCTACTAAAGATATAGTAGAAAGAAAGAATATTAGAGTAGAAATACTTAATAGAAGGTCTGAGGCATGGTTATGCATTTTGAAGGATATAGAAAGAAGGTTTAAAGGCTAATTTGAAAGTGTAAAATTTATAAAGGTTATGTATGTAATAAGAAGGAAAAGAGAAATATTAAAAGGAAATTAATTAAATAATACAGGCCAGTGGGCCAGAACAGGTAGAGTAGGGAAACTGAGATATTTGGACAGCGGTTTACAACCGTCTGAAGGACATAACCTATTTCTTCCCCTCTTTGCTCACCCCTGATGTCTTCTGTGCCTAGATTACTGAGATTTTCCATCTAGGTTCCCTCTAGGACTTCAGTCAACTGGAAATTTCTCTGCACACCTTTGTCCTTCTCTACCTTCTTTTTCTGTCCGACTAAAGTCATTTCTCTCCACAGGTCACTCCCCAGCCTCCAAGAGGGAAGGCTTCTACTGCCTTTGGTTTTCTCTGAAGATCCTGCTTTTTCTCTCCTCTCAGTGGGAATTATTTCCCTCTGCTTCACAATGAGGAGGAGGGGGTGGGGGTGGAGTGAGGGTGGGGGGAGATCCAGCATGCCTAAGATGCCGTTAGGATGTATGCTGAGGCATTTCCAGGAAGGTTTCTCAGATTATGTATATGGCATAAAGTTCTCAAAGGGAAGGTTAAGAACTTTATGTGAGTTAAAGTGGCCCACATTTGGGTGGGCTGGCTGGACACAGGATCTTTTGACCCCTTTATCACCAAAGCTGTCTAGAACGTGGTGGTAGGGGATCCAGGGCACCCAGATCAATTTACCTACATAGATCCATGGTTGGACTTAGTTCAAACTCCCCCACTGTGGTTAAAGAATTGTGCTCTGTAGATTGGGGTCCGAGTATTAGTAGCTGGCCCCAAGGGGAGCTCCAAAAAAGGAAGTGCCAGAGGAGGGGGGACGCAGTCCAAGCCCCTAGTTCTCCCTCCAACTCCAGAGGAGGCAGACCTTCCTTTACCTTATAATCCCAGGGTTCTGCCGCCTCCACCTTCACCACAACTTCCCTAATCACAGAGGGAGGGGAATCCCCAGGCTCCAGCACAGGGGGAATGGTCTCTTTCATTCTTACCTCCCGCCACTTGGAGCCCCACCCAGGCAAGGGAGGGCAGCGCCAGAGACCCTCCGCCCAAGGGATCTCTCCTACTCTTAAGGGAGGCACAGCCTATGGAGGGGAATTTAAGAGGGCAACCCTTCTTAGTTTATGTCCCTTTTCTCCATGAGAGACCTCTATAATTGGAAGACCCAAACCCCGCCCCCCTTTTTTTCTGAGAAACCTCAAGCCCTAATTGGCCTCCTAGAATCTGTCTTTCATACCCATTGGTCAACCTTGGATGACTGCCAGCAGCTCTTCATCACTCTCTTCACTTCAGAAGAGAGAGTCAGAATTTGGCTTGAAGCCAAGAAGGCTGCCCTAGGGCCAGGGGGAGGTTCACTAGTGGAGAATCAGGATCGGGTAGAGGAAATTTTCCCGTCCCTCGCCACGCTGGGACCCCAACTCAGCGGGAAGGAGGGTTTCCTTCGACACTTTTCACCAAGTTCTCCTATTAGGCATAAAGGCAGCAGCCCAGAAGCCTACAAATTTATCAAACATTACCGAGGTCACACAGGGACCCCAGGAATCGCCCGTGGCTTTTCTGGAGCGCCTCTGTGAAGCTTACAGAGTTTACACTCCCATTGACCTAGACACTCCAGAAAACCAAAGGGCACTCACTTTAGCCTTTGTAACCCAGTCCACTTCAGACACAAGGAAGAAGCTTCAAAAACTAGAGGGATTCCAGGGCATGAATTGGTCTCAATTAATTGAAGTAGCCCAAAAAGTATTCAACAACAGAGACTCCCCAGGGGAGAAACAGGACAAGAGACTGGCAAGGGCAGTTGTATCAGCTCCAAAAGAAACAAACCCTCAAAGGAAAAAGGGTTCAGAAAAAGACCAACAGTAGGGAAGTAGACCCCCTTAATGAAAAACCAGTGTGCCTATTGTAAAAAAAGAAGGACAATGGAAGAAAGACTGCCCCGACCAACCTGATGGGAAAAGGAAAAGGCAGTATCAGGCCCCAAGGGTCCTGAATCTAGAGGAGGATTGACAAGGCTGGGGCTTCATTCCACTCAGCCCCCAGGAGCACAGGGTAACATTATAGATAGGGGGAAAGCCTGTTAGCTTCCTAATAGATACTGGTGCTACTTAATCTGTCCTGACTGAGCCGATGGGACCAATAACCACCAAGAAAATTTCCATTCAGGGGCCCACGGGAAAGTCAACTCTCTGCCCATGGACTTCAAAAAGGACAATAGATCTTGGGAAAAGCACTGTAATCCATTTTTTCCTAGTCATCCCGGAGTGTCCCTACCCCCTATTAGGACGAGACCTCCTACAGAAGCTACAAGCCACCATCTCGTTTGAAGGGGACAAAGTCCACCTTACCATGGACCCTCCAGCTCAAGGTTCCTTTACCACCAGAATCCTACTCATCTGCCCTGTGTCGGAGGAGTATCTTTTACAGGAATAACTGCCTCCAGAAGCTTCACCCATGAGTGAGCCCTCTGCATATCTGAAAAGACTTCAGCGGCTTTTCTCCACAGTATGGGCAGAGAGAAACCCTCCAGGACTGGAAAGTCACCAAAACCCGGTTGTAGTCCAACTAGTGGCCACCACAACACCGGCTTGGTTCCAGGCTCTTCTACCCAACCAGCCCCACATCAGGCGCCACAAGATTGTTGCCATCAACCCTGCCAGCCTCCTCTTGGACGATGACTCTGAAGAACCTCTATATGACTGTTTAGAGGTCGTCAACTTCATACAGTCAGCCCTCACAGACCTCACTGACACCCAGCTGGCATCGCCGGACGAGGTACTGTTCACGGACAGGAGTAGTTTTGTTCAGGAAGGAATCAGGTATGCGGGGGCGGTGGTGGTTACTTTAGACTGAACCATCTGGTCTCAGGCACTCACTCACGGGATGTCGGCCCAAAAGGCCAAGTTAATTGCCCTTATTCAGGCTCTCCAGTCGGCAACAGGAAAATCAGTAACGATTTATACTGATAGTAGGTATGTGTTTGCAATAGCTCACGTACACCGTGCTATTTACAAAGAAAGGGGACTTTTAACTTCAGCCAGGAAGAACATCAAAAATAAGGAAGAGATTCTGGCTCTACTAGAAGCCATCTAGCTACCCAAGCCAGTGGCATTGGTCCACTGTAAGGGGCACCAGAAAGGGGATTCCCTAGAAGCAAGAGGGAACCAGGCTGTAGATGAAGTGGCCCAAGAGGCTGCCCTAAAACCAGTGGGGCCCCTAAAGATTCTAGTGACTCTTCCAGACCCTGACCTACCCACTTCACCAGCCTACACAGAAAAGGAGGAGAAACTAGCCACACAGAGTCAGGCCTCCAGAAACCCAGAAGGATGGTGGACCTTACCGGTTGGCCGACTTTTGGTTCCTGAGGCTCTAGGTAGGACAATAGTTAACCAATTACACCAGTCCACCCACCTAAGTCATACCAAGTTTACAGAACTCCTAAGAGATAGATACTATATGCCCAACCTAGATAGTATAATAGGCAGCATTATTTCTCAATGCATCACTTGTGCTTAAGTGAATTCCAAACAGGGTAAAAGACCCCCAACAGGAATCTGGGCTTGGGAAATTCCATGGGGGAAGACTGGAAAATAGACTTCTCAGAAGTCAGGCCTGCGGCAGCAGGGTATGAATATCTCTTAGTTTTCATAGACACCTTCTCAGGATGGGTTGCAGCTTATCCAACTAGAACAGAAACTGCCACCATTGTAGCTAAAAAGTTATTCCAGAAAGTAGTCCCTAGATTTGGCTTACCTATAACTTTAGAATCAGGCAATGGACCTACTTTTATAGCCAAAATTTCACAGCACATAGCAAAGACATTGAATATTAATTGGAAAATACATTGCACCTATGGAACCCAGAGCTCGAGGCAGGTGGAACACATGAATAGGACCTTAAAAGAGGTCCTCACCAAATTTACCTCAGAAACCAGTGAAAATTACTCCCCTTTGCCCTACTCAAGGCAAGGTGCACTCCATACCAAGTGGGGTTCTCTCCATATGAAATTATGTTTCGGAGACCCCCTCCAATAGTCCCAAAACTTTGAGAAGAAATAAAAGCTGAAATCCATAACCACTCTTTACTCAACTTCTTACAGGCTTTACAGTCCACCAAGAAAGCAGTACAGAAGCACGTCCAAGACACTCTGCCTGTACCAACTTCTGATCTGGTCCATCCCTTCCAACCTGGTAACTCTGGATAAAGAAATTTACCACCCAAGGACTGACTCCTACCTGAAAAGGACCACACACCATCATCTTGACTATCCCCACGACAGTCAGGGTCGGCGGGATCCTGATGTGCCTTCATCACACCTGGCTTAAGGCAGCACAGGCAGAATAGAGAGTCCAGGACCTTTCAGACCCTCTAAAAATAAAACACTCACATGTATTGCGATTTTAATTCTCTTTATAGGACTAGCAGGAGGAAATTTCTTAGCTGAATGGGTTAACAATCCCCATAGGCTGTCTCAGAAATAGATTTAGGAATTTAAAAATAGTATTACTAAAGAAATTCTTACCAATGTAACTAAACCAGACTGGGGGTGGCGTATATTCCACAAGAGTCAATGATTTGACTCATATACATGAAACCAATGGGGAATGAAGCATAGGTACTCCCTCTCGTTCCCTAACCTCTATGTTGTAAAAACTGCTGTTTGATATTTCCACTAAGCGTAGATGGTCTTTTGTTCTGCAAATTAACTCTGCTATTCTTGGCTTCTGTAAACATGCTTGCTTGAATAATAGGTAAAATAAGCTCAATTATCTGGCCTTGCAAACCATTCTGCTGACATAAGAATCAGTCTGGTCCATCCCTGGTTACTCCCATGCCAGGTGTCTTTTAGTTATCTGAATTGTGCAAGCTCAAGGCTACAAGCTTCCTGCAAGATATTTTCTAAGCACACATAGGACTCCTTGAAAAGCCTGCAAAAGATCTGGAAACCCCATATTTAGGAGACAAAGTGACTGGGGGGGTATAAAGGGAAAGCTTCCTCCATATTGCTTTGCTCAGACTTTGAGAGGCAACTCCTCTGAGACTGCTGGCGTAATAAAGACTCCAAATTTGGCTTACTAAGGCATCTTCTGTTCAGCTCACTGATTTCCAATATAACAATAGGAAAAGATGTACAAAACAGATAAAAATAAATAATTTCAACAGAGAATGGTAATCCTCAAATGGATGGTCTAGGATTGTAAATAGCAGTATTCAAAATTAAGATCCATTTAGATAGGTATAAAATAAGACCAGAAACAGCAAGAGATAAGATTAATGAACTCAGAGATGGATCAATAAGAAATAAAGTGTAGCACAGAGTCTGGGATATGGGGGAAGAATAGATAAAACATAAAATTCATAAGAGAAATGTGGGACTTATCAAAGGTCTACCATATGTGAATGGAATTTCAGGAGAATATAAAAAAACAGGTTCAAAGAAATATTTGAAGTGATAATTACTGAGGTTTCCAAAATGACTGAAAACACAAACCAATAGATTCACAAAACTCAGTGGGCCCTAAATAAAATAAATACAAAGAAATTACTCTTACCCACTTCACAATCAAACTTCTAAAATCTCCCACAAAAAATAATTATTTATTATAGCCTGAGTAAAAAGATATTACATCCAAATGAAGGATAATAAAATTGATGGCTGACATTTCAATGAATTATAGAATCCACAAGACAATGGAATGACACCTTTAAAGAACTAAAGTTGAAATTCTATAAGAAAATGGAAGTAAAATGGAGATAAAAAATGAAGGCAAAAGCAAAGACATTTTCAGACAAGCAAAAGTTGATAAAAATATTCTTTAGACAAATGGACTATAAGAAATATTTTTAAAAACTTATATAAGCTGAAGGAAAATGATGACAGCACATATCTGGAGGAAGGATAAAGAACACTAAAATATCTAAAAATAGGAATAAATATAAAATAATCTTGGTATTTTAGCAAAATTAAGAATAATACCTGTGGACTAATTAGATATGTAGAAGTAAATAGACATAAACTGTTGTGCAGTTCTTGCATTGATTCAGAAGTTATAAAAATACCAGTTTAAGGTGAACTGGAATAAATCAAGTCTGCAGATTATATAACAATGTAAAAGTAAGCAGTTAAAAAGAAGAAAACATTAAATATATTTTGAATTAATCCAAAAGAATGAAAGAAGAGAACAATAATGGAATAAAAAAAAAAACAGAAAGTAAAAAATGTGAAGAAATAGAATTGAGTCACCTTCAGAAAATTCACACGTAAACTATTAAATCAAACTATTTAAGTCAGTCATCAAACACCTGTCAGAGAAATGTGAAAACTGACAGCTGATCATCTGAATTTACAGGGCAGGTACCAATAAATGCAACGTGCACTTATTTCTGTTGCACCTCAGTTAGTTGTGTGCATACCACCCAGCCATACACATTTAGACCTCCCAGACTGTAATAGGCTGCCTGAAATTAGATGTCCTCTAGCATAATTCAAAAATCCCATTCTGCAGCTCTTGCCCTATATATATTTGCTCCCAAGGCTGGTGCTCGCTCTCTCTTCTCCTCAGATAGTCTTCATAGATTCCTTTTCCTGATGGGCCTAATCCCTTACCCAAGGACTGTTCCTTGCTTTACATATATCAGACTGAATAACAAATATTGAAATTACTGTGACCGCTGTTTTGTGTATGGTAAGTATTGACATTCAACAACTGAAAAAGGGGTGGGAGAGAATGCCCAGCAAGCAGTCAGAGTGGCATCATAACACAAATAAAAAGAAATAAACAGCCCTAACTGGTTTGGCTCAGTGGATAGAGCATTGGCCTGCAGACTCAAGAGTCCCAGGTTCGATTCTGGTCAAGGGCATTTACCTTGGTTGCAGGCACATACCCAGTGGGGAGTGTACAGAAGGCAGCTGATCGATGTCTCCCTCTCATCGATGTTTCTAACTATCCCTCTCCCTTCCTCTCTGTAAAAAAATCAATAAAATATATTAAAAAAATAAACAGCATAGTAGACTTAAATCCAATTATATAAGTAATTACACTAAAGTGAAGATTATCAGACAGAATAATAAAAACAATTACAAGCTCTTATTACAACAATCCTAATATATAAAAACCCAGGGTCTGTAACGACCAACTGAAGGTTCTACTGAACACCGGAAGTCAGTCCTGCAGTCAGTACTGGGTTGCTGTGGCAACCCAGCACTGACTGCCATCGGTGCGGGTGCAGCAACCAGCACTGACTGATGAGGAGGCTGTGAATCAGGCCCAGAGAGAGGGCCAGAGAGAGAGGCAGGGTCTGATCCGCAGCCTCCGTGGCAGCTGTTGATCAGCTGTTGCCTCTTTCTTTCTCTATGGGCTTTGCCAGCAGCCACACCTCTGTTTCTCTCCGGGCCTCTGTGGGGGCTGCTGATCAGCCTCGTCTCTCTGATCAGGCCCAGAGATAGGCCCGGAGATGCTGACTGGCATAGAAACTGACCAATCAGAACCAAATCTGAGTGAACTGTGAAGAGCCAAAGGCTGCCTAGGAAGTGCAGCTTTTGATGCTGACTGGCATAGAAACCGACCAATCAGAACCAAATCTGGGTGAACTGTGAGGAGCCATTGACTGCTTAGGAGGCAGGACTTTTGAAGCTGACTGGCATAGAAGCCTACGAATCAGAACCAAATTGGCCAGCAGGGAGGGCAGATGGGGACGAGATCAGGCCTGCAGGGGAGGGCAGTTGGGGGCGAGATCAGGCTGGCAGGGAAGGGCAGTTGGGGATGAGATCAGGTTGGCAAGGGAGGGCTGTTGGGGGCTAGATGATGCTGGCAGGGGAGGGCAGTTGGGGCAACCAGGTCGGCATGGGCAGGCAGTTGGGGGTGAGATCAGGCCAGCAGAGGAGGGCAGTTGGGGGAGAGATCAGGCCGGCAGGGAAGGGCAGTTAGGGGCGATCAGGCAGGCAGGCAGAGTGATTATGGGCCATCAGGCAGACAAGCAGAGGGGTTAGGGGCAATCAGGCAGACAGGCAGAGGCAGTTAGGGGTGATCAGGCAGGCAGGTGAGCGAATAGGAACCAGTGGTGCCAGATTGCGAGAGGGATGTCCGACTGCTGGTTTAGGCCCGATCCCTGTGGGATCAGCAGTCAGACATCCCTCAAAGGGTCTCCAATTGGAGAGGGTGCAGGCTGGGCTGAGGGAACCCCCACTAGTTTAAATGTAAGGGTATAGAAAGTTTAAGTTGAAAAGGATAGAAAAAATATGTATCATATAGATACCAACCAAAAGAAAATTTATGTATCTGTATTGATATCATATAAAGAAGGAATATGACAAGATATTTTATTAGAAGTGATTATTATGAAGTCAGTTAAAAAGGAATACATAACAATTGGGGAAATTTTTGTTTGCCCTAATTACAAAACTCAAAACATATAAAGCAAATACTAATAGAATTAAGAAAAATTATACACGTTCTCAATCATAGTTGAAGTGTTTTAGCACTCTTCTTTCTGTAACTGATAGAAAGTAAACACAAATATCACTAAGGATATAGTAAGATCTGAACAACATGACTAATTCAGATATATAAAACAAATAAAGGTCACGTGCAAAAACTGCAAAATCACATTCTTTTTAAATTTGCATGAAACACTGACCAGAGCAGACTGTATACTGGCCATAAAATTTTTCAAAATATAAAAGAATTAAAATATATAGAATATAGTTTTGGACCACATAGAAATTGATTTAAAAGAAATAACAGAAGGATAATTAGAAAATCACCAAGTGTTTAGAAATTAAGAAATGCATTTCTAAATAACTCATGGGCAATGAAGAACTCAGAGTGAAAGTTAAAAAATATTTTGAACTGAATGATAATAAAAATATAAAAACTTGTAGGATGCAGTTAAAGTAGCACTCAGAAAAAAAATTCTGATTCTAAATTCACATGTTAGAAATTCACATGTAGAAACCTAAGTTTCTACACCAACAAACTAGAAAAAAGGTTTATATTATATCCAAAGAACATAGCACAGTTAAGAGCAGATAAAAAAAAATCTTTATTGTTAAAAGTCTTACAGTTGACCCCTTTGTTTGTGCATTTTTTTTCCCATTGACTCCCTCCACTCAATACCCACCCCTTCCAGGCCTCCATGACTCTATTGTCTGGGTCCATGGGTTATGCATATAAGTTTATATGTTCCCCATTTAATCACTCCCTTCTCACCACTTCCCCAAAAAGCTGTGGTACATTTACACAATGGAATACTACACAGCTATAAAAAAGAAAGAACTCTTGTCATTTACAACAGCATGGAAGGTCCTGGAGAGTATTATTCTAAGTGAAATAACTCAGTCAGAGAAAGATAAGAGCAGAATTTTTAAAACACACTTCTTTGAAAAAGATTAATAAAATTGATAAACCACTGGGAAGACTGATTTAGAAAAGTGTGAACAGAACACACAAATTAATAATATTAGGACTGACCAGAGGAATAAGAATACATGTTCTATTGACAGTTTAATATGGGAATAGTATAAACAATTTTTATATTAAAATTTTGATAAAATGCACAAATTCCTAAGAGAACATAAATTATTAAAAGTGACTCAAAAAGAGAATTTAAAAACTGAATAGAATATCTTTGGATAGAATATCTTTAAATCTGTAATTTTAAACCTTCCCACAATGAACACTCCATGCCCAGTTTGTTTTACTGATACTTTTTTTTTTCAAATACTAATGAAACAAATAATACAAAATTTAAACAAACACTTCCAGAGATTAGAAAAGAATAAATACTTATCAACATTTTTAATAGATCATTATAACCTTGATATTAAAATCAAACAAGGAAATTGCAATATAAATCAATAGGCCTATATAGAAAAAAAGGAAGATATAAGGGAAGGTGGGACAGGGAGGGAAACTGAGAAAAGCAGAAAGGAAGAAAATAATAAACCAATATCTCTCATGAATATAGATGCAAAACTCCCAAATAAAACAATAGCACATAGAATAAAGCAATCTATGATATATATTACAGGGTTTTTTTGTTTTTTTTTTGAGGAATGCACAGTTGGTTTACTGTTAGAAAATAAAACAACACCATTTATTATATCAGTAGTATAAACAAATAAAACCACATAGACATAATGCTTGGTGGCACATGTAACATCCAACTGTGAAAAGGAAAAGCCACAGGGCTGCTGGCTGCCAGGGAGTCTGGACCTGAGACTCCAGCTGCAAAAGGGAAAAGCAAAGCAGCATGCTGCCTGTGGGAGAGAAAGCCACAGTTTCATTGTTTCTTTTTTATTTCTATATCACCTAGGGTATTTTTTTTTTTTCCTTGCCCGCCCTCTGGCTGTTGGGGGTAACTAGCTCCTCTCTGGAGAAATGGCTGTTTTGGTTTGGAAGCTTATGAACAATCCAATGCAGGACTCCTGGCTAATGCTTTTCTACATCTCCCCACCCTGTTTCCCTCCTTCGCCTCTCCTCAGGCATCTCAAGTCCATGCCTCCCTCTCTGGTGAGTAGTAGCAAATGAAAACTCCTGTGCTCTGGGTTTAGAGATTAAAAAACACACACAATGAAACTGACCCCTCCTGCTTGGGGCCAAGGCCTATGAAGACAGACACAAGTGATAGATTGGTAGACAAAAAGAAGGCTAAAGGAGTTTATTACCACCAAACCAGCAATGCAAGAAATCCTAAAGGGACTATTGTAAGAGGAAGAAATAAAGAGATAGAGGAACACAAGCATCTATATATATTTATAAAAGCCTAATATACTAAGTGTCTGACCAAGTGGTTGACTGACTGGTCTCTATGACATGCACTGACCACCAGGGGGCAGATTCTCTGACCGATAGGTTAGCTTGCTGCTGGGGTCTGGCCAATCAGAACTGGGCAAGACAGGGCTGGACATGCCCTGGAGCCTTCCCACAGTTCCTCCCTGGCCACCAGCCCCGATTGGCCCCAATCAGCCCTGATCAGGACTGGGCGAGACAGCCCTGATTAGCCCCGATCGCTGGCCAGGCAGAGGGACCCCACTTGTGCACAAATTTGTGCACCAGGCCTCTAGTAAAGAATAAAAATGGCAAGGAGATTAAAAATGGCAGCAGAGTAAGTGGATGCTACACAGACACACTCCCAGGAACAAACTAGAATTACAACTAAAATAAAGAAAAATTTCCCGAATTATCACTGGAAGACTCACTGGAGAGAACCCTAATCACTGAGGACCAAAAGTAGAGACCACATAGAGACTGGTAGGTGGGTCGGAGGCATGAGAGGGATGGCTTGGCTCCCACAGACAGCAGCTGAAGTTCCTGAGAGAAATCTCAGCTGTGGGGGGTTTCCACGGACAATTCTGGGGTCTAATCTCCAAGCTGGGCCCTCTAGCAGAGAGCACAAGAACTGACAAGGGTACCCACATAACAGTTGGCTGTGAGAAGCAGTAGGGTTGCTGTTGGCCAGGGAGAGACAGCTGGAAATTCAGGCACCCTCTTAAAAGGCCAATGCACAAATTCCCTGTGGGGTCACCCACCTTGTGCTCTGGCAGTGGGAAGGCAAAGTGGACTGGAGCTGTGTGAGCAGAAGCCAGGATCAGGGGCTCTGGGATTAGAGCTCAGTAGGCAGACACCATGGTTTCCTGTGCTTGGTCACTTCTTCACACAGCAGGGAAATGTCTTTCCCACACAGACATTTGCTATATAGACAACCATGCCTGGGAGAAAGATAGTTGACCCACCCTATTGAAAAACACCTTGCCCCACAGTGTGGAGTTCCTGAGGCCATCTAAGAGACTAAAAGTAACAATTAGCCTCCAGGCAGAAGCAACTGCCCCACGCTGTTGAAAATACTCTGGCCACACCTGAGGACAATTGCCTGAGGGCAATTCATGTTGTCATCCTATCAGTCTGTAGGCAGAGGTAGTTCTCTGGAGGCTTTTGAGCTGTTGCCTGATCTAATTAGTCAAAAACAGCATTTGATCCTGTCCTACACTAAAAATTGAGAGGTGTAGCAGATCTACCTAATACATAGTCACAAACACAAACAAGCAGCTGAAATGAGGAGACAAAGAAACAACTCCCAAATGAAGGAACTAGAGAATCTTCCAGAAGAAAAGATAAATGAAACAGAGATAAGAAATTTACCTGAAACAGAGTTCAGAGTAATGATGATAAAGATGCTCAATAGCACAAAAAAGATATAGTAACTA
The DNA here is from genome assembly GCF_963455305.1 of Plecotus auritus. Lineage (NCBI taxonomy): Eukaryota > Metazoa > Chordata > Mammalia > Chiroptera > Vespertilionidae > Plecotus > Plecotus auritus. The sequence continues at coordinate 110,151,882 of NC_137770.1, read as the reverse complement.
TGAAAACATAAATAAAGAATGACATAACACAAATAAAGAACACACTGGAAGGAATTAACAGCAGATTAGGGGAAGATGAGGATCAAATCAGTGAATTAGAAGACAGGGTTGGAAAAAATCACTCAATCAGAGAACTAAAAAGAAAAACCAATTAAAAAGCAGGACAGTTTAAGAGAGCTGTGGGACAATGTGAAATGTAACAATATTAGAACTGCAGGTGTTCCAGAAAAGGCAGAAAGGGAGAAAGGACTAGAGAATGTGTTTGAAAAAATAATGGCAGAAATCTTACCCAACCCAGTAAAGGAAAAACTCACAAAAGTCCAGGAGGCTCAGAGAACCCCAAGCAAGAAGAACCAAAACAGGCCCATGCCCAGATACATCATAATCAAAATGCCAAAAATTAAAGACAAAAAGAGAATAATAAATGAAGCAAGAGAAAAGAAAACTGTTACCTACAAAAGTGCTCTAATAATGCTGACACCTGATTTCTCATCAGAAATCATAAGGCAATAAGGGAATGGCATGAAATACTCAAGGTAATAGAAAGCAAGGAGCTGAAACCAAGATTACTATATCCAGCAAGGCTATCATTCAAAATAAATAGTCAAATAAAGAACTTCCCAGACAAAGAAAGGCTAAAGGAGTACATCACCACCAAGCCAGCATTACAAAAAATGCTAATGGGACTACTGTAATGAGAAGAAAAAGAGAGAGAAACCTAGCCATACAGAATTAAAATGGCAATAAATAAGTACCTATCCTATATGATAAAAGGGTAATATGCAAATTGACCCTAATGGTGGAATGACCAGAACAACCGCTCAACCAGTCACTATGAGGTGCACTGACCACCTCTTGGTCCCTTTCCCCGGCTGGCAGGTTCCCATAGCCCGATTGTGAACAGGCAACCAGGGGTGGGTGGCGGGGGATGCCAGTGGTGCCAGTCCAAGGCCCCCGCCCTGCCAGTCACCCCCCACACAGAGGGTGACCCGCAGCATGGGTGGGGCCTACAAGTGGGTGGGAACAGCCAACCTCTCTGTTCCTCCCCCTGGCCAGCAGGCTCCAATCGCCAGATGGCAAATGGTGAACCAGGCATGGGTGGGTGCAAGGGGCGGGGCCAGCTGCCAGCAGCCAGAGAAGATGGCCCTGATTGAAGGCCAGGCCTAGGGACCATACTCACACACAAATTTTATGTACTGGGCCTCTAGTCAATAATAACCTTAAATGTAAATTGATTAAATGCGCCAATCAAAAGGCATAGGGTAGCTGAATGGACACAAAAACATGACCCAACTATATGCAGGCTATAAGACATCCACCTGAGAACAAAAGACACACACAGGATTAGAGTTAAAGGATGCAAAAAATTTTCCATGCAAATGGAAAAGAAAATAAAGCTGGAGTAGCAATACTCATATTTGACAAACTAGACTTCAAAATGAAGGCCATCACAGGAGTCAACAAAGGTCAGTACATAATACTGAAGGGATTGATCCAACAAGAGGATATAACCCTGGTAAACATATATGCACACAATACAGGAATGCCTAACTACATAAAAAGAACTTCTAGAGGATTTTAAGAGAGAAATCAACAACAATACAGTCATAGTAGGGAACTTTAACACCCCATTGACTTCACTGAATAGATCTGCCAGACAAAAACTTAACAAGGAAACAGTGACTCCAAAGGACACACTGGGTCAGATGGATTTAATTGACATTTATAGAACACTAGAGGTCTGATGCACAAAATTTGTGCAAGGGCCTTGGCCCCCGCTACCACGGCATCCACCTCTGACTTGGCCCCCACCCACCATGGCAGCCTGGGGCCTCTGCCTTGGTCCCTGACTGCTGCGTGCAGCCTGGCGATCAGTCGAGCCTTCAGTCATTGTGGATGTTACAATCCTGGCTCTTTATATATATAGATTTCACACCACAGCTGCAGAATATACATTCTTCTCAAGTGCAAATGGATCATTCACAAAGGTAGACCACATGTTAGGACACAAAACAAGTCTGTACAAGTTCAAGAAGACTGAAATCATATCAAGCATTTTCTCAGATCACAGTGGAATGAAATTAGAAATCAACTTCTGTAAAAACACCTCAAAATATTCAAACGCTTGGAGACTAAATAGCATGTTATTAAACAACTAGGGCCCAGTTCATGAATTCGTGCACCTTGAAATGAACTGTGGGCCACGAGGCTGTAGTAGGCACAGGGGTGGGTCTCGGCCCATCCTTCACACCCCTGCCCGTATCCTCCCACCATAGCCCCCTGTCTCCTGTCTGCCTGCAGCCCCACTCCTGCCGCCGCTATTCCCACATGCTGATGACACTGGCCCTGCTCGCACCCACTGAAGGTGCAGAGCAATTGGGGTTGGCACCAGCAGCAGGTAAGAGCAGGGCCAGCACCATCAGTGGGTGCAAGTGGCAGCTGCTGCCTCGATCATCCCTCAGGATCAGGGGGAGGTGGAGAAGCCCTCAGGGTCAATCTGGGCCAGCAGCCGCCGCTCTCACTCGCTGATGATGCAAAGTGATCAGGACCAGTGCTGGGCACTGGCTGCAGGTGTGAGCAGAGTTGGTGCTGGCAGTGGGTGAAACCAGTGGCTCTGGCACCGGCAGTGGGTTCGAGAGGTGACTGTGGGCTCTGATCTGCCCTCAGGAGCAGGGGGAGGTGGAGAAGCCCTTAGGGGTGATTGGGGCTGGCAGCCACCACTCACACCCACTGACGACGCCAAGCAATCAGGGCCACTGCCAGGTACCAGCAGCAGGTGCAAGCACAGGGCAGGACTGCAGCACATGGGAACAAAGAATTTTCAGTAACCACCAGAAGCTTGCCCCAATGACAGCGACTGGCACCCCACCTTGGTCTGGCACCCCCGCTCACCTGCTCCACCATCCTTCCATGGCCGACGCCTGCCATGTTCCACACACACCCCCTGTTGGTCAGTGCACATCATAGAGACCAGTTGTTCAGTTGTTTCGGTTGTTCTGCCTTTTGGTCTATTTGCATATTAGCCTTTTATTATATAAGATGAATTGGTTACCAATGAGAGCAAGAAATAAATAAAAAACTTACTGAAAAAAAAAGAAAATGAATATGCAACAACCACAAATCTCTGAGCTGCAGCAAAAGCAGCCTTGAGAGGGAAAGTCATAGCACTACAGGCCTACCTCAAGAATAAGAAAAATCAACAATAAACTACTTAACCCTACAACTTAAAGAACTAGAAAGAGATCAACAAGAAAAACCCAGAGTAAGTATGAAGAAGGAAACAAATACCATTAACGCAGAAATAAATAACATACAGACTAAAAATCAATGAAACAAAGAGCTAGTTCTTTGAAAGGTTAAAAAAATTGATGAACAGTTAGCCAAACTCATGAAAAAACAAAGAGAGAGGAACCAAATAAATAAAATGAGAAACAAAAGCAAAGAAGTAACCATTGATACCACAGAAATACAAAGGATTTTAAAGAAATAGTATGAACAACTATATGCCCACAAGCTGGACAATGTGGATGAAATGGACATATTCCTAGAAAAGTACAATCTCCCAAAACCGGATCAGGAAGAATCAGAAAACCTGAATAGGCCAATAACAACTAATGAAATACAAACAGTAATCAAAATACTCCCAGCAAACAAAATCCCAGGCCCAGATGGCTTCATAGGGGAGTTTTACCAAACATTCAAAGAAGAACTAACACCTGTCCTCCTCAAACTATTCCAAAAAAATCCAAAAGTAAGGAACACTTCCAAGGACTTTCTATGAGGCAAGCATTACCCTAATTCCAAAACCAGATAAAGACAAAACAAATAAAGAGAATTACAGGCCAATATCCCTGATGAACATAGATGCTAAAATCTTCAACAAAATATTAGCAAATCAGATCCAGCAATATATTAAAAAGATCATACAACATGACCAAGCTGGATTTATTCCAGGGATACAAGGCTGGTACAATATTTGCAAATCAATAAACATGATACATCATATAACCAATTGAAAGACAAAAATCACATGATCATATCAACAGATGCAGAAAAAATATTCAACAAAATCCAACCTCCATTTTTGATAAAAACTCTCAGCAAAGTGGAAATAGAGGGAGCATATAGCAACATAATAAAGTCCGTATATAACAAAACTACAATGCACACCATACTAATGGGCAAGATCTAAAACCATTTCCCCTAAGAACAGGAACAATACAGGGATGCCCACTTTCACCACTGTTATTCAACATAGTACTGGAAGTCCTATCCACAATGATCAGGCAAGAAGAAGAAATAAAAGGCATCCAAATTAGAAATGAGGAACTAAAACTGTAATTATTAGCTGATGACATAATATTGTACATAGAAAACCCTAAAGACTACACCAAAAAAAACACAAAACCAATAGATTTAATAAATGTATCTGGCAATGTAGTAGGATACAAAATCAACACACAAAAATTGATGGGAGGGTGCTAATGGGGAAATAAGGACACATATGTAACACCTTAATTAATAAAGAAATTTAAAAAAATCAATGGCTTTTTTATATACCAATAATAAATTCTCAGAAAGAGAAACTAAACAGGCAATCCCTTTTACTATGTAACAAATAATTAAGATACTTAGGAATAAACTTAGCCAAGGAGGCAAAAAAATCTGTAGTCAGAACAATACAGAATGGTGAAAGAAGAAGATATAAACAAGTGGAAGAATATAATGTGTTTATGGATTGATAGAATCAACATTATTAAAAGGTCCATGCTACCCAAGGCAATGTACAGATTCAATGCAATCCCTATTAAAATATCAATAGCATATTTCACAGATCTAGAACAAATACTCCAAAAATTTTAATAGAACCAAAAAAGACCCTGGATAGCCACAGCAATATTGAGAAAAAAGAACAAAGTTGGAGGAATCACAATACCAGATTTCAAGTTATACTACAAATCCACCATAATCAAAACAGTCTGCTACTGGCACAAGAACAGTCATATAGATCAATGGAACACAACAGATACCCCAGAAATCAACCCAAGCCACTATGCTCAAATAATATTTGACAAAGGAAGCAAGAGCATACAATGAGGTCAAGACAGTCTCTTGAATAAATAGTGTTGGGAAAATTGGACAGAGATACTAAAAAAAATGAAACTAGACCACCAACTTACACCATACACAAGAATAAACTCAAAATGAATAAAAGACTTATATGTAAGTCGGGAAACCGTAAAAATCCTAGAAGAAACCATAGGCAACAAAATCTCAGATATCTCATGTAGCAATATGTTTATGGATATATCTCCTAGGGCAAAGGAAACTAAGGAGAAAATAAACAAATTTGACTACATGAAAATAAAAAGCTCCTGCACACCAAAAAAAAACTATCAACAAAATGAAAAGAGAGCCCACTGTATGGGAGAACACATTTAGCAGTGATACATCTGATAAAGGGTTAACTTCCAAAATATATAAGGAACTCATACAATTTAACAAAAGGAAGACAAAAAATCCAATTAAAAAATGTACAAAGGACCTAAATAGACACTTCTCCAAAGGACATACAGATGGCCAAGAAACATATGAAAAATTGCTCAGTCACTGATCATCAGAGAGATGCAAATTAAATCGACAATGAGGTATCATCTCACACCATTTTTTATTACTAATAAATTTATCATTTTTATAGTTTTCAAAGACCTATGCTTAAGACTTGGCTCTGCTCCTGAGAACCTATGAGGTTGGCCCTCAGAATGCTCAAGTAAACTGGGGCCAGAACTATACACTCTTAAATCTAATGTCTAGACTAGAGGATGTGCTCACGGAAAGATGGTTCTACAGGAATTGCTCACTTAAATTTGCACCTGAGACTTGTACCCCAGAAAGAGTCTAGGCATACTTTTCTGGTCCTCACAGGCTGGCTGTACCTGTTCTCATCTCCAGCTCACCTCAAGGCCCCCTCACTGGGCTCCATCTCTCACCTCATGTTTGATACCACTTGCACCAACGCACTTCAACTTATGTCTGCCTCATTGCTTGCCTGATGTATGGACTGTAGATTGTGAGTTGTCCTGGACCAGCTTCTCATCTCAGGTCCCTGGCTGCTGTTTGTCTGAAGTCCAGACTGGCTCACGCTTTTGTTCCCGACCTGCCTCTCACCTCCACCCTGGCTCGCCTCTGGCCTCAGGACCAGAACCACCTTTGATGTATTACTTTAGGTTTTAGTAGTCCATTGAAATGAAAACAGCCAGGAAGCAGGTATAGCTGTGGACATAAAGTTTAATGCAGAAATAAAATAAACATGTAGACTTAAAAAAAAAGAATAAGAATGTAACAAACAAGTACTATCAATAATATTCTTAAATGTAAATAGATTAAATGCTCCAATCAAAAAACATAGGGTTGCTGAATAAATAAGAAAACATGACCCATATATATTATATACTGTCTAAGAGAGACCCACATCAGAACAAAGGACTCACACAGACTGAAAGTGAAGGGATGGAAAAAAATTCTTCAGGAAAATGGATATGAAAAAAAAATAAAAATGCTGAGGTAGCAATGTTTATCTCTGATGTAATAGACCTCAAAATGAAGGCTATAATAAGAGATAATCAAGGCCACTTCATAATACTAAAGGGGTCGATATAACAACAGGATATAACTCTGGTAATCATATATGCGCACAATATAGGAGTGTCCCAATACATAAAAACACTTCTGGAAGATATCAAGGGAGAGATCACCAGCAATACAATCATAGTAAGGGATTTTAATACCCCACTGACATCACTGCATAAATCTCTTAGGCAAAAAGTCAACAAGGAAATAGCAATCCTAAATGACTCACTAGATCAGATGGAACTAATTGACATTTTCAGAATATTTCACTCCAAAGCTACAGAATACACATTCTTCTTAAGTGCACATGGAACATTATCAAAGACAGACCACATGTTAGGACACAAGCTAAGTCTCTAAAAATTCAAGAAGAGTGAAATTATATCAGACATCTTCTCAGACCAAAATGGCACAAAATTAGAAATCAACTACAATAAAAACACTCAAAAACAATAAAACACATGGATGCTAAATAGCATGCTATTAAACAATGAATGGGTTACCAAAAAGATCAAAGAAGAAATAAAAAGATCCTAGAAATAAATGACAATGAAAACACAGCAATCCAACATCTATGGAACCCCATGAAATAAAGCCTGACAGGGAAGTACATAGTACTACAGGCCTACTACAAAAAAACAAGGAAAACTTTTAATAAGTTATCTAACCCTACAACTTAAAAGAATTAGAAAGTGAGCAATAAAAAAAGCCCAGACTAAATATCAGGAAGGAAATAATAAAGATCAGAGAGGAAATAAATGATACAGAGACAAAAAATAACAAAAACAAACAACAACAAAAACACAATACAAAAGATCAATAAATCCAAGAGCTGATTCTTTGAAAGGTTAAACAAGAGTGATGGACCTCTAGCCAGACTCACCAAGAAGCAAAATGTGAGGACTCAGATAAACAAAATCAGAAACAAAAGAGGCGAAGAAACAATTGACCCCATAGAAATGCAAAGGATTGTAAAAAAAAAACAAAAACAAAAACAAATACTATGAACAACTCTATTCCAACAAACTGGACAACCTTGAAGAAATGGACATATTTCTAGAAAAATACAATCTTCCAAAACTCAATCAGGAAGAATCAGAAAACATGAATAGGCCGATAAATACTGATGAAATTGAAGCAGTAATAAAAACAAATGAACAAACAGAAAAACCTTCCAGCACACAAAAGCCTTTATCCAGGGGAGTTTTACCAAACATTCCAAGAAGAACTAACACTTATCCTCAAATTATTCCAAAAAATTCAAGAGGAAGAAACACTTCCAAACTCTTTTTATGAGGCAAGCATTACCCTAATCCCAAAACCAGATAAAGACACTACAAAGAAAGAGAATTACAGGCCAATATCCCCAATGAACATAGAAAAATTCAAGAAGAGTGAAATTATATCAGACATCTTGTGCTAAAATTCTCAAAACAATTTTAGCAAATCAGATCTAGAAATTAAAAAAGATCATACATTATCACCAAGTGGGATTTATTCCAAGGACACAAGGCTGGTACAATATCTACAAATCAATGAATATGATATAGCACATTAACAGATTGTAAGACAAAAGCCACATGATCATATCAATAGCTGCAGAAAAATAATTTGACAAAATCCAACACCCTTTGCTGAGATAAAAACTCTTAGCAAAGTGGGAATAGAGGGAGCATACCTCATATAATATAAACCTTATATGACAAATCTACAACTAACATCATACTAGTGAGCAAAAACTGCAACCATTTCCTTTAAAAACAGGAATAAGACAGAGATGCCCACTCTCACCACTCCTGTTCTACTTATTACTGGAAGTGCTAGCCATAGCAATCAAACAAGAAGAAGAAATATAAGGAATATAAATTGGAAAGAAGGAAGTAAAACTGTCATTATTCGCAGATGAGATGATATTGTACATGGAAAACCTAAAGACTCCATCAAAAAAACCAATAGATTTAAAAAATGAATTCAGCAACATAGCAAGATACAAAATTAACACCCAGAAATTGATGGCATTTTTATACACCAATAATAAACTCTCAGAAAGAGAATCGAAACAAACAATCCCATTTACCACTGCAACAAAAAAATTTATATACTTAGATATAAGCTTAAACAAAAAGGTAAAAGACCTACACTTGGAAAACTACAGGAGGTTAAAAAAAGAAATAGAGGAAGATATAAACAAGTGAGAGAATATTTGGTGTTCATGGATTGGTAGAATCAACATAATTAACATGTCCATACTACCAATGTAATCTATAGATTCAATGCAATCCTTATCAAAATACCAAAAGAATATTTCACAGACCTAGAAAAAATAGTACAAAAATGTATATGGAATAAAAAAAAGGACGCTGAATAGCTGCAGCAATCATGAGAAAGAACAAAGTTGGAGGAATCATAATACCAGCTATCAAGTTATAATACAAAGGCACTGTACTTAAAACAGCCTGGTACATGCACAAGAATAGGCATATAGACCAATGGAATAGAACAGAGAAACTAGATATCAGCCCAAGCCATTATGCTCAATTAATATTTGACAAATGAGGCAAGAGCATACAATGGAGTCAAGACAATCTCTTCAATAAGTGGTGTTGGGAAAATTGGACAGAGGCATGCAAAAAATGAAACTAGACCACCAACTCACACCATACACAAAAATAAATTCAAAATGGATAAAAGATTTAAATGTAAGATGTGAAACCATAAAAATCTTAGAAGAAACCATAGGCAACAAAATCTCAGACATCTCTCATAGCAATATGTTTATGGATACATCTCCTAGGACAATGGAAATTAAGGAGAAAATAAACAAATGGGACTACATCAAAATAAAGAGCTTCTGCACAGCAAAAGAAACCATCAATAAAATAACAAGAGTCACTACTCCATGGGAGAATATATTTGCCAATGATACATCTTATAAGGGACTAATCTCTAAAATGTACAGAGAACTCATACAACTAAAATAAGGAAGATAAACAATCCAATTAAAAAATGGGCAAAGGACCTAAATAGACACTTCTCCAAAATGAACATATGGAAGGCCAAAAGGCATATGAAAAACCCTCCAAGTTACTAATTATCTGAGATATGCAAATCAAAACAACATTGAGGTATCATCTCCCACCTGTCAGAATGGCTATCATCAACAAATGGACAAATGACAAGTGCTGGTGACGATTTGGAGGAAAGTGAACCCTGGTACACTGCTGGTGGGAATGCAAACTAGTGCAGCATCTGTGGAAAACAGTTTGGAGTTTCCTCAAAAAATTAAAAATGGAACTGCCATTTGACCAAGTGTTCCCACTTCTAGAAATATACCATAAGAAATCAGAAACACCAATCAGAAAGGATATATGCACTCATATGTTCATAGCAGCACAATTTACAATAGCTAAGATTTGGAAACAGTCTAAGTGCCCATCATCAGGTGAGTAGATTAAAAAACTGTGGTACATCTACACAATGGAATACTACACTGCTGTAAAAAAAGGAACTCTTACCATTTGCAACAGCATGAATGGTCTTGGAGAGCATTATGCTAAACAAAATAAGTCAGTCAGAGAAAGATAAATATTACATGGTCTCACTCATTTGTGGAATATAATGAACAACATAAACTGATGAACAAAAATAGATCCAGAGACAGAGAAGCATCAAACAGACTGTTAAACCTCAGAGGGAAGGCAGGGGAGGATGGTCAGGTGGGAAGAGATCAACCAATGAACTTCTATGCATATATGCATAACCCATGGACAAGACAATAGGGTAGTGAAGGTCTGGTGTGAAAGGTGGGGGTGTGCTGGAAGAAATTAATGGGGGGAAATGAGGACATATGTAATATTTTCAACAATAAAAATGAAAAGAACAGTATTATGTAAAATAGTACTTACAAACTCTATCAAATATCTAGGAATAAATTTTACAAAGAAAGTACATTAGCCCTAACCAGTTTGGCTGAGTGGATAGAGCATAGGCCTGCGGACTGAAAGGTCCCAGGTTCAATTCCGGTCAAGGGCATGTACCTTGGTTGCGGGCACATCTCCAATAGGAGATGTGCAGGAGGCAGCTGATCAATGTTTCTCTCTCATTGATGTTTCTAACTCTCTATCCCTCTCCCTTCCTCTCTGTAAAAAATCAATAAAATATATTTTAAAAAAAGAAAGTACATTACTTCTACACATTTCAGTTTTTACTGCAAAACATTTCTAAGAGAGGTTAAAGAGTACCTAAATAAATTGAGAGGTTTACTATTTTCATAAAATTGAAAACTCATTATTTTTAAGATATCATTTCTCCCCAGACTGATCTGAAGATTCATTGATATACAAGTCAAAATCCTAGGAAACTTTTTATTTTTAGTAATTGGAAAGATTTTTCTAAACTTTATATCAGATGCATAGGGTCTGGAACAACCACGATAATCTTCTGTAGAAGGAAAACACAGTTGGAAGATTTACATGATGAAGTATGTGAATTACTGCATGCTACAGTCATTAAGACCTGGTATGTCATAAGGACATATACATACACCAATGGAATAGAACAGAGAGCCCAGAAACATACCCATTCCTATGTGGTCACCTGATTTATGGTCACTGCACTACTAGAGTTCTGTGATGCAAAGAATGTTTTTTTTTTTTTTTCAATAAGTAGGTCAATTGAATGTCTATATAGGAGAAAATTGATTTTTTTATTAATTGAATAATAAACTTTGACACCTACCCCATAGCATACACATACTGGATTAGAAGTGGATTAGGGACTTACTAGTACATATGAAAGATTAAATAATGAATCTTCTGAAAGAAAGCATAAGAAAATATCTTCTTCACTTTCAAGTTGACAAAGATTTCTTAAATAGGAAACAATTTAATAAAGGAAATTGGTAAGTTAAACTTTCTTAAAAATAACAACTTCTATTCATCACATGATAACATTAAGTAGAAAAGCAAACCATTAAGTGGAAGGAGATATCCACCAAAAGACATGTTTCTACAGTGCACATATAATCTCTATTAATTGATAAGATAAAGATTGGCAATGAAACTGGAAAGAACACTTTGAATAGTCACTTCACAAAAGAGAGTATCAAAATGAGAAATGAGCATGTGTAATGGTGTTTCTAATTAGTTCTCATCAGGAAAATACAAATTAAAACCAAAATATACCCTGGTTGGTGTGTCTCAGTTGATTGGATTATCATCTCGTACACCAAAAGGTGATGGGTTTGATCGATGTTTCTATCTCACATAGACGTTTCGCTCTCTCTCTCACTTTCTCTCTTAAAAAATAAATTAAAAAAGCACAATCACAATAAGATATAACTACACTAATGTCAGAATGGCTTAAAATTGAAAACTGCCCTAGCTGGGTTTCTCAGTGGTTAGAGCACCAGCCCTCGAACTGAAGGGTGGTATGTTTGATTCTGGTCAAGGGCATGTACTTCGGTTGCAGGCTCAACCCCTGGCCCTGGTCAGAGCACATGAGGGAGGCAACCAATCAATGTGTCTCTCTCACATTGATGTTTCTCTCTCTCTGTCTCTCCCCTTCCCTTCCACTCTTTCTAAAAATCAATAGAAAAATATCCTCGGATCCTCACAACAATAACATAAGTTTAAAAACAGGCCATCCCAGGTGTTGGAGAGAATGTGGAATAACTGAAACTTTCATTAATTTAGCTGATAAAAGTATAAATTGGTGCAATTACTTTAGAGAAACTGTTTGACAGCCCCTGGTAAGAAATGTATGTATATGTGTATATGTATGTGTATATGCATATGCATATATATATATGTATGTATTTGTGTATGTGTGTGTATATGTATGTACATATATATGTACATACATATACACACATTAAGATCTATTATCCATCATCTATCTATATCTATCATCTATCTATCTATCTATCCTTTTGTCTGGTAATCTAGTAACTCAATTACCCTCCTAGACATACACTGAGTGCCAGATTATTATGATCTCTGAACGCATAATAATCTGGCCTCTCAGTGTGTGTATAGATATTAGAGGATTAGAGACCCAGTGCATGAATTCATGCATGGGTGGGGTCTGGCCAGCCTGGCCAGGGGGAGGGGACATAGGCGGTTGGCCGGCCTGCCTGCTGGTTGAACTCCTGGTCAAGAGGACAATTTGCATATTAGCCTTTTATTATATAGGATATACACTGAGTGGCCAGATTATTATGTGTTCAGAGATCATAATAATCTGGCCACTCAGTGTATATCTAATAGCAATATGTCCATCCAAAGACATGTCCTGGAATCTTTATAATATTTTTTAATGTATTTTTATTTATTTCAGAGAGGAAGGGAGAGGGAGAGGGAGATAGAAACATCAATAATGAGAGAGAATCACTGATCAGCTGCCTCCTGCATGCCCCCTATTGGGGATCAGGCCCACAACCCGGGCATGAGCCCTTGAGCAGAATCGAACCTGGGACCCTTAGGTCTGCAGGTCGACACTCTATCCAATATGCCAAACCCGCTAGGGCAAAATGATGTTTTTAATAGCTAAAAGCTGGAAGGAAAACATCCATCACAGTAGAATGAATAAAGAAATTGTGAGATACAAAATACAGTGGAATACAATGAAAGATTAAAAAAAAAAAACAAATTATTTCTACAAGAAACAAAATGGATAAATATCACTGATACTAAAGGCCCAGTGCACAAAATTTGTGCATGGGTAGGGTCCCTACGCCTGGCTAGCGATCAGGGCCGATTTGTGGGGTGACAGGCGGGGCGATCGGGGGCGGGGGGAGGGGGGGTGGGACCCCTGCTGGCACCCGCCTTGGCTAGCCTGGGGCCTGTGGTCTGGGGGCAGCTCCTGCATTGAGCATCTGCCCCCTAGTGGTCAGTGCACATCATAGTGACTGGTCATTTCAGTGGTCGTTCTGCCGTTTGGTCAATTTGCATATTAGGCTCTTATTATATAGGATAATGTAGAGTGAAAGAATACAGACACAAAAAAATTGAGACTGTAGGATTGCAACTGTTTAAAGTTCCAAAACTAGATTTAGCTAATCTGTGGTGATTGGGATAAGAACATCAATGGTATCTGGATGTGGAGTATCAGCTGCGAGCTGGCAGTGATCTATGTCAGCCATACAGAATGGGTACAGGTGTGCACATATGTAAAAAATCATCAAGCCATCCTCCTAAGATTTATGCATTTTACTATGTTTGAGTTATACATCAGAAACAAAAATACCATCAATGGGCTTATGCCTTCTAAATCTATTCACCCTTATTTGTTTTTGGTTTTGTCCAAAGACAAGCCATCACTTATTCAAGCAGTAAAGATGCTGTGAACTACTTTTAGATGGAGACAGTTTGTTGCAGAAAACATAACAGTAACCAAAGATGTTAGCTTCCCATAATCTTCATCCAACTCACCAAAAAGGGTGACACTGAAACAAAAGGCTCAGATGACAACAATGGGCTCCATTGCAAAGACCCAAATCTAGACTACAGATAAGAGTGTTTATTTTCTGGCGCTCCTTTCTGAGGGGTGAGACAGGAAGTCTCCTACTAATTATAACCTTGGAGGTGACAAGAAACTATCTCATAACAGCCTCCTGAGGAAGATAGGGAAGTTAGTGGGGAATGGAAATGGAAGATGGACTCAGAGCAGATCCCCACAGGATTATAAGGCTTCCTGCCATGAATCAGATTACTTGGATTTTGCTTTTGTGCTTTGCGTGTGTAGCTTATGTGGATTTGTGCAAGGCTGGCAGGATGCCATGGTGAAGCCATTTCCCTACAGGTTTCAGAATTGTGAATCTTGCTTTCTATCTGATAACTCCATAGGAGATTCTATGGGCTCTCAAATTCCCTGTTATCAGAACTGTGTTATTCTCCAAACTTCCAAGGCCAAACCTCCTCCAGCATGCCCTACCTTAACTGTCAAGTTCTGAAAATGAATTCAGGATTGTGAAGTTCAGCATCTACATCTGTATCCAACCCACTCTCCTTTCAGTGTTTGTCATCTGAGTGAATGGCACTAGAACTTCCCCAGTCATCTTTTTCACTTTTGCATTCAACTCAAATTAACATGTTCTTTGGAGTTTTACCTCTTAAATGTCTCTTCTATGCAACCAGTTCCCTCCTTTTCCATTCTTACCACACTGGCTTCCTGTCTACCATATTCCTTCCTGTCAGGACTTTGCACATGTGTTTCTTTTAACTGGAACAACCTTCCTTAGACATGACTCTTTCATATTCTTAGCCCAAGTCACTTCTGCCAAGAAGCCTTTCTGTGATCTTCCAGAGGAGGTATTTTTTTCTAATTACAGATTCATATATATTTTTAATTATGCACTTTCATACACCTGTGTTCCTTTTGTAGTTCTTACCTCACATACAATTTTACATTCCCTTGTGTTACATTTGATTAGATTACAAGTTTCATGAAGGCACAGAATGTTATTTTTTTGTTACCTATTACATTCTCATCAAGGAGCATAGTAGGTGCCTAATATGTAATTATTGAATGGGTAAATGAGTAATTACACTCTTATGTAATTAGCTGTGTAATGTTTGCCTACTCTCCATAAGGGCAGGGAAATACCATCCTTAGAGCAGAGTGCTAAGCAAACAGGTCTCAATGTATATATGCTGAATGAATGAATAAAAGTGAATGACCTTTTCTTGTCTGGTGATTCCACATGTCCTCACAAACGTCTGCAACTCGCTGTATTGCTTGGCTGTGCTCAAAGACATTTAAACGTCATGGCCAGACTGGTTTCAAGATGATGCCCATACCCTTAAAGTGAGATTTTGATTATGTTTATGACTCTAAAAAGTATTATATTATCATTCAAAAATAGCACTGCTTTTGTTAAAGCCTACAATGTTATTAAAATATTTTCCATTACTATCTTCCTATAGAGCAGAAATTAATAGATGAGAAAAAAGGGAAAAGTGAATGGTGAGTACCTGGAGACTGTGGGAAAGGTAAAAAGGAAAATCACGCAGTAGATTTAGGCTGAGATGTGGCTTTGGCACTTACCAATCAAAGGCCAGGCTTCCCTGGCAGGCATCTACTCGCTCAGGTTCCACTTGCAATTTAATGAGGCATTTAGTACGTACTTCCAGATAAAGCAGAGTAAGTTCATCATCAAGGGGTCATGGTAGAGTCAAGAGGAGGTACATCTGGAAATGACAGAAATCTTCCATTCTGCCTTCCAATCACATACCTTTCAGGCAGTCACTTTCTCCACCCAGCAATAAGGTTAGTAAAGATTGGAGGAGGGCAGGTGCAGATGACAAAGTCACCCCTCATTACACATTTGGAACAGGTTCAGGTGAACACAGAAACTAACCTGTAAGAAAAAATTAGAGGGAGAAGAATTAAGAAAGAGTAAAGCAAACATTGATCAGATAGGGAGTTTGGGGGGATGAGGAAAAGGCAGCCAGCCCCATCTACCATGTCTGATTAATGTTGGAGAATATGCTTTAAGATCTAATTGTATGTGGACTTCTGTTTATTTTTTTAATTTGTTTGTATTTTTGTTATTACGTGCTGTTTTGTTTTGTTATTAGCGGAAGAACCATTTCCTTGTCCCAGATGTAAGGAAGTGAAGCTAGTCCTTTGGGGATAGAGCAGTGTTTGCAAGGTTTTTGCTATTGTTTTGTAAATACACATACCCAATTTGGGTAACTACAACCTCTCCCACTTCCTGCCCAATTCTGATAGATTTTTCTAGAATATTGTATCTCCAGGAATTGCTATTTTACATGTTTTGTGTATTGAGGTGTTTTTAGGCTTCTTGAATAGTATTCTTATATTACAGATCTTAATTTCCCCCCTTAGTATAGACAAGGTTTTTTCTGTTTTATAACGGAAAGCCAAAAGAAAGGTTTTGTGTTTGTACTTGAGGCCCTATGTTACAGTATGTGATAAGAGAAAGAACACATACCCTCAGGGGAAGGTGAAATTTCAGGGGACAGTCAGGGCTACTTAACAAGCAACTAGCCCACCCCTCCCCACCTTGTGATTCTCCCTCCAAGTTTCTATGTGTCAATGTGTTTGGAGTAACATGCATTATGAATAGAAGCACAGATTTAAAATTTAAAGTCTCAGGAGAAACATTGAGAAAAATGACACAAAAATAGCAAATGAGGAGACCAGCCAGAGCTTTCACAGTTGATAGGGTCTGCATAGTTCCTGCCTCCCTTTGGCTCTCTGCCTTTATTTTGAAGATGGGCCATCCTGAGTCTGTCCCTACTTCTAATTGAAAGGAAAGAATCATGCTGATGCCTTTCTCCTTGGCTGTCAGGGTGCCTTTGGGGAGTTGTCCATTTTGTGCTCTGGGACTTGATCAATAAACACAGATAGCCTCTTTGGAGATTTCCTCACCCTAATTTGGCCATTATCATCCATTAACACCTCCCCTTCAATGAGTTTATCAAATTCATTTCAGTCTCCTGATGGGCTGAAACTCAGATTTGGTCAGCTTTTATAGAAGAAGACTAAGAAGAGTAAGAATGATGACATGAAGTGTCAAACCAACAAAAGACCCATAGTACTGGTGCCTAATGATTTTTGGGTGACTCCATGTGAAAAAAATACCGAAGCTAGTCTTTGTAATTCTCTTTCAATCCTTTAAATTAATCAAAGAGAAATTCAATATTCTTTCCTTTTTCATATTTGCTATTCTTGTTAGCATGTATTAATGGCCAGTGGTACCAGTTTTTGACTTATTAATTTAACCAAAGTAGGATATGTAAGTATTTGAATTTTCCCTCTGAAAGTCTCAGTAAAGCACTGTGGGATTTTAAAAAGAGGGATAATGTGACTAGATGTCCTTTTAGAAAGATGACTCTAGCTGCTTCATTTGAACTTTCCATTTTTAAAAATCCAAATCTTATCACAGTGTTTTGAAACTGGTAAGATCCAAAACAAAATTCTCTTTTCTCCACCCTTCTGCCACTCTCTAATAAAGCACCTTCTCTATCTTCTGCTCTCTTCTCTTAAAGTGTGTGCCAAGAAAGTCCAATCTTAATGCAAAATCATAGTTGCTAGAATGTGACTTCAGGTTACCTCAGCTTTCACTATACCTACCCTTCACCCTGTGCAAAGCTTACTCAGATTCTGTCTTCTTGGCTGGCTGGCATAACCTTCTAAGATTCCTGGGGCAGCTCTAACTTTTCTTTTTCTGTAAATGAAGAAACAGACTGCCCCAAAGTGGTGGAACCTGAGCTCAACCCAATACATTCTCATTTTGGTTGCTCCTTCCAGTATATGACAAGATCATTAAAGGTATAGCAACTGTTGCCCACTTGAGCCTCTGAGCTTTGTGGTTTCTTTCTTCACAGTGGGATTTCCAGTGTCACATGACTGGGGTCTTACAGTATGTGAAGCTTCCTTGATTGGTTTCCCTTAAGGACTGCACTTTGCCCTTCTACCCCTCATCCTCATTAAAGAACAATAGTTAAAAGACAACCTTCATTTTATGTTTATACTTCCAGTGATTTTTCCTACACCTTTTCAGTAGGGTTCAATGGTAATGTCAAACTTGTTCTAATGGCTCTGCCTTGGTCAGGGAAACCTTTCTTCTCAGCATCTCTGCATGTCATTAGAGACTTGGCATTGTAGGGTGCATATTCTTGGCTATTTTCCCCCCTTTACTTCTCCTCTGAGAAGCAGATTATTACTATATTAAATGCCTTGAGAAATACTTAATGTATGCCACAGATTAGCATCTGCAAAACAATCAGTGATGAGGAGAGCTGTTTGAAATGAAATCAGAGCTGAAGCTTACATAGTAAAGAAAAAAATAAGAAGACAAAAAAATGGGCTGACATCTCTCTTTCAGTATGATGGATTAAGATGATTTTAATTATCTCACCTGGTATTTGTTATTTCACTTATTATTGCTTCCTATTATTTCCTTTATAGAGCTAATATGATAGCATAAGGTCTGGTGTTATTGTTTGGATTTT
Organism: Plecotus auritus; assembly: GCF_963455305.1. NCBI lineage: Eukaryota > Metazoa > Chordata > Mammalia > Chiroptera > Vespertilionidae > Plecotus > Plecotus auritus. The sequence continues at coordinate 110,133,271 of NC_137770.1, read as the reverse complement.
TCCCTTTAGGAGAGTTGAAGAGCCCCAGGTTAAAAAATAAAAATCACAGTTCAAAATGTTCCTAAGTGTGTGATGACAAGAGCAGTCATGTTCAGATGCCAATAACAACTAAAGAGTTAGGATTGAACATCTCACACTTTTTTTGAATAAATTAAATGGGTTTCTAATGTGATCTGGATGTGAAAAGATGTAGTTATTGAGGGACCTGTGCATTGTCATGGGATATAATCTCAGATCCACCCTGCAGACCAGGCCAGCCACACAAACAAAATGGCCTGTTTGGGGACATGGCAGTTTCTTTTGTTGACTAAAATATATACATGCACCAGCACAGAGAGATAATTTCTGCCTCTTGGCCTTTATACTAAGATTATGGCTGCTATCAGTTTAATTACTTGATGTTTTATTTTCTCAGGAAATGTTAATGAAAGAGAGAGGGCCTCATCTTCCCCAGTTGCTTGTGAGGAGTGGATTTCTTGTGATATCCTGAGAAAATGAATTTTCTGAGACTTGCATGGGAGATATAGTAGGAAGTTTTATTTGCATGGAATTACACCCCTGGATTTCCAAAGTCCCATTTCCCTTTTTCCTGCCCTAGAAGAGGTATAGCTGGGGCTTTCGAAGAGCTAAAATTAGAGCCAGTGTCCACAGTTTTCTTTCCATGTTGGAGCAGTGTCCAGTCTGGCATCAGCCTAGTTTAATATATGTTTTCCCCACTGCACTCTATTAGTCCATTTCATGTGGGCCATACGGGTGAATGCAAGGAAGCAGGAGCTAAAGAGTTCCTGAGCCAAGAGTCACAAGCCAAGATCAACAAGGGAGTAAACTTCCTTGTTTAAGAGATTGTGTATTCCCAAATTTCCCTGTGTTTGTAATGGCCAACCCATGGTTCCCCGGACTTGACTGATAGGCAAGTATCTTCCCTAGTCACCCTAACTTCATTGGGCATGTGTCTATATTCTCTTTGGTGGATCCCTTCCCCCAGTATTTTGCAGGGAATATGTTGGTGGTTCCCTGGGGAGTGCAAAGTTGCAGCGTCCTGGTGAAGCTGCTCACATGATATACCTATAATGTCTGGCTTTCCCTTTTTACTCCTTTTCTATTATTAATAACTAGCTAATTACAACAGTGTCAGAACTGTTAGATGTGATTGGTATAAGGGAAGAGATTTTCCATAAGTCTTCATTTCTCTCAGTTGCTGAATACCTGAAAATTCTCTTGTGGTAAAGACCCACACAGCAGCCTTAAGCATGGACTATATTAAGGGAAAACTTGAGGAAGAAGAGAATGCATAACATATTACAAAGGAGAGCCAATCCAGAAAACTGTAAATCATTATTTGAAACCCTGGGGGCAGAGGCATAAAGTAACACAAGAGAAATGGAGACACCTTGCATTTGCCTTGGGGCTGATTCTGACAGGCAAGGACAACAGCCCTTCCCTGACATTTAGGGGAAGAAAACAGGACCAGTATGAAGCCATGCAGACCATCTGGAGAGAGGAAATCCAGAGTGACCTGGCCCTACTATTGAATTCTCAGTCAGTCTGCTAGATGGGATTCTCTCAGTTGCTGCTTTTATTCAGAATCTATGAGCACAGAAAGAAAAGGTAGTGGCAGAAAGTGAAAAATGTACCAGACTCTGATAAGTGTGGACTAGGGTGGTAGTGATGGCTCTCACCCTGGTCCTGACTCCAGAGATCTAAGAGCAGCCAGAAAACAGGACAGCTTCCTTGAGGGGCAAGTCATGTAACCAGTGGCTGAGACACATTCCCAAAGGTCTGCACATGTAGAGTGTCCTGGCTGACAAAATGATTGTAGTTGAAAATAGGACACCCCCATTCCAGCTGTCCCAGAGCTCCCCACACAGTCAGGGAGCACTCAGAGGGATGCACAAATCTCTCCTTTTGGAAACATCAAAGGAAAATCAAAGAAATCACTTCCAATCTGATCTTGATAAGTGAATGTCCCTCTGAGCAGGATAAGCAAAGGACAAACACATTTGTGCCTACATAAAATGACTTTTGGAAAAGTAAGATCTGATCCACTGAGCCAAACGATCTTTACAGGCTATAATCAGTAAAACCAAATTTCACAGCAAATGGGACACTTACTATCCTTGCCCAGCTCAAGGGAGCTGTGTGTGGACATGGTATGGAAGGAAGAAGAAAATTTGACCCTGCAAAAATGTTCACCTCTTTCTGTGTAGCCTCATGGACAGTTTGATTTTGTTTTCTCAGGCATTGTTTGTATGCTGTCCTACTAGTCAGGATGAGCCAACTGAGTAGCTCCTGGAACCTGGATAACTTTTCACTTCCAGCTAAAGTCAGGGCTGTGCAGATTTGGCCAGCTGCTGTAAGCATGTCTAGGTGCATCCCTATTATCTAGGTGAACAAAGGTACACTCTGTGCATCAATAAAATGGAGATCATGGGAGTGGTCATGATCAGATTAGTCTCCAGAGATAATTTACAGTAAATTCAATGCTATTAAATCCCAATGGTGAACATCTAAAAAACTGCATGGGCTCTGTCCAGAAGAAAAAGAAATCAAGGTTGTTTAGCAAGCTATTGGAAGCAAAAAGAAACTGGTGTTTATAAGAAGCTACACAATTTAAGGACTCTCAATATGGGCTTTTTAAAGATATAGCATTATTTCTCTCTAAATCTTCTACAAATTACAAACATTTTCAACTAGAGTGAGAAAACATCTTATTTTTCAGTAGAATCCCCTTGCCTTGGATTTCTGAGTATTAGCATCAGACCATCCATAGTATACTGCCAGCACAGCGACCTTACCACTCCTGGGTGTGTAGGCGTAGACACTTGACTCTTGCTCTGGCTGGAGCTGTAGTGAGGAAGCAAACCTCATTTAATATCTTGGATAATAGCATGTCCCACCTCTGAGGGTGCCTCTCAGGAAAAAAACTCCCACTACTGTATACAGAGGCCATCAGCCCACCTTGACAGCTGTACACAATAGAAAATTTTTCTTTCCACTAAGCCCTCATTGGCTTTACTGTGCCTCCCACCTCTTCACAAAGGAGTCATGAATTTTAAAATGTCTTTGCCCTGCAGCAGAAAGCATTCAGATATAAATACTTTATTTGCCAAATTCATATAAAAGGTTGATGTGTATTCTTGAGCAACAATAAGAACAGTGTGTTGCATATATGCATACTCATATGAACATAGCTTGAGTCAATCCCAGCATATGAAATTGCTAATTTTGTAGGTCACAAATGATTGACAATTGGCAACTTTACATAATTTAACCTATAACATAATGGTTAAGAATGTGGACTTTGGAGCTTGTTCAGCCATTTACTAGCCATGATCCTTGGCAAGTTACTGACTATTCTGCCTTTCTTTCGTCATCTAAATAGTATTTATCTCATAATTATAATCTCATTTTCATAGCATTTGTGAAAAATGAATGAGTTTATACATGTAAAGCATTTAGCATTTAGAAGAGTTCTTGGAATATAGAGATCATTATTTATTTCCTTTTCATATGATTTTGCAGGGCCCTATTATATATGTTACCCTAGAGGACATAGTCTATGTGGGTGGGGTGGACAGCTACAAGAGGGACATTTGTCAAGGGCTTCATGTTCAAAAATTGCTTCAATGTAACTTTTGGACTATAACTCCAAATGAAGGTAAACATGCAGTCACATGGACACACTGACAAGATTTATAAATTACTAATGATTCATAAGTTATCAATTATTAACATATAAATTTATCACAATATTTAGAGATTTTTCTGGCAATCTTTATTTTTAAATATACTTATAACCTCATAAAAACATACAGTTGACTCAAGCTTCTTAATCTGTGAGAGTCTGCAGAGAAGGTAACAGTTAAAAAACACTAACTTGGAAAAAGATGGCGGCTGGCAGGACGGAGGAGAGGGAGAGGAAGTGAGTGAGTGAGGGTATGAAAGGAGAGTGTGTGGATGTGCGTGGTGTGTGTTTGAGTGCATGAGGGAAAGTTAAATCTCGCAGGAGCAGCAGGGGCTGGCAGACAGGCTCTCCTTGACAAGGAGAGACTACCACCGCTGTGGGCAATCCCCGGACGATGGGACTCCAGCATGGAGCCCACGCCATCTTGAAGGGGAGAATGGCCTTTTTTAGGAACTCATCAACACCACCAACCAGACAGGCCTTGGAACTGCCCCGTGACCCAGCAGCCACTCCAGCCAAAATCCTACTACCCCAGCTGCAGACCCACGGACCCTGGAACCTCCACCTCCAAAGGTGCACCGCTTGGCAGCAGTAAGTGCAACCTCCCCCTCCCCAGCGGCAGAATTCTGGATTCGTGAGGATCCGGATTCGCTTGTTTCCAGTGGGATTCGCGCATTTCCAGCTGCGCAGGGCACTCCACTCCTTAGGCAGTGCTTGGTAGCCACTGAGAGCCCCCGAGGGTGTGATTCTGCACAGACAAGGGTATGCAGCCCCACAGTAGAAATTCTGAATTCCCTCTTCCTGGATAACTGCCCACATTCACCCCAGCAGCTCAATCACAGTACCAGGACCCCTCAGAGTGCATCAAAACTCTGTGCCCAGGAAAGCGCACCTCCACAGAGGCAAAGTTCCAACAGGCAGGCACCATGAGCCCATGTACCCACAGGGCACTAGTGGGAGCCACTGTGAGCTCTCCCTGGCTGCGATCTTGAACAAGCGTGGATGCACTCCCTCCTAGCAGTAGCAGTTTTGAATTCACTTATCCTGGATACCGGCCCACAGGCACCTCAATTGCATGGCTACACTTCCATGGCCCTTCAGAGTTCTTCAGTGTGCCTCGCTGGCAAACGTACCGCGGGTACTCCTGTGAGCCGCCACTGGGAGTAAACACCTATCCACCACAGGTGCAACAGCAAAAGCTGGATCTGCCCACTCCAATACTGCAGAACTCTGGGCACCACAGTCACGCCTTTCCAGAGAGCAGGCCCCCTGAGCCCCATCACCCCAACAGATGGTTCCTGGGTGCCACTGTGAATCCCTGCTGGGCACACGTGATTTCAATTAAGGGTGCAAGACAGCAAAATTTGGGACACTCCCCTCCACGCGGCTGACTTCTAGACACCGCAGTTGTGCCTCTCAAGCTAGCAGGCCTACATCAAGAGAACCCAAATAGCTCAAGTAGGGAGTTACACTAGATTAACAAACCCAGGAGAAATGAGAGATTACACCAGTAGCACCATCCCCAAAAGAACCTGGGTAGCAAAGCAATTGGATCTACAATTAAAACATTACAGGAAAACATGGGGAGACAAAAAGGCAATCCCCAAAGGAAAGAAAAAGAGGAACCACCAGAAAGGGAGTTAAATGAATTCGAGGCTAGCAGTTTATCAGAGATAGAATTCAGAGTAATGGTTATAAGGATGTTTAAATGGATGGATGACAAATATTCACAACTCAATGACAAATACACATAACTCAATGAGAACTATAAGGAACTGAATGAGAATGTCACCAACATGAAAAGAAACCAAGAGGAGATGAAGAAGGACATAGCTGCAATAAAGAACACAATGGAGGGCCTACACAGTAGACTAGAAGAGGCTGAGGACCGCATCAGCGAATTAGAAGAAAAGGTAGGAAAAAACACACAAACACAGCAGCAACTGGAAAGAAGACTTAAAAAGCAAGAGGAGCGCCTAAGGGAGCTTTGGGACAACACAAAACGAAACAACATTCGCTTAATAGGGATACCAGAAGGAGAGGAAGAGAAGCAAGGAATAGAAAACCTGTTTGAAGAAATAATGACAGAAAACTTCCCTGATATTGGCAAGAAAAAAAATATGCAAGTCTAAGAAGTACATAGAGTCCCAAACAAGTTGAACCCCAAAAGACCGACACATCATAATTAGATTGGTGAACACCAATGACAAAGTAAGAATCTTAAAGGCTACCAGAGAGAGACAGAAAGTTACTTACAAGGGGTCTCCTATCAGAATATCAACTGATTTCTCAGCAGAAACACACCAGGCCAGAAGGGAATGGGATGAAATATACAAAGTGATGCAAAGCAAGGGACTGAATCCAAGAATACTATACCCAACAAGGCTATCACTCAAAATTGAAGGTGGAATCAGGAGCTTCACAGACAAAAAAGGGCTAAGAGAGTTGATCACTACCAAGCCAGCAATGCAAGATATACTAAAGGAACTGTTGTAAAAAGAAGAAAGAGAAAGGCAAAAAGAAACACAAACACTAAGGAAAAATATGACAACAAACAAGTACTTGTCAATAATAACATTAAAAGTAAATGAATTAAATGCACCAATCAAAAGACATAGGGTAGCTGAATGGATAAGAAAACATGACCCATATATTTGCTGTCTACAGGAGACCCACCTCAGAGCAAAGGATTCACACAGACTGAGAGCAAAGGGATGGAAAAACATTTTTCAGGAAAATGGAAATGAGAAAAAAGCTGGGATTGCGATACTTATATCTGATATAATAGACTTCAAAGTAAAGGCCATAATAAGAGATAAGGAAAGCCACTACATAATACTAAAGGGAGCAATTGAACAAGAAGATATAACTCTGGTAAACATATATGCACCCAATGCAGGAGCACCCAAATACATAAAAAATCTCCTGGAAGATATCAAGGGAGAGATCAACAACAATACCATCATAGTAGGAGACTTTAATACACCACTGACATCACTGGATAAATCCTCTAGACAAAAAATCAGCAAAGAAACTGCAATTCTAAATGATGCACTAGATCAGATGGACCTAATTGACATCTTCAGAGCATTTCACCCCAAAGCCATGGAATATATGTTCTTCTCAAGTGCACATGGGACATTTTCAAAAATAGACCAAATACTGGGTCACAAGCAAAGTCTCCCCCAATTCAAAAAGATTGAAGTCATATCAAGAATTTTCTCAGACCACAATGGTATAATATTAGAAATAAACTACAATAAAAACATTCCAAAAAATTCAAACATTTGGAAGCTGAATAGCATGCTACTAAACAATGATTGGGTTATCAATGAGATCAAAGAAGAAATTAAAAACATCCTGGAGACTAATGACAATAAAAACACAACATTGCAAATCCTATGGGACACAATGAAAGCAGTCCTGAGAGGGAAGTTTAAAGCTCTACAGGCCTACCTCAAAAAAACAAGAAAAAATGATAATAAATCATCTAATTCAACAACTCAAAGAATTAGAAAGAGAGCAACAAGAAAAGCCCACAGTGAGCAGAAGGAAGGAAATAATAAAGATCAGAGCAGAGATAAACGACCTAGAGACCAAAGAAACAATACAAAAGATCAACAAAACCAAGAGCTGGTTCTTTGAAAGGATAAACAAGATTGATGAACCTCTAGCCAGGCTCACCAAGAAGCAAAGAGAGAGGACCCAAATAAACAAAATCAGAAATGAAAGAGGTGAAATAACAACAGACCCCACAGAAATACAAAGGATTGTTAAAAAATACTATGAACAACTCTATTCTAACAATCTAGACAACCTGGAGGAAATGGACACATTCCTAGAAAAATACAACCTTCCAAAACTTACCTAGGAAGATTCTAAACATCTCAATAGGCTGATAACTATGGAAGAAATTGAAGCAGTCATCAAAAAGCTTCCAGCAAACAACAGCCCGGGGCCAGACGGCTTCACATGGGAGTTTTACCAAACATTCAAGGAAGAACTAAAACCTATCCTCCTCAGACTATTCCAGAAAATTCAAGAGGAAGGAACACTTCCAAGCTCCTTCTATGAAGCCAGCATCACCCTAATACCAAAACCAGAAAAAGACAACACAATGAAAGAGAATTACAGGCCAATATCCCTCATGACATAGATGCCAAAATCCTCAACAAAATTCTAGCAAATCAAATCCAGCAGTACATCAGAAAGATAATACACCATGACCAAGTAGGATTTATCCCGGGGATGCAAGGATGGTACAATATTCACAAATCAATAAACGTGATGCATCACATAAACAAATTGAGAGATAAAAATCATATAGTCATATCAATTGATGCAGAAAAAGCATTTGACAAAATCCAACATCCTTTCTTGATAAAAACTCTCAGCAAGGTGGGAATAGAAGGATCATACCTCAACATAATAAAAGCCATATATGACAAACCTACAGCCAACATCATACTCAATGGGCAAAACCTAAAACCATTTCCCCTAAGAACAGGAACAAGACAGGGATGCCCACTCTCATCAATCCTGTTCAACACAGTGCTGGAAGTACTAGCCATTGTGATCAGACAAGAAGAAGAAATAAAAAGCATCCAAATTGGAAAAGAAGAAGTAAAACTGTCCTTATTTGCAGAAGACATGATACTGTACATAGAAAATCCTAAAGACTCCATCAAAAAACTAATAGACTTAATAAATGAATTCGGCAATGTAGCAGGATACAAAATTAATGCAAAGAAATCTATGGCATTTCTATACACCAATAACAAACTTACAGAAAGAGACACTAAAAAAGCAATCCCATTTACCATCACACCAAAAAAATTAAGATACCTAGGAATAAACTTAACTAAGGAGGTAAAAGACTTATACATGGAAAACTACATGACACTGAAAAAAGAGATAGAGGAAGAAATAAACAGATGGAAGAACATACCATGTTCATGGATTGGTAGAATCAACATCATCAAAATGTCCATACTACCCAAAGCAATCTATAAATTCAATGCACTTCCCATTAAAATACCAATGGCATATTTCACAGACCTAGAACAAACCTTCAAAAAATTCATCTGGAATAAAAAGAGACCCCAAATAGCTGTAGCAATCCTGAGAAAGAAGAACAAAGTAGGTGGGATCTCAATACCAGATATCAAGTTGTATTACAAAGCCACTGTTCTTAAAACAGCCTGGTACTGGCACAAGAACAGAAGTATAGATCATTGGAATATAATAGAGAACCCATATATTGACCCAAACCACTATGCCCAATTAATATTTGACAAAGGAGGCATGAACATACAATGGAGTCAAGACAGTCTCTTCAACAAATGGTGTTGGAAAAATTGGACAGATACATGCAAAAAAATGAAACTAGATCACCAACTTTCACCATACACAAAAATAAACTCAAAATGGATTAAAGATTTAAACACAAGATGGGAAAGCATAAAAATACTAGAGGAATCCAGAGGCAGAAAAATCTTAGACATATTCCGAAGGAACTTCTTCACTGATACTGCTCTTAGGGCAATGGAAAATAAAGAGAAAATAAACAAATGGGACTACATCAAAATGAAAAGCTTTTGCACAGCAAAGGAAACCATCAATAAAACAACAAGAAAGTCCACTGCATGGGATAACATATTTGCCAATGATATCAACGATAAGGGTCTAATCTCCAACATTTACAGAGAACGCATACAACTTAACAAAAAGAAGATAAACAACCCAATCAAAAAATGGGCAACTGATCTAAATAGACACTTTTCAAAAGAAGACAGAAGGAAGGCCAAGAGACATATGAAAACCTGCTCAAAGTCACTAATCATCAGAGAGATGCAAATCAAAACAACAATATGGTACCATCTTACACCTGTCAGAATGGCTATCATCAACAAATCAACAAACAACAAGTGTTGGCGACGATGCGGAGAAAAAGAAACTCTTTTGCACTGCTGGTGGGAATGCAGACTGGTGCAGCCACTGTGGAGAACAGTATGGAGTTTCCTCAAACACTAAAAATGGAACTCCCATTTGACCCAGTGATCCCACTTCTAGGAATATATCCCAAGAAACTAGAAACATGAATCAGAAAGGATATATGCACCCCTATGTTCATAGCAGCACAATTCACCATAGCTAAGATTTGGAAACAGCCTAAATGCCCATCAGCAGATGAGTGGATTAAAAATCTGTGGTACATCTACACAATGGAATACTACGCCATGGTAAAAAAGAAGGAGTTCCTACCATTTGCAACAACATGGATGGAGATGGAGAGCATTATGCTAAGTGAAATAAGCCAGGCAGAGAAATATAAATATCACATGATCTCACTCATTTGTATATAATGAACGGCATAGACTGATGAACAGGAACAGATCCAGAGACTGAGAAACGTCGATCAGAAACTCAAACCTCAGGGAAGGAGGGGGTCGGTGGAAGTAAGGGGTAGAGATCAACCAAGGGACTTGTGTGCATGCATATGAGCCTAATCAATGGACGCAGACAACTGGGGGGTGGGGCATGAGTGGGGGGTGGAGGGTATTGGGGGAATAAGTACACATATGTAAAAAAAAATAATAAAAATAATAAAAAAATAAAAATAAAAAAAAATAGAAAAGAAATTGTGAGGTAACCAGAACCTCAAGAACTCCTGAGAATGTCTTTCTTGCCATGCTAGCAGTCATCAGCTGTACGGTTATATTACCTGGGGATAATGGGGAAGTATTTTGGACTTATGTTCCTGACCCTTCATGGGTAAGAGCCCTTATGTGGGCTGATCCCCCGCTTAATGTAGTCACCAATAATACCAAACACCTTGGTCATCCAGGAGGACCATGGGTGGGTCAAGGAAATATAACTATACAGGGGTCACCACCCAGCTTCCTTTTTGTATCACACAAAATCAAACCACTGCTCCTTTATGTGTAAAATTAAAGAGAGGTTTCTGGCTTGCGTGGACACCACAGGAAGGGAATATCACTACTTGCTCCTGGGAGAGGTGCAGAAAATGTAACTAAGACCTTGTCTATACAAAAATAAATTGACAGCCAGTTTGAAATGTAATTGCCATGGCCAGAGCAAAGAATATCCTAACATGATATTATTCTACAATGTCATTATAATTTTTCCCAGATTTGTATTAACCCCATTACCTATAATATTACCTCGCACCCTTGGGAATCAATAAAAAAAATCATCTTTTTGGTGCTTGGAGACAAAGGTAACACATCTCTTGATATTTTAGAATTACAACAGCATAATGTACAATTATCCCAAACAAACTTACAAACTAATTCTTTGAATGTCTGGCAGCAATTTAAAAAGGACATGAAAGAATTTAATCCCTTTCACTATGTAGAGGGGCCCCTGGGAAGGCACCTGAGCATTCTATATTTGCCCCTCTTGCCCTTTTGGCCAAGAGGGACCCTCTTCTCACAATCCAATTGCCCACAGCTCTTGCCTGTGCTTTCTGTTCATGCTGAGGTTGAAGCCTCGTGGTGGCTGGTACCATGGATCTGTCTCTCGCCCAGTGGGGTGAGCTGGGCCTTCCCTGCAGAAGAAACTTGGGTTCCTCAAGATATCTGATTAGTGCTGGGGCCCTGCCAGCAGGCGAGGGGATTCCAAGGCAGGTGCTGGGTGTGGAGGCCACGGGGGCATAGGCCACCAAGGAGACAGAACTGAACCTCACATCACCCTGCTTGGCCCCGGAGGATGGCTGGTTAGCCAGAGACGGGTAAGATTCCTCAGGGAAGGAACAACCTAAGACAGGCACAGTCGCAGAGGGGCCATCAAGAGAGAACTTGGTGGTCAACAGAGGTGGGGCACAGACTCTCAGCCCCCCAACTTTGCAGGGGCCTGAACCCTCACCCCTTCTGAGGGAGGTCTCCTGCCCCCATAGCTGCTTCACTTCCCATGCCCAGCTCAAATCAGGACCCAGATAACAGACAGAGACTTGGCCGACAGCAGCTGCCCTCTCACTGCAACAAGACTTGTTTGAGTTGTCTTGTACCCATGGTGTGGGGAAGTGGGTTTTTAATATGTAAATCCAACCTAGCACCAGGAATACTCAGGGCCTACTCAAGAAGGCAAATAATCCTTTCCACTAATATTTACAAGGTAAAATAAGATTGTTGTTAGAGTATTAAATTTGACAGTAAAATAGTAGTCAAGTTCTCAGACTAATTTAAATTGTCTAATTGAAATAAGAGAATATTCTAGAAAAATTAATGGTACTGGACAAAAAGCTGTTTTTAAAGTGTTAACTACAATTTTTATTGGTAGTTCATTTCATGCTAGAATTTCATAACATGTAATGAACCTAAAGCAGTCATATTTTAGTGCAAAAAATTAAAATTTAAAAGCTATCAAGACTACATTATAAAATTTCCAAAAGCCTCCTAATATTTAAATCAAAAAACGGGGGATAGTAGAAGAATATCATGTAAGGAAAAATATCCTGTAAGTAAATTGCATCTAGAAAATTTTTACTTTAGAAAATTAACTTTCATTTGTAATGCTAACAGCAAGACACCCATGAAAAACACACATGGTGTAAAAACAAGCCAAAGGAAAATCGTTTGGGCAAAAAATGAAAAAGGATCCCAAGTCAAATTTATAGAAAAGATTCCTTTATTAACTTTTGGTTGAGAATATGTTTGTATATTTTCAGAAAACACCTCCAAGACCATGTGGATTCCTGCAACAGAGAGGAATTGACAGGACTGCTCCAGCCATGAAAACAGAAGAGAAACAGTCCAGAGATGGAAGACACTGACAAGGCCTTGCCATACTAGCAGTCAGCAGCTGTGCATCACTCCAGGTTGCCCAGGACCAAACCAGAGAGGGTCGGACCTGCATTATCACCATTTGTCCACCATCAGGAACTGAAATATCATTGCTGACATGTACACATAAGGACCTGTTTGACATTGAAATTGGGACTCAAAAGAACTGTTGGCCCAGAAAGAAACTCACTACAGACTGATTCATTTGCCTCTCAGCATAACCATTATTGCTTGTCTCATTTTCGGTTCTTATAAGTGTATTTCTAGTATCACATGATCTCACTCATCTAGGGGAAATAATGAACAACATAAACTGAGGAACAAAAACAGACCCGGAGACAGGGAAGCATCGATCAGACTGTCAAACCTCAGAGGGAAGGTAGGGGAGGGTGGGGGTAAGGGGGAGAGATCAACCGAAGGACTTGTATGCATGCATATAAGCCTAACCAGTGGTCACGGACAACAGGGGGGTGGTGGCATGTGTGGGGAGGGGTTTGGGGTGGGAATGGGGGCATGAGGACAAATATGTGATATCTTAATCAATAAAGAAATTAAAAACAAAACATAAAAACAACAACAACACTAACTCTTGCATATTTCTTATGGGGAAATACAAAAGGAGAATATTGTTTAAAGGATAAAGCTAACAGAGTCCTCTCTTGTTAGAACCCTTGATTTCCACAAACAAGTTACCTTTACCTTCAACTTAATGATATGTTCAAGTGTTGGACCAGGGGAAACTGGTCACTGGCACCACTGAGTAGCTTGTATCATTGCCCATGCCAAGAAATGCAACCTTGAACTTATTGCCAATGTTTGTTAAATGCCTCGTTGAGAGAAATAACCTTTAGGAAAAAAAAATAATGGAAGGTCCTATAGTACTCTATGTTCTCTGATATTCTAAAATCTCAAGACAGCTAAAATAAAAAAAATCCCTGCTAATTTACATGGTGTTTTAATGACTGTTCCTAAAATTGCTTTGCTGAATTGCCTATAAAATGGGTCAATATGAGTAATAGTGCAGTGGATGTCTTGATAGTTATGATAGTTGAATTTACTATAATAATATTGTTCTGATGGCAAATTGTTTCTATTTTATGCACAGAGGAAAATTTCTATTTGGTCTTATAATCAAGAACAGTAAATTTTGTAAATGACTAGATTTTCATTTTCAAGATGGCAATTACAAACCTTAGAACCAAATGCATGGTGCATTAAAGGAATCCATTATTCTTAATATTATTCCAGATTCTATTTTATGTCCTCACCATTATTTTATTTTCTCTAAATTTTAAAAACCAGCCTTATTAATAGTAAAATTCAATGAGTTTTGACAAATGTGTAGAGCGTGTAACCACCACCACCCAGAAGGTATACAGAACATTTCCATGGCTCAAAAAAAGGCCCCTAGTGTTCATTTTCCATCAGTCTCTGTTCTCCATTTTCAGGTCTTAGAGACCACTGATCTGCTACGACAGTTTTGCATTTTCTAGAATTTTATATAAATAGAATCATACAGTCTTTTTAAAAAAAAATCTGGCTTCTTTCACTTAGCAAATCATTTTGAGAATTATCTATGTTGTTGTGCATATAACAGCTCATGACTTTCTATTACTAAATAGTAATTCCATTGTGTGAACATACAGATATGCTAAAATATAGATTGATCCAAATCTGGGGCTATTATAAATAAAGCTACTATGGACATTAATTTACAAGCCTTTGTGTGAATATATGTTTTCCATTATCTTTGGGTAAATATGTATGAGTGGGATTATTGGCTCACATGTTAAGTGCATGTCTAATTGTATCAGGAACTGCCAAATCGTTTTCCAAGTTGGTTGTACCATTTTGCATTTCATCAGCAATATATGAGCATTCTGGTGATTTCATATTTTTGGCAATACAAGCTATTGTCAGTCTTTTTCAATTTAGATATTCTAGTGCTTATGTAGTAGCATATTATTATGGTTTTAATTTTTAATTTCCAATGGTTATTGATGTTAAGCATATTTTCATGTTAGTTGTCATTCCTATATCTTCTTTGGTGATGTGTCTGGCCAAAACTTTTTCTCTGCTCATTTTTAAAATTAATCTGTTTGTCTTTTTCTTATTAAATTGTATGAGTTGTTTATATATTCTGCATATGTTCTGTATATATGCTTTGCAAATATTTTATCTTGGTTTGTTTCTTGCCTTTTCATATTCTTAACAATATATTTTTTAAAGTGAAAGTTTTTAATTTTGATAAAGTCTAATTTATAAAATTATTTTGTAGTTCATAATATTTATATTCTATGACATATTTTCCTCACCCATTCTAAAGATTGTTGCATATTCTCTTATAGAAATTTTACAGTTTTTGATTTTACATTTAGATTGATGATCCATTTTGAGTTAATTTTGGTATGTGGTATGAAGTAAGGATCCAAGTTTATTTCTTGCACATCAATATCCAATTGTTCCAGCATCATTTATTGAAAGAAATATCCTTTCCCCATTATCTTTGAATCTTTAATAAATAAAAAAACACAATAGACCATAAATGTATGTATTTATTTCTGGACTCTATGCTATTTCAATGACTTATATGTATATGTGGTTACTGTAGACCAGGCGTCCTCAAACTACGGCCCACGGGCCACATGCGGCCCGCCGAGGACATTTATCCGGCCCACCGGGTGCCGCTGCCTGTCCTGCTTAGCAGCCAACTCGTCCCGGGCCCGCAGTGTGCATAGGAATTTGTTCATAGTTTTTTTTTTAACTATAGTCTGGCCCTCCAACAGTCTGAGGGACAGTGAACTGGCCCCCTGTTTAAAAAGTTTGAGGATCCCTGCGTAGACTTATACTGAATATTAAAATTAGACTGTATAGTCTTCAACTTATTTTCCCAAATTATTTTAGGTGTTCTAAGTCCTTTACATTTTTATGCACATTTTAGAATCAGCTTATCAATTTGTACCAACAAAACAAAACAGAACATTTAATCCTGATGAGATTTTGATTGAAATCACATTGCCTTTCTATGGCAGACATGAAAATATGCCTTCTTAACCTACTGTTATAGAGAGGTTAATTTACCCAGAGACCCAGATGCTGTTCTTGGAAATCTATTGCTTCATTTGGGCCAAGACTATGACTCCCATAGCCTCCTCCCCAGTCAAGGACTGAGTATAGTGGAAAATACTAATGGAGACTCATGTGGGGGAAACATGACAATTCTCTTTGGGTCAATTTAAACTCAAGGAATACTTGCCATCTTTGTTGAAGTTTTCTTAGACTGTATGAAACACTAGGACAATTCATTCAATGTTCTCACTCTCTCCTTCGCTTGGGTTCACACATGCCTCATAGTTTGGCATCACTCCCAGAATTTTTTATTCTTTTCCTAATCTTTTTCTGGAAGGCTTTTCCTTAATAAAATTCTTGAATATTTAACCCTGTCTTCATGTCTGCTTCTCAGACGGTCTGGAATAACACAAATAGTACCACAAGTGGTATGAGAAGACAGGCATTAAGATGGGGACAAGGAATTAGCTCATCTATATCTTGGCAGGTAGAAAGCACATGTTTGGTCCTTGATACAAGACAGTTCAATTGCTAAATATTTCCCTGGTGGTGACCCTTGAAAATGTCTCTGTGGAGGCAAATTCTATTGTGGGTATAATGATATTGCTAGCACTTAAAAAATAAAAGGAAAACAGTGCCGACAAAGACAACCTGATTGGACAGCCAACACTAGGTGTATTGACTCTCTGATGAGAACATTGAGAGATTAGTAGCTGTTAACATGTGCTTAGTGGCCAAATATGAGAATCATAGAACCTTCTATGGTAATGGTTGTAGCAGATAAAGAGGTCCTTATCAAATGTGGCTGAAGGGCAGACATAATCTAAAGGCAAGCTTAGACTTAATTGTGAGAATGGCAGAGTTCCAGAGATATTAAAAAAACTCCTTCAAGGCAGAGAAACCTGGATAGATGTTCTTGATGATTTTGACTCTAGAACACTCCCACCCTTACCTTCTGGGCATGCACATGGGGCCCACCTGTCTCTAGCAGGGGCTAATACTTTCACCAGGCTGAAAGATGCTATAGAATCCTTCTTGCCACAAGTCTAAATAATTAGAACTGGCTCCATCTTCACCTCAGCTGCCAGACAGATAATTAGGGTTAAATCCCAGGATAATCCATCTGTGGTCAGAGTAAGGCTTGGCAAGACAAGAAAAATATTATACACCTAAAAAGTTAAAACAATAACTCCCAATGGGATGAGAACCAGGGAAGTACTCCTGAAGTTAGATTTTGAGTATACTCAATAAAGGATGCCAGAATGTAAAGCTGGATAAGCAAGAATTCATTGATTTTGAGACAGTTTCTCATGATGTAAAATTATCACTCTAGCAAAGACCCAGAAGATGGGACAAACTCATGTTTGTGTGGTATTTAAAAGCCTGGAAGAAATAGTGGCCAACTCTTAGCAAAGGAGAAATGCCTTAACTTTCTGAACAGGTACTAAGGGAAAATTAAAAGCCTAAACATGATTATGTTCCAATACAACTTTATTTACAAAAACAGGCAGTAGACCAGAAGTGGATTTGCTCTACTTTTCAGATCATTGCCCTAGACAGCAAGGTGCTGTTTAATATCTATAATTTCAAAAGAATAAAAAAATAAGAACGAAGAAGTAAAAATCTGAAAGCAGTTACCTCAATAATAAAAAAAAAAAATCACCATTCAACGTTCAATTCTCACATCTGAGCCAATTTTTCAATTCTAGTGCCCTTTGACCTAAGAGATAGCCAGGTCCTTTAGGATTCTGTAACATCATGACAAGTCCATTCTGTGACAGTTCCCTCATTTTCCCCCAAATTGCCTATAGCCATTTATTCAGTTGACTGTGGAAAGAAGAAAAAAACAGAAATTTGAGAACTATGTCTAAGTTGACCTTGATATCCAGAGACTCAAATCATGATGATGATGAAGATGAAGGAACCAGGTAATAATAAAAGGAGTCTTGGCTTAAAATGAGCTAACAGTGGGGCCCTTGGATCCATGGACCTATTTCATGTCACTTTCCAGTTTCTAGTGCATAGTTGAAATAGATACACTTAGCAGTGGAGGAATCCAACATTTATATCCATGGTTTAGAGAGTAAACATTTTTTATCATGAGGAAGGCCAAAAGGAATTTTCTTTTTTTTAAAAAAATATATTTTATTGATTTTTTTTTTTTTTTTTACAGAGAGGAAGGGAGAAAGATAGAGAGTTAGAAACATTGATGAGAGAGAAACATCGATCAGCTGCCTCCTGCACACCCCCTACTAAGGATGTGCCCACAACCAAGGTACATGCCCTTGACTAGAATTGAACCTGGGACCCTTCAGTCCGCAGGCTGACGCTTTATCCAATGAGCCAAACCGGTTAGGGCCCCAAAAAAATTTTATGATACTGTGTGTGGATGTTAGAGATTTTCAACCTAAAAGATGCAGGGTGATGTTCACTATCATATCTCAATTTAATTCACCAGTCTGGCCCCTGCAGAAACCAGATAGATCCTGGAGAATGACTGATAGTACCAAAGACCAAACAGCAGCCTCATTGCAGCTGTTATGGAAATTTTGGTGTTACTAATGGCTCTCTAAATCTGCATGTTCCACAGTCATGGATTCAACCAATTGATGATCAAAAATTAAAATTAAAGGGGAAGGATCCAAGATGGCGGCGTAGGTAAACACCTAAACTGCTGCCTCTCACAACAATTTCAAAACTACAACTAAAAGACAAAACGTCTATCATCCAGAACCACGGGAAAGTTGGCTGAGTGGAAGTTCTACAACTAGAAGGAAAGAGAAAACAGCATTGAGGGGTGCACAAGCGCTGAAAAGCTGAGGTACAGAGGCGCGCGAATCAGGCTGGCGACGGGCGACTGGGAGCGCTGCTTTTTTCAACCCGAAGGGAGACAAGCTCCCGATTACTCCAAACTCCAGTTTCTGGGGAGACGCAGGGGACCCAAACTCCTACGGGGAGAAGCTGAACTGTCTGCCGTGGGGTCAGAAAGTGAGGGAGGCTTGCTTACAGGGCTGCGCACAGGAATAATTATTTATTGTGCTGGGGCGCTAGATGCGGGGACACGGTAGGAGACACAGAGCGGGCTAACTGGCAACCATCACTGTTTGCCACGCCCTAGCCTAGTCACACCCTGAGACCCCGCCCCACACAATCTACAAACCCACCCAAGCTCCAAGCAGCAGCTTTAGCATATGAATGACCTGCCCTATTGCAGCTTAACCTAGCAAACTTGCAGCCTGGGTCAGACAGCTCCAAAACCTCCAAACCCCAAGCAAAGAGGAGAAAACTGTAGTTCTCGCTGTAGCTCCTGCTGGGTGGCCTCAGACAGTAGCTGACCTGCACCCCATTGGAGATCCAGGAGCCAGTGTACCTAGTGGTCAGTGTGAGACACCAGATTTCAACTCCTCACATCCATAAGTGACACATTCAAGAGGCAGACTCAGTGAGCACCAAAGCCCCACTGAAACAAGTCCTGCACCATAAGCGTGTCTCCAGCGCAGCAGTTCTTCCATTATAGACACAGCGGGTCCTCACAGCCAATTGGCCTGGAGGTCAATTCCTCCCAGTGTACCAACAGCAATCAAGGCTTAACTACACCAAGACTTTGCACTCAGCCCACAAAGGGGTGTACCAAAGGCGTCCACCTCAGGTGATTGGGGAGGCTGAGCTACTAGCCCCTATAGGTCACCTACCACACAAAGCCACTCCATCAACACAAGGAAGCAACAAAATGCGGAGACAAAGAAACATGTCACGAATGAAAGAAATGGAGGAAAGCAAACTACTGGACGACATAGAGTTCAGAACCACATTTATAAGGTTACTCAAGAATCTTCTAAAAACCGCTGAGGAACTTAGTGAGACCTTTAAGAATCTTAATGAGAATGCCAAAAAAATGGAAAAGGACCAGTCAGAAATTAAGCATACACTGTCTGAAATAAAGAATATACAGAAACTCAACTGTAGATCAACATACCCCAAGAATCAAACCAAAGATCTGAAATATGAGGAAACAAAAAACACCCAACCAGAAAAACAAAAAGAAAAAATCCAAAAATATGAAGATAATGTAAGGAGCCTCTGGGAAAACTTTAAGCCTACCAACATCCGATATTTTGGGGTGCCAGAAGAAGAGAGAGAGCAAAATATTGGAAACCTATTAGAAGAAATAATGACAGAAAACTTTCCCTACCTGGTGAAAGAAATAGACTTACAAGTTCAGGAAGCACACAGAACCCCATACAAGAGGAATCCAAAGAGGACCACACCAAGACACAACATAATTAAAATGCCAAGTGCAAAAGACAAAGAGAGAATCTTGAAAGCAGCAAGAGAAAAACGGTTAGTTACCTGCAAGGGAGCACCCTTACGACTGTCAGCTGATTTCTCAACAGAAACTATGCAGGCCAGAAGGGAGTGGCAAGAAATATTCAAAGTGATGAACAGCAAGAACCTACAACCAAGATTACTCTACCCAGCAAAGCTATCATTTAGAGTTGAAGGTCAGATAAAGAGCTTCACAGACAAGAAAAATCTAAAGGAGTTCATCACCACCAAACCAGGATTACATGAAATGTTGAAGGGTATTCTTTAAGAAGAGGAAGAAGAAGAAAAAGATAAAGATAAAAATTATGAACAACAAAATGACATCAAATACATACCTACCAACAAGTGAATCTAAAATCAAGTGAATAAAAAATCTGAAGAACAGAATGGACTGGTGAATATAATAGAATCAGGGACATAGAAAGGTAGTGGACTGATAATTCTCAGGAGAAAGGGGGAGTGAGGGGTGCTGAAAGAGATTGGACAAAAATCTTACACCTATTGATGAAGACAGTGGTGGGGGGTAAGGGCATGGGGTGGGGTGGGGAATCAGGTGGAGGGGAGCTATGGGGGGAAAAAAGAGGAACACCTGTAATAATCTGAACAATAAAGATTTATTAAAAAATAAAATTAAAATATGATAAAAATGAAAAGTAACAAATGTTACATTGTTGCTGACAAGTACTAGTGACCATCTTAATGCTACACAAACCACTTTATCATATCACCATCATGGTGCTGGGGCAAGATGAGTAAGTGGCGACAGTACACTGTAGGCCTGGGTACATCACATGTGCTCCAAAAGGTGGGAGAGAAACCCTCTGAAGATTCAATGGGAAATTTAGTGAAGTTTTTAAGGGTCTGTTGGTAAGGGCATGCTGGGATACCTCTTCAAACAAATGCAAATTACAACATCTTGAATCTTTCACAAAGAAGAAACATGGTGTCTAGCAGGTCGCTTTGGGTTCTGGCTGCCACACATTTCACATCTGGGAAACTGGTCCAGTCCATGACACAGTTACCACAGAAGCCTGCCTGCTTTGAACAGTAGCCCAAGCAGGAAAGAGCACTGCATTTGGTCTAGGCCATGGTGTCATCATCGCTGCCACTGGGAGCATGTGATCAAGTATATCCTGGGTTTTGGGAATTGCCCGTGGGACAATACAGTGTGGAGCTCATGACAAGCTCCAGTAGGAGAATCATAACACAGGTCTCTATGATTCTGGAGGTGAGCAAGGCCATTGTTAGCAGAGAATGACATGCCTTGGGAAACTGGGCCCTGCTAGAAATGGAACACTTAACAATGGACCTTTAAGTAACCATAAATCCAGAGCTCACATTATAAGCTGGGTTCTCTCAAAACTTTCAAGTCCTAAATCAATAGAAAATATTTTTAAACTAGAGACCTAGTGAACGAAATTTGTGCATGGGGGTTGGGGGGTGTCCCTCAGCCCAGCCTGCACCCTCTCCAGCCTGCACCCTCTCCAATCCAGGACTGCTGGCTCCCAACTGCTCGCCTGCCTGCCTACCTGATTGACCCTAACTGCTTCTGCCTGCCAGCCTGATAACCCCCTAACCACTTCCCTGCCAGACTGGTTGATACATAACTGCTCCCCTGCCAGCCCGATTGCCCCTAACTGCCTCCCCTGCCAGCCTGGTCACCCCTAACTGCCTTCCCCTACCAGCCTGGTTGCCCCTGACTGCCCTCCCCTGCAGGCCTGGTCACCCCCAACTGCCCTCCCCTGCAGGTCTGGTCACCCTCAACTGCCCTCCCCTGCAGGTCTGGTCACCCTCAACTGACCTCCCCTGCAGGCCTGGTCCCCCCAACTTCCCTCCCTTGAAAGCCTGGGTCCCCCCAAACTGTCCTCCCCTGCAGGCCTGGTCACCCCCAACTGTGCTCCTCTGCCAGCCTGGTCACCCCTAACTGTCCTCCCATTGGCCTGGTTGTCCCCAACTGCCCTCCCTTGCAGGCCTGGTCCCTCCCAACTGCCCTCCCCTGCAGGCCTGGTCACCCCTAACTGCCCTCCCCTGCTGGCCTGATCACCCACAACTGCCCTCCCCTGCCAGTTATCTTGTGGTGGCCATCTTGTGTCTACATGGGGGTGGCCATCTTTGATCACATGAGGGCGGCCATCTTGTGTGTTGGAGTGATGGTCAATTTGCATATTACCTCTTTATTATATAGGATACCTCACATTAAATGTTGTGGCCTATCACATTGAATTCTCACTTCCAAAGCCTACCTCACTACTGCTGGCTTTAAATGACCAACTTGTCAGCAACAGATCCCAGCTTCAAGCCTCTGACATGACACAGAGAGACCAACAGGTCCTGTGGTGAGAAGTGAACTTTTCCTATCTTGGCAGGGCTAGAGTTTTATCCTCATAGGAGTAGATACCTACCTGCTGTAGGTATGGATGCTGCCTACAGAGTCTCAGCTGTTTAAGCACCTCTCAAAGGCTCATGCTGGCTGCTGTATGGATAATGGACTACACTCAGCAAGGTTGAAAGCTAGGAGACTATTTAGAGGGACGTGTCAGTAGCTCAGATAAGAGTTGATAAGAAATGATGGTTGTTTGGCAGTGGAGTTGATAGGATTCAACTTTAAATAAATAATTGAAAGATAAACAGTATATTAAGATAAAAGGTAACTTTCTTCTATGTAAGGCCTATGTTTCTATGTTTTAATAGACAATATGTTCTCCTTGATTATCTTCTGACTCAATGAATCCTTTGATAAAATTGCAAACAACGTTTTAGGGTTCAACAGTCACAAAGAGAACAGGCAAATATCTAGTGACTATATGCCCAGAAAGGGTGTTACTTTTGGCAAATTGAACTAGAATAATTTCCAAAGTAGTATTTATTCTTTTTAAAATTATGCATAACAACAACTGGGTGAACTGACTTCTCTAATCCATGCACTAATGTGTAGGTAGGTTTATAATTTAGAGCAATCACTCAGGAAATCCTGAAATTAATATTTTTTCAGAAGTGTTGACTCATCCCCTCACACTTTCTGAATATATCAATTTAACACACCAATTAGTAATTCTAAATTGCCTTCTAAATTCTGCAGGTGATTTTCTAATGAAATGCTACTTTGCCAATTCTAGTGATGTCCTTTAGAATGTGATTTTGTACTGAAAATAGCTTTTATTTTGTTTTTGATAAAAATAGTAACTATTAGCAAAGGTCCATCCAAGTGAGTGTTTCCTAGATAGACCACTGTGACTCCAACACAGTCTACTACTCTGTGAGATTTCCATTCACATATGGCATTCATACACATACACCTTTCCCATTTGTAGAAAGCAAATTCTTGGCACAGGTTAGTTTACGAAATGACAACAACAACAAAATACCCCTTGCTTTTAATCATCAATACACAATTTTCTAGAAACATGCATAAGATGTATTATAACATATACAAGGCATACAACATAGCATGTATGTATTTAGTAAACCATTTAGTATTTTCCCAAGACATATGAATTTTATGCCATGATTGCTTACTACTCAATGTCAAACATTAATTTCTAATTTTAAACTAATGATTTCAAACCTTGGATAAAAGATGACACTTCTTACTAAGAGCCATTTATATGGTAGATTTTTAAGTAATTTATTATGTTGGATGCATGCAGAAAGCTTCCATTCTGTAGGAGTTTTCTACTAACATGAGATAAAGAGAACAAAGGTAAAGATAACAATTTAGCTTCTCTCCTCATCATTTGTGTATTACCATGGTTTGGGAGCTAGGGATAAACATTTATGATGGGAAGCGAGAGCAAAAGTTTGGGGGAGGGATAGTTATAATGTGGGTGGAAGGCATTTTAATATATTTTATTTTTTAAAATATTTATTGTTTAAAGTATTACATTTGACCCCCTTTTCCCCCCATTGACCTCTTCTAGCCTGGCTCCACTCCCCATTCCTAGCCTTCACCAACCTTTTGTCTGTGTCCATGAGTTATGCATATACAGTATATGCATATAAGTTCTTTGGTTTATCTCTTCCCATCCACCCAACCTCCCCACCTTCCCTTTGAGGTTCTAAAGTCAGTTACATGCTAATATGTCTCTGGATAAATTTTGTTCAACGATTTGTGCATTATTACCACCAAGCCTGCACTGCAAGAAATGCTGAAGGGACTGTTATAAGAATAAATTGAGAGAGAGAAAGAATACAGGTATAAAGAATAAAAATGGCAATAAATAAGTAAATATCAATAATAACCTTAAATGTAAGTTGATTAAGTGTTCTAATGAAAATGCATATGGTAGCTGACTAATGAGCACATTTTCTATGTTTATTGACAATTTAGATTTTTTTGGTAAAGTCCTTGTTCAATTCTTTGTCAACTCCTCTATTGTCTTTTCATTTTGATTTGTAAGAGTGTGGTATCCAGCTTCTAAAATTGCCTCAAATGATCCTTACCTTGTGTACTCATGCCTTGTGTACCTCTCCCTTGAGTATGAGTGTGGACTGAACATACTAGTAGTGACTCACTTCTAATTAATAGACTATGGCTAATGTTATGAAATGTCACCTCTGACATTAGGTTGATAAAAAGACAGTGACTTCTGTCTTGCTGGTCTCTCTCTCTCTCTCCTCTCTCCCCCTGTCTCTCAGACAGCTGCCATGTTGTGAGTTGCCCTATGGAGAAGCCCACTAATATGTCCAGGCTATAGCCCGTAAGCACCTGATGCCTGCAATAGTCATGTGAGTGATATTGGAAACAGATTCTTCCCTAGCCAGGTCTTGAAATGACTCTAACCCCAGCTGATAGCTCAACTGCAATCTCAGGAAAGACTTTGAGTCAGAGACACTCAGCTAAGCCATGCTTGATTCCTGACTCACAGAAACTGTGCGATAACAAATGTTTATTTTAAGCCCCCAAGTTTTGAGGTAATTTGCTTCACAGCAATAGATAAATAATAAAAGGGGTTCTTTATATATCTTGAATATGAGTCCTTTGCCATTTATAAATATTGTAAATATTTTCTTCCACTCTTGGATTTTTTTCTCATTATTGGTTCTTTTGATAAGTATAAGTTCTTATTTTTCATGTCTTTTGATTATTATATTTTTTTTCTGATGAGTGCTATGTTCTATTTAAGAAATTTTAAGAAATCAGTCTTCACTTTCCTAAAGTCATAACTTCAATTACTGCATTTTCAAAAGAAAAAATTATTTATACAAGGATAATATGTTTCCAATAATCTATATATATAAAAGCCTAAGTGACCATCACACTGAACGGATGACTGAACAGGCTGCATGGGGTGACTAGGCCAGCAGGGAAGTTAGTGAGGGACGACCAAATGACTGAGCAGCAGGCTGCCTGAGGATTGGCAGGAGGATTAGTGAGGGATGACTAAACGACTATGCAGCAGGCTGTGTGGGTGATGAGGCCCACAGAAGGGCAGTTGGGGGTGACCAGGCCAGCAGGGGGGCAGTAAGGGGCAACCAGGCCAGTGGGGGGGGCAGTAAGGGGTGACCAGGCCAGCGGGGGGGCAGGGGCAGTTGGGGGCGATCAGGCAGGCAGGGAGGTGAGCAGTTAGGAGCCAGTGGTCCTGGATTGTGAGAGGGATGTCCAACTGCTGGTTTAGGCCCAATTCCCAGGATCGGGCCTAAACTGGCAGTCGAACATCCCCCAAGGGGTCCTGGATTGGAGAGGGTGCAGGCTGGGCTGAGGGGAACCCCCCCCCGTGTATGAATTTCATGCACCAGGCCTCTAATCACATTATAATACATAACATTTATTGAATAATTATTAAGAGAAAGGCAGCATACTAGATGCTTTTTCTACATGATATAATTCAAACTCGCAAGGTACTATGTAACAGAGTATGAGACCTGTATGAGCCTTTCAAAATCCATCAGTTGTTATTTATTTACTGACTACTTTCTGACACAAATTTGTCATTTGGAGTTCTGGTTTGTCTAAAGGATTTTCTGTCTTAATGAGGCATGGGAGAGGTGGCCAGAATGTCTGAAATTAATAAATTTTGCTCCTCAAACATGTCAATATTTTGTTCTGTTCCTTTTTATTTCTGTGCAGTAATTTTGAAGTAGTTTCAGAGTTATAAGTAATAGAAGGTGCACTGGGCTTCAGACATTCTGTCCTCTTGTCCAGGGGTGAGCATTTTGTAGTTATGTGAACTTGAGCAACTCATTTAAGCTCTTTGAGTGTGTTTTGGTGTTTGTGAAGTGACCATTTTTCCTTTCTTGAGCACCCAACATTTTGCCTTTTTTATAGTGCTCTGGTTTTCCCTGGGTAGTGACCTTATTGCCATTGGGTGCAGCATTGGTGACACAAATCAGGAGTACTGCCATCCTACTAGGAAGACAGCTGCATCCCTGCAGACTTAGTCTCCCAGCTCTTCTCCCCACCACAGCATAGCCAAGAAACAGACACATATCCTACACTCTGCTAATCAGAAACTCATTCTGATGATGCAATGGGGTGAAGCAAAATTGGAAATTAACTTGTTTTGGTGTATTCATTCCAGTGCAGTTGACTGACATTCAAATACTCATGTCCTCTTTCCACCTGTACTATGTAGTCACTTGTGAGGACTGAATTACATTAGGTCGCTAAAGCAAGTAGCACAGTGCCTTTCCCTTAGTAATTGTTCAATAAATGCTATGCATCATATTGTGGTTATTAGGAAACACATATTCTAGTCTGGTTAATGAGTTTTTCTTTTGAAAATACAACAAAAATTGTGTAGTTCAATTTTAATCTTCAAAATGTTTATATTTGGCAAAACAGATCAGCTCCTTTGGGTGTCTGATTAATGCTTTAAATCAACCTCTTCATTATAACTTAAGGTCTTGTCTAAGTAACCAAATGTATAGAATGAAAAACTTAACCTAACTTGAAACAGCTGTTGAGAAACTGACTTCCAGGGCACTTGTGTCCATCTGTGCTTTGTTTCTCCTTATAGACTACTAGAGGCCCAGTGCACAAAATTTGTGCACGGGGGGGGGGGTATCCCTCAGCCCAGCCTGCACCCTCTTCAATCTGGGACCCCTCAAGGGATGTCCGATCTGGGATCGAGCCTAAACGGGCAGTCGGACATCCCTCTCACAATCCTGGACTGCTGGCTCCCAACTGCCCGCCTACCTGCCTTCCTGATTGCCCCTAACCGCTTCTGCCTGCCAGCCTGATCACCCCCTAACCACTCCCCTGTCAGCCTGTTTGCCCTTAACTGCCCTCCCCTGCTGGCCTGGTACCCCCCAACTGCCCTTCCCTGCAGGCCCGGTCACCCCCAATTTCCCTCTTCTGCCAGCCTAGTCACCCCTAACTGCCCTCCCCTGCAGGCTTAATTGCCCCCAACTGCCCTCCCTTGCAGGCCTGGTCCCTCCCAACTGCCCTCCCCTGCTGGCCTGATCGCCCACAACTGCCCTCCCTTGTAGGCCTGGTCCCTTCCAACTGCCCTCCCCTGCTGGCCATTTTGTGGTGGCCATCTTGTGTCCACATGGGGGCAGGATTTTTTACCACATGGGGGCAGCCATCTTGTGTGTTGGAGTGATAGAATAGAGGCCTGGTGCATGGGTGGGGGCCAGCTGGTTTGCCCTGAAGGGTGTCCCGGATCAGGGTGGGGGTTCCCTTGGGGTATGGGGTGGCCTGGGCGAGGGGCCTGTGGTGGTTTGCAGGCTGGCCACGCCCCCCGGCGACCCAAGCAGAGGCCCTGGTATCTGGGGTTTATTTATCTTCTATAATTGAAACTTTGTAGCCTTGAATGGAGGCCTCGGCCAGCCAGGGTGTGCGGAAAGCTTGGCTTACTCCATCGCTGGGGCAACCCAAGCCTCCTGCTCTCTCCAGCTCCGTGGCTGCTGCCATTTTTGTTGGGATTTATTTATCTTCTATAATTGAAACTTTGTAGCCTTGTGTGGAGGCCTGGGCCCACCAGGGTGTGTGGATAGCTTGGCTTCCTCCATTACCGGGGAAACCCAAGCCTCCTGCTCGCTCCGTGGTTGCAGCCATCTTGGTTGGGGTTAATTTGCATACTTGCTCCTGATTGGCTGGTGGGCGTGGCTTGTGGGTGTAGCGGAGTGATGGTTAATTGGCATAGGATGGCATCTAGTGCCTGCTAACAATTGGACAGATTCATGTCTAATTATTGAATCTTCTCATTCTGAATATCTTGTTGAATGTAGGTGTTCACCTCTTTGACATAAATCTTTTTATTCTTTGAATGGAGCAAAATTTGAGATATCAAGTTGTTTATATGTATGCTTGAGTATAACACTTTTGGGGTCAAAAGTATCTCAGAACAATTGTCTTTATCCTCACCTTTCTTTTCTAAAAGTGTTTGGGGTGGGGTTGGGGAGAAGAGGACAGTCACTGAAGAAGATTGAAGGCCCTGGAGGTAGCATGAAGAGGGGAAGTGAGGCTAAGACAAAAAGAAAGCCCCTGATCCTCATAACTAACAGGGCCTGTGACAGCCCACAATCTCCTGTCTGTGTCCTATC
Source organism: Plecotus auritus (assembly GCF_963455305.1). Classification (NCBI taxonomy): domain Eukaryota; kingdom Metazoa; phylum Chordata; class Mammalia; order Chiroptera; family Vespertilionidae; genus Plecotus; species Plecotus auritus. The sequence continues at coordinate 110,104,900 of NC_137770.1, read as the reverse complement.
TCCTCCTGGGACTCCTCCTAATCCAGGGCTTCCAGGACAGTGCACCAAATCATCTAGGCCTGCAGGTCCATCAGCACTGGCAGACCCTGGGGAGGAGATGGAGGGACAACCTGCAGACAGGACAGAGGAAGAGCTGGAGCTGCAGCAGGTGACCTGGGAGGGAACTTGGGAAGTCCAGGTGCCCTCTGAGCTCCTGCTTATGAATTAAGAGACTGCTTATGAATTAAGGCTGTCTCTAAATATTTTGGAATAAAACACCAAAAAGAACATAACAAAATGCAATCTTTTGCTGGAGCAATAACTCTGTTACTTACTCTTTTGTATGAAGCATGATGAAATCACAAGCAGTACCTCACATCTCTACAGAAAATACCTCATCTCCAAGCTTGTTTTGAAACTCAAGGCTTGGCTTTGGCCCAGCTGAAGGAAATCCCAACTTCCAAATTTTTCTTGGAGCAAAGCAGCTCAGCAATGGCTACACAGAGCCCTTGTGTGCATACCTCAGGCCAGGAGGGGAGCAGCGGTCCAAGCTGGCTCAGTGCCTTCCTGATTGTCCACCACCACAGACCCCTGCTGTCCCCTTTGGGGCTGTGGCTCCCCGAGACCTGACCTTTGATACTCTCTCCATAAGTATTTCTATCTAGATGTAGACATGTATCTTTCCCCTCTAGAAGCAGAAGCTCATAAAACCCTTTAGAAGGTAATAAAAGATAAAGTTAGGAATTTATTTTAGGAAAATGGTGAAGACTCTGAAGTGCATAAAACAAACTTCCCCAAAGAGCAATTGCTAATGTGTAGAAATCAATGTTCTGTGTCTCAGGTTCATTACAATCCGATGGCACATTGGCTTGGCAGGAATAGTAGCCAACCCCTCCCCGCAAGCCCTTCCACTTCTCCAGCTTGAATGCTGAACTCAGATATCTGAAGGCCAAGCCTCATGTGGATGAAATTGCTCTGCTGCACTTTCATTTCCTCCTAGAACCTTCTTCCTAATCTTCTTTCCAGAAACCCCTCTGGTTATACCTCTATTTCCTTACTTGGCAGTGTATTTGTGTTGCAACTACCCTGGTCACTATGAGTTCAGCTCTGATTCTTGGCTCAGGAATTGAGTCCAAGAAATTTCTTTTTTTCATTTTAAACCATTTGCATGGATCTTGAAGGGATCTATGGATCACAGGTTTTGAAGGATCTAAACTTCTATAATCTCTACTTTTGGCTTACCTAATTCTTACTGCCCTAGGTAATTAGTCTAAATTATATCTCTGGATGGGCTTGTTAAAACACACACACATTCCTTGGCTCTGGCCTATCTCCTGATAGAGTAAATGTGGATGGGCCCAGCATCTGCTTTCTCAGCACGTTCACAGGAAAAGCTGAAGCTGCTGGGCAGAGACCACAAGGAGCAATCTGCTGGGTAGAGCCTACCTACCCAAAATGCACAGGAACAACCTGGAGATCTTTGGATAAACAGAACCTGGGATCCCTCCCTGGATGAACAGAATCAGAATCTACATTTTAACAAGGATTCCAAGGGCCTGGACAGGCTAAAAGTCCTTTGCTTGGTCCTTATTTAATGGAGGCACTTATGCCAGCAGTGTGTCAAGGATGAACAAATAGCAATTGAAAACATTATTTTTATATTAAAGTGAACACAGGTATATTATGGGGTGACATGAACAGTTCACACAGCTTTTTAAAGTGAGAACAAGAAACTGAAGAAACTTCTGCCTTGTAGCAGGTAATTTCAATCTTTATACCCAATGATCTTGGGCATGTGTGATTATTGCCATCTTCTTTAGAAATAATTATATCAGAAAGTTTGATAAGCTGGAATTCTTTACCTGTTTCTGAAAGTTAGCATTTGAGCCTGGTTCTATTAATCATGATGTGGCTTTAAAAAAAAATGATGTGACTTTAACAGTGACAGTATCTTCATGAAATGTTTTTGTCATAACTAACAGGAGCTAAACATTTGGTAACCTCATTGTACCACTCCCTGTTCCCTGTGTCTAGCCCGAGTTTCCAGTTATTGCATCTTCTGTACCAGTAAGTACTGATGAGTTGTTTCCCTCTTCTCTCTTCCCTACTCCTCCCCTCACTAGAGAATTCACTTTTTTCAAAATCCTATTTTACTCAGAATTATTATATTAATCACTTCTTTGCATGCAGTCATAATAATAGACAACACTAGAGAAAGATTTTCCTCTGTTCTCTCACAATAACTCTGACATGTTTTCCTGGAGAATTGGGTGGATTCTGCTTTGCTGAACATCTAAGGAAATGTAGTACCTAGAAAGCAGCCTTGGAGATGAAACTAGAAGTCAGAGGCTTATCTATTCTTTAGAAGATAATAAAAAGATGCAGAGCAAAAATTGTGGAGTTATATATTTGAGAAAGAGGTAAGTGCATGGAAACACGTGAAAAGTCATATTTGAACTTTGATGGTGAAATCATAACCACTAAAATCCCTTGCCAGCAAACTGTTGCTTTTGAACTTCTGACTCCACAAGATGGAAGAGAGCAGAAAGACTTAGCAGTGAATTAAATATTTCAGTTCTCAGAAAACAGCCTTAAAATAAAAAAAAATCATTCTTATTATTTCTCTTATAGATTAAGAATACTATTTAGAACTTCTTTCTGGAGATAGCTGATGTTAGTGATGAAATAAGGGTCACAGAATGAAAAATTACAAGGGACTATCGCCAAAAACTGTACTTGTTCATTTGATTTGGTCTTGATACAAAATTGTTCAAGTGGTAAAAGCTCTTCTCAGCCACTGAGGAATTGTAGCTGTGAATTTGAGAAGGAAATGTTTTGTAAAGAATGAATTTCATAGGATATTCAGGATTATGGCCATTTGGGGGCTCACTTAAGAATCTGGGCTCCACAGGAGGCACTTACATGCAAATTTAAGCCACACTGCATGGAAAGGGCTAGAATATCAGCATTCCTTTCCCTGGTTCTTAAAGCTGCCCTCTTTCTGCCTATATCATTCCCCCTAAAAACTTCCAACCCTTTTATTCTGATGTATATGAATTAAATTGGAATTTTCTCTACTCTAGAGCTAAGGAAATGGGCATTGTCCAGAAAAGGAGAATGGTTTTCCACCTTTGGGTTTTCACCATGAAAGCAACATTGGCCAGATTTCAGAACTCAAGAAATGCTCAGACAATGTGATGCTTGTTTTGCAACAAATAGCAGTTTTGTCACAACCTTTCGTTTTGCATCTTTGCTATGTGCTTTTGAATTGCATTACTGGTACCCCTCCCAAAAGCAAGAAGTAATTACATGAGAAGAATCATGTCCAGGACTAATAATAGATGCATAAAAGCTGATGTCCTTGGGATTTTTCACATGATTGTCAGAAGGCAAAGTATAGAAGATGATGGAAGTTTAGTGGTTATGAATTTTGGCTCTAATTTCAATGTTGTCATTAATACATCAAATGTGATAACTTCATGATATTTCGTGCCCATTATTTAGTAACAAAGAAACAGAGAAAAGCTCTTAGAAAGAAAACTTTTCATTTTGGATAATAAGCTAGAGCTGAAAGGAAGCAACATTGCTTTGTCTCTGCCCACGCATGCTCTTGAGGCAACCAAGAGACCTGCAGGGCATGAAACTGCTAAATGTTCCCTGGGTACAGATGCCTCCTGAGGACCTGGGTGCTCTGGGACATAGCAGGGAGGTTTCAGCAAATGCTGTCAGAGAGCATTTGGCTCCATCTGCTTGTGAAAACAGTGGCATCAGGGTCCCCATATTTCTTTCAGCAAGTGAGAGGGCACACCCAGGGTGTCCTAAGGAAATGGGCTGCACTCTGCCTTGTTTCATGGGTGGTTGCGATATCTTTCCTCACAGGAAATCTTGGTATCAAAAGTGCTGAGCACAAACAGAAGTGTGGCTTAGCTTCCTGGCCCCTTTCGGTTCTGTGTCTTTATTTTCTTCAACACAGAGATTGGGAAATTTTGTGAGTAAGCTTAGGTGAAAGATCCTGACAGATTCCTTTTCAAATTCCCAGGAAATAATCTGTGCTATTAAGAGTTACTTTGACATCATAAAAAATAAAATAAAATAACAAAATTACATTAAGTTACCTAAAACCAGGCAGAATGTATCCTAAAGACACTAACAACAATAGTATTTGAGTGAGCAAATAGATGAAAAGAATATTTCATGTGAAACCCAGACCACACTCAACCCTTTTGATGTAATTAAAAACCTTTCAGTCTGCTTTGTGGGTTTGGCCTTTCCATGCTTTCTGTCGAGAATTTCCACCAGAATGCTAGAGTTCTGGGAAGCTGGCAGCATGTCAGATGTGCTGAGTGATACAGAGCTGGCTAATGTGGTTCCTGGAAGAAGCAATGACTTTTCTCTACATGCTGCATCTATTCTGACACACCTCAAACCACTCAGCATACTCCTTATAGATCTTGGTTAAAAGCCATTTCCCAGTCCCTGAAGTGCAGCTATCATTCTTGTGACTGGTTATTTTTGAAGTTTTATGAGATGATGCGTGACCACATTATATTTGACAGAGTATATAACCTTAGACTTCATTTGGTAATACTTTTTCATTAAAAATAAAATGTAACAAAGTTTGAAATATTAAAAATACATTAATTGTCATTTTTGCACAGTAGCTACCATTTTTGTTTATTATACATGTTCATGCTTTACATAATGGCAATCAGTATCTTTTTTAACTGTGCTTCTTTAAAACAACACTTCATCACATTTTCCACATTGCTGCACATTTTTCTGATCTTTTTCTCTCAGTGACTGCATGTTAGTTCATTGTGTAATGTGCTCACATTGTGCTATTGTTGAACATTCAGATTGTCCCTTTTTCACATTAATGCTGATAATGTTATAGAGAATATTCTATCTTCATAAAGACTACTTCTACAGAATTATGTTCTTAGAATGAAATCTTAGTAATAAAATTACTAAGCCAAATTTATGACCATCTTTGTTGTTCTGACCATGCTGTGTTATATTGCTTTCCCAAAAAAGTTTATACCAATTTACAATGGCAACAGTAATAAAGCAGTAGATGTATACATTTTTTTTAGCAAATTCCTGACATAATTTTTTGTTAATTCAGATGAAAATAGTTCCTCAAGTTCGCTTTACTAGTAGTATGCACTTCTTTGGTTATACTTGTGAAAATATCAATTACTTCTATGTGTTTATTTGTCTTTCCTCTTACATCAATTATCAGAGTGACATATTCTATAATTTCTGCTCTGCAATGAATCCATCACTTTCATAATGGGGTCTAGAGAACCCACACAGCTGATTAGATCTCCATAATCTAACTGTTTCTCCCATTACCTTGAGGAATGGTTTTATAATGATACTAGAGGCTCAGTGTATGAAATTCGTGCACAGGGGGAGGGATTCTCCTCAGCCCAGCCTGCACCCTCTCCAATCCGGGACCCCTCAGGGGATGTCCGATTGCTGGTTTAGTTGGATAGGGCCTAAACCGGCAGTCGGACATCCCTCTCACAATCCGGGACTGCTGGCTCCTAACTGCTCACCTGCCTGCCTGCCTGATTGCCCCTAACTGCCCCCTCTACCAGCCTGATCACCCCTAACTGCCTCTGCCTGCCAGCCTGATCACCCCTAACCTCTCCCCCACTGGCCTGGTTGCCCCCAACTGCCCTCCCACAAGCCTGGTTGCCCCTTAGTGCCCCCCCCTGCTGGCCTGGTTGCTCCCAACTGCCCCCCTTGCTGGCCTGGTTGCCCCTCACTGTCCCCCCTGCCAGCCTGGTCACCCACAACTGCCCCCCTGCTGACCTGGTCACCCCAACTGCCCCCCTGCCAGACTGGTTGCCCCACACAGCCTGCTGGTCAGTTGTATGGTCATCCCTCGCTAACCCCCTGCTGGCCTGGTCACCCCATGCAGCCTTCTGGTGAGTCGTTTGGTCATCCCTGGCTAACCCCCTGCCAGCCTTGTTGCCCCACACAGCCTGTTGTTTGGTTGTTACTGTGAGGGCGTTGTGACCAATTTGCATATTACCCTTTAATTAGTATAGATTTTTGACTCATAGACATTACTAAACAAATATTTGGGCCAATTGTTTGTCAGGTCTATTCTACTGTGAAAAGAGTTGTCAGTAGAAATAGCTTCAAGCCAGTTTTTCCAAGTGGAATATTAAGTGCATATCTTAGCAGCAGAGCTCATCTTTCCCAGCACAAGCTATAATCTTAGTTAAAGACCTCTGTAAGAATGGGAGTTTAGGCAGCCAGTGCTCCTCTAACCAAAAAATCTGCCATCTCTCCTAACTTTAATCAGTATCCTGAATACCTAGCTTAAAGATACTGCTGAGTGTCTGGCACATATTCCATCTGTCCCCTGGTCCAGCCTGCCTGTCTCCTAGCCCTCTTAGCAGACCACCAGCTCTCAACTTAATAGGAAGCCGACAGCCTGGAGCATCTCTCCTAACCTTGATGCCTCCTCTTTTTCCCTGGGCCCAGGCTACCTCATGTTGAAGAAATACAAAGAAAAGCAAAGGATAAAAGTTAGCCCCTCTATTACATGAAAGAATGAAAAGAGAAGATCACAAAGAAGTATATCCCATGATCTTTAACATGAAAATCCTTACCAAGGTAGCTTAGAGGAGTGTCATGAATTTTTTTTAAATCATCACTGGGTACGTTTATTGATTTGAGAGAGAGAGAGAAAGGGGAAAAGAGAGAGAGAGAGAGAAAGAAACATTGATGTGATAGAGAAACATTGATCAGTTGCCTCCCATATGTGCCCCAACTCAGATTTAAACATTCTTCCTTTGTTCTTGAGAATTCACTGCTCTCTCTAGAAGAATGAGTGAAGGGGTGAAAATAAAGAGGCCAAGAGTCTGATGTTAATGAAATCCTTCTCTAGGGAAGGCTCAGGAATGATCAGGACAGGGTGCTGTCCTTTCACAGGGAATTCCTGGGCATAGCTTGTCTCACACAGGCCTGGAAAAGGCGCCAGGCAGAAAGGAGCTGCCAGAGCCTTTGTTTTTGCTAGGACTGGACCCACTCTCTTTTGCTTTTTTCTCACTGATTTTCTTTTCTCACTTTAGTCCAACCTCCCACCCAAAGAAACAAGAAATCTACCCAATCCCTTTACACTCTGTCTACCCTGCAACAGCTCAGAACACACCATAGTCTACACAGGTATTTAATAAAATGGACTACCTTAAATACAAGGATAGATTTACTTTCATAAGATGTATGACTTCAAAATGCCATTGTACATATATTAATTTGTATTGTTATTTAAGAAAAAAAAAGTTTGGCCTGGTTAGTGTGGTTCAGTGGTTGAGCATCAACCCATGAACCAGGAGGTCACGGTTCAATTCCTGGTCAGGGTATATGCTTAGGTGTAAGCTCGATCCCCAGTAGGGGTTGTGCAGGAGGCAGCCAATCAATGGTTCTCTCTCATCATTGCTGTTTCTATCCCTATCTCCCTTTCCCTTCCTCACTCTGAAATCAATAAAAACATATTTAAAAAAGAAAAGAAAAAACTTCCGGTAATTATCTTTTGAAAGTTGGCTGCTAAGAACATTTGTCTGAGTTTCCTGAGTTTGTGCCAGCAGGGCAGTGGAAAAGTGTTGGCAGTGAACCAGGAGATGAGAGAACAAGAAGCCCAGGATCTGCCCTCTTCTGGGGGTAAATCCTCCCACAGAGGGTCAGGTGTTGAATGTTTCTCTGGGAGCCATTAAAGAAGGCAACCAAATGCTGTTTGACTCCCAGAAAAACACATACCTTTTGGACCTTAGAAACAGCCTCTGGCTTGAGAGTGAAACTAAAGCTCAGGAAAATGCTTCTGAATAAATGTCCACCAAGTGAAATGGGATCTATTAGGGAGCACTATATGGTTTCCAATGGGGCAAATATCAACCAGGGTGACCAGGCTCACTCAAGGAAGGGGTAATAGTGCCCCTGGCAGACTCAGGAAAATAGAAAACATTCCTGGAGTTCGAGATGGGAGGGTGCAGGGCACAGAGGCTGCCCCATTCACTTTTGTGAGCAACACTTCTCCGTATTACATAATTTCCCTCAGAGCCCACGCAAGTAGGCAAAAATGTGTGCTAAAGAGGCTTTCCTTCACACATCTAATTTTCTGCACACCATGACCAGCAGAGCCTCCTACACACCAAGAGTCTATGATTGACCTTGATGACTCAGTAGTGGGATATCAGGGTTGGGTTCCTGGGATTCCTATCGCATCTTCTTCCTCCTCCCATTAAGCAGTAATCACCATGATTCTCAAATTTAAAATTCACTGCAGGTTGATTTGGCCTGCTTGCCACTTATTCATATTCAACCAACTTAGCAGCAAGGCACTCTTAGGAGCCAATTTCTAGTTTGAACTGTGTTATCCACATCTTAGAATAAATGAAGACTGGTGGGAATGTGGGCTTATTGTATAGCTGGGTAAATCTCAGGTGAAGGATGGATTGGGTGGTGGCAGATATGGACATTGGAATATGGTGACATCCATACCTTTCTTCATCTGCCTCCCTCTGAAGTGCCCACTAGCCCTTCTAGGTAAACACTGAGCAGTGTGGTAATGCCAGGACAAGCAGTGGGAAGAGAGTTGTAGAATGCCATGGCAGGTATTCCTGCTTTGCAGAAGAGAGAAGCTAGGACCCAGGGAGTTCATTGTCCTTTGCAGACTCAGTGGGGCAGTGGCTCAATGCCCACTGCTATTATCATGCAGAAATCTATGTAGTCTGAATTCTTCTGGGGTATGTGTAGTAGGCACAAGATTGCCCTTTCAAGTAGCACTAACCTGGGGCCTTGAGAGGGTTTTCTCCAGGCCCTCTTATTTCCCATTTAATTTTTATCTCCCATTTTACATTCTTCTCCCTTTCCCAGTTTCCCTACCCTGAGTATTTGGTACTGTGTCAACCACTGACTACCCAAACTATTCATGGATATTTCCTAGAAGTATCTTAGCTAGCAAGAGAATCATTACTTTTTTTTTTCCTGGCAAACTCTGTTCCTCTAATATTTACTTGCCACTACCCCACGTGCCCCATTGGATCCTCTGCCTTGATTCTTTCTTAGATTCTTCTTCTTATACCACATATCCAATCCCTTCACTCTGGCCATCTGGTTCAATGCAACAAAAGTAAGATATTTATAGATAATAAAAAGTAGCATATATCTGTTTTAATTGGTAATATGATACCTTAATCCAGGGAAATGACTTCAATGCCAGGAATTTCAGGCTCTCAGGCAGGATAGTGGGTGGATGAGGTTGAATATATCAGTTTTTTGGAGTCTTCAACTCCCCTTGCTACTCCTGCACCCTCCCATCTTGAACTCCAGGCATGTTTTCTATTTTCCTGAGTCTGCCAGGGGCACTATTACCCCTTCCTTGAGTGAGCCTGGTCACCCTGGTAGATATTTGCACCATTGGAAACCATGGCACTTGCTACCCCAGTGCCATGTGCTCTGATTATGCTTAGGGTAACTTAATCATCAGTCACACACACTCTTGTCCCAAACCTATATGTAGGTCAACTCCTTAGAGTGGCCATATTTTCCAACCAGAAATGAATATATATATATATATATATATATATATATATATATATATATATATATATATATATAATCTGGAAAAAAGGGACTTTAGGTTGTAAATTTATAGATAGAACAAAGAGAAATCTATGAAAACACATTATTTAAATATAGAATAAAATAATTCTTATTAAGGAGCAAAAAAATATAAGAAACTGGAAGTTTCTCAGATATTGAAGCTAGATGATTACTTGGTTGCTACATCAAGTTGTAACACTACAGTGCTATAGTAATAGTAAAAAAAGAGCCTTGGGTCCAGACACCTGCATGTTTTTATCACAGCAGTGACAACCATGACTTAGAACAAGTTTTTTAATACCTTCAAACAAGAGAAAAAATGTTGTGTAAGATACAGTGTTGTGTTTGGCATCAAGCAGACCTCAGTTTTGATCCTGGTTCTGCCTGGTTAAGCAGGTAACTTATCTCATCTCTTAACTGAAGTTTCCTCATATGTAAGATAGAGATAATAATAGTACTCATCTCATTTGTTTATACATATTATGATTGATACATAATAAGTGTTAGGTAAAGAGTAGGTATAATTGCAAAACTAATAAAACAGTGTGATTAGATTAAATTTGCAGTTCTTTTCTATCTCATTTATTAAGAGAGAAAGTAGAGGAAAGAAGAGGAAATGTTTATAGGTTATGACCACAAACTTATTTTTTCCTCCATTTTTTTCCAGTGATCTAGAAGCAACATAATTCAATTTCAGATTGAATGACTCAGCCAGTCTCCTTCCTTCCCCAGCCAATCAAGAACATTTCTGGGGAAGAGGTAGATGGTACATTTTAAGTACAGTTCTTCAGTTTCATTTCCCAGATGAGCTCTGTCAGAATTTAGAATCTACTTCTCTAATATTGGCCTTCTTCAGTGAAAAAGACTCAATCTATAGTTGTGAAATTGCACTTGTGGAAAAAAACAACAGACCAGCTAAATCTTCATCCTTCAACTTTGTGGCATACAGGAAGCTTTTAACCTCAGAACACTTAAGAATTTGGGTTTTAGAAGCCATAACCCAAAGGTAATATATGAATCTTTTGCATAGAACTTCCTACCATGCTCTTTTTCTGTGGTTCTCTTCTCACCCACCTAAACCTCATGAAAGTAAAAATAATGATCAATCACACAAAGTTGGACTTGTCTAAAATAACTGAAATGTGATAGAAAATGAGTGCTAGGAACACACAGCAGCAGACACTTGTTATCAAGCCAGAAGATTACTCATTAATAGTTGGCTCTGGTTGATAGAGTGTCGTCCCTGAGCCTCTGCACTGTGTCCTGTCAGTCTACGGTCCTCTTATGCCCTTCAGCAGTCACATCAACTCAAATGGCCTGGCTGTCAGTGTGAGCCAGCAGCTCCAGTCAGCAAAGGCAGCATACCCGGTTCAGTGTTTGTGGGCCCACAGCAATCAGGTGCATGAGCATCATAAAAGTTAGCTCATTTTTTGGTGATCATTTTAATCTTTTTCGTTAAATAAGAATTTTATAAAGGATTAATGTGAAAATACTATGAAAAACTACATGCCAACAAGCTGGACAATGTGGATGAAATGGACAAAATCCTAGAAAAATACAAACTCCAAAAACTGAATCAGGAAGAATCAGAAAACCTCAATAGGACAATAACAACTGATAAAATAGAAGCAGTATTCAAAAAAAAAAAAAAATCCCAACAAACAAAATCCCTGGTCCAAATGGATTAACAGGGGAGTTTTACCAAACATTCATAGAAGAACTAACATCTATACCCCTCAAACTATTCCAAAAAATCCAAGAGGAAGGAATAACTCCAAGGTCTTTTTAGAAGGTCAGCATTATAATTCTAAAACCAGATAAAGACACTACAAGGAAAGAGAATTACAGGCCAATATCCCTGATGAACATAGATGCTAAAATCCTCTACAAAATATTAGCAAATCAGATCCAGCAATACATTAAAAAGATCACACAACATGACCAAGTGGGATTTATTCTAGGGATGCAAGGCTGGTACAATATTCGCAAATCAATAAACGTGATGTATCACATAAACAAATTGAAAGACAAAAATCACATGATCATATCAATAGATGCAGAAAAAGCATTCAACAAAATCCAAAACCCATTTTGATAAAAAACAAAAAAACAAAAAATCTCTCAGCAGAGTGGGAATAGAGGGGTCATATCTCAACTAAGTAAAGGCCATATATGACAAACCTACAGTAAACATCATAGTCAATGGGCAAAAACTAAAACCATTTCCCTTAAGAATAGGAACAAGACAGGAATGCCCAATTTCACCACTCTTATTCAACATAGTAGTGGAAGTACTAGCCACAGTGATCAGACAAGAAGAAAAGATGAAAGACATCCAAATTGGAAAGGAGGGAGTAAAACTCTCATTATTCACAGAAGACATGATCTTGTACAGAGAAAACCCTAAAGACTCCACCCAAAAACAAAAAACAAAAAAAAACAACACACAAAGAAACAAAAACAAAACAAAACAAAACAAAACTACTAGATTTAATAAATGAATTTGGCAATGTAGCAGGATACAAAATTAACACCCAGAAATCAATGGCATTTTTATACACCAATAATGAAATCTCAGAAAGAGAAACTAAACAAACAATCTCATTTACCATTTCAACAACAACAACAAATAATTAGAATACTTAAGAATAAACTTAACCAAGGAGGTAAAAGACTTATACTCAGTAAACAACAGGACATTGAAAAAAGAGATAGAAGAAGATATAAATAAGTGGAAGAATATAATGTGTTCATGGGTTGGTAGAATTAACATCACTAAAAAGTCCATACTACCCAAAACAATCTACAGATTCAATACAATTTCTATTAAAATACCAATGGCACATTTCACAGATCTAGAACAAATACTACAAAAACCAAAAAAAGACCCTAAATAGTTCCAGAAATCTTGAGAAAGAAGAACAAAGTTGGAGGGATCACAATACCAAAATATCAAGTTATACTACAAAACCACTGTAACTAAAACAAGCTAAGTAGTGGCATAAGAACAAACATAGATTGATGGAACAGAACAGAGACCCCAAAAATTGACCCAACCCATTATGCTCAATTAATATTTGACAAAGGAGGCTAGAGCATACAATGGAATCAAGACAGTCTCTTCAATAAATGGTGTTGGGAAAATTGAACAGATAAATGCAAAAAATAAAATGAAACTAGACCACCAACTTACATCACACACAAAAATAAACTCAAGGTGGATAAAAGAGTTAAATGTAAGTTGTGAAACCCTAAAATGCCCAGAAGAAACCATAGGCAGCAAAATCTCAGACATCTCTCATAGCAATATGTTTATAGATACATCTCCTAGGGCAAAGGAAACTAAGGAGAAAATAAGCAAATGGGACTATAACAAAATAAAAAGCTTCTGCACAACAAAAGAAACCATTAACAAAATGAAAAGGGAGCCCACTGCATGGGAGAACATATTTGGCAGTAATACAACTCATAAAGGGTTAACTTCCAAAATATATAAGAAACTCATACAACTTAATAAAAGGAATACAAACAATCCAATTTAAAAAATGGGCAAAGGACCTAAATATACACTTCCCCAAAGTGGACATACAGAAGGCCAAGTGACATATGAAAAAATGCTCAAAATCACTCATCATCAGAGAGATTCAAATTAAAATGACATCTTCAGAATGGCTATCATCAACAAATGACAAGTGCTGGTGAAGATGTGAAGAAAAGGGAACCCTAATACACTGCTGGTGGAAATGCAGAATGGTACAGCCATTGTAGAAAACAGTATGGAGTTTCCTCAAAAATTAAATATGAAACTGCCATTTTACCCAGTGATCCTACTTCTAAGAATATATCCTAAGAAAACCAAAACACCATTCAGAAAGAATGTATGAACTCCTATGTTCATAGCAAACCAATTGACAATGGCTAAGATCTGGAAACAGCAGATAAGTGTATATAAAAGCTGTGGTATCCTTATCCCCCTATTGCACCCTGCCTCCCACTCATGCCTTCACCCTCCGGTATCTGTGTCCATTGGTAGGCTTATATGCATGCATACAAGTCCTTTGGTTGATTTCTTCCCCCTTCCCCCACCCTCCCCTACCTTCCCTCTGTGGTTTGACGGTCTGATCAATGCCTCTCTGTCTCTGGAGCTGTTTTTGTTCATCAATTTATGTTGTTCATTATATTCCAAAAATGAGTGAGATCATGTGATATTTATCTTTCTCTGACTGGTTTATTTTGCTTAGCATAATGCTCTCCAGTTCTGTCCATGCTGTTGCAAATAGTAAGAATTCATTCTTTTTTTACCACAGTGTAGTATTCCATTGTGTAGATGTACCAAAGTTTTTTAATCCACTCATCTGCTGATGGGCACTTAGGCTGTTTCCAAATCTTAGCTGTTATAAATTGTGCTGCTATGAACATAGGGGTGCATATATTCTTTCTGATTGGTGTTTCTAGTTTCTTGGGATATATTCCTAGAAGTGGGATCATAGGGTCAAATGGGAGTTCCATTTTTAGTTTTTTGAGGAACTTTCATACTGTTCCCCACAGTGGCTGCACCAGTCTGCATTCCCAACAGCAGTGCATGAGGGTCCCTATTTCTCTGCATCCTCGCCAGCACTTGTCATTTGTTGATTTGTTGATGATAGCCAGGACACATATGTAATACCTTAATCATTAAGAAAAAAAAAAGATATTTACCTTCTTTCAGTGCCAGCACATATTAGGTTCTTAAATAATCCTTGAATCAAAGTGTAAATTATATGTGAGGCACTTGCAGCTACCTTCATATACATTGTTATTTAATCTTTATGACAATTGTAGGATTATAAAAATAATTTTTGTTTGCTTCTTATGTTGTTGTTTTTTTTTTTCATGAAGGATAAAGCTGAAGCTTAGAGGATGTAACTGGTAGGAACTCACAGGTTTAATTAGCGGTAATGACAGGATTCAACTGTCACATCCTCTCCTCCTTGGTTCTCTAATTTGAGCCAGCATCACGATCACTAAGAGGTCTTGCTAAAACAGAATGATAGGTCATATCCTTAGAGCTTCTGATTCAAGAGGCCTGGGGTGGGGCCAGATAATTAATATTTTTAACAAGTTACCAGCTGATGCTGATGCTGTTGATCCTGGGACCATACTTTGAGGACCTCTGCCTGGCATCATCCGTGCATCCTAATCTGTGAGCATCTGCACTCTCAGTGGGACAGTGGATGGCTGAAACTTTGTAAGCAGGCTAAGAGCTGATTTATGTATCAAGCATGTCAGTAAATTGAATAGTCCTAACTTTCTATCTATCTATCTATCTATCTATCTATCTATCTATCTATCTATCTATCTATGTAGTTTTAAATACAAATAGTTGCTGTTCTGGTCACTAATTGACAAATTCACTGAAGGTGTCACTGAATTTGTGGGATTGTTATCATTGTGTGTTCTCTCCTTCATGGATATTGGAAACACAATGCCTGTTGTGTTGAAGAGAAACAACAGGTTTAACATTATAAATGAAGACTGTAATAAGCTTCCAATAATTGTGTAAATTATGGCTCAACTGCATGATGGATAACTACACAGTCAATAAAAAGATGTTAATCAAATATATTTTTATGGTCATGAAAAGATGGTACAGATCAGATGTTGTGTGAACATGATATATTTTTGAGATCTATGTATATTTTTATAGAACTTGAATTAAAAATAGAACAAATAAAAGATGAATAGTACTTAAAAAAAAGCTGTGTTACATTTATACCATGGAATACTATTCAGCAGTAAAAAAGAAGGATCTCTTGCCCTTTGAGACTGCATGGAGGGACATGGAGAGTATTATGTTAAGTGAATAAACCAGTCAGAGAAGAACACGTATCATATTATCTCACTCATATGTGGAATCTAATGAGCAAAATGAAATGATGGACAAAATAGATCCAGAGACATAGAAACATAGAACAGACTGATGAATCTCAATGGGAAGGAGGGGGTGAGTGGTTGAATGGGAGGAGACCAACAAATGAACTTATATGCATATATGCACAACCCTTGGACAGACAGTAGGGTAGTGAAGGCCTGGGGCAGGGGGCAGGCACAGGCTAGAGGTAATCAAAGGGGGAAAAAGAGGGACAAATGTAATACTTTCAACAATAAAAATTTAATTAAAAATAATAAAATAGCCCTGACTGGTTTGGCTCAGTGGGTAGAGCGTCGGTCTGCAGACTGAAGGGTCCCGGGTTCGATTCCGGTCAAGGGCATGTACCTTGGTTGCGGGCACATCCCAAGTAGGGGGTGTGCAGGAGGCAGCTGATCGATGTTTCTCTCTCATAGATGTTTCTAACTCTCTATCCCTCTCCCTTCCTTTCTGTAAAAAAAAATCAATAAAATATATTTTAAAAAAATAATAAAATAAATAAATTCACATGTACCCTCCCAAGACCCTTTTCAAATAGTCTGAGAGATGATGCTTTTGTAGTGTAAAGATGGGATGAAAAAGGAAAACCTTTGCTGGTCAAAGATTAATTTTAACCACTTTGATTCAGACCATTATAGTCTTCTCAATGGGCAATGATGAGTCCCAGCATTGATACAAGCCAGGATTGTGCTCATCTCTGCTTTTACTGCTCTCTAGGTTGCTTAAATTAGTTCGTTAAACTTACTGATTTATTCTAAAAAGATTTATTAGCTATGTGCTAGGTGTCTAAAATAAAAATGTGAAGAAATCATAATCCTTGCCTCCAAAAAGCTCACAGTCTCCTGGGGGAGATAAAGAATCAGTGATTGCACTACTGCAGCAGGGTGACCCATGGTATGTGGAGATACCACAAAGGTTCCTGGAAGAAGTGACATCTGAGACTAAAGAAAAGAGTGACACCAGAGGGAAGGGGATCGGCATTAATGAAGGAATAGAATTCTAGATTGGAAATTTAATCTAAAACACAAATGAGTTTTAATAATCCATTTACTTTCAGAAATGTAGTGTCTCACTTTTAGTCAGAGATGAAACAAAGGTTGTTTGTGCTGAGTGACTAATTCTGAGTTCGAGTTGCAGTGCCAAACCTCTCAGGAAGAAGATACTGCATTACAGTTGGCTTTCTAGGCTGATGTGGGAAGTTTCTACTCTGTCATGGGCCACGGACACACTTGACAAATAAGTCCTTGCTGTGGAAGGCAGTGAACAAGACAGGCGGGCAGTAGTGAGGTCAAATTGGAATAGGAGGGATAAAGCTGGATACTGTCACAACCTTGCTAAGGGACAGACAATACAGATAGGGCTTTTTCTAGGGATTATGGCAGTGAGTAAATGAGTCTTTGCCCCAACCCTTTTCATCAAACCCCAAATACAGCTCCTTGGTTCACCCAAATGCTCTGGGAAGCTAAAATGTTGAGACTGCAGTGCCCTGGAGTAGACTGAGAGAATTCAGGCCACTGACAGGAGATTCCAGCCACTCTGGTTCCTACTCTCTTCCTGAAAGACGCACACACATGGACACTTGTCATCATTCCTTACAGTTACATCATCAATAAGCATGCTATACTGTGTGATCCTCTCAACTCACATCAACTTACCCATTCACTGGGTCATTGACAAGAATAAGTGAAAGCTCTTCCTTTGCAAACTATTAAGTACTGTATCAACACAGATTACTTGTGTTTCTTTATTATCATCAATCCTGTGAGGCAGGGGAGGCAGATATTATTAATCTAAATTTTTGCTTGGAAGGAAAATAAAGGACAGGAAAGAAAATTTATGGACAAGGAAAGCCAGGGATGGTTACCTTTACAGGAGAAAGACATTCAGATGGTAGATTTCCAAATTCTTTCTAATTCAACAATTTCAAGTTTTAAATAATATGATTTTATTTTTTTTCTAAGTTTCTAAGGATTTTTCTGAGAGAATAGTCAGAAAGAAGTGTTTTTTTCTTTATTTTTCACCATATAAACAGTAAATTTGGTTGTTATCACCGAAAACAAAGTAGAACTAAATCAAATTACAGATTTTTTTCTAGCGAAGATCAACTTAAAAAAATAAATAAATGAGGAGTGTGTGTTTAAGAGGGGCAGGTAGGCAGGTATGACTTTTATGAGCA
Organism: Plecotus auritus; assembly: GCF_963455305.1. NCBI lineage: Eukaryota > Metazoa > Chordata > Mammalia > Chiroptera > Vespertilionidae > Plecotus > Plecotus auritus. Next base: position 110,087,216 of record NC_137770.1, on the reverse strand, counting down.
AACTGGTCCCTTCACCATTCCCTGTCAGACACAGCAGTTTCAGTACTCATAGAAGCTTTGTTCCTGTCTTCTCTGGAGTGGCTCTGTTCTAACCTGAACTGGATCCCCTCTGTGACCTGTTTTTGTCATTTGTAGCTAATTGCTGTAGTGGCTGCAGGGTGGAGGAGCGGGGCTGGTATGTTGGGGTGGCCAGGAATGTGACTATGGCTAGAACTCTCTGTTGCAGAGGGTCTTATCTGATTAAAGGAGCCAGGCCAGACACAAGGAATGTTTTTTTTTTTTTTTTTTTTTTTTTTTTTTTCTCTCCTTTGCATTAGAAACAGGACATTGTAGCATTTAGAGCAGTGGTTCTCAACTTTTCTAATGCCGCGACCCTTTAATACAGTTCCTCATGTTGTGGTTATCCCCAACCATAAAATTATTAATGAATCATAATGTAAATATCTGTGTTTTCCGATGGTCTTAGGCGACCCTGCTAGCAGTTCTCAACCCACAGGTTGAGATCCGCTGCTGTAGAGCCTAAGACCATCGGAAAACACAGATATTTACATTATGATTCATTAATAATTTTATGGTTGGGGATAACCACAACATGAGGAACTGTATTAAAGGGTCGTGGCATTAGAAAGGTTGAGAACCACTGATTTAGAGCCTGTTGGCCTGTCAGCTAGCTAAAATCACCGGGCTTCCTTAGGTGGGGTCCAGGGGAGAAGAATGGAAAGTGGATGGATTTTCATTGGGCCCATCTGAGCCATGAGAGAGAAGGTGATGCTGAAAACAACCCTCATTTGAAAAGGGGACACTTCCAAAAGCTTCAGGCAAGACCTATGCTGAAGAAGTAGGACATTACTTTAGTGGGGGCAGCCTAAGTCTGGAACTCACCTAGTTCATGCCTTTGTTCTAGTGTCTGTAGGAATAATGCTCCCTCTCACCCTCCAAAGTTTCACTCTAATTTTAGGTCTGACACTTTACCTAAGATGTTCCAATGTCCTGACACAGATTGTGCAGTAATAGAATCCTGGCTGACATTTACTGAATACCCATTATGTACCAGGCATAACTCCAAATCCTCTAAATGTACTTTAATCTTTAAACCAGCTCTACCTTGCAGATATCTTTCTTCCTATTATATATATAAGGACACTGAGGTTTAGAGGGACAAAGTGTGAGTTTTCAACAATACCAGAGAATTATTAAAAATATTAACTCCTGGGGTTAAAAATGGTGGCAGAGTAAATGGATGCTACATAGACACACTTCCAGGATGACACTGGAATTACAACTAAAATACATAAAAACCCCACCTTGAATAATCAACTGTAGACTAGCTAGAGAGAACCCTGATAACCAAGGACAGACAGTAGAGACTGCATTCAGACTGGTAGGAAGGGCAGAGATGTGAAAGGACTGGCCGGGTTCCCACAGACAGCAGCTGAAGTTCTGGAGAGAAATCTCAGCTGTGGGGAGTTGCCACTGAAAACTCTGGGGTCTAAAAACTCTGGGGTCTAATTCCCAAGCTGGCCACCCCAGGAGAGAGCATCAGAACTGAAAAAGGTGCCCACACAATATCTGGCTGTGAAAAGCAGCAGTATGATTGTTTGCCACAGAGAGACAGCTGGAAATGCAGGCATCCTCTTAAAGGGCCAATGCAAAAAATTTAGTGTGCAGCCATACATCTTGTGCTTCGATAGAGGGAGGGCAGAGTGGATGGAAGCTGTGTGAGCAGAATCCAGGGTTGGAGGATCTGGGGTTATAATACTGAAGGCAGATACCCCTGTTTCCTGTGCTGAGTCATTCCCTCATGCTGTGGAGGTCATCTTTCTCAGGCAAACATTTGCTATCCTGCTGTTTTAGTGTAGGGAAAGACAGTTGACCTACACTATTGGAAAATCCCTTGCCCCACCCTGTGGAGTTTGTGAGGCCCATTAAGAGACTGAGAATAACAATTAGCCCCCAGGCAGAAGAAATTGTCCCATCCTGTTGGAAAACCTCTCACCCCATATGTTGATGATTGCTTGAGGGCTATTCAAGACTGAATCCAATCAGTCTTCAGGCAAAGGTGGGGCTCTGGAGGCTTTGAGTCTTTGCTGATCTAATTAGTCAAAAACAGCAGTTGGGGTCCCTGCCACAGACACCATCCCAGCCTGCTCAGTGAGGCAAAAGCCAGCGGGACCCCAAGCACCTGAAGCTGAAACCTGCAGGACCAGCTCCATGGGGGAAGGAAGTACAACTGAGAACAAGGTCCATCAAGGTGTGAGACTCAAGGAAGACTGAGCCTCTGGGATAAGGAGTTCCCGACTACTGGATAGCTGGAAACATTGAGGTTGAACCTAATTGGCAGCAAGTTGGAGGAGAGATCCCTTACACACATGGGACATCAACAATCAAGTTCCAATTACAACAGGAGAAACAAACAATGCACACAAGGGGCATTCGTAGAGCATCTAGCTGAGATGAACAAAGAGACCACATCATAGAATCCCTCAAAACACTTTCTACATAAGGCCATCCCACAAAGACTGGGAGGCATAACAGTTCTATGTAATTCATAGAAGCAAAAACAAAGAGGCAGCTAAAATGGGGAGATTAAAAAAAATCCTCAAATGAGAGAAAAGAAGGAAATCTCCAGACAAAGAACTAAATGAGATGGAGACAAGCAACCTATCAGATATAGAGTTCTAAACAATGGTTATAAAGATGCTTATGGAACTTAAAGATGCAAACTACAATAGCATGAGAAGGGAAATAGAGGCCATGAACAAGAACCAGACAGAAATGAAGAATGATATATCTGACATCAAGAACACACTGGAAGTGATTAAAAGTACCTTGTATGAAGAAGATGATCAAATCAGCGATTTGGAAGACAAGGTAGAAACAATTACCCAATTAGAGCAGCAAATAGAAAAAAAATTTAAAAAGCAGGAAGATAGCTTAAGGGAACTCAGGGACAACATGAAACATAACAACATCTGCATTACAGGAATACCAGAAGGGGAAGAGGATGAGCAAGGAACAGAGAACCTGTTTAAAGAAATAATGACAAAAAACTTGCCCAACTTGGTGAAGGGAAATGTCACACAACTTCAGGACCCACAGAGAGTTCCAATCAAGATGAACCCAAAGAGACCCACAACTAGACACATCATAATTAAAATGGCAAATGTTAAAAAACAAAGAAAGAATCTTAATGGCAGCAAGAGAGAGAAACAGAAAATTACCTACAGAGTTCCCATTTGAATGTCAACTGACTTCTCAATAGAAACACTTCAGGCCAGAAGGGAGTGGCATGAAGTACAAAAAGTAATGAAAGCAAGGGCCTAAAATCAAGACTACTGTATACATCAAGGTTACCATTTAAAATTGATGGTGAAATAAAAAGCTTTCCAGACTAAACAAGATTAAAGCAGTACATTACCACCAAACCAGCAATGAAAGAAATGTTAAAGGGATTGCTTTAAGAAAAAGAAAAGGAAAGAGAGAGGATCATAGGATTAAAGAAAATAAAAATGGCAATAAATAAATACCTATCAATAATAACCTTAAATGTAAATGGATTAAATTCTCCAGTGAAAAACCATAAACCATAGAGTGACTGAATGGATAAAAAAACATTATATATATATATATATATATATATATATATATATATATATATATATATATATTCTGTCTACAAGAGACCCAGCTCAGAGCAAAAGCTACCCTCATACGGAGAGTGAAAGGATGGAAAATTATATTCCATGATAATGGAAAGGAAAAAAAAAAAGCTGGAGTAGCAATACTCATAACAAACAGTCAAAATAGACTTCAAAACAAAAGTCATAACAAGAGACAAATAAGGCCACTTCCTAATAGTAAAGGGAATGATGCAACAAGAAAATATAACCCTTGTAAACATATATGCACCCAATATAGGAGCACCCAAGTACATTAAAAAACTCTTGATAGACTTTAAGAGAGAGATTGAAAACAAAACAGTCATAGTGGGGAACTTTAACTCCCCACTGACATTACTGGATATATCTTCCAGACAAAAACTTAACAAGGAAACAGCGGCCTTACATGACACACTAGATCAGATGGATCTAACCCAGCCTTGGGCAAACTACGGCCCTCGGGCTGGATCCGGCTATTCTATCCGGTTCTCTTGCTCTCCCCTCCACTCCTTTTCTTTGAATTTATATTAGTTCACACAAACACTCCATCCATGCTTTTGTTCCGGCCCTCCGGTCCAGTTTAAGAACCCACTGTAGCCCTCGAGTCAAAAAGTTTGCCCACCCCTGAAATATGTACAGAGCATTTCAGCCCAAAGCAACAAAATATACATTCTTCTCAAGTGTACATGGAACATTTTCAAAGATAGACCACATGTTAGGGCATAAAACAAGTCTATGCAAATTCAAGAAGATTGATATAATAGCAAGCATCTTCTCAGATCACAATGACATGAAGTTAGAAATCAAGTATAATAAAAAAAAACCTCAAAAACAGTCAAATACTGCTTGGAGGTTAAATAGCATGTTATTAAACAATGAATGGACTACCTATGAAATCAAACTGGGAATTAAAAACATCCTGGAATCAAATGAAAATGAACACACAACCACCGAAACCTATGGGACACAGTGAAAGCATCCTGAGAGGGAAGTTCATAGCACTACAGACCTACCTCAAGAAACAAGAAAAATGACTAATAAACTACCTAACCCCACAATTAGAAAGAGAACACCAAGAAAAGCCAAGAGGATGTAGAAGGCAGGAAACAATAAAGATCAGAGTGAAAATAAACGGCATAGAGACTAAATAAACAGTACAAAAGATCAATAATTCCAAAAGCTTGTTCTTTGAAAAGATAAACAAGATTGATGAACCCCTAGCCAGTCTCATCAAGAAACATAGGGAGAGGACCCAAATAAATAAAATCAGAAATGAAAGAGGCGATATAACAATGTACACCAAAGAGATACAAAGGATTGTACACTGTGGGGAAGCGTGGGGCTTGGTTGGAAAGTTGGTAAGAAGGAATCTCCAAAAGGTCGGGGGCTTCCAGGAAGAGCTGGCCAAAGGTGGCCACCCCTGCCTTAACTTTTCCAAACAAGTCTGAGCCCCTGGGTGTTTTACTGGAGTCTTTATGTTTAGTCTTTGGACATGCTTGCTTAAAGGACCCAGCAGACGCATGTGTCTTCTCATGCTTGCTTAAAGGACCCAGCAGACGCATGTGTCTTCTACTTACCCTGCTGTTAATATCTAGAAGTTAATTTTAGCTCAAGCTGTTATTTCAATAAAAGTCTAATGATGCAGGTGAATGGGGCTGTTTGATTTTTTAAGCCAAGCAGTACCTTATCCTCTCTTTCACAGAAATGTGTGTCAGAGTAATCATTCATCCATTGCTCAGGGTCTGCTGGTCAGCTCAGGCAAGTGGCTCCCCATGTAAGGACCGAGAAATGCAATGAGACATGGTGGAAACCTCAAAAACAAAGAGTAAGAAAATAAAAGTAACTGTGCAGTAAGTCATTGGAGCCCGCTTGGGATTTCCAAGTTCAAGGAGATTGTTTCTCAGCTAAGGTTTCACAATGGGAAAACAGCTGTCCACAGAACAAGAGCAATGTGTCACAGTGCCTAAATAGTTATAATAAAGCAGCCATTGCAGCAGGGATGCAAAATGCTGAAGCAGCAATATTTTCTCAAATATCTTAATGTGCCTTCTTTGAACAGGGGACTATCGCCCTTATTTTTTTCAACTTGACACGAGATTTACTTTGCATTTTTCTTTTTTTAAAAAATAAAACCATAATATGTTTATTTACAATCTAATGAACTGTAACAATTTAAAATAAACCCCAAGTTATATCCATAAAAAAAAAAAAAAGCAGGTGGTGCCTCTGTTACAGAAGAACAATTAAAGAGCCTATTACAGACTGTTATAATTTATAATCCTTGGTTCCCTGATGTTGGGACACTAGACCTTAATCTCTGGGAACTAGTGGGCAGGAATTTAAAGAGAAATCAGGCCCAAGGAAAAGGAATGCCCTTGTCATCATTAACTATGTGGGCTCTTGTTCGAGCTCCGCTATGCCCACTTTATATTGAGGATCAAAAGCCTACAGAAGCCCAAGAGTGAAGATGGTAGCTGGCAGGACAGACGTGAAGGAGAGGATGTGAGTGAGGGGGTGAAAGGAGAGTTTGTGGATGTGTGTGGTGTGTGTGTGTGAATGAGTGAGGGACAGTTAAATCCGGCAGGAGCAGACCAGGATCTCTTGGACAGGGAGAACCTACCACCACAGCAGACACTTCCCGGGCTGCTTGACTCGGGCACAGAGCCCATGCCATCTTGAAGGGGAGAGTGACCTCTTCTAGGAACTCATCAACACCACTACCCAGACAGCCCTTGATCACTGCCCGCGACCCAGCAGCCACTACAGCCAAAATCCTGCTGCCCCACCCGCAGACCTGCAGACCCTAGGATCTCCACCTCCAAAGGTGCACCACTCCCGCAGCAGTAAGTGCAACTTCCCCCTTTTCCAGCAGTGTACCTCTGGACACCACAGTCATGCATTTCCAGTGCACAGGCCTCCTGAGCCCACCACTCCACAGGGAGCTCTTGGATGCTGCAGTGAGGCCCCTCTGGGTAAAATCTTGTACAGACAGGGGTGCACTGCCCTGGCAGTGGAAATTCTGAATTCACTCATCCTGGATACCTGCCCAGACACCTCAGTCACAAAACTTCAGTGCCAGGGCCCCTGAGAGTGTGTCAGAGCTCTGCGCCAGCAAACACACCACCACAGTCATGCATTTCCAGTGTGCAGGCCTCATGAGTCCATCACTCCACAGGACACTCATGGGAGCTGCTGTGAGTCCCTGCTGGGTGCGATCTTGTACAGACAGGGATACACTGCCCCAGCAGTGGAAATTCTGAATTCACTCATTCTAGATACCTGCCCACAGACACCTCAGTTGTGCAACTGCAGTGCCAGGGCCCCTCAGAGTGAGTCAGAGCTCCATGCCAGCAAATGCACTGCCACAGTCATGCATTTCCAGCCCATAGGCCTCCTGAGCCCTTAGCTCCACAGTCTGCTCTTGGGAGCTGCTGTGAACCCCTGCTGGATGCGCTCTTATACAAACAGGGGCACACTGCCCCGGCAATAAAAATTCTGAATTCCCTCTTCCTGGACACCTTGATCGCACTGCTTCAGCTCATTGTCTTTCAGAGTTGGTCAGTGCACTGTGCTGGCAAATGAATCATGGGTGTCCCCGTGATCAGCCACTGGGAGTGCGCCTATCCAACCACGAGTGCAGCAGCAAAAACTGAGTCTTCCCACCCCACAGCTGCAGAACTCTGGTCACTACAGTCATGCTTTCCGGCACACAGGCCTCCCAAGACCACCACTCCACCGGCAGCTCTTGGGTGCCACTGTGAGCCCCTGCTGGGTGCTCTCTTATCCAAACAAGGGCAAACTGCCCTGCAGTAGTAATTTTGAATTCCCTCTTCCTGGATACCTGCCCACAGACACCTCAATCACGTAGCTTCAGCGCCAGGGCCCTTCCGAGTGTGTCAGTGCACCATGCTGGCAAACATACTGCGGGTGCCCCTGTGAGCCATCACTGGGTGTGGGTGCTCCTGTGAGCCACCACGGGGTGTGTGTGTATCCAACCACAAGGAGAGCAGCAAAAACTGAGTCTTCCCACTCCACAACTACAGAACTGTGGACACCACAGTCACACCTTTCCAGAACACAGGCTTCCTGAGCTTCATCACCCTGACAGATGGCTCCTGGGTGCCTATGTGAGCCCCCGCTGGGAATGTGCAATTTCAACCAAGGGTGCAAGGGAGCAAAAATTGGGACATCCCCCTCCCCGGATGCTGACTTCTAGACAATACAATTGTGCCTTTCCAGCTCACAGGCCTACATCAAGATAACCCAAATAACTCAAGTAGGGAGCTATGCTAGATTACCAAGCCCAGGAGACCTGAGAGATCACATCAGTGGCACCATATCCAAAAGAACCTGGGAAGCAGGCAGTCAGATCTAGGACACAGAAACAATTAAAATATTACAGCAAAACATGGGGAGACAAAAAAGCAATCTCCAAAGGAGAGAAAAAGATTAAACACCAGAAGAGAGTTAAATGAAATAGAGGCAAGTAACATGTCAGAGAAAGAATTCAGAGTAATGGTTATAAGAATGCTCAAACAACTGGATGACAAATACACACAACTCAATGATGAATACACACAACTCAATGAGAATTAAAAGGAGCTGAATGAGAATGTCACGCATATAAAAAGTAACCAAGAGGAAATGAAGAATGACATAGCTGCAATAAAGAACACAATGGAAGGCTTAAACAGTAGAGTAGGAGAGGCTGAGGACCGCAGCAGCAAATTTGAAGACAAGTTAGGAAAAACACACACAAACAGAGCAGCAACTAGAAAGAAAATTTAAAAAGCAAGAGAAGAGCCTAAGGGAGCTTTGGGATAACACAAAACGCAACAACATCCACATAATAGGGGTACTAGAAGGAGAGGAAGAGAAGCAAGGAATAGAAAACCTGTTTGAAGAAATAATGACAAAAAATTTCCCTGATATTTGCAAGAAAAAAACTATGCAAGTCCAAGAAGCACATAGAATCCCAAACAAGATGAACCCAAAAAGACCAACACCAAGACACATCATAATTAAATTGGTAAACATCAACAACAAATAAGAGTCTTAAAGGCTGCCAGAGAGAGACAGAAAGTTACCTACAAGGGATCTCGCATTAGAATGTCAACTGATTTTTCAGCAGAAACATACCAGGCCAGAAGAGAATGGAATGAAATATACAAAGTCATTCAAAGCAAGGGACTGAATCCAAGAATACTATACCCAGCAAGGCTATCATTCAAAATTGAAGGTGGGATCAGGAGCTTCAGAGACAAAAAAGGGCTAAGAGAGTTTATTATCACCAAGTCAGCAATGCAAGAAATGCTAAAGGGACTGCTGTAAAAAGAAGAAACAGAAAGGCAAAGAGAAACACAAACACTAAGAATAAAAATGACGACAAACAAGCACTTATGAATAATAACATTAAACATAAATGGATTAAATGCTCCAATCAAAAGACATAGGGTAGCTGATTGGATAAGAAAACATGACCCATATATTTGCTGTCTGCAAGAGACCCACCTCAGAACAAAGGATTCACACAGACTGACAGTGAAGTGATTGGAAAAAAAAATTCAAGCAAATGGAAATGAGAAAAAAGCTGGGGTTGCAATACTTATATCTGACAAAATAGACCTCAAAGTAAAGACCATTAGAAGAAATAAGGAAGACCACTTCATAATACTAAAGGGAGCAATTCAACAAGAAGATATAACTATGGTAAATATATATGCACCCAATACAGGAGCACCCAAGTACATAAAACAACTTCTGGAAGATATCAAGGGAGAGATCGACAACAATACAATCATAGTAGGGGACTTTAACACCCCACTGACACCACTGGATAAATCCTCTAAACAAAAAATCAGCAAAGAAACATCAATCCTAAATGACTCATTAGATCAGATGGACTTAATTGACATCTGAATATTTCACCCCAAAACTACAGAATGTACATTCTCCTCCAGTGCACACAGGACCTTTCAAAGATAGACCACATATTAAGACATAGGCAAAGTATCTTCAAATTCAAAAGGATAGAAATCATAACAAGCATCTTCTCAGATCACAATGGCATAAAACTAGAAATCAACTACAATAAAAACAATGAAAAAAATCAAACACTTGGAGGCTAAATAGCATGCTATTAAAGAATGATTGGGTTACCATAGAGATCAAAGAAGAAATAAAAAGCATCCCTGAAACAAATAACAATGAAAAGACAACAATCCAAAATCTATGGGATACAATAAAAGCAGTCCTGAGAGGGAAGTTCATAGCTCTACAGGACTATCTCAAAAAACAAACAAACAAAAAATGCTAATAAATTGTCTAACCTTGCAACTTAAAGAATTAGAAAGAGAGCAACAAGAAAAGCCCACAGTATTCAGAAGGAAGGAGATTATAAAGACCAGAGAATAAATAAACGACATAGAGACCAAAAAGATAATACAAAAGATTAATGAAACCAAGAGCTGGTTTTTTGAAAGGATAAACAAGATTGATGAACCTCTAGCCAGGCTCACCAAGAAACAAAGAAAAATGACCAACATAAACAAAAACAGAAATGAAAGAGGTGAAGTAACAACTGACCCCACTGATATATAAAGGATTGTAAAAGAATACTATGAACAACTCAACTCCAACTAACTGGAAAACCTCAATGAAATAAACACATTCCTAGAAAAATACAAGCTCCCAAAACTCAATCAGGAAGAATAAAAAAACCTGAATAGGCTGATAACTACTGATGAAATTGAAGCAGTCATCAAAAAGCTTCCAGCAAATGAAAGCCCTGGACCAGATGGCTTCACAGGGGAGTTTTACGGAACACTCAAAGAAGAACTAAAACCAATCCTTCTCAGACTATTCCAAAAAATTCAAGAGGAAGGCACACTTCCAAGCTCTTTCTATGAAGCCAGCATTACCCTAATCCCAAAACCAAATAAAGACACCACTAATAAAGAGAATTACAGGCCAATATCCCTGATGAACATAGATGCTAAAATACTCAACAAAATTCTAGCTAACCGGATCCAGCATTACATTAGAAAGATCATACACTATGACCAAGTGGGATTTATTCCAGGGATGCAAGTATGGTACAATATCTGCAAATCAATAAACGTGATACATCACATAAACAAACTGAGAGACAAAAATCACATAATCATATCAATTGATGCAGAAAAGGCATTTGACAAAGTCCAATACCCTTTTCTGATAAAAATGCTCAGCAAAGTGGGAATAGAAAGATCATACCTCAACATCATAAGAGCCTTATATGAAAAACATACAGCCAACATCATACTCAATGGGCAAAAACTAAAACCATTTTCCTTAAGAATAGTAATAAGACAGGGATTCCCGCTTTCACCACTCCTGTCCAGTATGGTACTGGAAGTGCTAGCCAAAACAATCAAACAAGAAGAAGAAATAAAAGGCATCCAAATTGGAAAAAAAGAAGACTTGTCCTTATTCACATATGACATGATACCGTACATAGAAAAGCCTAAATACTCCATCAAAAAATTATTAGAATTAATAAATGAATTTGGTATTGTAGCAGGATACAAAATTAACAAGAAATCTATGGCATTTTTATACACCAATAGTGAACTTACAGAAAGAGAGATTTAAAAAACAATCCCATTTACCATTGCACAAAGAAAATTAAGATACCTAGGAATAAACTTAACTAAAAAGGTAAAAGACCTCTACTCAGAAAACTACAGGACATTGAAAAAAGAGATAGAAGAAGACATAAAGAGATAGAAGAACATACCGTGTTCATGAATTGGTAGAATCAAAATAATTAAAATGTCCATACTACCCAAAGCAATCTATAGATTCAATGCAATCCCCATTAAAATACCAACGGCATATTTCACAGACCTAGAACAAACTCTACAAAAATTCATCTGAAACAAAAAAGACTCCGAATAGCTGCAGTGATCCTGAGAAAGAATAACAAAGTAGGAGGGATCTCAATACCAGATATCAAGATGTATTATAAAGCCACTGTTCTGAAAACTGCATGGTACTGGCACTAGAACAGACATATGGATCAATGGATCAGAATAGAGAACCCAGAAATCGACCCAAACCACTATGCTCTATTAATATTTGACAAAGGAGGCAAGAACATACAATTGAGTCAAGACAGTCTCTTTAATAAATGGTGCTGGGAAATTTGGTCAGATTCATGCAAATAAATGAAACTAGACCACCAAATTACACCAAACACAAAAATAAACTCAAAATGGATAAAGGACTTAAACGTAACACTAGAAACCATAAAAATATTAGAGGAATCCACAGGCAACAAAATCTCAGATATATGCCAAAGCAATATCTTCATCGATATAGCTCCTAGGGCAATGGAAACTAAAGAGAAAATAAACAAATGGAACTACATCAAAATAAAAAGCTTCCGCACAGCAAAAGAAACCATCAACAAAACAACAAGAAAGCCCACTGTATGGGAGAACATATTTGCCAATGATATTTCAGTAAGGGGTTAATCTCCAACATTTACTGGGAACTCATACAACTTAACAAAAGGAAGACAAACAACCCAATCAAAAAATGGGCAACAGACCTAAATAGATACTTTTCGAAAGAAAGCATAAGGAAGGCCAAGAGACATATGAAAACATGCTCAAAGTCACTAATCATCTCAGAGATGCAAATCAAAACGACAATGAGGTACCATCTCACACCTGTCAGAATGGCTATCATCAACAAATCAACAAATGACAAGTGCTGGCAAGGATGCAGAGAAAAAGGAACCCTCATGCACTGCTGGTGGGAATGGAGACTGGTGTAGCCACTGTGGAGAACAGTATGGAGATTCCTCAAAAAACTAAAAATGGAACTCCCATTTGACCTAGTGATCTCACTTCTAGAATTATCCCAAGAAACTAGAAACACCAATCAGAAAGGATATATGCACCCCTATGTTCATAGCAGCACAATTTACAATAGCTAAGATTTGGAATCAGCCTAAGTGCCCATCAGCAGATGAGGGGATTAAAAATCTGTGGTACATCTACACAGTGGAATACTATGCTGCTGTAAAAAGGAAGGAACTCCTACCATTTGCAACAGCATGGATGGACCTGGAGAGCATTATGCTAAGCAAAATAAGTCAGAGAAAAATAAATATCACATGATCTTACTCATTCATGGATTATAATATACAACATAAACCATTGAACAAACACCTGATCCAGAGATAGAGAATCATCGATCAGATGCTCAAAAGAAGTTTTTCCTGTATGTGCCTAGGAAGCAAAGGTCTTATATATATACCTTCATAGGGAAGGTAGGGGAGGGTGGGGGTAGGAGGAGAGATCAACTAAAGGACTTGTATGCATGCATATAAGCATAACCAGTGGACACAGACACCAGGGGAGTGAGGTTGAGGGTGAGGGCAGGATTGGGGTGTTTGGGGTGGGGGGAATGAGGGGATAAGTACACATATGTAATACCTTAATCAATAAAGGAAAAAGAAAGCCTACAGAACACCGAAAGGATTTACCACCACCCCCTCCTCCTGAAGTAGAGCCTCTAGAGCAGGGGTGGGCAAACTTTTTGACTCGAGGGCCACAGTGGGTTCTTAAACTGGACCGGAGGGCCGGAACAAAAGCATGGATGGAGTGTTTGTGTGAGCTAATATAAATTCGAAGTAAAGGAGCGGAGGGGAGAGCAAGAGAACCGGATAGAATAGCCGGATCCGGCCCGCGGGCCATAGTTTGCCCAAGGCTGCTCTAGAGTCTAGACCAGCCGTGGGCAAAATATGGCCCGCGGGCCAGATCCGGCCCGTTCGGCTGTTCTATCCGGTTAGTGGAGCCGAAAGAGCGGAGGGTTCTCTTGCTCTCCCCTCCGCTCCTTCACCAGCAGCAGTGTTAACATGGCAACTTCAGGAAACTCGGCCGCAGCTCCTTCTTCTGAGTGGGCGGATTTATATCTGCCCATTCAGTAGAAGGAACAACCTCTCAATCTTCCAGAGGCTCCTTGTAATGCCCGCGGACGCGTCCCCCGACATCACCCTGGGAATGCGTAGACACGTTATCGTGGTGATGGAGGGAGACACGCCCCTGGAGAGCACAGTATCAGAGCATTAGCTAAAAAGGAGACCAACAACACTGTTCCCACTGAAGTTGATGTTTTAAAGACCAAAAACCTTTCAACCCAGTCTACATTGCCATCTACATCTACGTCCTGGGCATAATTTGGAAGTTGCACTAAAGAAAATGTTTAATTTACTGTTTACACATTTTGTTCTTTTCTATTTGTTTTAGTTTTAAATTATTTTATTATATTTAAGTTTAATTTCAAAGGCTTTTGTACCTTTCCTTTGTTAGGCAATTTTATTTTGCCTTTGCCATCTTCAATATAAGGTATGTTATTGTGCTATGATTCCTCCATTTTTTGAAGTTTCAAACTATAATAATTAGTGTTTACATTCTTCTTGTTAAAATGTTTGAAATGAATAAAACTATTGAAATAAAAAAAGAAGACCGTACCCTTTTATGTAATGATGTTTACTTTGAATTTATATTAGTTCACACAAACACTCCATCCATGCTTTTGTTCCCGCCCTCCGGACCAGTTTAAGAACCCATTGTGGCCCTCGAGTCAAAAAGTTTGCCCCCCTTGGTCTAGACCCTATAATACCTAACCCCCCACAGTCAGAGACTCCTTTCCCGATCTTCTGCCTCCGGTGTAGAAAGGCTCATCAACTAGATCCTCAGTTATGGGATCATGTGTCAGGCAAGCTATGTTAAAAGGAGAGCTTTTGGCTTGCCCAGTTATGCAAATCAGCAAGGTAATCAGATACATGAACCGCTCTCCTTTAATGCTTTTAAGGAAATATGGAAAAGTGTTAGAGAAAATGAGGCTAATAGTCCATTTACAAAAGGACTCCTTAATGTCTTGTCTGAAAATTACCATATGATGCCTTGGCACTGGCAGATTTTGGCCAAAACAACTCTGGAAGCCAGTCAACATTTATTTTGGGGAGCAGAATATGATTACATCTGTGAACAACAGGCTGTTTGTGGGTGTTCACTGACCATCCCACCTGTGAGCCCTCTGAGCCACACTTTGGCTGTAAATCCTAAGCACTATAAGACATCTTCTAAAAGATCCATGGGAAGGACTCTGATTTATTAGATCTTGTGTGTGGGTTGTGCGTGCCTATAAATATTGTACATAGAGTGTCCCTGTTGATTGTTGTTTTGTGTCTTTATTTGGTTTAATTTGTTTAAAGATGAGTCATATTTCACTCTACTAGGGGCCCCAGCTAATTGTGGCAGGCTGGACATGTGGCAGGGATTGCAGGAACTTCCCAGCAGCTGCCAAGAATTCTTAATCTTGGGGACCCTTCTTGCTCTCCCTTTCAAAGCATTAGACACTGGAATCTCATAGCTAGTGGAAGCTCTTGTCTGTCTTTAATATAACTTGGTAACTGATTGAGGTTCTTTGCTTGCTTTCTTATCTTTGGGGGGCCTTAGTTTGCACTTTGCCATTTTATGAACATAGGGAATCCTCTGTCTTTGCTGTCTAAGCTTTGTGCCACTCAGAACTCATTTGCTATGCTGGTTTAGTGTGAAATAAAATTCTAAGGCTAATGTCCCAGTCCACCTTTTTGAGTACTCATTCATTTACTGTAGGGTTTTTTTTGTTGTTGTTGTTGTTGTTGTTTTTTTTAATTTCTGTTCTTAACATCTCTTCTATATGCAAGATTTCATATTGTTAGTCTACTCAGAAAAAGAAAAATATGGGAAATAATTACTTAAACTCCCCAAGTATTTATCCTAGAGCCGTAGTGGGCAAACTGCGGCTCACGAGCCACATGCAGCTCTTTGGCCCCTTGAGTGTGGCTCTTCCACAAAATACCATGGCCTGGGAGAGTCTATTTTGAAGAAGTGGCGTTAAAAGAAGTTTAAGTTTAAAAAATTTGGCTCTCAGAAGAAATTTCAATCATTGTACTGTTGATATTTGGCTCTGTTGACTAATGAGTTTGCCGACCACTCTCCGAGAGGGCTGGAGCTACAGAAGTACCCTTGAATAGGCTGCAGAAGTGGGAGCAGAGGGGGA
This sequence comes from Plecotus auritus, assembly GCF_963455305.1. NCBI lineage: Eukaryota > Metazoa > Chordata > Mammalia > Chiroptera > Vespertilionidae > Plecotus > Plecotus auritus. The sequence continues at coordinate 110,071,458 of NC_137770.1, read as the reverse complement.
GGGGGAGAGGAGGAGGCACTCTCCTTGTAAAGAAAAAAAATGGTATTTTTACATTAAAGTCATTAGAAGCCCAGGAGTTACTACAGTCCTGGGAACAAATCCCAGGACCTGCTCTCTCCCCACATACACACCCACCCTTTCTCTAGCCTCCTGAGCATTGTCAAGGTCATGTTTCCTCTGTTATGCTTCTTAAGAATATGAGTATATTTTCTATTGGAAAAATAAGCCCATTTCTGAAAGTAAGGAAGAAAAAAAAGTTTTTCCTATATGTGCCTAGGAAGCAAAGGTTATATAGATATATACTAGAAGCTCAATGCACGAAATTCGTGCAAGGGGCTCGGCCCTCACAGCCCTGGCTGCCTTGGCCAGCCCTCGCAGCCCCTCAGAGCCTTGGCCAGCCCTTGCAGAAAGGACAAAATTCCATATCATTTGCATTACTCTATAAAGTATCTGGATTTATAGAAGTACTGGCAGGAAAAATCAGGAGAAACAAAAATTTTATTATATGACTGAATGAATGGAAAATAATTATATAGTTCTTTAATTTTTGTTGAAAGTATTGCTGATTCTTAAACTTCTTGTTTTTCAGATACAAGAAAGCAATTTGGTAAATTATATATTTCTCTCCCTACCTGTCCCTCCCAATACCTCTTTTCATTCCAATTTACTAACCTTATACGTTACCTCTTCCAATTCCTCTCTGTACTGTATGAGAGCTCATAATCAGATTTAGTTACATATAATTCCTAAACATGATCAGATTAAAACCCAGCTAACCTTTCTCTCTGCAGGCAGACTGGATTACAGCAATCTGACTAATGCTACTGTGCCTCCTATCTCTCCGTGTTAGCAAAATAAGTGGTGGGACCCCTCTGCTGAGGCATTCCATTGGACAGTTTGTTGAGGAAATCATGCCCATTTGATAGTCCTAGGGGACCAACAGGTTATAGATTGAAGCCCACATGGTCATTTGCAAGCCAACTACACTAATATTCTGGCACACCGTGCATCTAATACTAGTTAAATCAGTTATGCAGGCATGCCTATAGTTTGGACTGAGGGACGGATGAGTCCCCCAAGACCTTGAGTACTAGGCTTGCCAGGAAACTTTATGGAGATTAGGCAATGCTTTCAGCCCTTTGAAATTGTGGCACGGTGACTACCAAAACTCCTCTGGCCACTATAGTATAACTTCTACTGATAATCATACTGACAATAGCCTAATTTATACCACTCACCCCTATGTCTTTGTTATGGGCCTCAATCTACTAATAAGCCATAGTTCATCTTTTCTAATACAGGTTGGAAAAGGAGCTTATTTTGCATCCTGTATTATCACCCAGAGTATTACCCCATTGAACATCAGCACTATTATGGTACTTAGGAGACAAGTAGAAATCCTAATACCTGTCAATCTCACTAGGAAATGGCAAGGCTCATCATCTCTTAAAATATTAGAAAAAGCATTGAGTCAATTATGGCCCAAAATATTTTTGGGAATGCTCATTGGAGCCATCATCTCAGCTGTTGTTATTCTTACTACCTCCAGCATCACTGTGGCGGCCCTTTCTAAGTCTGTACAGGCTGCCACATTTGTAGACAATATGGCCTATAATGTAACTAGGGAATTCACTATACAACAGCACATAGATAAAAAAGATATTAGCTAGACTACAGGCAATAGAGGCAACCATTGAATATTTGGGGGAAGACAGGATGTTATAGCATACAGGCAAGTACTCAATTGCGATTGAGAGCATAAACACATATGTGTCACCCCCTTAAAATGGAAGATTAGTCACCATCAGTGGATTGATGTTAAAAAGTATGGGGAGTCTTTCATGATAACCTTACTGAAGGTAAATACGTTGCAAAGGCAAATTAAAGAGTCTTTACTTGCTATCAATGAACATGAACAACAGACTACGACTTGGAATGCGTTAAAGGAGCATTTGGAGTGGATAGACCCCACCACATGGTTTCCTAGAATCAATTGGTACCTGATCGGACTAACTATTGCTGTTATTGTAATTCTTTTTGTTTTTCTTATAGTCTACAAAATCAGAACTTGAGCAGTGAACGTGCTTCTTAGGCGCTGACATTCCAAAACAGAAAGTTCACCAGGACTTGGTTGGAAAGTTTGTAAGGAGGAATCTCTGAAAGGTCAGGGCCTCCAGGAGGAGCTGACCAAAGGCAGTTACCCCTGCCTTGACTTTTCCAAACAAGTCTGAGCCCCTGGGTGTTTTACTGGAATCTTTATGTTTAGTCTATAGACATCCTTGCTTAAAAGACACTGTAGATGCATGTATCACCTGCTGATAGTATCTAGAAGTTAATTTTAGTTTAAGCTGTTATTACAATAAAAGCCTAAGGAGGCAGGTGAATGGGGCTGTTTGGTTTCTCAAGCCAAGCAGTCCTTTATCCCTCTCTTTCACAGAAATGTGTGTCAGAGTAATCATACATCCATCACTAAGGGTCTGAAAATACTATGAACAACTAAATGCCAACAAACTGGACAACCTGGGTAAAATGGGCAAATTCCTAGAAACACACAATCTTTCAAAACTTAAACAAGAAGAATCAGAAAACCTGAGTAGGCCAATAACAACTGCTGAAATACAAGCAGTTATTTAAAATATTCCAGCAAACAAAAGTCCTGTACTGGATGGATTTACAGGTGAATTTTACCAAACATTCAAAAAAGAAATAACACCCATCCTCCTCAAACTATTCCAAAAAATTCAGGAGGAAGGAACACTTCCAATCTCTTTTTATGAAGCCAGCATTATCCTAATTCCAAAACCAGATTAGACACTACAAAGAAAGAAAATTATGGGCCAATATCCCTGATGAACACAGATATTAAAATCCTCAACAAAATATTAGTAAATTAGATCCAGCAATATATTAAAAAGATATACACCATGATCCAGTGGGGTTTATTCCAGTATGCAAGGCTGGTAGAATACTCACAAATCAATAAATGTGATATATCACATAAACAAATTGAAAGATAAAAACCACATGATCATATCAATAGATATAGAAAAAAAACATTTAACAAAATCCAGCTCCATTTTTTGATAAAAACTATCAGTAAAGTGGGAATAAAGGGATCATACCTCAAAATAATTTAAGCCATGTATGACAAATCTACAGCCAACATAATACTTAATGGGCAAAAACTAAAAGCATTTCCTTTAAAAACATTAACAAGAAAAGGATGCTCGCTTACACCACTCTTATTTAACACTAGAGGCCCGGTGCACAAAATTCGTGCGGGGGTGGGGGTGTCCCTCAGCCCAGCCTGCACCCTCTCCAATCTGGGACCCCTCAAGGGATGTCCGACTGCCCCTTTAGGCCCGATCACCGGGATCAGGCCTAAACGGGCAGTTGGACATCCCTCTCACAACCCAGGACTGCTGGCTCCCAACTGCTCACCTGCCTGCCTTCCTGGTTGCCCCTAACTGCTTCTGCCTGTCAGCCTGATCACCCCCTAACCACTTCCCTGCCAGCCTGATTAATGCCTAACTGTTCCCTGCCAGCCTGTTTTCCCCTAACTGCCCTTTCCTGCAGGCCTGGTCACCCCTAACTGCCCTCCCCTGCAGGCCTGGTCACCCCTAACTGCCTTCCCCTGCAGGCCTGGTCCCCCCCAACTGCCCTTCTTTGCAGGCCCGGTCATCCCCAACTTCCCTCCTCTGCCGGCCTGGTCACCCGTAACTGCCATCCCTTGCAGGCCTGGTCCCTCCCAACTGCCCTCCCTTGCTGGCCATCTCGTGGTGGCCATCTTGTGTCCACATGGAGGCAGCCATCTTTGACCATATGGGGGCAGCAATCTATGTGTTGGAATGACGGTCAATATGCATATTACTCTTTTATTAGATAGGATAGAGACCTGGTACATGGGTGGGGGCCAGCTGCACCAGGGAGGTTTGCTCTGAAGGGTGTCCTGGATCGGGGGGGGGGGTTCCCTTGGGGCGTGGGGCAGCCTGGGCAAAGGGCTTGTGGTGGTTTGCAGGCCGGCCATGCCCCTCGGCGACCCAAGCAGAGGCTCTGGTATCTGGGATTTATTTATCTTCTATAATTGAAACTTTGTAGCCTGGAGTGGAGCCAAGCCTTCTGCTTGCTCCGTGGCGGCAGCCATTTCTTTTGGGATTTATTTATCTTCTATAATTAAAACTTTGTAGCCTTAAGTGGAGGCCAAAGCAGGCCAGGGCTTCAGAAGCTTGGCTTCCTCCATCACCGGGGGCAACCCTAGCCTCCTGCTCTCTCCAGCTCTGTGGCTGCTGCCAATTTAGTTGGGATTTAGTTATCTTCTATAATTGAAACTTTGTAGCCTGGAGTGCAGGCCTGGGCTGGTCAGGGTGTGTGGAAAGCTTGGCTTCCTCCATCAGCGGGGAAACCCAAGCCTCCCTCCTGCTCTCTCTGTGGCCTCAGCCATCTTGGTTGGGTTAATTTGCATACTCCCTCCTGATTGGCTTGTGGGCGTGGCTTGTGGGCACGGCTTGTTGGTGTAGTGGAGTGATGGTTAATTTACATATTACTCTTTTATTAGATAGGATTACACTGGAAGTGCTAGCTGCAGTAATCAGACAGCAAGAACAGTAACATGGCAACAAAATTAGAAAAGAGGAAGTAAAACTGTCATTACTTGCAGAAAACCCTATAGACTGCACCAGGAAACTACCAGACTTAATAAATGAATTTGGTAAAGTAGCAAGATACAAAATAAACACCTACAAATCAATGGCATTTTAATCCACCAATAATGAACTCTCACAAAGAGAAATTATAAAAGAAATCCCAATTACCATTGCAATAAAAAATAAGATACCTAGGAATAAACCTAACCAAGGAGGTAAAAGACCTGTACTTGAAAAGCTATGAAACATTGAAAAAAGAAACCAAGAAAGGTATAAACAAATGTAAGTGTATACCATGTTCATGGATTGGAAGAATTAACATCATTAAAATGTCTATACTACCCAAAGCAATCAACAGATTCACTGCAATCCCTATTAAAATACCAATAACGTATTTCACAGACCTAGAACAAATTTATATGGAACCATAAAAGATCCCAAATAGCTGCAGCAATCATAAGAAGGAATAATGAAATAGGAGGGATCACAATACTGGATATCAAACTGTACTACAAAGCCATTATAACCAAAACAGTCTGGCACTGGCATAAGACCAGGCTTATAGACCAATGGATCAGAATAGAGACCCCAGAAATTGACCCAAACCATTATGGTCAATTAATATTTGACAAAGGAGGCAAGGACTTACAATGGCATCAAGACAGTCTCTTCAACAAATGGTGCTGGGAAAACTGTACAGACACATGCAAAAAGAAGAAACTAGAGAACTGACTTTTACCATACACAAGAATAAACTCAAGGTAAATAAAAGAAGGCAAACCATAAAAATCTTAGAGGAATCCACAGGCAACAAAATCTCAGACATATGCCAAAGCAATATCTTCATTGATATAGCTCCTAGGGCAATGGAAACTAAAGAGAAAATAAACAAATGGGACTACATCAAAATAAAAAGCTTCCGCACAGCAAAAGAAACCATCAACAAAACAACAAGAAAGCCCACTGTATGGGAAACATATTTGCAAATGTTATCACTGATAAAGGTTTAATCTATAATACCTACAGGGAACTTAAACAACTCAATAAAAGGAAGATAAATGATCCAATAAAAAAATGGGCAACGGACCTAAATAGAATCTTTTCAAAATAAGACAGAAGGAAGGCCAAGAGACATATGAAAACATGCTCAAAATCACTAATTATCCGAGAGATGCAAATCAAAACGACAATGTGGTACCATTTTACACCTGTCAGAATGGCAATCATCAACAAATCAACAAACGACAAATGCTGGTGAGGATGCGGAGAAAAAGAAACCCTCTTGCACTGCTGGTGGGAATGCAGACTGGTGCAGCCACTGTGGAGAACAGTATGGAATTTCCTTAAAAAACTAAAAATGGAGCTCCCATTTGACCCAGTAATCTCACTTCTAGGATTATATCCCAAGAAACTAGAAACACCAATCAGAAAGGATATATGCACCCCTATGTTCATAGCAGCACAGTTTACAATAGCTAAGATTTGGAATCAGCCTAAGTGCCCATCAGCAGATGAGTGGATTAAAAATCTGTGGTACATCTACACAGTGGAATACTATGCTGCTGTAAAAAGGAAGGAACTCCTACCATTTGCAACAGCATGGATGGACCTGGAAAGCATTATGCTAAGCAAAATAAGTCAGTCAGAGAAAGGTAAATATTACATGATCTCATTTATTTGTGGACTATAATAAATAACATAAACTGATGAACAAAAACAGATCCAGAGACACAGAGGCATTGATCAAACTGTCAAACCTCAGAGGGAAGGTAGGGGAGGGTGGTGGTAAGGGTAAGAGATCAACCAAAGGACTTGTATGCATGCATATAAGCATAACCAGTGGACACAGATACCAGGGGGGTGAGGGCTTGAGCGGTGGGGAGGGGGGGGGAGAGGGGCCAAGGGGAGATAAGGACACATATGTAATACCTTAATCAATAAAGAAAAAAAGACTTAATTGTAAGGCATAAAACCTTAAAAATCTTAGATAACATAGGCAGTAAAATCTCAGATATCTCACTTAGCAATATGTTTACAGATCCACTAGAGGCCTGGTACATGGTTTCGTGCACCAGTGGCATCCCTCGGTGTGTCCTGCGGGGATTGGGCCCAAACCGGCAGTCCAATGCCACATGCTGCTCCTGCCTGCAGCTCCTGCTCATCCTGGCCCTGCTGCACCTGCAGCTACAGCTCAGTAGGCTCGCTGCTGCTCCAATGCAGTCTCCGGGCTGCAGTGGCCAGCCTTGAGCCCTGTGTCTTTACTCCTTAGTCAGCTCAGTGACAGTCCTGCTGTGAGAGCACACTGACCACCAGGGGGCAGCTCCTGCATTGAGCATCTTCCCCCTGGTGGTCAGTGCTCATCATAGTTACCAGTCCACCAGTCACTTAGTCTTTTATATATATAGATCTCCTAGGGCAAAGGAAACTAAGGAAAAAATAAACAAATGGGACAACAACAAAATAAAAAGCTTCAGCATAGCAAATGAAACCACTACATCAAGTTGAAAAAGGAACCCACTGAACGAGAGAACATATTTGCTAAAGAAACCTCTGATAAAGGGTTAATATCCAAAATATATAAAGCACTCATACAACTCAACAAAAGGAAGATAAACAATCCAGTTAAAAAATGGGCAGAAATCCCAAATAGACATTTTTCCAGAGAGAACATACAAATGGCCAAGAGTCACATGAAAAAATGTTCAAAGTCACTAATCATCAGATTAATGCAAATTAAAGCCACAATGAGATATCACCTCACACCCGTTGGAATGGCTATCATAAAAAAATCAACAAACAACAAGTGCTGGTGAGGCTCTGGTAAAAAGGGAACACTAGTTCACTGCTCGGGGGAATGCAGATTGGTGCAGCCACTATGGAAAACTTCCATTTGACCCAGCAATCCAATTTCTGAGAATATTTCCTAAAAACCCCAAAATACCAATCAGAAAGAGTATATGCACCCCTATGTTCATAGTAGCATTATTTATAATAGCTAAGATTTGGACACACCCCATGCTCCCATCAGTAGATGAATGGATAAAAAAATCTGTGGACATTTACACAATGGAATACTATGCAGCTGTAAAAAAGAGAGATATCTTTCCCTTTAGGATAAGATGGATGGACCTGGAAAATATTATGCTAAGTGAAATAAATCAAACAGAGAAGGACAAATATCACATGATCTCACTTATTGGTGGAATCTGATGAACAAAATGAGACCCTAAGCAGGGAGACATGGAATAGACTGACATACCTGGATATGGGGTTGGGTGGGCAAGAAAGATAAACCAAAGAACTTATATACTTATTTGCATAGCCCATGGACATGGGCAATAGGGTAGTGAAGGCCCTGGGGGAGAAGGAGGAGCTGGGAGGAGGGGTCGAAAGAGGGAGAAAAATTATAACTCCTTGGGTGGCCCATTTCTTGTGAATTTTAAGCAACTGCGATTAATATAAAAATGTCTTTATACCACAGAATTGGACTTAGAGAAGATATCCTTGGTGTAAGGAATTTTTTTGATTAAGTGTTGTCCTTTGAATTTGACCCCAATAAGAACATTTATTGCCATTAGGGATTGGCTTGGGGACACTTGCACTCATACAGGAAGATCCTTGCTTATAGAACCTCCATTGAGGCCCCCTTCATTCTCTGTGTGGGCTTGGCTCTTTGACTTTGGGTTTGTTTTTTTATATTTTTATTGATTTCTTAGAGGAAGGGAGAGGGAGAGAGAGAGAGAGAGATAGAAACATGAATGAGAGGGAATGATTGATCGGCTGCCTTCCGCACTAAGGCCACAATCCAGCTATGAGTCCCAACCAGGAACCAAACTGCAACCTCCTGGTTCCTAGGTCGATGCTCAACCACTGAGCCACGCCGGCCAGGCACTGACTTTTGGTTTTTAACTTGCATCTGCACCTGCCTCAAAAGGGTTCCTGCTACTATGGAGCTGGACATTTGCCTGTCAGAGATGTTAGTCATGTAAATGGTAAACTCAGAGAAGACTTGCTATCAACTAATCCCTTTTGCCATTTCCAATCATTCTGAAAAGCTTCCCAATTTAACTACAGTGAGAAGTCTCATCTTTTCTGAGGTATCCACTGTGGAGCCAGGCTTCCCTCAGAGCTCACAGTAGAGTCAAAACCCAAATGGTGAGGAGTTTCTTAGGGCAAACTACTGTGGCCTCCAAAATGGTGGCAAGAAGCCTTGGAGCACTCGGGGGGCTTCTGTTCTCTCACCTGGGGAGCTTGGTTGGGGTGGGAGTGGGACAGAAGAGCAAGAATGGGAGCTCAGTGAGAACAGAAGGTCACACTTCTTCAGATTTTTTATTACTACTGTTTAGGAAAGAGGATTATTCATCGACATAAATGCTTTTGTTTCAGCTTAGGTTATTTAATAAAGAAGTTTTTATACCAAAAATTGGTGTAAGAATACATTTATGAACATAATTAAAACACCATTTTAACTGTGGAAATTGTTCAATTTATAATTCTGTCTAAAAAAGAAAACAAATTCTTTCTCTTGGCATTAAGATGGTGGATTAACTTACCTGTTAAAACTAAAAGTCTATCCCAACTCTATCATGGGGCTGATCCTTCAACTCTATTCCAATTTCCCAAAAGGGTAGGCATTTTTCTTTAATACTTTATTATTTCATCCACCATCAATTACATAGATGGCATTCAAAGTCTCCTAAGGTGTCTCTATAAAATTTTGTTTATATTTCTCAAGTTGAATTTTTGTTTCTCCCTCAAGTCTCTGGAAGCAGGACCTGCACTGTGTGGTCCTCACAGGCATCTTCTGTATTTCTGATGCAAGCCAGATCTTTTGGAATCCTTGATTGTGATACATTTAGATCCAATACAAGAAACCAATGAAATGCACATTCATTCCCTTTCCTATGGCTTATCAAGAAGGTACTTTGGACTGCAATTCTTTATCCAATGTCTCCTTCTTTATGCCAAGATTACTAAATTTAAAGGACTGTCTTAAACAACAAAAACCCCTACCTACTTTAGCAATTAACATTTACTTCCTTTTACATTAATTCCATTTTCCCTCCTGCTGTTCTAGGAAAATCTGAATTAAAAAGCCTGGTGCTGCTCAAGGGCAGTTAATAGCACTGAGATGACAAAAGATCTTAGAACAGCTGACAAAGGGAACTGGGCCCTGGTTCAAAGTCACGGCAGGAAGAATGTGCCCTGTGCAGCTTGTGCTTTCTGCATGAAGAATGAAAAGATTTCCATCACCCAGGATAATGCAATTAAAAAGTACACCACTGGAATCCACCCCATGCCACCTTGTTCAAAATTGGGCCTCAAACCTAAGGGCCCAACTGAAATTTGAAACTTACACATCTTGATCCGCAGGGAAGGAGAGGGGGAATTTGGTCTGCTTCCTTGTGTAGACAGGTGCCTGTTATCAGAACGGAGGGACATATGTTCATTGCCTATGGTAAACAATTATTAGAGTATTCAGGATGGGTGGATACAGAGAGACATAGTAATGTCAGAGGAGAAGCTAATTAAAAGCAGGGTCTCAGGTCTCTCTTCCTCCTTTCCACTCAGTGTTTCTGCTCTATACTGTACACACACAATTTAACATGCACAGAGAAAGGAAAGCGACCATCTCTAATTGCCCCAAAATGACATAGTGTTTGTTGTGGAGAGGGCTGCTTTGTCCAGGTGGAAATGGCTTTCCTGATTAGTGTACTCACACAGACTCTCTGGGGTCTGGTGTACAGCTGGGATTTTTTTTTTTTTTTTCTAATCTTATTGAGGAGAGTATAATTCAGGGTGCTGATTCCTGAGACAAGGAAGTAATCTTTTAGGCAATTGCTATGACATTGGATTGGCAAGAGCACCCAGAAGAGGGGAAGGCCTCTCTCACTAACCAGAGCCCCATGTGATGAAACAGTATAAGGGTAAGCATGGCTGCGCTCTGTCACATGGTTTTATGTGCCTCACCAGCAATCTTTAAACTCAACTGCTTTGCTGCAGGATGCTAACTGCAAAATTTACACTTATTCTGACTCCTGATATGTTTCCAGCACACACATTCCATTAGGAAGTCAGGCTGAATGAGCAAGCTTTTATCAGTGGGCACTGTGCTGCAGTTGGCAGGGAAAGATTCACAGTGCTTGTTCCCATGAAGGCTTTAATGCAAAGGGACAATTTTACAGCATGCTTCTGTCCAATCACACATTTTCTCTATAAAATATGCGTTTGGAAAGAGTAGAGGGACATGAAGAAGCTGGGGAAAATATATTCACACACATACATACACACACACAATTAAGGCAATCAAAGAGGTTTGGTTACCATATAATGACAGTTAAAATGTACTGAGGGCTGCCTCTGTATCAGGTAGTGTGCTAAGCTTTTGTGAGCTTGCTTTTTTTTCAACATTCACAATAAGCTTATAAGATAGGTCCTTATATGGTGCCTGTTTTACAGATAAGAAAGCTGAGGCTGCCCTAGCTGGTTTGGCTCAGTGGATAGAGTGTTGGCCTGTGGACTGAAGGGTTCTGGGTTTGATTCCAGTCAAGGGCACATGCCCAGGTTGCAGCTCGATCCCCAGTAAGGGGTGTGCAGGAGGCAGCCGATCAATGATTCTCTCTCATCATTGATGTTTCTATCTCTCTCTCCCTCTCCCTTCCTCTCTGAAATCAATAAAAATATATTTAAAAAAGAAAGAAAGCTGAGGCTTAGAGAAATTAAAGACACATAGCTAGAAAGTGGCAGGGCCAGAATTCAAACTGGTTAATCTGTCTTTGGATTTGACCCAAGTCCTTAACCAAGATCCCCAAGCTGAGTGTTCAATCTGCACAGAAATAAATACAGATTCTTAATGATAGCCATTAGCAAAGCTAGACGAAAAAATGGCAACTTCTACAATTTGTTATGAATATGTTTTCTAGGTAAACCAAGTAATGGATCCTCCTAACCAGTCACCATTTATGTCTTTGCTTCTCTTTGCCTTACCTTATGCAGAGTAGCAGCTATGGGGCCTCTCAGTTGACAATGGTTCATATTTTCTAGGAAAAGGCACAGAGTTATAGACTGAAACTTAGAGCATAGGGAGGCAATGTTTTCAGTATATACAACTAAAAATGTACTTAAGAGGGAGGGCAGAGGGAGTGGGAGAAGGAGGGTGGAGAGAAGTGTTTTTTAAAAGGTGAAACTCCTTTGGGAAGAGTTTGTGCATCAGAATGAATGGTAAGGGTTAGAAAGAAGGGCTACTCTAAAAGTTAATAATCTTCTCATCTACACTCTATTGGCAATTAATGACACACCACTACATAACATCTTTTTACTACTGTATAGCATTACTGTCTTTAACTTTTATTGTTTAATTCTTCGTGTATTATTGACCTATCTGTCTAACTATATGGTAAGCTCTTTGAGAGGGGAAAATTAAGTTTTTAAATCACTTTTAACCCCTGTAGACCTAATAAAAAACCTGGCCCTTATATATCAGTTGATAAATATGTTTATGTTCATGTTTTCTTCTAGCTTGAAGTAACAAAAGGATTTTGATCTAAGACATACCAGAGGAGAAATCCTGCTTCTCCCATCTTTTGGCATACCCAGGGGGCCTATGTTAATCTAATCTCTCACCTGAGTCTCTGAATCTGGAGGAAGAATGTAAAGTTAAAGGAAGAATTTAGAAGTCATTCATGGCAGTGGCATACCATGGCATTAAGCAATGGCAGTAGAACTATCGGGTGCCCTGTCCTTGTAGACTGTTCCTTCCATCTGGCCTTCAGAGCCCCCTTTGTTCTCATTTCCCAAACCTCCCAGGGATTCTGTGAACTGAATACTATCTTCCAAAAAGCTCCCTCTGTCTGTCTAAGATCAGCAGAACTAATTCCAGTTGCTTGCAACCCAGAACCTTGACTGGAGAACAGAGATAAAGAGATGGGTTAACTTATGGACAGCAGAAGTTTTGAAGGATTCTATCCAAGACGTAACAAGAATGAATTTGAATTTTAACATTATTAAAAGTCCATTATAGTTTTCAAGCTATGTCCATAGGACTCGTTTGGTTTTTACAGCAACCAGAGAGGCAGGTACTATCTATTATCTTCCTTTTTTGTACCAAAATGAGAATGCAATTGGGAGACTTCAAGTCATTGTTTTCCAATGAGAAACAGCTAATTACTGCTTTGTCTATGCCTCCCTTGTCTTACCTTACTTTTTGTGCACTGCTCCTTCTATCACCCCATGTGGTGAGTGCAAAACCTGGTATATGGGAAGTGAGAGAGCAGATTTCAGGGCTACTGTCAGAAGTAGCAAGTTGTTTCAGCTTTACACATACACTCACCTTCAGAAATTCTTATAAACTCTGTTCTCATACACACCACCATTTATTCAGAGGGTATATCCACATGAGAAAAAAGATAGAATTCCCAGAACACAGTAAGTGTGAAAATTCTTCTAAAAGCCCAAAGCTGAAGTTAGGAATTTACAGGTTCACACATTTATCTAACTGCAGAGACATGCACTCTCATTAGGGAAAAGTTTGAAGTTTGGAATCATTAGATACCATACAACAACAAAAAGAGGTATATTATTAAAGGATTGAGCATGGTATTATGTAGCCTTCTAGGAAGTAGCAAAAATTGATGGTTAAATCATAAGCTATGACTTGAGATCTGGAGACATTACTTACTTTGTAGGATTATTATCAGGATTAAATCCAGTCATCTATGGAAAGCTCTTAGCACAAGACCCAATATAGAGCAGATACTCTATGGTGTTCATTCTCTTATTTTGTCTCCAGAGGCATTAGGGGGCAAGCAGGGACTTGTTTCCTAGATTGGCAGGGGTCAGAGAAGATCTTAGCACAGAGATCCATGGTTCTAATCCAAGTCTGTCAGGCAAAGGCTATGGAGAGAGGCTGGAAGAATGCCCAGAGGGGCAGGGAGAAGGCAACAGCCATCTCTTCCCTACTTCTAAAGGCCAATCGTGTTTATTTTCTTTGTAATAATTTACCTGGAACTTAAATGACCTATTCAACCTTCAGGGGTGTTAGAAGAAATAAACTGGTGTGTCACTTGAAATAAAACACACAGAAATTATTTCATTTTTATATTTTTCTAAAAATCAATCAATAAAATTTTTTTCAAGAAAAGACACAAAATACTTTAAAAAATAAAGAGTAGTTTTTCTATGAAACAAAATATGTTTCTAAAAGCAAATTTTATTTTCCCAAATATTTGACATGAACAAGCTATAAAATTCTGAAGGAGTTTAGTCAGCTGTGCAGATTGACTTTTGAAGTGTAAAATAAACCTTTACTTAACAGATGTCAGAACTGTGACTTTGAGAGATAATGACAGTTTTTATAGTAGGTTGGTGACGGAATTTTTAAGGAGAATGAATAAAGTTTTTGGTGCCAAGTCTGGGGAAAAATGACAACATGATTATTAACAATTGACTGAATTGAGGAAAGCAAAAATAAGTGTTTTAATTTGTTTGATTAGACAGCATAAATTGTTCCATAAATATCAGTAAAGTACATTTAACAAAAGGATAGGCTGCACCTACAGGTAAGAATTAGAGCAACTCAAAGACCCTTCATTCCTCCAAAATCTCCATGAATAAAGTTGATTTATAATAATTTCAAAGGCTTCAGACAAGGAATTAAGCAGCCAGGGAAGACTTTAAATAATGATATTCAGACCTACTCCCTCAAGCAGCAAATAGAGAAGAGTATTCAATGCTGACACACTCATTCCAACTGGATGATATATGGTTAGCAGCCACTGCAATATTTAGTAAAATTGAAATTTTAAGCAAAATCAAATACCCTATTTCAGCATTTCACAATTTTCCCCTCAACCCAGCTTGCCTTCAACCAAGCAACTTCTGATGCAACTCAAGTCCTGCATTTCTGCAAAGCCTCTTGGACTCCTCTGTTCTCCAGGCAGCTCTCTGCATGAATCTACAGAGCCCTGGTATAGTCTGCACTGCAGCACTGAGCATTGGCCTGCCATAGTCTCCTTGAGCCAGAATCCCTATATGCTGAGTTCCACTCTAGGCAACTTTCACTGCACTCTGTGATGTCTCTCAGGAGATGATACATAGGGGATGACAGCTTCACACAGGGATCCTGCTCATTGCAGGAGAGGTGAGTTTTGGGAATAATATAGATAACTTCACCTTTTCCTCAGTCTCCTTGACTATGCTTGATCTTTCCGACCTTACAACCGTGGTGCCAAAGGAATGAAAAGGGACCCATTAAAAGAGAACATTTTGATGAATCCCATGAAAGGACAAAGTTTTGATTACTTGACTCCTTTCACAAATATTTATCCCCAGGAGCAGGTCAGAGCCCCTCCTTGGACTCCACCAGGGAGAGCAATGTTTGATTTAGTTCCCAAGTCACCATATATGTTGGTTTTGTGTCATAAGTTGGCCTTTCAGAGAAGGAACACAGCCTACTATTCCCTTTCCCCATAAGTTATGAAAACATGGAAGGTTTTATCTACATCAGACAGTTTTGGGAACAAAGTAGACTGACAAATGGCAATAAATAATGTTTAATATATAAAAATTTGATAAAACGTAAATTCTTGAAAAGTTTTTGTAGATTGTTGAGACATAACTTGCTATGTAATCATTAAGATAAAGTTATCAGAGAACTGGATAATAAATAATGTAAAGTCATAAAATCTAGTATTAACCATTGTCCTTAGAAAACTTCAAAAGTGTTTATATCTGGATTACAAACAACATTCCTCCTAACCACGCTTATAATATATCACAGTAACACCAAATTTTAAATTTTTCTATCATTATTATTTATTTTTATAGTTTATAGGAGAGATCATCTTTGTATCCTAAGGACCTAAACATATTATTTGGAAAAGGCCAATGTGGCCAAGTCCGAAAAGACTGGCACTTCAAATTTGGTTGTGAACAAATTTACAAATTGGTTGCCTTCTTTAGGTTTAATTAAGCAATCATAATTCATTTCATCTCCTCTATTGAATAATTTAACTTCTTTAAAATAATTGTTAATGGTTATCTTAGAATTTACAACATATATTTTTAAATAATGTATGTCTAATTTTAAATAAATTATACTACTTCATATATAAGAAAAGCACTTTATAATGATATACTTCCAATCCCTCCCTCCTGTCCTTTTTGGTATTATAATAAATTTTACATGTGCTGAAAACATGCAATACATTATTATTTTTATTTTTTTAATTTTATTTAATAAATCTTTATTGTTCAGATTATTACAATTGTTCCTCTTTTTTCCCCCATAGCTCCCCTCCACCCGGTTCCCACCTCACCCTCTGCCCTTACCCCCCCCACACTGTACTCATCCATAGATGTACAATTTTTGTCCAGTCTCTTCCCGCACTCCCCACACCCCTTTGCCTCCCAAGAATTGTCAGTCCACTCTCTTTCTATGCCCCTGATTCTATTATATTCACCAGTTTATTCTGTTCACCAGATTTTTTATTCACTTGATTTTTAGATTCACTTGTTGATAGATATGTATTTGTTGTTCATAATTTTTATCTTTACCTTTTTCTTTTTCAACCTCTTCTTAAAGAATACCTTTCAGCATTTCATATAATACTGGTTTGGTGGTGAAGAACTCATTTAGCCTTTTCTTATCTGTCAAGCTCTTTATCTGCCCTTCAATTCTGAATGATAGCTTTGCTGGGTAGAGAGTACTCTTGGTTGTAGGTTCTTGCTATTCATCACTTTGAATATTTTTTGCCACTCCCATCTGGCCTGCATAGTTTCTGTTGAGAAATCAGCTGACAATTGTATGGGTGCTCCCTTGTAGGTAACTAACTGTTTTTCTCTTGCTGCTTTTAATATTCCCTCTTTGTCTTTTGCTCTTGGCATTTTAATTATGATGTGTCTTAATGTAGTCCTCTTTGGATTCCTTTGTTTGGGGTTCTCTACACTTCCTGGAGTTGTAAGTCTATTTCTTTCACCAGGTGGGGGAAGTTTTCTGTCATTATTTCTTCAAATAGGTTTTCAGTATCTTGCTCTCTCTCTTCTTCTGTCACCTCCATAATTCGGATGTTGATACGTTTGAAGTTGTCCCAGAGGCTCCTTACACTATCTTCATATTTTTGGATTCTTTTTTCTTTTTTCTTTTCTGGTCGGGTGTTTTTTGCTTCTTTGTATTTCAAATCTTTGACTTGATTCTTGTGATCCTCTTGTCTGCTGTTGGATCTCTGTATATTATTTTTTATTTCAGTCAGTGTATGCTTAATTTCTAGTTGGTCCTTTTTCATTTCCTCTAGGGTCTCACTAAATTTATTGGCCTTTTCTAGAAAATTCTTGAAAAACCTTATAACCGCAGTTTTGAACTCTATATCCAGTCATTTGCTTTCCTAAATTTCTTTCATTTGTGACCTGTTTCTTTGTCTCCACATTTTGGCTGCTTCCCTGAGTTGACAGAGTGTCTTTGTGTGCTAGGTGTCCTATAGGGCCCAGTGGCTTAGCCTCCCCAGCTACCTGAGGTGGACACTCTTGGTGCACCCCTTTGTGGGCTGTGTGCACAGTCTTGTTGTAATTAAGCCTTGATTGTTGTTGGTATCACTGGGAGAAATTGACCTCCAGGCCAATTGGCTGTGAGGATCAGCTGTGTCTACACTGGGAGAACTTCTGTGCTGGAGACACCCTTATGAGACAAGACTTACAGAAGCCTCTGTGCTCAGCTTGGATGGGGCAGAGTCTCAGGGTAGAGCAGACAGCAATGGTTTCCCATCAGCCCTGCCTTAAAAGGCCCCTGGTTCTCAGTGTCCCACAGGAATTGCTGCAAGCACCTCTGAGAGAAAGCTGCCCTTGAGTTCTGCCTGTTGCCAGACAGTCCAGTTTCTCCCCAAAAGTCTGGGTTCCCTGAGTCTCGCCCGGAACTGGAGTTCAGAGCCGTCGGGAGTTTTTGTCTCCATCCCGGTTGAGAAAGCCAGCCGCGTTCTCAGTTGCCTGCCCTCTCCGCGCTCGCACGTGCATGCCTTAGTACCTCTGCCTTCTGCAGTTCCTATGAGTCTCAGTGTGCTTTTCTCTTTCTTGACAGTCCAGTTTCTCCCCGTATGAGTCTGGGTCCCCAGAGTCTCACCTGGAACTAGAGTTCAGCGCAGTCGGAAGCTTTTGTCTCCCTTCCCCTTGAGAAAGCCAGCCGCGTACTCAGTTGCCAGTCTTCTCTGTGCACAGTCTCTGTACCTCTGTCTTCTGCAGCTCCTCTGAGTCTTAGTGTGCTTTTCTCTTTCCTTCTAGTTGTAGAATTTCCACTCAGCCAGCCTTCCTGTGGTTCTGGATGATGTCCGTTTTGTCTTTCAGTTGTAGTTTTGAAATTGTTGTGCAAGGCAGCAGTTTAGGTGTTTACCTATGCCGCCATCTTGGTTTCTCCCCTGATACACTTCTTCCATTACTATTTTTCTGAAACAATTATTTTTAAAGAAATTCATAAGAAGGAAAAGTAAGTTATATTTTCTCTTATTTCTTTGTATAGATCCAAATTCTGACACCTATTATATTCCTTCTTTCTGAATAAGCTCCTTTAACATTTTATGTAGTAGGTCTGCCACCAAGGCATTCATTCCCTCAGTTTTTGTCAGTGTAAGAAAGTCTCACTTATTGTTCTTTAATCTTGTTTCTCCTTCATTTCTGAAGGCTATTTTCACTGGATATAGAAATCTGGGTTGAGAGTTATCTTCAGCATGTTAAAAACATCATACCATTTTCTCCTTGCTTGTATGTTTTCTGATGAAAAAAATGCTGTAATTTTTATCCTTGTTCTTCTGTAGGTAATGTG
Organism: Plecotus auritus; assembly: GCF_963455305.1. Lineage (NCBI taxonomy): Eukaryota > Metazoa > Chordata > Mammalia > Chiroptera > Vespertilionidae > Plecotus > Plecotus auritus. The sequence goes on along the minus strand of NC_137770.1, from coordinate 110,053,011 downwards.
CCTTTTTCTTTGTGGCTGCCTTCAAGATTTTCTTATTGTCTTTAGTCTTTAGAAGTTTGAATATGATATGCCTATATGATTTTGTGTGTTTACTTTTCTATGTATCCTATTTGATATTCTCTGAGATTCATTAATATGTGGTTTGGTATTTGTTATTGGTTTTGAAAAATCCTCTGCTATTACTTCTTAAAATATTTCTTCAGACCAATTTTCTTTCTCTCTTTCTAGGATTTTAATTATGCATATATTAGGTCATTTAATATTGTGTGAAACTCTTAGGTGCTATGTTCTGGTTCCCACCTGCCCCCAATTTTTGCTTTGTACTTCCATTTGGGGAATTTCAATTGATCTATATTAAAGTTCACTTATTCATTCATTTTCTATATCAAGCCTACTGATAAGCTCATGGAAGATAATCTTCATCTCTATTGTGTTTTTGTTTTCTAGCACTTCCATTTGATTCTTTCTTACAGTTTTCATCTCTCTGCTGATATTACCTATATTATCTTTTTTAAAATTCTTTATTATTTAAAGTATTATATGACTCTCCTTTCCCCCCCTATTGACCTCTCCTCCACTACCCCACCCCAAGCACAAGCCCTCACCCCCCACTATTGGCTGTGTCTATTGGCTTTGCTCATATGCATGCATACAAGTCCTTTGATTGATCTCTTACCTCCTCTTCCCCTTGTGCTCCCCCACGCCCCCCCACTGCCTTCCCTCTGAAGTTTGATGGTCTGTTCGATGCTTCTATGTCTCTGGTTCTATTTTTGTTCATCAGTTTATGTTGTTCATTATATTCCACAAATGAGTGAGATCATGTGATATTTATCTTTCTCTGACTGGCTTATTTTGCTTAGCATAATGCTCTCTAGTTCCATCCATGCTGTTGCAAATTGTAAAAATTCCTTCTTTTTTATAGCAGTGCAGAATTCCATTGTGTAGATGTACCAAAGTTTTCTAATCCACTCATCTGCTGATGGGCACTTAGGCTGTTTCCAAATCTTAGCTATTGCAAATTGTGCTGCTATGAACATAGGGGTGCATATATCCTTTCTGATTGGTGTTTCTGTTTTCTTGGGATATATTCCTAGAAGTGGGATCACTGGGTCAAATGGGAATTCCATTTTTAATTTTTTGAGGAAATGCCATAATGTTCTCCACAGTGGCTGCACCAGTTTGCATTTCCACCAGCAGTGCAAGAGGGTTCCTTTTCTTCCGCATCCTCTCCAGCACTTGTCATTTGTTGATTTGTTCATGATAGCCATTCTGACAGGTGTGAGAAGGTACCACATTGTTGTTTTAATTTGAATCTCTTGAATGATTAGTGACTTTGAGCATATTTTCATATGTCTCTTGGCCTTCTGTATGTTCTCTTTCAAAAAGTGTCTATTTATGTCTTTGCCCATTTTTTGATTGGTTTGTTTATCTTCTTTTTGTTGTACATATTTGTCCATTTTTTTCCAACACCATTTATTGAATGGACTGTCTTGACTCCATTGTATGTTCTTTACTCCTTTGTCAAATATTAATTGAGTATAATGACTTGGGTCGATTTCTGGGTTCTCTGTTCTGTTCCATTGGTCTATATGCCTGTTCTTGTGCCAGTACCACGATGTTTTGTAGTATAACTTGAAATCTGGTATTGTGATTCTGCCAACTTTTTTTTCTTCTTCAAGATAGCTGTGGCTATTCAGGGTCTTTTTTGATTCCATATAAATTTTTGGAGTATTTTTCTCACTCTGTGAAATATGCTGTTTGTATTTTAATAGAGATTGCATTGAATCTGTGGACTATCTTAGGTAGTATGGATATATTAATGACTAGAGGCCCGGTGCACGAAATTCATGCACAGGGTGAGGGGTGTGTGCCCCTCAACCCAGCCTGTACCCTCTCCAATCTGGAACCCCTCGAGGGATGTCCGACTGCCTGTTTAGGCCCGATCCCAAATGGGCAGTCAGATATCCCTCTCTAATCCAGGAATGCTGGCTCCCAACTACGTGCCTGCCTGCCTACCTGATTGCCCCTAACTGCTTCTGCCTGCCAGCCTGATCACACCCTAAACACTCCTCTGCAGCCTGATCAATGCCTAATTGCTCCCCTACTGGCCCGATTGCCCCTAACTGCCCTCCCCTACAGGCCTGGGTCCCCCCCAACTTCCCTCCCCTGTATGCCTGGTCCCCCCAACTGCCCTCCCCTGCTGGCCCAGTAACCCCTAACTGCCCTCCCTTGCCAGCCAGGTTGCCCCCAACTGCCCTCCCCTACAGGCCTGGGTCCCCCCCAACTTCCCTCCCCTGTATGCCTGGTCCCCCCAACTGCCTTCCCCTGCAGGCCTGCTTGCCCCCAACTGCCCTCCCCTGCATTCCTGGTCCCCCCAACTACCCTCCCCTGCAGGCCTGGTTGCCCTCAACTGCCCTCCCCTGCAGGCCTTTCCCCCCACAGCTGCCCTCCACTGCAGGTCTGGTCTCCCCCAACTGCCCTCCCCTGCTGGCCCAGTAACCCCTAACTGCCCTCCCTTGCTAGCCAGTTTGCTCCTAAATGCCCTCCCCTGGGTCCCAGGTGCAAGGTGAGGCAGAGGCAGTTAGGGGTGATTAGACCAGTAGGGGAGCAGTTAGGGGTGATCAGGCAGGCATAGGTGGTTAGGGGAAATCAGGCAGTCAGGCAGGTGAGTGGTTAGGAGCCAGTGGTCCTGGATTGGGAGAGGCAGTCAGACATCCCCTGAGGGGTCCCAGATTGGAGAAGGTGCAGGCCTGGCTGAGGGACCCACCCTCTCCCATGCAGAATTTCGTGCACCGGGCCTCTAGTTAAGAAATAATAATACAAGAATAAACTCTTTTTCATGTACTCACAACTATAAGCCTACTTTTGCCCACCTTTGTATACAAATTGATTAAAATATGAAATTAAGGATTAACTCAGATTTGATTATTGTAAGTAAACTATTTCTTTGTCAGATATTTCTTTTTTACCATCTTAACTGTGAAATACACATGAAAGAATATATTTATTGTATTAAATAGATGGTTATTCTTACAGCTTCCTAAGATTTTTTTTTTTTTTTTTTTTTACTTAGAGAAATATGAAAGCTAGAATATAATGTGTGGGCTTATGGGAGAGAAAAGAGAGTCAAAATAAAATAAAATAAATAATAATAAGAGCAACATAGAAAGTATTAGACATTATACATATAAAAAAGATACCAGGTTGATGCCTACTAAGTAACAGTAGAATTATATTACTCTCATGTCATTTTTAGGATTAACAGCAACAACGTAAAAGGTTTCTGGGATGCTAATTTTGTAAAGAGGGAGGTTAAATTTTATCAAAATAAACTAAATGACAATATTTTCAAGAAGTTCCATACACTCTAGTTCTGGTGCTCTGCCTTATAAAGACATGTTAAATTAGCAATGTTTGCCATTGCTTCTCACATTGCAAATGATTGAAATGTTATTGCAGGAAAACTGTGCAGCAGGACCAACAGGTTCATCAGCCTGAGGGACTGTGCAGCCACTGCTTGTGGCCTCTGATTTTCCTAGAATTTTCACCTCTCCAAATGAGCACCACAGTTTTCTAGACCCCACTACATCTGTCATACAAGCTTCAGATCAGAGCATAGAATAGGGACAAATGCCACCCACTCAAGTGCACTTGATGCTCTACCAACTGTTAGCAATTGCATAGCCTGACTTTTACTTTCTCAGTCTCTCCATTCACACATTTCTAAAGGTAAATGAATGGTAAAAAACATAATTTTCCTGCCAAAATCCCCCTCCCCAGAGTTCAAGAAGCTATTTGCTGTTATTTAGAGATAAACAGAGAACATAAAGAAAAATATGGAAATAGGAAAATGGGAATCATAGCACCAGAGGCCTGAAAATAAAGGAAGGAGGCCATCTCATCTATTCAGATAGATACAATATCATCTATTCACTCGTTTATTCATTCAACAGGTATTTATTGAGTAGAATGTGCACACAACTGATATTTAAATAGATAAGTATCAATAAAAATAGTTAATATTAAGGTACAGTTGAAGAGACAACAATAAGTGACTAGTTTCATTATATTACATTATTAGTGATTCGGTGCACAAAACTTGTGCACATTAAAAGAGAATTAATTAGAGGAAATATTTTAATATTGCTATTTTCCCTTTCTCTATAATAGAAGTGTCAGAGATGAAAGAAAATTAGTAAAATATATATGAAAATCTTCCTCTTGTCAGAGTCTGGGGAGCGCCATGAGAAACAGAGTCAAGTCCCTGCCCACCCATGTCACCTTGAAATCACACAAGACCTAGACCCAGCCAGCCCCACCCCCATTGGGCTAGATCCAGACCTGGCTGGCCCCACCCCCATCAAGCCCCACCGGGGTTGGGAGTGGCCTCAGGTCACCTGGGCAGGTGCCAGGGTGGGGTGTGTGGCCTGAGGTCCCCTGGCCTGGACCAGGGGGTGTTGTCTGAGGTCCCCCATCAAGCCCTGCCAGGCAGGGAGGGCAGCCTCAGGTCCCCTGGCCCGGGGCAGGGTGCATGACCTGAGGTCCCCTGGCCCGAGCTGGGGCAGGGGGCACTCCTTGAGGTCCTGGTCAAGCCCTGCCAGGCAGGGGGCAATGCCTCAGGTCCCCCTGCCTGGCACCAGGGTGGGGGGCATGGCCTCAGGTCCCCTGACCTGGGCCAGGGTGGGGGGCGCACCTTGAGGTTCCTGGTCAAGCCTCGCAGGCGGGGACTGTGACCTGAGGTCCTCCGGCCTGGCACCAGGGTGGGGGCATGGTCTGAGGCCCCCTGTCAAGCCCCACCAGGTGGGGGGCACAGTCTCAAGTCCCTGCTGATGGTTTGTTAAAGTTCCTTATGGGAACTCGGCCTCTGCTGTGGGCGCAGCAATCTTGACCGTTATGGCGTGATGGTCAATTTGCATCTCTTTATTAGATAAGATTATATTAGAGAACCTCAATTATATGTGTTATTTTTACAGATTTGATATTCTTGTGTTCCTCCTGTGATGAGTATTTCAGCATGAATAGGAAAGATTATAAATGTGAGGATAGATAAAAAAAGTCAACTTCCTTAGACCATAACTGCAAAGGCAGGGTTAAACACAGGTGGACCTGGCTGAGATGAGGGGGAGATCATAGGCAGAGGAGGATACAGCCTTGGAGAAAGTAGATCAACCCCCACCCTTGTTCAGGGTCATTACAAAAACTCTCTTGGGGATATATCAAGATCTCAGTAAGACCCTGAGGAGGCTATAGTGACTTCCTACCTCCTATCTGGGTGGTGATCACTTATGTTTCAGGACCTCCTGGCTATTATGGACACCCAGTTTAATGATCAGCAAATGAGTTGATTTTTTGAGTAGATAACTGACACCTGGCAGATATGAAATCTGCTCATTTTTATATGAGTCCCAGGGAAATGAGTCCTAAGGCTTGCCCAAGGACACACAGCAGATGAGGAACAGTAAATATTTAGAGTGTAGATTTCCTTAAGGCCAGCCTTTTCCAAAGGCCTCCTTCTCAGGGATCTTCTAAAAAACGTGACCCAGCACCCTCTGCCAATTCAAGTGTGTTGTCTAAAAATAATTCTCCTGGAATTCCAACTACAGGTAGGCCATTCTCTTCTTTATTCCTTAAGTCACATCCAGCAGTACTGGAGTTGTTTCAGCTTGACAGCTGATTGTTGAATTCCAGCTGTTCCATCTATGCAACTAGATGACATCACATTGGTTGCTTGATATTGGTTGGCCATGAGGGGAGGGTCTGCACTATAAAAACCAGTGCTGGAAAGATCATTGTCAAACATTTACCAGCACACCACTGATTACATCAGTTGCTAACTTTATAATTGGATGAAATATTCACTGCATCAGTTTTGAACATTCATTCATTGGACCAACTCTTTCCAGCAGAAACATGGTCTGAATATAATGACCACACTTATGAAATATTAACAATGAGTATTCTTTTCTCTTCCTGAGTCACCTCAAACATCCTGTGAATGGACCACTTGAATAATAATAAGAATACAAGTTAAAGTCAGCATTATCTTGAGGTCTTGGTCTTTAAAAGCTGAAGTATCAACTAAATATCCAAATGTTGTAAACAACTAGAATTTGGATGTTTGGGATCATAAATGTTCAACTCAATGCCAGTTCTTTGCCTTCCTACAAATCTGAACATGAAGCCCATTCCAGATTTGAAAAATGTACCTTAGGGGAGGAAAAGACCATGTACTACTTCCCTCACCTGCCTCAGTACAATGACATGAACCACCCCAGAGAAAGAAGCTCAAACCCTGTTTACACAGAAGGTTTCTAGTTTTACCTGCTTTCTTAAAACAATTTAATGTAATTTTGGTTTATCATTCTATATGCTAAGTTATCTTGAATCACTACATCTGCTAAATCAGATGATCTGCTCATTTTCTTCTGTATAGAAGGAATAACACTTTGAATTTACCATGAAATAGAAGTCTTACAGGCAAATAGTAAGTAGTGGTGAGTGGCTTTTTAACTCTGTTTTTTCCATTTGATTTACTTAATTAAGCTAATGGTTTGTTTCTATGATCAGTAGAACAATCTGGTAGCTAAAGTTATCATTAGATATTTTCTTAGCTACCCCAATAATGACCCTTATATTTTTTTCCTTTATTTCCAATTACCTTTGAAAACATGTGGAATGTCAGAAGCCCTAATAGGAAACATGTATGAAATGATGTTTATGGGAAATCTTTTTTTATACTACTAGGTTTCATAAAGTCCTTTTAAGTGTCGAGAGAAAATAGTGAAACAAATTACAAAACAAAACAAACATAGTGCAGGATCTAAGAAGAGGATTTTGTCTTGGAAAATACCAGAATCAACAGATACTAGAATGATTTAGAAATTCTTTACCTCAATCATTTCATGTTATGGTTGAGAAAAACAAGGCTGGAGATGATAATTAACTTATAAAGATAACACAGCTAATAGGTGGCAGCTAAAATTAGAACCCATTTATTTTCCATTGAAACATATACTTCTTGTACTAGTCTATTAAAAATATGCTTTACTTAAGAGGCACTGACACTCTAAATTTCAAGTGGCTTAAGCCTTTTCTCCCACTTCCTAGCCTCTCCTGGTCTCCATCCTTCTCTCCCTCCCCCACCCCTCCTTTTCATAAACATAAATTATAATTCCTTTGCAATATCACTTTGAAAGCACTGAACTAGATGCTGAGGATGGGAGGAACCATATCACTACTGACAGTTTCTGATCTCAGTTTGCAGTTTGGTGAGGATGGTGTGTTGTATCACAGATGATATAAGTGGTAAACGAGGAGAGAGAGAAGCATTGCTGAGTGTGGGTTGAATATGAAAGCAACCACCTTTGGGGCTCTAAGGTGGGCTATTAATGTTATGATAAAGGCTGGAAACTCACAAGTGGGCAATTAAGTCCCCATTGGGGTAATCAGTTTAGGGTATAATCCTTGGTTTCATAATTTTTTTCTGTGTAGTAAAATTCAGGGATGATGATTTTTGTTAAATTCACAAGAGAATGACTGACTGCACCTAACTGCATCTTGTTAAATTGCAACATGGAAAATCATTGCCATAGGGACTGGAATACCTGTCAGCCGACCATCACATTCTCTACCCTGCAGGAAAACCTCTGTGCTGCTCAAACATGCATTATTTATCTTGTATATCCAGCACTTGGTGTAATGTTTGTTACAATGAAGGTGCTAGAGAAATGTATAGTAAATAAATGGATAAATGAAAGGAGTACCCAAAGGCTGCTTGTTGAGGGCGTTGGATGGTTCTAAGAAAGAGTGTTAGCTCACAATCCTAAGTGTACATAGAAACTATGAAGATCTTCACTACATTCTGCATCCAATCAAGTCAGAAGCAATGACCAGGACAAATATCTGGCCTTCCAAGGATGAGGGTCATACTGTGTATCATGGTGAAATCATTAAGACAGTACCTTCTTGTGAGGACAAGTGAAAACTTGGCAGCTGGTCCTCCTTGGCAATTTCCTACCCTCATCTCCTATCTCCATTTGAAACATCTCCAGCCTCTGTTATCTGAGGAAGCCCTCTCTTCTGTAGGAATTAATTCCAAAGTCAGCAGAACACCCATGTGAACTGAACTGAGCAGGATAGCTTCCTTCTTCTCAAGTTCCTGGGATGATTGCAGCAGGCTGCTGGGGTGTGGTGGCAGTTGCTGAATTCCAAAATGACTGAATTCTTGCTGGTGGATGTTTTCCTCCAATCTACCCAAAGCATTAGGACAACAAAATGAATTGCAGGTAGGTCATACTGGCTCATCCTCTGAATTTTCTCTTTCCATTTAGAAGGTAAATTGACTAAGTAATTTATAGTTGAGTTTTTTCTGTTAATTTTAAAATTATGTACAATAATACTGACTTTTTTAGTACAGTTTTATGAATTTGAACATATGAATAGAATCATGTAACCCCAACTACAATCAGGAAAGAGTTTAGTTTCATTAGTTTCCCTAAACTCCCTCACACTGTCATTTTGTAGTCAGACACCCTGCCCACCCCCCAACCTTTGGCAATTGCTGATTTAGTCTCTGTCACTAGAATTTGTCTTTTCAAGAATGCTACATAAATTGAATCATACCTTTGAGACTGGCTTCTTTCACTCAAACATAGTGCCTTCAATATTCATCTAAGTTGTTGCATGCATCAACAGTTCATGTTGAGTAATATTCCATTGTATGAATGTCAGGTGTCTTCCAGAGTGGCTGGACCATCTTCCTACTAGCAGTGTATGAGAATTCTAGTAGCACAGTATCCTTGCCAGCCCTTTGTATTGTTTGACATTGTAATAGGAATGTAATGCTCACTTGTTGTGGTTTTAATTTGTATTTTCTTAATGACTAATGATGTGGAGCATCTTTTTCATGTGCATATTTGCCTTGACTATACCCTCTTTGGTGAAGTGTCCTGTGAGTATTTTGGGTTGTTTGCTTTATTATAGTTGAATTTTATGCACAGAGCAAATATTTTTAATTTTCACAAAGTCCAGTTATCACATTTTTATTCATTGTTGTCATGTGTAAAACTGTTCCTGGCCTAACTCCAGATCTTGAAGATGTTAGCCTATGTTTTCTTCTAAACATTTTCTAGTTTTACATCTTACTTTTATACCTATAATCCATTTGGGTTAAATGTTTTTAACCCACAAATGAAGTCAAAGTTTACTTTTATTTTTTGCAAGTGAATGTCCAATTGTTTCAAACACGTTTATTAAAAAGATTGTCCTTTTCCCATTGAATTGCCTTTGCTCCTTTGTCAAAGGTCAACAGGCCACATTAGTGTGTGTCTATTTATAGACTCTCAATTCTGTCCCATTAATCAATATCTATTCTTTATCAATAACATACTGTCTTGATTACTATGGCTTTATAAAATCAGTTTTAAAATCATATTGTATGATTTCTTCAACTTTTCTTTTTAAATAACATTTTGACTATTTTAGTTCTTTTTTATTACCATACTAGAGGCCCGGTGCATGAAATTCGTGCATGGGAGGGGTGTCCCTCAGCCCAGCCTGCACCCTCTCCAATCTGGGACCCCTCGAGGGATGTCTGACTGCCCGTTTAGGCCCGATCCCGGTAAGATTGGGCCTAAACAGGCAGTCGGACATCCCTCTCACAATCCAGGACTGCTGGCTCCCAACTGCTCATCTGCCTGCCTTCCTGATTGCCCATAACCACTTCTGCCTGCCAACCTGATCACCCCTTAACCACACCCCTGCCAGCCTGATTGATGCCTAACTGCTGCCCTGCCAGCCTGATTGCCCCTAACTGCCCTCCCCTGCAGGCCTGGTCCCCCCCATCTCCCCCCCCCCCCCCCTGAAGGCCTGGGTCCCTCCCAACTGCTTTTCCCTGCAGGCCTGGTCACCCCCAACTTCCCTCCTCTGCCGGCTTGGTCACCCCTAACTGCCCTCCCCTATAGGCTTGATCGCCCCCAACTGCCCTCCCTTGCAGGCCTGGTCCCTCCCAACTGCCCTCCCCTGCTGGCCTGATCTCCCACAACTGCCCTCCCTTGCAGGCCTGGTCCCTCCCAACTGCCCTCCCTTGCTGGCCATCTTGTGGTGGCCATCTTATGTCCACATGTGGGCAGGATCTTTGACCACATGGGGGCAGCCATCTTGTGTGTTGGAGTGATGGTCAATCTGCATATTACTCTTTTATTAGATAGGATAGAGGCCTGGTGCACAGGTGGGGGCCAGCTGGTTTGCCCTGAAGGGTATCCTGGATCAGGGTGGGGGTTCCCTTGGGGCATGGGGTGGCCTGGGTGAGGGGCCTGTGGTGGTTTGCAGGCCGGCCATGCCCCCTGGTGACCCAAGTGGAGGCCCTGGTATCTGGGGTTTATTTATCTTCTACAATTGAAACTTTGTAGCCTGGAGCGGAGCCAAGCCTTCTGCTTGCTCCATGGTGGGAGCCATTTCTGTTGGGATTTATGTATCTTCTATAATTGAAACTTTGTAGCCTTAAGCGAGGCCTGGGCCGGCCAGGGTGTGCGGAAAGCTTGGCTTCCTCCATCGCCACGGGCAACCCTAGCCTCCTGCTCTTTCCAGCTCCGTGGCTACCGCCATTTCTGTTCGGGTTTATGTATCTTCTATCATTGAAACTTTGTAGCACTGAGTGGAGGCTTAGGCTGGCAAGGGCAGGCGGAAAGCTTGGCTTCCTCCATCGCCGAGGAAACCCAAGCCTCCCTCCTGCTCTCTGTGGCCGTAGCCATCTTGGTTGGGTTTATTTGCATATTCGCTCCTGATTGGCTGGTGGGCGTGGCTTCTGGGCATGGCTTGTGGGTGTAGCGGAGTGATGGTTAATTTGCATATTACTCTTTTATTATGTAGGACTAGAGGCCCGGTACATAAAATCATCAGCGGGTAGGGTCTCTAGGCCTAGCCTATGATCAGGGCCATCTTCCACCTGCTTGCCAGTCCCCAGTCCCGCCCCACTGCCACCCACCCCAGTTCCCCATGGTTCCCCATTCACCATCCAGAGATCAGAGCCTGCGGGCCGGCGGGGGAGGGACTGAGAGGTGGTCAGTGCAGCTCATAGCAACTGATTGTTACACCATTATGGTCACTGGGCTTTTATTATATAGGATAATTCTAAAGTTTTCATTTAACAGTTCTGAAGTTTTCATGCTTTTTTTTTATATCTTCTCTTTCTTTTTTATATTTCTTCTCTTATTTTTTATCTTCTATTTTAACTTTGTTTCAAGAATGTGGTTATTGTTTAACCATTTTTATAGTAGCTGCTTTAAAGTCTTTGTTAGAGAATCCAACATCTATGTAATCTCATTGTTGTATCCATTGTCTTTTTTCCTATATAAGTTGATATTTTCCAGATTCTTTTTGTAACATAATTTTGAGTTTTATTCTGAATATCCTGAGTAATATATCATGAAACTTTGGATCTTGATTAAATTCTATGAAAATTTTTGATTTTTTTGTTTCTGCAAACAAACATCTGATTTGGTTTGGTTTTAACCATCCTCATTTGAATTGTCATTGCAACAGCAGTGCTACTGATTGGTTTTCAAAACCTCTGCAGTGCTCCTCAGACCTGTCACACATGTATACCACCTAGAGGCCAATCTGGGACATTGGTGGTTGTTTATCCTTTAGCTGAACTTTCATCTCTCAAGGTCTACCTGCCTATACCATTTAGGTATAGATCTAGACATGATCAGCTGGTTGGCAGGGTGGGGCAGGGCAGGGGTTCACAAACAACTTTAAAAGTTTGCTTCCCTAAGCTTCTTCTTCTCTGTAACCACCACAGTACTTTCCACTTCCCTGTGCTCTCCTTTTCACTCCTCCAGCAAGGAAGTGGGGGCTTAAGTTACCTCACTCTACTATGCACTTACTGTGACTATGCCTGTATCTGCCCACACACTGGCATAAAAAATGAAATTAGCTATTATAAAAAAAAAAACATTAAAAAGCAATTAGGATTGCCCCTCCCTTCTTTGGATCACAGTTCCCTCTCTCAGAGTTTTAGATTCTTGCACAACCCTGTTTCCCAAACCACCACTGCAAACAGTAAGATGGCTTTGGGGCTAAGGTGTGAGGAAACAGAAAAAGCATAAAAACAAAGAAGATAAAAAGAATAACAGGATTTCCCCAACTCTCTCTGAAAGTTAAGGGTTCCCCTCATGCTCTCAGAGCCAGAACTCGAGGTCTTCTTCTGGAGCTCTCTGTGTCAGCCTCCAGAGCTCCACTTGAGTTCAGGCCAGGTACACCAAAGAAGAGGTAAAATGGAAAACTTGCCACCAGTTCAGTGGCACATGAAATTTGGACATGATCCCCAATTTGTCAGCTCCTATTTACTTTGCAGAGTTCTCAAACAGCTGCCAAATTATGCAATAGGGTAGAAAGTACTTCCTCCATCTCAAGGAGCTGGAACCTTGCTGGTGGATTTTTAAGTCTTATTCTCAAAGGAAAGGCTGATGACTGACTATGGCCCTGAATCCAATAGATTCAATATTGAGGACATTTGTTTGAACACTTCTATCCTAATATATAAAAACCCTGGGTCCAACACATCCACAACAACTGGAAGCTCGACCAACCGGAAGTCAGTCCTGCAGTCAGCACTGGGTTGCCATGGCGACCCAGCACTGACTGCTATGGCTGCAGGTACGGTGACCCAGCACTGACAGCTGAGGGGGCTATGAATCAGGCTGGGAGAGAGGCCTGAAGAGAGAAGCAGGGTCTGATCCATAGCCTCTGTGGCAGCTGTTGATCAGCACTTGCCTCTCTCTCTCTCTCTGGGCCTGGCCAGCAGCCACACCTCCATTTCTCTCCAGGCCTCCACCAGCCCCGCCTTTCTGATCAGGCCTCGTTGATAGGCCCAGAGATGTTGACTGGCATAGAAACCGACCAATCAAAACCAAATCTGGATCAAATGTGAGGAGCCAATGGCTGCCTAGGAGACGGAGCTTTTGATGCTGACTGGCATAGATACCGACCAATCAGAACCAAATCTGGGTGAACTGTGAAGAGCCAATGGATGCCTAGGAGGCAGAGCTTTTGACACTGACTGGCATAGAAACCGACCAATCAGAACCAAATTGGCCTGCAGGGGAGGGCAGTTGGGGGTGAGATCAGGCTGGCAGGGGAGGGCAGTTAGGGGTGATCAGGCAGGCAGAGGCAGTTGGGGCAATCAGGCCATCAGGGGAGTGGTTAGGGGCAATCAGGCAGGCCAGCAGGCAAGCAGTTAGGAGCCAGCAGTCTCGGATTGTGAGAGGGATGTCCAACTGCTGGTTTATACTGGCAGTCGGACATCCCCTGCGACATCCCAGATTGGAGAGGGTGCAGGCTGGGTTGAGGGACATCCCCTGCCAGTGCACAAATTTCATGCACCGGGCCTCTAGTTTTTATATATTTTCAAACTTCAAGAAAAGTTGCAAGAATAGTAAGAATAGTACAAGAAACTCATAATCTTTACTCAGACTTATTAAATGTTTTACATTTTATCCCATCTGTTATATCATTCTCCCTCTTCCTTCTCCTCCTCCTCCTCCTCCTTTTCTTCTCTCTCTCTCTCTCTCTCTCTCTCTCTCTCTCTCTCTCTCTCTCTCTCTCCATAGACAGTTAATTTTCCCACCTGGGTCATTGAAGACTGAGTTGGAGACATTATGCATTTCCTAAGAACAGAGAACATACTCTGACCTAATAATAGTACACTATCAAAGTCAAAGAATTTAAAATTGACATAATGCCACTGTTTAACCCACAGTCTATATTTAAATTTCAAGATCATGCATTTCATTTAGTTTTTGTTTCTTTAGTATCCTTAATTAGAAACAGTTTTTTAGTCTTTTTTCACCTTTCTTGAGCTTGACTTTTTAAAGAATACCAGTTAATATTTTGTAGACATCCTTCAATTTGAGTTGACTGATATTTTCTCATACTTAGTTTCTGCCTATGAATTTTTGGTAGGAATACCACAAAAGTGATGTTGTGTCCTTCTCAATGAATCATAGCAGGAGTCTCTTGCTGTCAATTTGTCCAAATATTTGTTTTATAACTTAAGGTAGCATTGACCAGGCTTATGCATCAAAAACTAATAGTGTTTCTTCCCCAGAACAAGTTTAGGGGAATGGTGGAGGCTTGCTCTTGTGAAACTTCTTTCTCTTGCTTTGTTTAGGTTAGCGGTTGTTTTGCCCTAATATCTAGGGAACACATTACAATCTGCCTGGAATAAAAATAAGCCCTGGATATACTCTTTTGCTGTGTGCTTGCTATTCCCAGCTGAGAGCTGTGCCGATGCCTGGGTAGCAGTGGGTCTCTTCCTACCACCATCTGGGCAACCACCCATAATTCTGCATTCCTGTGGTGCCCAAATGAATGGAGACTGACCAGCTCTGTGAGTGGAAAGGAAAAGATTTGCAGTATGACCTGGCCCCAATTTTCATGGGAAAAAAGTCTATCTTAAATCTTACTTCTGGTTCTCAAAATAGTCCACTGAAAAAAATGTGTGTGTGTTTTTTTAAAATCAATTTTAGCCACAGAACCATTCAAGAGAGTTCACTTCCTGAAAGCACTCACAGCCCCACCCCTCAGCCTCTGATGCTATGTAGTGTCTGATCTTGCACAAGCTGTAGATGAGTTGAGACAAGTAATCAATATTTCACTTATGTATTTATAACCCCACTGTACTGCAAGTCTGACAAAGTAAATGTCCATTAAGGAAAAAGAAAAAGAACAAAAAAAAGAAATTTGCACCAGGGCTTTTCACATGGCTTCCTGCATGTATTTGCACTAATGAATTGAGGCCAGGTCCTCAAAGAGTTCATTATATTCAGGTCAGTCCTGATTGAATGTGATTCCATCTCACTGTGCACCTCAGCTATTAGTATCCAACTTCCAAAGTTACAGAAGGGAGATGAGGAAACAAATATAGCTCTGAGCCCATGCCAGGTGAAGACTATTGTCTTAAGTTTCATTTCCCCAGCAGTTTAAAACATTTAAAGGAAAAAATATGGATTAGATCTTTGTTCTGGTTTACTAGTCATAATATTTTGATATACTCCTTTCAGATACTTGAGGACTTCATCTCAGCACTGTAATAGCACATAGCTTGCATTCCTGGATTTTTCTAGATTTTTCTCTCAATGGAATCCAGACATATTACAAAGAAAGAAATATTTGACTTGTGGAAAATGGAGGGGAGAATGACCCAGGGCTATGGAGTACTTTTTCCAGTTCTTGCTGCTTGAGTGGCCAGAAGTTCCTTAGTACACATATGCAAAGTCTTTGCAGACACACAAACTCATTTTCTCTCAGTTTAAGAAAAGTGATGTGCCCTGGGCAAGACCATAGTGAGGATTTCCCTATTCAAAGTGGAGTATTTTGTCACCTTTCATGGCATTCTACTGCTTTAACTCTGGCTCTCACTTGTGATGCTACCCACTTTCACCATGAACAAATTTGCAATTTTTGGTATGTTTATAAAAGTTTATAGCCATAATCTGTTCCATTATTTCACCTTTTGTCTAGTATTCCTGTGATGCTTTCTTTTCTACACTCCTCTTTGACTTATATGTTCAGATTCACACTTCACTCTCCATTTCTCACCTTTCTTCCCTCAATATGTCTCTTATTAGAGTTCCTTATTCTTTCCAGTCATCTGCTGGAGAAATAAAATACAGATGAAATACAGTGACCTTGGGCTATATCTGTTTTGGAAAGGCCACTCAGTCCCAACCTGTCTGGGAGTTTGGCAGCAGACATGGGCAGGAAAAGGGTGCCTCCTGAGGTGTCCTGAGAAATTGACCTACCACGTTTTTGGGTTAATCTTCATGTTTGATGGGGGCAGTCACCTAAATGGAATCTAATTCCAAATTAGTTCTGAGGGCCTGGACTTCGCAGGCCCTAGTAAGAGAAAGGATTTGCACTAGTTAATGCAAATGCATGCAGGAAGGTGGCAAGAAAGAGAGTATGAGTCAGTGTTATTTCATCAGAATTTTCTCATCAACGTTATCTTTCAGAGCTCCAAGGAGCTCTCCAGCTTCTCGCTTTTCTGTTTGTTTTTATTTTCTGTTAATTTATAATCTTAGACTCATGGCATTTTGAAGTTAACATGTACCTCAAAGCTGATCTAGTCTAGGCCACTGTTTTGGTAGTTGAAAATGTACCTAAAGAGGACACAGGACCATGGAAAAGAATAATGGAAAAAATACGATTTTTAAGTCAGAGGGACTGGAGTTCATTTTGGCTCCATTTATTTAATTTCTCTGAGTCTTAGTGACTCATCTGTAAAATGATATTGGTCACATGCAGTTTTAGAGGAATGAATGAGATAACATGCTGAGCACCTGGGACAGTGGCTGGGATGTATTAGGCTCTGAATAACTAACTAGTCATCTCCTTTCTTTTTTCTGCAAAAATTTTTTTTATTTCCTCCTTATTCTCTCCCCTTATTTCCTTAAATGACTCTTTCAAGAAACTACCTGTCTTATTCTCTTGCTTTCCAGCTAGTTCTGTCTTTCTCCCTGTTTCTGTTCATAGTGAATTCACAATCCTACTTATAGCTTTTCTCTGGCTTTCACATTCATCCATTCACCAGAGATTTTTTTTTGTTTTTTGGTTTATTTTTTTAATAGATTTTTTATTGATTTTAGAGAGGAAGGGAGAGGGAGCGAGAGAGAAACATCAATGATGAGAGAGAATCATTGAGCGGCTGCCTCTTGATGCCCCACACTGGGGATTGAGCCCACAACCTGGGCATGTGCCCTGACCAGGAATTCAATTTTAAACCTCCTGGTTTATAGTCCAATGCTCAGCCATTGAGTGACACTGTTCAGGTACCAGAGGTTTTTTTTTTAAAGGCAACTGGAAGCATTTCTTGATTCCTACAACTCTCAGGCACTTTCTCTCCCTTTGAGTTCCCATCTTACTTCTTGTTTCCATTACTCACATCATCTTTCCATCCTGGTATCACTGGTTCTCCTTGTGTGCATGTGTTGTACCTATTGAAGCTAGACTAGAAAATTCGTGAGAGCTAGAACCACCCTATATATTATTTAGTTATTATTCCTTATTAGATCTCATGATTTTCTCTCTCACATGGTAGGTACACAATTAATATTCATTAATGGATTAATGTATTCCTGTTATCTTTTCCAAAGACACCTTCTCCTGTAGCTTTTTTACCAAGGGGACACACAAACATGGAGTGAATATTTGGTTGCAACTTTACAGCTAATTAAATGTCTCCGAGTAAAACCTCATTAAGTAAAGGGTGCAGTCCTTGACTTTGGTGTCCGGCAAACTCACACTGTTATGGCGAATGGTTATGAAGAAACCACTGCCTCTGCACATTGGCTTCCTATATTTGCATCAGGGAAGCACAGAAGCTTGTGTCTGTAGTGATGAACTTTGCATTTCCTTCTTGGAACAAAACTATTTCATATTTATCTGTGGGCCATCTCAGAGATGCATCCATTAGCAATGTAAAGGCCTTATTAAGTCGCCCAGGCTGTCCCCGGTTCCCCACTGTGCCTTTTCAGGGAGCTTCATCCCTTTCACTTGAAGCCCTTCAGATTGAATTTACAAATAGACTTTAAACGGGATCACCTCAAGTTGAATTCCTGTGCTCAGTGAGATGTTAGCAATGTATTATTTGGGTTGTGTAAAATGGGAGTTTAGTGAGGTTAATTTCTCCCTCCTCCCCACCTTAGGCTCATTATTGAAAAAAGTATGTGCAGACCTAGAAATTCTCATAATTCATTCTGCTTTCTGTTTCTTTAGAGTCCGAGCTCATAAATCACTGTTTGTGATGACATAATCGGTTCCTAGGGGCATGTGGTGGTACTGCCAGCTGAGAATTACAGCTCCAGACTCCAAGCAAACTTAAAGAGACTCATTCAAAGAGTTATATCCCATCCTTTGCTTCCTTTACTTGAGGAAGTATCAAGAGCTATTGTACCCAAACACATTCACAAGTGGGAGTAGCCACAACATATCAAACTAAGAGAACTTGATCCTTATTTGGAAACACAAACTCCCCAAATTTTATGATGACAACCGAAAATGAACATGCCCCACAAGGAAACAGAATTTGTCTATTAGAAAGTGCAAAATTTAAAAATATCAAATTAACGTGTTCAAATTAACACTGTTCCCTTTAGAGATCACTTAGCTTTGAAATACAGTCAAGAGTAATCTAATTTTTTATTTCTGCTTCATTCATGTCTTTATAGTGTTTGTGAATTTGTATCTCTATGACATATGTACATATTATGCATTTGAAAAAATTAAAGAAAGTGAGAATTGTGGCACACTAGAATTCTAAGAACATTTAAAAGACTAAGTCCAATCCCTAATTTTAGAGATGAAGACACTGAGGTCCAAAAACATGTCTGAGAGCTGGATACTGAAAGCA
The DNA here is from genome assembly GCF_963455305.1 of Plecotus auritus. NCBI lineage: Eukaryota > Metazoa > Chordata > Mammalia > Chiroptera > Vespertilionidae > Plecotus > Plecotus auritus. The sequence goes on along the minus strand of NC_137770.1, from coordinate 110,034,599 downwards.
GGGGCAGTGTCATTCATAGAAGCCGTGAGACCCAGGCTCTCAGGCCCAGCCCAGCATTCCACGTGCCATGCTACTGAGGGACACATTAGCCAAACATCAGATGGACAGAAGTTCCATTCATGTTGGCACATTCCCTTTAGGGGTTTTGAGAATTTAGTATTAGAAAAAGCTTGTGTATGTATTCTTATTTCAAACTCAGGAAATGGAAACAAAATTGAAAAGTATTTAACTTCTCTAAATGGAACATTGAAATGATTCTAATGTTACTGTACTCATTTTTAAAATGAGAGGGTTGCCCGGCCCTCCACCTATGAACCAGGAGGTTGCAGTTTGATTTCCGGTCAGGGCACATGCCTGGGTTGTAGGTTCAACCCCCAGTGTGGGTCATGCAGGAGGCAACCATTTAATGATTCTCTCTCATCATTGATGTTTCTATTTTTCTCTCCCTCTCACTTCTCTGAAATCAATGAAAATATTAAAATGAGACGGTTAACCATATGATTCTTGAGTCCTCTCCAGCTTGAATACTCAAGAATTCTAAATATTGCTCCTTAACAATCCTGAACCTTCAATTATCACAATTATAAAACAGAGCTAACTGTATTTAAGAGGACAATGGTGACAGTTAATAAGAGGATACGTAGAAAGTACAATTAGCCCTAACCGATTTGGCTCAGTGGATAGAGCATCGGCCTGCGGACTAAAGGGTCCCAGGTTCGATTCCGGTCAAGGGCATGTACCTTGGTTGCGGGCACATCCCCAGTAGGGGGCGTTCAGGAGGCAGCTGATTGATGTTTCTCTCTCATCGATGTTTCTAGCTCTCTATCCCTCTCCCTTCCTCTCTGTAAAAAATCAATAAAATATATTTAAAAAAAAGAAAGTACATTTAATTCCTTCAATAAAAAACAGTGTAAGAATAAACAGTAAACCATTTACAACAACTCAAAAATAACAGGAACTATAGAACATAATCAACTCTAGATTAAATTGTATGGATTATTATTTCTTGTGGGGGTTATTTCTAACAAATGTTCAATTTCAGGTTGATTCCCTGCTACTCAGCATGCATCAGGATAGTCAGATGAACTAAAAAAACACTAGCTACTTTGATATTTAACAAAACTAGCTATTATTAAAAAAGTAATTTGTTATATTTCGAAAATATAAATGCCAGAACTATGGTTTAATAGCATTTTGCTTGTTGTTTGGAGTATTTACCTAACAGTGTCCTTCATTAGCAAAGATAAGGAAGGGCAATTATAATATACTAGAGACCTGGTGCACGAAATTCATGCATGTGGGGGGAGGAGGTGTCCCTCAACCAGCCTGCAACCTCTCCAATCTGGGACCCCGTTATGGGCAGTCAGACATTCCTCTCACAATCCAGGATTGCTGGCTCCCAACCACTCACCTGCCTGCCAGCCTGATCACCCCCTAACCACTCCCCTGCCAGCCTGATCAATGCCTAACAGCTCCGCTGCCGGCCCAATTGCCCCTAACTGCCCTCCCCTGCTGGCCTGGTCACCCCTAACTGCCCTCCCCTGCTGGCCTGGTCACCCCTAACTGTCCTCCCCTGCAGACCTGATCACCCCCAACTGCCCTTCCTTTCAGGCCTGGGTCCCCCCCAACTGTCCTCCCCTGCAGGCCTGATTGCCCCCAACTGCTCTCCCCTGCTGGCCTGATTGTCCCCTAATTGCTTGCTCCCCTGTGCTGGCCTGATCGCACCCCTAACTGCTTGCTCCCCCTCGCCAGCCTGATCTCACCCCTAACTGCTTGCTCCCCCTCACCAGCCTGATCTCACCTTTAACTGCTTGCTCCCCTGCTGGCATGATTGCCCCTAACTGCTTGCTTCCCTGCAGGCCTGATCACCCCTAACCACCTCTGCTTCGGACCCCACCACCGTGGCTTTGTTCAGAAGGAAGTTGGACATCCTGAGGATGTCTGGTAGACCCGGTCTAATTAACATATTACCCTTTTATTAGTATAGATTACGTTCAATTCTACACTTCTCTTTAAAGGGGATATAAAGAAATGGACACCTTTTTGAAGTGGAGCAACCAGACTTGAAAGAAACCATGTTGTCTGAGGAATAGTTAAGGGAGAGATGATAGACTCAGTGGGAATATGTCAAAAGTCTCCAAATATCTGAAGCACTGTCATGTGGAAGAATGACTCGCATTATGTTACTTGGCTTTAGTAACATGGAAGGACAAATTTTAGCTTATTATAAGGAAACTAGAGGCCTGGTGCATGAAATTCATGCACTGAAGCGTGCACAGGGGTGGGGAGGGGGGTCCCTCAGCCCTGCCTGTGCCTTCTTGCTGTCTGGAACCCCGCCAGGGCATTGGGCCTAAGCCGGCAGTCAGACATCCTTCTTGCAGTCCGGGCTCTCGCAGCCCAGGACCCCTCACTCCTTACCATCTGCCTGCTTGGAGGAGGGAGAGGCTCCTGCCACCGCCTCTGTACTTGCCAGCCATGAGCCCGGCTTCTGGCTGCTCCTTAGTGCTGCCATGGAGGGGCTTCTGGCTGAGTGGCGCTCCCCCTGTGGCAGTGCACTGACCACCAGGGAGCAGCTCCTGCATTGAGTGTCTGCCCCCTGGTTGTCAGCACGCATCATAGTGACCAGTTGTTCTGCCGGTCTTTCCGGCATTCAGTCGATTTGCATATTAGGGTTTTATTATATAGGATACTTTCTTTTCTTTTTTTAATATATTTTATTGATTTTTTACAGAGAGGAAGGGAGACGGATAGATAGTTAGAAACATCGATGAGAGAGAAACATCGATCAGCTGCCTCCTGCACACCCCCTACTGGGACATGCCTGCAACCAAGGTACATGCCCTTGACCGGAATCAAACCTGGGACCTTTCAGTCTGCAGGCTGACACTCTATCCATTGAGCCAAACCGGTTTCGGCTATAGGATACTTTCTAAGAACCAGAAAGATAGGAAGATTTGGTGAACTGTGACCCCTACCCTGTCCCATGATGGAGGTGTTTAGGCCCAGTGTGGGTAAACACAGGTTAGGGAGGCCAACAATGGTAGATGGTTGGATCAGATAACCTCCCTCATGGGTACTCCAAGCTCAGAGATGCTATGATTTTAACAGAGTGACTTTGGCTAAATTATTATTTAGGTCTCTGTTTTCTCATCTATAAAGTGAAACATTTACACTAGCTCAGCGATTATGACCAGTTTTTTCAGATGGTAAACCTTTTGTTTCCCGTAAATGGAATCTTCAGTAGAACTCCCACATATGATGAGTTGAGTGAAGCTTCCATCTCTGGAGGGAGGGCTGAAAGCCCTGACCTCTGTCCCCAGGGCCTGCCCACCTCCAATCCACCTGTTCCTCCCTTGGGCAGCCTTCGAGTACCTGGGAGAAATCCAAGAACTGCAGGTTAAAAATCACAATGCTTTCTAATATTCCTAGCAGAACTACAATTTTATGATTGTCGTGTAATTCTACAACTATTCTTTAACCAAAATAATAAACATAAAATTTTTTTTCAACCTGTTTCTGGCTGGAGGCTTACAAAAGGGAAACTATGTGGCACAGTGGTAAGAATATGAATTTCACAACCAGGAAAGCTTGGGTTCAAGTCTCAGTTCTGTGTTTTATTAGTTTAGTAACACTGGGTAATTTTCTTAGCCTCTCTAAGCATTAGGAGGTAAATTTAGAACAAAATACCCCATGGCATTTTGGGAAGGACAAACTAAATCACTATTGAAAAGCTTACATTGTGTTTGAAATATGAAATACTCAACTATGTAGCTGCTTTATTAATACAAGACCAAATGAAATGGAAAAAAAGCAGTTTCTTCCTATAGCAATAATTTCTTATCACTGGTAGTAACAATTGGAAGCCAAAAACCTTAACATTACCTTGCAAAGCTTTCAGTAGCACAGGTCCATCTAGAGGAAGAAAGCTTATGGCATTGATATTAGCCACCAGCATCCCCACAGATCTTCCTGTGTGACCTTAACTAAAGTCCGTGGTCACTTGGTGACTTTTCCCCATTAATAGAATGAAACTGCAACATAAAGAAGTATCTCTAAGAAAAACTGGGGTTTGGTTTATCAAAGAGACCCTCACTTTTGGCACAACTTTTCCAAAAGCCAAAAGCTTTCTTGGTAAAATCCCTGAGCTACCTCTTATAACTCCTTCCAAATATTCTTGTTAATTTTTTTAATCTAAGCATTGCCTACTCTTTTTGCCTAAAGTGGATGTATATTTGTTCAGCAAACATTTCCTGCACACTTACTCTGCACAAGAGTTTTAGAGGAAAACAAAGTAACTCATATGTTTGCAGAGCTTATAGATTAGTCCAGACACTTGCAACCACAACCACACGTCAGAGGTTCTTCAAAGGTGATTTGCAGTGCTCTTTATGCCCCTGCCACTCATGTTTCCGGCCTACTTATTCTTTATTTCTTGCCTTTGAAGGTTCTGAAGTTCTCTTGCTGCTGTTCATCTAAAGCACCCTTCTACATCAGCTTATGTGGCATGTCTTCTGGACTCCCTGCTCCAAAACTAACTCTCCTGTTTTCTTCCATATCCCTCCCACTCTACAGAATCTGACCCTTAATGTTTGAGGAAAAAAATCTAAATAGTGATGAAGGTCAATAGGCTTAATTCTTCCCCTTTCTACTTCCCACTTAGGGATAATTTATGTTTTAAATAACCTTAGTAAATTTGAATTAATTAGAAGCAATGTTCCGTGGATAGGATGCATGAGGACACTTCCCTGCTGCATTCCATTCTGAAGTTCTACTGATCTTTTTATGGAACCACAGAGGAATATGACTGATTTAACAGTCACATAGAGGAACATATCTATAAGCAAAAGTAATACTTAGTAAAAACCACCTCATAACATTTGAGAGCAAGAAAAATACAGAAAGATAAATTGAGGACAAGAGTATGTTGGGAAAGACCCCTGCACACAGGTACATCTTTACTCTGGTCTTGAAGGAGATAATAGGCATATGCAAACTTGATCTATTTTTTTCCTCTCTTTTTGGAACTGTGAAAGAGGGATGAGAGCACATATATAGATTAGGATGGTCTGTCTAAGGATAATACTAAAGGTAAGTGTGATTTGGGGTTTAAAATATTTGCTGGAAGCTATTTACTGATTGGTTACAAGGAGGCAGCATGACTCATTGCTTACATCCCTCCTGTGGCCAACTTCCAGTCATTTATCACCTGGCACATTGGATCAAGACTGATAGAATCTTTAGGAGAAAATATGGAGTGCTCTATTCTAGTAAGAAGGCACTAAACCATGGAAATAAAATGATCCCTGAATTTGAGGTCTACTAAGAAAGCATTCCTATGTATCCTGTAGACATGAATAGTCCAGGGATTTAATAGTGGTAGAGAGATATACACTAGATAAAATATCAGCAATATATTAAGAAAAACCACACATAGAAACATTGAAACCAATATAGATAATAAATACTATAAATACCATATCTTCCCTACAGGTCTCCCACCTCATTTTCTGAATAAATATATTTACACTAGAGGTCTGGTGCATGAGTTCATGCACCAGTGGGGTCTCTCGGTCTGGCCTGTGGGATCGGGCTGAAACCAGCTCTCCAACATCCCCTGAAGGGTCCCAGATTGTGAGAGGGCATAGGCCAGGCCGAGGGACCCCACCAGTGCATGATTGGGGCTGGGGAAGGATGCAGGAGGTTGGCCAACCAGGAGGGACCACAGAAGGGCTCCGGGGCATGTCCGACTTGTCTTGTTCAGTCTGATCAGCCAGACCCAAGTATTAAGCTAATCTACCAGTCAGAGCATCTGACCCCTGGTAGTCAGTGCACATTATAGCGAGCGGTTGAGTGGCATTAGCATATCATTAGCATATTATGCTTTGATTGGTTGAACAGATGACTGGACACTTAGCATATTAAGCTTTTATTATATAGGATTGTGATCCAGTGTTCCCAATTTCTATGAAGTGAGATACTTAAATATTCCTTTAATAATGGGATAAGCATGAATTCCAAACACTCAGATCTTCCAAGATAGCTCATAAATTAAAATGTAAATTATAAGGTATATTAAAAAGTACTGGGGGCACAAATTGACATATAGGAAAAAGTCAAATCATGGGCATCAGCTGTGATATACAATTAGATAATATAAGCTTCACTTGATAAGAGAAGAAAATACTATTAAATATCAAAAGAATGAGAAATTATGTACTTGTGGGTATGTTTGTGTATGAGCATGAGAGCAAGAGCGAGCAGGGAGCCACTCATAACTAACGTGAAGTTCAGTGAAGGAGGATTTGGTAAGAGCATATTGTGTATTATTTTATCTCCACCTGTTCAAATCACCTGCTGGTGATTTGTAGGAGGGGAGAAAGAAAAGTCAACATTTAAAAAAATATATATTTTTATTGGATTTTTTTTTTTTTTTTAGAGAGAGGAAGGGAGAGGGAGAGAGAGAGATAGAAACATCAATGATGAGAGAATCACTCATGGGCTGCTTCCTGTACACCCCCTACTGGGGATCAAGCCCGCCACCCAGGCATATGTCCTTGACCATAATCGAACCCGGGACCTTTCAGACTATAAGCCAATGCTCTATCCACTGAGCCAAACCAGCCAGGCAAAAGTCAACATTTTAAGACCATAGAGAAGAGTGGGAACCCAAGAAGATGTGCTTGGTACTTATGTCCTGGGGAGAGGAAGAGAGGAAAGGTAGCAGGAAGGGAGACTGCTTTCCCTCAGAGCAACTCCAATTCTGCTATTCCAGGAGAGTGAGGACCTGCTCCATGCTCTTGGCAACATCCTGAGGCTGAGGCAGGACCTCGGAGGAGCTGGACACATGATGCCTGAGGAAATGCTTCAACACCCTTGGCGCCATGCTTGGCACAGAAGCCACAGGGCAGAGATCATCACCTGGCCTGAAGCTATGTGCTTCTTGGCAGCCACCAGACAACAGAGGAATGGAGGCTTACCCAGTGTCTTGATCTGTGGGTCAAACCTCCAAACCCTACTCCAACCTGCTGAAGGTGATAATGAGAAAGCCTTGAGAATGGTTGAGATAGTGTTTCCTTCAGCACAGAAGGAAAAGGCTCAGAGATGATACTAAATTGATTTATGGAGAGTAAACCATCTGAGTTTATAGACTAAGATTTATACTTGCTACAAAAGTATAAATCTTTTATCCTGTGTATCCTGGAGGGCACAAAATCCTGAGATAGATTCCTGGTTCTGACCCCAACTCCACCATTAACCAGCCACGTGTGACCTTAGCAAGTCTCTTAACCTCACTAACCCCAGCTTCTTTTACTATAAAACTGGGATTAATATCAGTACCAATTTCAGATGGCTATTGCAAGGATAAAATGAGATCATCTGTATCTTTGGCATAGAACAGAGGTTCAATAATTATCAGTTATTATTATTATTATTAATTATTATTATTCAGTTCTTTCTTATAACTATCTCAATTGTTACCTAACTGTGAGGGAGATATCTATGCCTAAAAATATATTTTAATTCACAGCTCTGGTTATTCATGAATATTTTTTCACCAAAGGCTTAAGAAGTAAACAATTTTTTTAAAAAAAATCTCTTTTTTTGTGCCTCCAGGAGACTACTAAATTGCATGTGAAACAAAACACCTTTACAAAGATGTTCCTGGGGGGAAAAAAGAGATTTTTTCCTAGATCTTAAGTAGTTAATTGCTTGAATCCTGATAGGGACAGTGCCTCCCCACTGCCAGGTAAGAATGCCAACTGTGAATGTAGGAAGTCCAACCTGCTCTGTATTCTCCCAACAAATGGAAGTTAGCCAAATTTCTGATCTCCAAGGATCCAGTGGGCTCGTCAGGATCTTGGAACACATGACAGATAGTGGAAGGGAGAAGGAGAATTCTTTCTTATAAATTTCATGCTGGAGTGCTCTGAAATTAGCTAACTTTAATTTTGTGGAAATTCAGTGTTCAGTTTAGGGCAGGAGTCTATGAACTTTTATCCCTTAGTTATACTGGGATGACTATTTATATTCCTGTATCCTTAAATTGCTATGAAAATAGGGAATGGTTGTGAATGAAATAATAAACTGATTTGTGTAAAGAATTGCCTGAGCTAAAGAGAGGGACTGTAGACAGTCCTCAGTATACCACAGTCCAGATCTAGCCCATAATTTCTAAGTAAGTGGGAACCTAATGGCCTCTGTGCCTGGTGACTGACTTTCCTGAGTAGATGTGATGCATGTAGACAGAGTTGCGGAGTATGCACACCCCTGTCCATGCTACAGGTCATTCCAGATGTTCATTGATGTATCTTAATTTGTGGCCTTTTTGACCTTATTTCTGCTCCAGACACTCAAACTATGAGTCCACCAACTCTGCTTGCACAAGTGGGACCCTCTTAATGTATTCCTCACCTTCTCCATTTAGCTTCTGCATGGGTATTGACCATCAGGTTCTCCCACCTGGTGCCTGTTGAAAGTATCAGGGCTTGATGTCTCACAGTTTTGACCTATTGAGCTGTCTAAGTGCTCAGGTCCCCATCTTATAAGCCCAGGGCAACAAAGGACCAGCCCAGCTGCTTCTAGACATTTTTTATGTCTTCAGTAAAAATGTATTTAAATAAAGACTAACCCTCAAGGTGCGAAGCCCAGGTCAGGCACCTTGTAGGATACAAAGGTGTTTTTTCTTTTCTAGGGGTCATGCCCTCACCAGTGAGATGACTACATAACCAGGTATCTCTGTGGCAAATGGCGCAGAGAGTTAAAATAGATATAAGTTATTTGAGAAAGGAGGATATTCCCAGGTTAAGAGCCTCGAGGAAAACTCTGAGAGAAGTGGACCTGGAAAGGAAAGCAGAAGTTTGGCTGTGTAGTCAGTGGGTAGCAAGGGTGAAGACAGGCCTAGACTTATAAATGGATCACAAGTCTCCCCCACTATCTGAAAGTAGAGCGTTCCAATGAAACCTTTCCTAAGCCCAAATAGTGCAAAGTGAAGAAGCAATTATCTTTGAACAGACATATCTTGCTAACAATGCAAAAAGTAAATGGAGATACAGCACAGATGTTCTCAGACAGAGTTAAAAACTCTGGCAGCTTCATGCGGAGATGCAGAGGGCGGTTCCTGGGAAAGGAGCTTGGTGTCGCTCTCACTGCTTGGGGTGTTGCCTCTATAACACTCACTGAAGGCTGTTTTCCCTTTTTACTTTTTTTTTTTTTTTTTATAAAAGTGAAAATCATCTTGGGATTTTTTAGTTAGCAAAAACAGGTGCTAATGTAGGTCTTTCATAAAAGCCAAGTTGTGTAATGTGAACCTTCAAATAGCATTTTTTGTGAGACTGTATTTGTGAGACGTTGAATCTGTGTCTTAGGTTCCCTCAGGGAACTATAGCAAGGAGACAGCAACTGAGTGGTACTCAGGAATTTTAATCTTTGGAATTCTTTGAAAATAGAATATTATATAGGAATAAATCCATAATGTAACCTTGAAGCATGGTCATGGGACGGGCAGGACATTTGTTTCCTGTAGCTGCCATAACAAATTACCACAAAATGGGACTCTTAAAACAACACAAATTTATTCTTTTTTAGTTACTGAGGCCAAAGTTCAAAAATAGCATTGTTGGATACACAAAGTATCACCGGGGCTATGCTCCATCCCAAGGTTCTAGGAGCAAATTGGTTCCTTGCCTATTCCAATTTCTAGGGGCTACCAACATTCCTTGGCTTGTGGGTGCTTTACTCTAACCTCTGCCTTGAAGTCACCTGGCTTTCTTCTCTGGTGTCTGTGTGTAGAATCTCCCTTTGCCTATCTCTGCTAAAGAAATCTGAGAATGCACTTAGGGCCCACCTGGACAACCCAGGATAAACTCTCCATTTCAAGAACCCAACTTAGTCATATCTACAAAACCTCTTTTTTGCTATATAAGGTAACAGTCTCAGGTCCCAGGAAGAAAGATATATCTTTTAGAAGGCTATTTTCAAGCCTACCTCAGGGCTTATCTTTATGCAGACTGTCTTGAATTTCTCTGCAGTTACTTAATAGGGTGTTATTGACCCAAAGGGGTTCTGGCCCTCCCCAATACCTCTGTCCCATTTAGACCTTGGGCCTAATTCTAGAAACCAATACAGACCCCCCAATTAGCCACCTGTCTGGCAAAGTCCTCTTCTCAAACAAAACATTTTCAGTTCTTAACAACTTTATTTAAAAATTTAGAGAAATTGGTCAGAGCTTTTGGTACACTATCTGTGATTGTGCATGAGAAAGCAGCAGAGCTTTGTAAAGGGATAACCATTTGGAAATGTCTTCAGAAACTCAAATGCAAATTCTTAGGATTGTTTGACATTGATTTCACCCATCACCAATGTCCACTTACGTCTTTGTTCCTTATTTTCTTCATTTTAATGTATCCATCTTACAATATTAATAAGATGCCCAAGCTGTGAATTTCAGGATCATTATCACACTTCTTAGGAAGTTAAAGCACTCCTCTTTGACCCTATGTTTTCTAATACCACATAAGATATGCCATAATTGCCCACAAAGGCACAGTATGTTAGGTCTTATTGCCCAAATGAAACCCACTTCCACAGTAGGACAAGAAGATAGGGGGTAGATCTCCTGCTATTTACATCAGCACTTTTCCTCAGGAAATGCTGAATCTTGGCACCAAAAGAAAGTGTAAAAATGATAAATTTGTTCCCCAGTGTGGACCACTGAACTCACAAGACTGCAATTCCTATATTAATGGATATTAAGATATAACTTCTTTTAATTTGGAGCCTCATCGCATAGTATAAATAAAAAAGCCCCAGCTATATCAACTTTAATTGCCTTTAGACAGAATGCTGATTACCTACTGAGGTCTTGCCATGTTTTTCCGGGGAGCTAGCAGAGTTTGTTCCCTGCTTTGAAAGCAAAGTTGGAAAAGATTACATGGTTATTATTAGAGAGGATAGAGATGTATGTCTGCAGTCTGTCCTGCTAATATCACAATTGAACAAAATGTGTGGACAAAGACATGAAGGGATTGTCAAGAATGATGACTTCGTGTGTGTGAAGTTTGGAGAGTCATATACATTCACCCACCTAAATGTAAGGAGTCTTCTAGCCACTTCTACTTAGTGTTCTTGTTAGCAAGAGTTTCAAAACAGCCACAGTTTTCATTCTGAGCCTGGCAGAGACCCAGAGAGAGAGGCTCAAATTCAAAGTAATGATTGCTGAGTCTTTTAGTATCCCTTGGTACAACTGATTAAAGCAAGTAATCAATACCAAGCTTTGAGAAAAAACTAGTGTGGGCATGTTACAGATGACATCCCATGAATAAATAACTCTGATAATGGCATTTATCTTACAATCAAGCTCATCTATAATTTAGCAAATATAATATCCATTAAAAGAACACCTAGGATGATCACTGCCAAATTAAAGAGTTAATGCCGGGAAGTCGCTCAAATAAGATAGGGAAAGTAAAGTGGCTAATCACTGTAAAAATAAATGTAAAGCAGCTTCTACACCACATTCTTCCCTGCTGTAAGACTGTCCTTCAATAGCATTTCAAATCATACTTATTTGATTCAACTTCAGCCCAAAGAAGCTTTCATAAAGGACTTTTTCTTTTCCTTGTAGGAATCAAATCTGTATAATAGAAAAATATAATTCACTGTGTTAAATAAGTTAATTCACTGATCACCAAGTATAAAGGAGTATAAATAACATCCTCCTGGGACTGAAATGCTTTTATAATATAAATTAAGCACAAGGTACTCTCCTTTCTTCCTGATATATCATTGTGCCTGGCATCTCATGAGTAATGGTATCTCATTCACATGGTTCCAAATGGGCAAGAGAAATGAGGACCTATCCCACGGTGAGAATAATGACAAGACTACACTGGAAAGGCAGGCATAAGTGATCAAACTATCCACTGAAGCCGGTGGTCCTGCTTTACCACTAAAGAAGTTAGGCACAAGGATATCAAAGAGATTTGAGCAAGTCATGCTGTGGGTCCAGTTTACTTTGAGGTACCTTGGACATTTCTAAATGTTGATAAGGTAAAGCAAGTCATAGGTCATGCATTTGAGTCTGGGAAGCTTGATTATTACAGGATTTTAAAAAATGACATCCTTGTCAGAGTATCGACTGCATCAGGTTTTGCCTCACTAGTTGATCTGTCAGTAGATTTCTTTGGGCACTTTTGAGTCACTTGGATAAGGTTAGAGCATGTGAAAATCAGTGTTGAACATTATCATCTCCAAAAACTTATTTGAGGGATAATAATGTCTTTCAAATAATGCCCATGGTTATACTGAGTCAGTAATCCTATATAATAATTCTATATAATAAAAGGCTAATATGCAAATCGATTGGACGGCAGAACAACTGGTTGCTGTGACGCATGCTGACCAGCAGGGGGCAGGCACTCAACACAGGAGCTGCCCTCTGGTGGTCAGTGCGCTCCCACAGGGGGAGACCACTCAGCCAGAGCCGGGTTCATGGCTGGCGAGTGCAGGGGCGGTGGCGGGAGCCTCTCCTGCCTCTGCAACAGTGCTAAGGATGTCCGACAGGGAATGGGCCTAAGCTGTCAGTTGGACATCTCCCAGGGCTCCCAAACTGTGAGAGGGCACAGGCTGGGTTGAGGGACCCCCTCCCCAAGTGCAAGAATTTTGTGCACTGGGCCTCTAGTTGTTGTATAAAATAAAACTGAGTATGTTTCTAATGTCCTCTAGAGATACCGTAAATACTATTTGCTAGTATTTATGGTCTGCAATCAAACAGGAGTTAAGGCCATAAATCATTACCCTGAATATAATATGTTTGTTTCATGAAAGTCTGAGCTTTCAACCCCAAAGCAACAAATCAGTCCACTCCTTATGGAGCCTGTCACAGTCCTATCCTTGAGTATGACCACATTTATTACCATTGTCAACTGCCTCATGTGAAAGAATAGGAAAGAAGGATAAGGAATGTAAAAATAAATTGTAAAGCAGAGATTTGGGGGGACGGCCAGGCTGAGGGGAGAGGGAACACAACATGGGGACTTTCACCTCAGGGTCACATATTTGATGGTCTGTGTACTGATGTAGTAATCGAGTTTTCATGTCACCAAGAATCCGGCTATGCATTGTCACCAGAGCCGAGAGGCTCGACACAAGGGCAAAGTGCTCAGAGGAGTTGGAGGCTGAACTTTCAGCCTTTTGACTGACTCCTAAAACACTTGGGCCTTTCTTAGGACAAGTCTGCTTCTCTAGGAGCCCATATCTTCTAAGGGATGTTGGCAATACTGCAGATGGGGAGCTACTAGCTTGCTTGTGGAAGAAGGCCTGTAGCGCTTTTTACCTGACAGACTTGAGGAAACCCTAGAAATGCTTCCAAAATAAGAAACCACTGTCTGGCCAGTGATGCTCAGTGGTTGAGCATCAAACCATGCACCAAGAGGTCACTGGTTCGATTTCTAATCAGGCCACATGCCTGGGTTGCGGGCTCGTTCCCCCCTGTATCAGGCCTGTGAGATACAGCTCCCTCTTCCTTCCTCTTTCCCTAAAATTAATAAAAAATATTTAAAATATATATTAAAAAATAAAATAAGAAACCACTGCTTTCACTGTCCCAGGGAAAGCACCACCTTGCAGGAGTGATGTTATCAGAGGAGAGGTAAAGGAGATTTCTAAAGGCAGGAGCTAAGTCTGTAACTGAGACAACAACCTGGATGGTAGTAAGCAATATTTATAAAGACTCATTGCCAGAAACTCTTCAAAATGTGGAGCTTTTCTTGGATGTGTAAATGAAATAACCGCTTTTGGGATATCTTCTTCATACTTAAGATATTTATAAGACCATGAAAAAGTAAGTCAAGGCCTCTACTGACACCTTAGCTGTAGATGCAATGACATAACTTTTATTTTCATCATCTTATTCAAAAACAAACTCTAATATGAGCATAGGGTTTTATGAAGTAAATTACCCCATAAAAGGACATTAAGCACCAACATGGACAATACTGGAACACAACAGATAGATAGAATATGTCATTACGGAACTGCATTCAGACAGATACTTCCAGAATCCTCTACCCTACTCACTTTTTATCCTTTTTCAACCTTAATAGTCCCCAATTTAACATGGCTAAGGAATTTATTTTATTCTGTTTTAAGTTGTTTTGATAATATTGCTTTAAAAGTCTCAAATGAATCAGAAAAATATACTCAGCAAGAACTTGAACTGAGTAGTTTTGTTTGCAAAATTTCATCTGTACTTTATTTTTACATCAATGTGATTCCAATCATTACACTTATAGCACTCTGCCCAAGGCTAATCGCCCTTTGCTATATAAAAATTCAAACACTGCTTATGTATTTATAAAGCAAAAAGCCAACATCTCATGCATTTTAATCTTACAAAAAGGATCTTGCTGTAATTTCCTCAAGAGAACAAATAGAGAGAGAGTTTTGTTATTTAATGAAAATTATATTGGAGAGAGAAAGCTAAATTGCTGCTGGGTTTGTAGGATGTCAGCACCAGGCATTTGTTTTCTCTGTACCTCAGCTTCTCCTTTAGGAACTGAGGATTCACTGTTTCACCGGGATATGTGGGGACTAGAGCACAGGTATATAGCCCGCAAGACACACAGGCTAATCCCTCTCTGTAACTCAGCTTCAGACAGGCCATTATTAGGGAACTGTGTTTTGCCTGGAGCTAATTTAAAATGAATTATAAAGATTTATACATGATTCAGAAAGAACAGTGAATATGACTCAATGCCTCGAAAATGAGCTTCATGAAAAGACCAAAGAAACTGGGGGTATTTGGGTACTGGAAAGATGATTATATAGGTTGAGCTAAGCCTGGGAGTGAGTAGCATTCACAAACAATGTGCGTAATGTCACACACAAAAACTCAACATGCATAAACACTCATTTTAAAAGTTACCTTAAGAACTTGTCAGACAATGAACAGTACCTGATCACAATTGAACAGAGGCTTTGAACCATTTGAATAGCTTTTCCATGTTCACAATGCTAATTAAATGGCACAGCTAAGATATGGATGCAAGTTCTATCTGACCCCAAAAGCCATGCTCTTTCACCAGGTAGCAAGGATTAATGGAGGTAAAACACGTAAAGCACCTATGTGTTATGGGGTCTGGCACCTAGTTAGTGGCTCAGTTGTTGTGACTATGTTTTGGAGTGCTACCATTTGTTAACTCCTTTAGTTTGAGACAGCAATTTTCAACTAGTGTGCTGAAAAAGTTTTTAAAACATGCACTAACTGACTATTTAGTCAGGGCCACTGACATCTTTTCCCTTAGATTGTCAAGTAAATAAATGACAACAGCCAACACAACAATAGCCGTCCGATGTGAGTGAATCAAAATTATACCTATTTTGTTTTGGTCAATCAGCAAAAAATATAACATAACATATCCTATATAGTAAAGAGGTAATATGCAAATTGACTATCACTCCAACACACAAGATGGCTGCCCATATGTGGTCAAAGATGGCCGCCTCCCTGTGGACACAAGATGGCCTCCACAAGATGGCCAGCAGGGGAGGGCAGTTGTGGGTGATCAGGCCAGTAGGGGAGGGCAGTTGGGGGTGACCAGGCCTGCAGGGGAGGGCAGTTGGGGGCAACCAGGCCCGCAGGGGAGTACAGTTGGGAGTGACCAGGCCTGCAGGGGAGGGCAGCTGGGGGCAACCAGGCCAGCAGGGGAGTGCAGTTAGGGGCAATCGGGTTTGCAGGAGAGCAGTCAGGTGTCAATCAGGCTGGCAGGGGAGTAGTTAGGGGGTTATCAGGCTGGCAGGCAGAAGCAGTTAGGAGCAATCAGGCAGGCAGGCAGGTGAGCAGTTGGGAGCCAGCAGTCCTGGATTGTGAGAGGGATTTCTGACTGCCCTCAAGGGGTCCCAGATTGGAGAGGGTGCAGGCTGGGCTGAGGGACACAATCCAGGACCCCTCGGGGGATGTCCAACTTAAACTGGCAGTTGGACATCACTCTCACAATCCTGGACAGCTGGCTCCTATTCACTCAACTGCTTGCCTGCCCGGTTGCCCCTAACTGCCCCCACACCCCGCCGGCCTGATCACCCCTCATTGCCTCTGCGTGCCAGCCTGATCACCCCTAACTGCCCCCCCCCTGCTAGCCTGGTTGCCCTAACTGCCCCCCGCTGCTGGCCAGGTCACCCCCAACTGCCCCCTCCCTGCTGACCTTGTCACCCCTAACTGCCCCTTCCTGCTGGCCTGGTTATTCCTAACTGCCCCCCACACTGGCCTGGTTATCCATTACTGCCCCCACTGCTGGCCTTGTCACCTCTAACTGCCCCTATCTGCTGTCCTGGTCACCCCCAACTGCCCCCCCTGGCCAGCCTGGTCTCTCCCAACAGCACCCCTCCTGCTGGCCTGGTCACCCCTAACTGCACCCCCTCTGCTGGCCTGATCACCCCTCATGGCCCCCTGCCAGGCCCCTCACTAACCCCCCTGCCAGCCTGGTCACCCCACACAGCCTGCTTGTTCAGTCATTTGATCGTCTCTCACTAACCCTCCTGCCGGCCTGGTCACCCCACACAGCCTGCTTGTTCAGTCATTTGGTCGTCCCTCACTAACCCCCCTGCCGGCCTGGCAGCCATCTTGTGAGGGTGTGATGGTCAATTTGCATATTGCCTCTTTATTATATAGGATATATATACTAGAGGCCTGGTGCATGAAATTCATGCATGGGGGGTGTGTCCCTCAGCCCAGTCTGCACCCTCTCCAATCTGGGACCCCTTGAGGGATGTCTGACTGCCCATTTAGGCCCAATCCGTCTCATAATCCAGGACTGCTGGCTCCCAACTGTTCGCCTGCCTGCCTTCCTGATTGCCCCTAACCACTTCTGCCTGCCAGCCTGATCACCCCTTAACCACTCCTCTGCCAGCCTGATTAATGCCTAACTGCCCTCCCCTGCAGGCCTGGTCACCCCTAACTGCCCTCTCCTGCAGGCCTGGTCCCTCTCAACTGCTCTCCCCTGCAGGCCTGGGTCCCCCCCAACTGCCCTTCCCTGCAGGCCCAGTCACCCCCAACTTCCCTCCACTGATGGCCTGGTCACCCCTAACTGCCCTCCCCTGCAGGCTTGATTGCCCCCAACTTCCCTCCCTTGCAGGCCTGGTCCCTCCCAACTGCCCTTCTCTGCTGGCCATCTTATGGTGGCCATCTTGTGTCCACATGGGGGCAGCCATCTTGTTTGTTGGAATAATGGTCAATTTGCATATTATTCTTTTATTAGATAGGATATATATATATATGTACACACATACACACATACATACACACACACACACTGAGTGGCCAGATTATTATGACCACCTGACTTTTGTAGGCAAATTAGTCGTATACTGCATCATATGGGATATGGAAGCCGAAGGCCTGTTGGAACACTTTTGCTGTCTGCAATTAAAATGTCTCCAATTTGCACAGGAACACAAGGATTGGACAGTTGAGCATTGGAAAAAAGTCATGTGGTCCAATGAATCATGTTTCCAGTTGCATCATGCAGATGGCAGAGTGAGAATTTCATGGAAACAGCATGAAAGCATGCACCCCACATGCATGAGTACAAACCTTCAAGCTGGTGGGGGCAGTGTTATGGTTTGGGGCATGTTTTCCTGGCATGATTTGGGCCCTTTAATTCTTGTGGAACAATGTCTGAATAGCACAACATACCTAAGTATCGTTGCTGATCAAGTTCATCCTATCATGTGGATGGTGTATCTCAGTGGTCAGCAAACTCATTAGTCAACAGAGCCAAATATCAACAGTTCAACAATTGAAATTTCTTTTGAGAGCCAAATTTTTTAAACTTAAACTTCTTCTAACACCACTTCTTCAAAATAGACTCGCCCAGGCCGTGGTATTTTGTGGAAAAGCCATACTCAAGGGGCCAAAGAGCCGAGCCGCAGTTTGCTGACCACTGGTGTATCCCAATGGAGATGGCTTCTTCCAACAAGACAATGCACCATGCCACAGTGCTCATATTGTACAGGAGTGGTTTCAAGAACATGAGGGAGACTTTACCTTGCTTAGGTGGCCCCCACAATCACCAGATCTCAATCAAATTGAACATTTGTGGAACAAAGTTAAAAGAGCCATCAGGCAGCTGGTTCCACAACCATCAAATCTCACAGAACTGGACAGTGCTATTCATCAGGCATGGTGTCAGATTCCTCGCATCACCTTTCAACATCTCGTGGGGTCACTGCCAACAAGAATCGCCACAGTATTGAAGGCAAAAGGTGGTCCAAGGAAGTACTGATGGGGTGGTCATAATAATCTGGCCACTCAGTGTGTGTGTGTGTGTGTGTGTGTGTGTGTGTGTGTGTGTGTGTGTGTGTATTAGTATATATTGTGGCACAGAATTTTAGAAATTACTTTATGTGTGCCATGAGATGAGAAAGGTTGAAAATTGTTGGTTTGAGCCATTATTTTTGCTAGTTATCTGCTCACTTCACCAGCCTTCCTGAACTTAAATGAAACTAGTAGTTAAAAAAGCCAGCAATTTAGAACAATCACTGTGGATTATTGTGAAACAGTTTGCAGCAAGACTTTTCAAACTAGATTGCTCTGATGAGTTAAACTGTTGTTGTCACAGTCCCTTCCTCCTGCCCTGTTCCCATTACATCTGTCACTATGCGTTTAGTTATTGTGTCAAATACAATTATTTTCTGAGTGTTTTAATAGTATACTATGAATATCATTGTATTATAAAGAATTTACACTTTTATTTATATAGGTAATTTTTTAAAGGTTGCTGTATGTGTGTGTATATATATTTATGTCTCTGTGTGTGTAGGTATACCTCATGTTGTTGCACTTTGCTTTATTGTGCTTTACAGATATTGAATTTTTTTTTTTACATATTGAAGGATCCTGAAGATGTGACTGAAATGCTTCAATCTCATGATAAAACTTTAACAGATGAGGACTTGCTTCTCATGGATGAGCAAAGAAAGTAGTATCTTGAGAAGGAATCTACTCCTGGTGAAGAGGCTGTGAGGACTGTTAAAATGACAACAAATAATGTAGATTATTACATAAACTTAGTGGATAAAGCAGGGTTTTAGAAGGTTGGCTCCAATTTTGAAAGAAGTTTTATTGTAGGTAAAAAGCTATCAAACATAATCACATGCTATAGAGAAAGAAATTATTATGCAAGGACAAATCCACTGCAACAAACTTCATTGTTGCCTTATTTTAAGAAATTGTCACAGCTACCCCAATTTTCAGCAACCACCATCCTGATCAGCCAGCACCATCAACACTGATGCAAGACCCTCCCTTAGCAAAAGGATTATGATTCACTGAAGGCTCAGATATTGGTTATCATTTTTTAACAATAAAGTATTTTAAATTAAAGTACATCATCTTTTTAGATATAATGCTCTTTGCACACTTAATAGACTACAAGACAGCATAAACATAACTTTTATGTGCACTGGGAAACAAAAATTCCTGTGGGTTGTTTTATTGCAATATTTGTTTTATTGTGATGGTCTGAAACCAAACCCATAATATCTCCAAAGTGTACTTTTATAGGAATACATACATATACTTTATTTTTTCCTGGAATATCCCACAAGAAACATGTAAATCAGAGTACTCTAATTATAAATTACAAAACAAACAAACAAACAGCCTGCGTGAACCAAATACAAGATCTTCAAATGGCCGGAGACCCTGTGTCTTCTCCATGTTCTGTCACTATACACATGTTTAGCACTGGATGAGATTTCAGTGATTCAGCAGATAAAATCAGATAGCAAGAGTAATTGTTTTCAAAGTTAAGACTATTTAGGAAGTGAAGAGAAGACAGTTTCTTCTTTAACCATGAAAGTCAAATTGTAATACTCAGTAAGCTGGAGTGCCAGAAAGAAGATGCTGAAATATCATGAGACAGTCTGTTACCCTAGGCTGCCAGCAGTAAAGAAGTGAAGTCAAAGAAGTTGAGGAACTTGTCACTGGAAGCTGAAAATGTTCTTCTAAATTCAGCACTTCTACAGCTCCGTTTTAAGTCTACTTTAGTGAATTTCATTACGTTGAAAACTGCCAATATCCAAATATCCAAAAATATACCAACAACAAATATGCATAATTAGGAAGAGAATTACACAACACTCAACTACTTTAGGCATTCTTTTTTATGTCACATCTTCCTCACAGCTAACTCCCCACTTCCACATCTATGCAGTGGCTAAGTCTATAAGGTGACAACACAAGACAATTTGTTTAATCAATTAAGTCAATCAATTTGTAAGTTCCCTGGGAACTGACACATTGATTGAATTCACTTGTAAATCAAGTCAAAATGTTCAAATATGTATGCCTTCTTATAGGCTCTGAGTCTTTGTAGACTAATGTCAAGACTGGATTCCAATTTTAGTGCTTCTAAATGAAGGTTGGTGCTCTTTGAACATTAAGTGATAATTATTGAGATGGTTGTAATTATGATTTGCACAGTTTAAAAGTTATGAGAGGATCATTTGATTTGCTAAATAGTGTTTTTCTTCTATATGCTTACATTTACCAAGCAAAAATAGAGAGCTTTGAAAGTACCTATTATCTTTTGGGATCCCAGGAAAATGAAGTGCTGTGTGTCATAAGACATTCTTGGCAAAAGTAGTATGAAAACAACAAAAAAATAAAAAAATCCATATGGTACACAACTTCTCTCAAATGAAAAATAAGGCTTCCCAAGGAAGGAGCCTTGGGGGATTCTAAAGTCAAATTGCAAGGAACAAATGTGCTATTTTAATTTTGGCCTTAAAACTTCCTTTCCTGGAATGGTCTCAATATTGCAATCTCTGCTCAACAGCACATTCTAAACTAAAAATTCTCCTTGTGTTCTGGTTTGCTTTACCTCAGAAAAAATCATCAGAGCTTTGGATGATATTTGCAACCCTTCCTACACCAATTTTAGAAGCCCAAGAAGATGCTGTACAGACAGAATTCTCCATGAGATAAAACTGTTTCTTTTCCTTCTTTCTTCCCCTACCTCCTTTGATTTAGTTTTAGAGGCATTTCCTGGCTTCCCACTGCTCACAAAGGCGTGGGCCCCTCCCTGGCCCTGCTTCCCATCACTGAGGAGCCTGCTTCCACCATGGAGGAGCCCTTGTCCAGCAGCTCAGAGTGGACCTTTGCAGTCTTCCCTGCACCAGGGAAATGTGTGTCTTCTTCCTGATGCTTGGTGTGATTAAGACCATGAGGGAGCATATTGAAAGTCTACATCCAGCTGCAGCAATTTGTCAGTCTTCATTATAGCAAGCTGTGTGGCAGCACCACTGGAGAAAAGGGTCAGTGTGGCTTCCAATTAAAACTCCCTATTGAAGATGGATTTATGTTTGGTCTATTTCAAACCACATTGGGCTGCAACTTATCATCTAGGTTGTCAAGCTGGAAGCACTTTCCATTTTCAGTGCAAAGGATTTAAAAGCCATTAATTCGTTTTTGTTTAAGATGTAAAGACACAAACAAATGTGTGTGTGTGTTTTTTAAAGGGGGGGGGGGGGGACAACTTTGGTCCAGATGTTTTCTGGATACATTTAAACATTTAGGATGTGAGTCAAATTTGCAGGTGTTTTGTCCTATATATTGGGCATTTCTGCTTTTAATGTGCTTATTATGGGAAATTTGTGGTGAAAGGAAAGAATAGACCCTCCTAGATGATCCTCAAAATCATACTCTAGGAATTTCTAACAGAGCCCAAGTCTTTTAGGGATGGGTTGCTTCTCTAAAAAAGAAATATAATTTCCTGTTTTGTTGTTTTTTAGGATAAGAAATACATATTTTAATCATCTTGGACATGAAGTCAAATTAATGTTCTGACATTTTGATGATGTAAAAATAATTACTGTTAGGAACAAAAATTCTATTACATTCCTGTGGTTTAAAAAATTAAAGAGAAGGGAAAATGGAAAGGAGGAAAATGTTTAGGGGAGTATCTTGGCAAAACATTTGGGTCTGGAGATAATCTCTGTTTACAATAAATGAGAACTGAAAAAAGGAGACAATAGCAAGATGGGAGCAAGTCCCTTGCCAAGAAAGACCCAAACGTTTAAATACAATACAATACAATACAATACAATACAATACAATACAGTACAGTACAATACAATACAATATGTTTTAGCTCATTTATCTTTGGTATTATCTGTCTTTAACTTTCCTCTAACCTTATTTCCTTGTCTTTTAGAGGGGGTCCTAGTTGAGATCCTGCTTAGTGAACAATGAAAATTTAAATTTCTGGTCTCTTTTTTATAGCCTTAAGTTTAGTCTTCTCTGGGAATCCATTCTTGGCACTTTCCACCCTTTCCCACATGTAACTTGGGCAAAATCAATTAAGCTCACTCACTTCATCTATTTAGCTATGTCCATTAACTGTGAAACATAGTGTCCTGACATTCACAATCCCCATCAGGCAACCTCATGATGGGAGGAGGAGGACACAGTTAATGTCAGGTCAAAAGAGCCTGAAACGTAAGCGATAGCTGGAGGATGGGGAGAGCCTGCACCTGCTCCCTGAGCTCAACTCAAGACTCTTGACACCACCCAGGTAGGTCCTGGTATAATACAGAACCCCAGTTTTTATCTTCTAACTACTCTGAAGTAGGAAAAAAAAAGAAACTGTTGTGTTAGGAAAACTGGGAGATCTTCCCACAACCTCAGAGAAACAACCTTAAATGTCATCATGAGAATTGAGGAATTTCCTTTTTAAAATCTGATTTAATCCTGGCAATGCCACTGAGTTTTTCAGCATCCTGTCAAAGTTAAATAAATATAATGATAGGAAAACGATAACAGCTAATATTTATTAAACCATCCTTTCCACTTGCCACACACAGGGTTCTGAGCAGTTGACACACTTGATCTCACTGAGCTCCACAGCAGGGACTACTTTATAATTATTTTTTAAATGAAGCAACTAAGGTTTTGAGAGGTCAAGTTATTGGCCCCCAGACATAATAGCAAAGCTGTGATTTTAATGCTGGAGTCTGATTTCTGAATATTTAGCCTTAATCACACTACACTAAGTGTAACAGATAGAATGCCTGATTATTTCAAATGTGTCTAATTCAGCCACCCTAGTGGCATTCTCTGGTTGTAGTTTCCTGTTCCCATGGGATGTGTAGTCCATTCTGACGCAAAGAAAAATGACTTTTCAAGTCTTAAAGGAAGAGAGAACATTACATGTAGGCAACTGGAATGCAAGTTTACAGGGTAGACAATCCATTTAGATAGGAGAAAAATTCATTAAAAGAGGCACTTGGGATCAAGTTTGTCACCATTAAACATATAAATATAAGAATTCTTGGTCAGAGCAGTGTTACTGGTTAAGGGCTCCATGTGTGCCAGGGTAACCACTGAGACCTTGCAGTACTGAGCGTTCGGGTGACTCAGAGACAGCATAGCTGGTACGGGATTGGATTGGTTCAATTTCTTTCTGTAGAATTCTGTTCAGCTTTTCCATCAGCTTTGTCTGATGTGTGAGTGTTAACAAGAAAAGGTGTTAAGAAATACTGAATGAAATTAGGTTTGAATATGCTCTGTCACTGATAAAACACTGTAGACTTGCATCTGAGCAGGAACACGGGGAGATCTTGGTGGAGCATGTTTGTATTTGTTTTTAGTCTCAACTTATCTTTTCCCTTTTTCACATAGAGGGCATTGAATTAGTCAAATCACGGAATGAAAGTCAGTAGTGAAAGAACTTCATCTGGAAAGTTTTTGGGTTTGTCACTGACGCTTCCTAGAATCTGGAGAATTGCCTGATTCATGGGCTAGGAATGGTAAGTGCTTCCTCCAAGTAGACCTTGCTTCTCCTCTGGATAGAGGAAGTGAGTCAGACTATCAGAGGTGCCGAAATGGAGTGTGTTGTCCAATCACCCTGCAACATGCAAGGACCCAGGAGAGTAATCGTGTTTCTGCCTTATCAGCACCAGAATTGCTCATCAATCCAGGCTTTCTCACGAATCCAGTGGAGAAACTGCAAGGTTAGCACTGTAACAAGGCAGGAACTCTGGGCTAACCACACTTTCCTCCTTCTTGCCCCTCCTTCCACCCTGGCTGTGGGAGTCAGGAAAGCCAGCATTTTAAAAATGAGGCAGTCTCAGAGGGCTATATAACAAGGCTTTTTAGGAGGTGCAAGTTAGGTTCACGTTAGCATCTTCCCATGATTCAGAACCTGCCTGTGTTTGTTGTCACCTGAGACTTTTCTTCATAAGGTAAACAATCACTTTCCCCACTGCAGTGTGAATTTTAATGTC
Organism: Plecotus auritus; assembly: GCF_963455305.1. Classification (NCBI taxonomy): domain Eukaryota; kingdom Metazoa; phylum Chordata; class Mammalia; order Chiroptera; family Vespertilionidae; genus Plecotus; species Plecotus auritus. Next base: position 110,010,317 of record NC_137770.1, on the reverse strand, counting down.
TTCAAATGGCCCATGAGAACTGCTGGGGTTTTCTATCTAAGATATTAAAAGGTAATTCCCAACTGTGGTCTGTGTTTCTACCACACAAAAAAACCTGCTGTTTAAACTGATGAGGTGCAGCCTCTGACTGCTGGAGGCTTAATCAAGTGGCAAAAGTTCCCCAACATCTAGATCCTTTGGCCAAGCTTCTCAGGTCCAGAAATTGAGCTGGAACCTTTGCAGAATTCTGTGGGAAGGCTGTTTGAATAGTTTTAAATGATTCTTTGTTTTAATCAGGCTAAAAATACTCAAACACCGCCTCTCAGTATCCTGCCTTTGGTCTCTGTCTCCTTTGTCAGCACAACACATCAACAGTGGGGAAGAATTAATAACCCTCTAAATATGTGGCCTCTCACATATATATCATGGCTTGGGCTTGGATTGGCTCCAGTTTGGGAGAAAGATTCAGATTAATGATTTAGTAACTTTGATCCAAACCAGATTTTTCTAGTTGGAATTTGATTTTCTAAGATTTATATTTACCAGAGAGAATCTAGTGATATTGGAGGAACACAGCCAAGAGATCACAAAGCAGTTATCAAATATAAGGATGTGATCTCCACATAATGTTGAATGTCAGAGCATTAATGAATGTTGACTACTACTTAGGTTTCTAAACTACAAGGAAGCCTCTTTCCCATCAACTTTGCAATCCAACAAATCTTTACATAATAAAATAAGCAAGGTGCTAATGAATGCCAACTCATATTTGAAATCAGTGGATAATTATTTTAAGGATTTTTTTTTTTAAAAAATAGGATAGTTATTCCCAAGCCTAGATGCACATGAGAAGTAGCTGGGGATTTTTAAAGTGTTGATATATAGGACCCTCTCCAGTAAATTCTGATATAATTGGTCTGTTATGAGGTGCTAATGTAGTGAAACAAAAAGCGGCTTAGGAGTTAGACAGAACTGGGTTCAAATCCCAGATCTAACCCTTATTAGCATATGATCTTGGTCAAGGTACTTAACTCTTTAAGCACCAGTTTCCTAGCCTGTAAAATGACCTTACTTTAAAAGACTGCTTTGGAAATATACATGCAAAGATCTTAGAAGAATGTCAGGAACATCCATCAAGTACTCAATAAATATTTCGGAATGAATAGACAGAAAACCTCAAAAATGCTGACTACTCTTTGTGGCATTTCGTTACAAAACAGATCCCTCTTAAGTATCATTTCAGAGCTTGTCCTCAACTATATCTTGTTTCAACCATCAGTGGAGCACCATTCTTTTCTGCACAGTTTTTGGCTATCTTGCACAATATGATATCTATCAGCTCCCTCATTTCCATGCTGTGTTCCTCTCACCTGCTGTCCAAGAGTGTCCTTGTTGATCAAGGGAGACCATGTCCAGAGGCCATGTATGTGCAACCAAAAGAGAGGGAGAATTAATGCACCCTGGGAGATGTAGATGGTGTATAAATTTCTCCCCCAGATGTACTGTCCAAATACAGTCTATGTAGCTTCTTGAAGGATGGACCCACCAAACAGTCACAGTCACAATCAGTAGAGACGCACTTTATGATGTATCTTATGTTCACTGTCTTTCTCTGTTTCTCTTCTCCTTTTTTTTTTCCCTCCTCATTTGAGGATTTTTCCATTGATTTTTAGAGAGAGTGAAAGGAAGAGGGAAGAAAAGAGAGAGAGAGAGATGACAATGACACATCAAACCTGGGACCAGGGATCAAACCTGCAACTCATGTATGTACCCTTAACCCAGAACATTTTGGACCACAGGCTGACATTCTAACCACTGAGCCAAACAAGCTAGGACTGTTTCTCTGTTCCCTCCTCTCTGTAACTTGGAATTGTACCTCCTAATGAAGAAATCAGGCTCTTATTTTTGATGAACTTGGGCTAAACAGTTATCCTCTTGACAAAATTGCATACTTCGATGCATGGGGCTAAACATTGTAAGATGTTTATCTTTCTTTCCCAATGTCCATTTTTCCCCTGCTTGAAATTAGGTTTATTTTATAGATATCAGATATCAGAACTGATAGTTACTGTTATGGATGAATGTTTGTGCCCCCCCCCCAAAAAAAAAATTCAAAAGTTTAGAGTCTATCCCCAACGTCATAGTACTAGGAGATAGGGCCTTTGGGTGGTAGGCCCTATCTCCTAATAGATGAGGTCCTGAATATGGAGCCCTCATGAATAGGATTAGTGTTCTTACAGGAGTCAGGAGGGAGCTTGCTTCCCCTCTCTGTTCTCTACCATGTAAGTATGTAACGAGAAGTTGGCAGTCTGCAACCCAGAATCAGACTCTCATCAGAACTTGACTGTTCTGGCACCCTGGTCTCATATTTCCAGCCTCCAGAACAATGAGAAATAAATGTGTGTTGTTTGTAAGGCATCTAAGTCTCTGGTACTTTGTTATAGCAGCCCGAGATGACCAATAGAGATATTCTTATCCAGTCAGTCTCCTCAGGTCTCTTATTCTTCACTAAACTTTAAGATTGGTTGTTCTCAGAAGTCTCTTTTTGGTGTTCTGGATTTCTAACTGCATATTAATTCATGGCATCTCATCTCTCCTGCAGCTGTCACTTTTATCCAGATATAGATGACTTCCATAGCAGCATCACAAGCCCAGGCCTTTGTTTTGAGCTTGGCTATCAGAATATCTATTCTATAGGAACAACTATGTCTCAAGCCCAAATGTCCAACATTTTTTTTCTATTCTATTTCTGCCTTCATGTAGGTTTATCTTTGAACTCTCTTATATTGATAATAATTACTTCTTGACTAGTCCTCCTTCATCCAGTCTTGCTATCCTTTGAGCCATCCATACTATTGTCAGGGTGAGTGTTTGGAAACTAAAAACTGGTAATTTTAGTCCCTTAATTTAGGTTCTCCATACCTCTCACTGACTATAGTTCAAAATCCAACTTCATGTGTCATGCAATTCTTTCCTTGATCTGGTCCTTGCCTATATCTGTAGCCTAGACTTGACTGCTTCCTACTCACATGCAATAATCCAACCACGATGCACCAGGTACAGTTAAAAGAATGTGTCTGCTTTTCTTTAAGCTTACTCTACATCTATGATTAAGCATTCAAAAAGCACTTCAAACTTAACATACCTAAAACAGAACTTTCCATTGTCTACTTGCAATGTGTTCTACTCTGAGCCTCTCTCATCTCAATGAAAGGCACTACCATATTTTTTGTGCCAGAAAAGTTATGTCATCTTTTTCCCCCCTCTCTTTTCCTCACTCCCTACATGCATGTAAATATAGCTGACTTAATGAAAAACAATGTTTCAAATAACCTTAAAATTTCTCACCGTCTCCACTAGTGACATCCTAGTTAAAGTCATATTTCACTATTGTGAAAACATTGCCCTAATTGGTTCCATCGTTACCCTCACCTCCTAGCACCTAATCTACCTTCTGTCTTCTATGCCACTCCCTACTTGTTTATGGATAATCTTTTAAGAATATTACTCATTTCCTTTTATTCATCTTCTCAAACTCTTCATAGGCTGCTGTACACTTAAAATAAAACTAAAACTCCATAATATGTTTACAAGACTCTAAAAAGATGTGGCCCCAATTAAGGTTGACTTCACCTCTACCCAATTGTCCCCTAGCTCAGCATTCTCCTGCTATGACCAACTTAGGCTCCATCCTCATGGCCTTGTCTTAACTAATCCTCCTTCATGCAGTCTTGCTATCCTTTGAGCCATCTATACTGTTGTCAGGGTGAAGGTTTAGAAATGGATAATATTAGTCCTTACATGTGCTGATCTCCCTCTGACTAGAATTACTTCAGATATTTTCATGACTGTCTCCTCCTTGTCTTTAGATGTTTGCTCAAATGCTACATTCTCATAAAGGTCCTCTGTGGTACCCAATCTAAAATAGTTGCCATCTTTATCTTCATAATAAATTAGATTACCCTGCTATTTCTCTCATAGCACTTACCATTTTAAACTTTATTATTTATCATATTATTTTATAATTATTGTGCTTTTTTCCTTATTCTATTATCTTTCTCTACCACTAGATTTTATACTCTGAGGACAAAGAAATTATCTGTCTTGTTATTGCTTTATTATAGTCTCTAAAACAGTATTAGATAATACTAATAATCTATAATAATAAAAGGATAATATGCTAATTAGACCGGATGTCTTCCAGACATTCTTCCTGACAAAGCTGGGGCTGGAGGGAAGCCAGCCCGGGTCCCAGGTGCCTGTGGGTGGCCCGAGGGAAACCAGCCTGGGCCCTGGGTGCCTGCAGATGGTCAGAGGAGGGAAGCCCGGGTCCCAGGTGCCGGAGGGAAGCTGGTGCCGGCAGCCGGGGGAAGGAAGGACTCTTGCATGAATTTTTGTGCATTGGGCCTCTAGTTAATGTATAATAAGTGAACAAGAACTAGTAACATATTCTCACTAAATATTTGTTGAAAGAATGAATTAATTCTTCAGGGCCTTTATAAATGCTATTTCTTCTGCTCTCAGCCAGAAATATACTAGTCACCTTTTCCGTTTGCCTTATGAATTTGTATCCACTGGTCAAAACCCAGCCCAAACGTTTGTGAAGCTACTCTGATCTCTCACCCAGGCACAGATGGCCTCTCTGTCTTCTATGCCACCCCTCTACTTGTTTATACTCTATTGTAATTCCCACAGCCTATAGGACAATTATGTCCTTCCTACTAAACTGTGATAATAAACCATCTTGGCATTTAGGAGTAGAAACTGAGTCAGCAAAATTGAGAGACTTGCTCAAAATTGAGAGACTTGTTTTCTCAATGCAGAGATAGAATTCACAAATATTTTTTCTCACTGAATCCCTTTGGTATCTGGTTAAAAATGCAATGCCTCACCCTGGCTTATATTGCTCAGTGGTTAGAGCATCAGTCTCAGGTTTGATTACCAGTCAAAGGCACATACCTGGGTTGCAGGTTCGATCCAGCCCTAGTCGGGCGCGGCTCTTGAGGGAGGTAACCAATCAATTTGTCTCTCACATTGATGTTTCTCTCTCTCTCTCTCTCTCTCTCTCTCTCTCTCTCTCTCTCTCTCTCTCTGTCTTCCCCCTCTTTCTTTCTCTCCTCCCCCCTCCCTCCTTCCACTCTTTCACTTTCTCTAAAATCAATGGGAAAATATCCTCGAGTGAGGATTAACAAAAACAAACCACAACAAAAAACAAGAAGCAATTCCTTATACATTGAAAACTTTCAATAAATGTTTGAATAGGTACACACATGTTTTCTTGTCTATTTACATGTCTTCTTTTATATTGTTAAAATTTTAACTCTTTCTCCATCATTACCTATTTCTTTCTTTGAGCTTCAGCTTACCTCCTTCCTCACTTAGCTCCTCTTTTAGACAAAAATAGATGTTGTGATCCTCCTTATTGGCAGGGGAAGCTCTAGAGAGAGATAGCCTTTTTTTTTTTTTTTCAGATAAAGATATTGGAAATATTCAACAACAGAACTTAATGTGTTGATATGATGGTGTGTTTAAGATTAGATATGTCTATATTTAAAGTTACCAGAGGGCCTTAAAGATCACTATAAGTTGGAGGCCCTGTAGTAATGTGTTCTGGACATTAATAATATATGCAAATATTTAACCTAATGGTTAATTGCATGACCTAAATAAATACAATTTTCATTTGTCACTTATACCTCAATAAAGCTAGGGAAAAATGAATGAACAACAGAAAAGGTCTATATTAGGTAATGGAGACCATGAAAAATGAATTTATCCAGTAGAGCCATTTTAATATTCCATTATATCCCCATCAGCAGCAGCCTTTCTTTTCAGGCCCTGGACTGGATAACAATGAGAAAGACTTCTGCCTCAGCAGAAGCACAGTTGCAAGCCTTATCCCACATGCCTTATGAATGGAGTTCTAGACATCAGCAGGTTTCCACCTTCTGTTTTGTTTTGACCTTGGAATCTGAGTATTTGGGCTCTTTCTTGAAATTGTTCCTGCTTGCTGAGTGTCTCTTGTATTGTACCTTGATACTCATGCATTTTAATTCCGGACTTCTGACTCCTTACCTGTTAAGAGTCCACAGCTTTCTAAAGGCCTGGTTTCTGTATTTCAGGTTCTGATATCTTACCTGGTGTGGAAGGCATACCATTATCCAAGGGTTATAACAACAATAAAAAAAAGAGAACTACACTAAATGGCCTGGGAGCCAGAGAGTTTTCCCTTACTGTAGACTTCACTGGTAAAGAATAAATGGGTACTTTCTTTTTGGAAGAGATAAAATTGCCTTTTCTATTATTTTTTATATGTTGTTTGCTTTCTCTAGGGGGATTACCTTCCTGTTTTTCTCAGCTGAGACTTAGTAAATGCTTTCTTTTATCCACTTCCTAAGTTAGCCAGACTTTGAGTAAATGAGGATCATAAAAGAAGAGACAGTCTTTTCAGAAAATGCAACAGCTTTCTCAATGTATTACCAAGAGTGTCACCAATGGATTATAACTTGGGAGATTCTTGAAGCCTTAACAAATTTATTTTGTACCTTGTGTAAAAATCCCAAGGATATTAATAAAAAAGAGTAAGCATTGGATGGTAAGTCTTAGAAAAGAAGATAAGCATAGTTAGAGCTATTTAAACTGGAGAACAGGAGACCCCAAGAGGTAAAGCCTTGTTTCCTAAAGAAATGGGTCCAATGAGCTCCTGGAAACTAGAGTAGTGAGTCACAGTTGAGACTACTGGTAAGTCTGTCCACATACATCTTTACACTGACCCTTGAGAATGCCCAACATCAGTGGTAAAAATCATTAAAGGAAACAATAAGTGCTATGAGAAACAAAGTATTGGTATTTACTAGTAGAGAATGATTGAGACAAGCAAAATCTTGAAGTAAAAATAAATTAATAAGCAAATAAGGATTGCCATGCTCAAAATAAGTTATGTTATCTATTTTTTTTCTTCTAGTAACAATAGTGATTGCATTGATACCTTGATTGTACTTCAATAAGAATTTTTTTGTGACTACTCCATGCTCTATGACTCTCATCTGGTCTTAGGAAAAAGATCTGTCTTCCTTAAAGCAAAATATGACATTGAATGTTTCCTGAGTAGAGACAAGAGAACAGTATCACAAATAAATACACAAAAACAAGCTGGTCCTTGGAACAGGAGCAGTTGTTGAGAAATAGGCATTTTGGTTCCTGCTTTGGCCTTAATGCTTACACCAGTGAATCCTTTCTAAAGCTATCTGATACTCGTGAATTTGAACTCAGATTCTCTAAATCACATTATACTATACTGCATGCTTTATGGTATAATGCTAGAATGCTCTATATTGACATGGCTGGACCTGTCAAGTGTCCAGGGTATAGTTACTGATCTTTCCCAAGAGTCATGTACAACTGTATCCAGGAGGATAGAGTGAGCAGTGTCTTTCAAATCCTAGGTTTTTGTTGCCTTTTTTGTTTTGTTTTTTTAAATTATTATTATTGTTTTACCTTCTCACTGAAACTTCAGCAGCCATGGCACAGATCAGCCTCTGCTTGTGCTGATACAATATTCTTTGAGAAGTACTCTGTGTTAATTACTCTGATGGCTGATAGAGCAGTTGCATGCCTTTTTTTAATGAAAATATATGGGCTGCTGTATTCCCTGATTCCATGTTGTTGCCTGGTAGTCTGAGTGACACAGCTGCTCCTGACACTAGCCAAAGGATGTTACCACCTCTGAGTGCATAGGTTGGAACTGAAAGTGTGCTTCCGCTGGACATTATTTCCACCCCTTCCAAATCTTGCAGCACTAAACTTCAGTAAACATGTCTAGTGAACCATTTTATAATGCAGGGTCTTGGGCTAGCATGCAGCAGCAGCTAATTCTCATTCAAATTAAACAATGAGAATGAGTCTTTTGGCAGCTCTGTTAGAAGTTGAATCACTCAGGCATGGCATTAAGCTTGGGTCCAAAATGAGCTGTCTCAAACGGAGTGGCTCACTTTAGCACAGTAAACAATAACCACCTGCTATTCTCTCTAACACAACCAGAGGATAAGGAGCAGTTTATTATTTTAATTAGTATGCAGCCCTGGAGGTAGTCCTAGTAGACATCAATAACTAAATTTACAGCTTGTAATGACATCTAGGAGTATATAAGAATGCATTATCTTTAAAAGTCTCTTTCATAAAATATGAAGTGAAATTGAACTTTAATCTTTAGTGCAAAGAAAATATATCCTTTCCCTGGAGAATAAAAAAAATTGAGAGCAAATTGCAAGGGACTTTTAAAGTATGCAATAAGACTGCCAGCCTTATTCATGGGAAAAATAATTGGCACTTTATGTCAGTATTTTCCTTGAATTATTTGAAAAACAGATAAAACATGTCATTTATATGGAACTGTGTCCCACTGTTCTTCAAAGCTCCTCTCTACTGAATAAGTAATCACCTTTCACTGGTGATTGCCACATGTGTATAACTCCATAGTGGGTAAAATATGTCACAAACGCCAGAGTTTTATAAGATATAATACATCCAGAGTTCTTAGAGGGGAAAAAAAAGAATTGGAAAAACAGAAGAAGATGCTTAGCTCTCTCACCCTAGGGTTACAAGTGGAGGTGCCTATTCTTCCTCTAGACACTGAATTCTGGGGACTGAGAGAGAGTTCTGTGCAGATAAAAGCCTCATACTGCCAGAGGCACAGACCATGCTTTTTGTCTTTGGAATTTTAGCTTCTTAGTTCCAGTATAGTGAAACTCTTCTCTGAAATTTACCCTTAAATTAGATGGAAAACAGTCTGAAGACAAGGTAATTTATTGGAGAATGGTGTGTGTTCCTGTTGTTTCTCATCTTTTAGATGAGAAAAGCTGAAAAATTAAGTAAAAAGATTTCCATCCTCTATTGAAGAGAAGGGGGATTGCCTAAAGCTTGACAATGCAGTGTGCTGAAGATTGTGTATGAGAGAGAGGTTAACTTTCTTGGAGACAAATATTTTGTTAATTCTTTGCAGAAGCATTAGGATTGAGCTTTTGAAGTTAAAACCCTGAGTCCTGCTTTTAAATGTTTCCATGTTCATTTTCTAGGAGTTATTTCACATTAAAATCTTCAGCAAATTAAGCAAATGTGTAGAACATGTACCACACTGAGTTGTAGAGAGCTTAATGCATCAATCCTTCTCTGCATGGAAAATGTCACAGGGTAGTATATATGACCATCTCTTGAAATTATTTTATGAGATCTTTTTCAAGAAATTTTTATATACCCTATGACTACATATATCAAAAGTATTAATTAACTTAGAAGGGACAGACCAATAGTGTTAATTGATTATCAGAAAACACAAAATTTCAACCCATCTCTTTTTATTTTGGCTCAGGCACTATGTGTTACTGGAGCTGAGTAGTTTTCGCCTCTCATGAATTGCTCACACTGTGAGGAAGGGTTAAGAGAGATACCACCACTGAGCAAGAGGCACTCAGATGTCCCCTCCCCACAAATATCTTTCAGAGAAAGTGGGAAATTCTAATGATCCCTGTCATTCTCTCCCAGCAGAGGCCACATCCTCAGAGCTCCAGGAAATCCTTCAAGTTCTACTAGAGCTTACACTCAGAAAGCAATCCTGAACTGGTCAGGAGGACCATGAAGGCCTGGCTCAGTAGCTCATAGAACTTACTATCCTCCTTTCCCCAAACATTGAGCTCTAAGAACTGGGTTTCTCTCTTGTTAAATCCCTGTTTATTTCCTTTTCTCTTAAAGTTGTTTAATTTTTTCCATTAGCATTTATATCCTTTATGCCCTTTTCCACCTCCACCCCACCCCATAGGCACCACATTGTTGTCCATGACCATGAGTTTCTCTCTCTCTCTCTTTTTTTTTTTTGGCTCAGTCCTTCCACCACACCCCAGCACCTCCCATCACCAGAGCTGTCTGCCTGGTCTCTATTAGTCTGTCTCTGTTTTTCTTGGTAGTTCATTTTGTTCATTAAGTTCCACAAATGAGTGAAATAATACTGTCCTTGTCTTTCTCTGACTGGCTTATTTCACTTAGCATAATGTTCTCCAAGTTCATCCAAAGGAAACCATCAATAAAATAAACAGATAACCCACTGAATGGGAGAACATATTCACCAATAATACATCTGATAGGGGGTTAATACCAAAAATATATAAAGAACCTATAAAACTCAACACCAAAGGAAACAAAACAAAACAAAGCAATCCAATTAAAAAATGGGCAAAAGACCTGAATAGATATTCTCCAAAGAGGTCATACAGATGACCAATAGACATATGAAAAGATGATCAACATCGCCAATCATCAGAGAAACCCAAATTAAAACCACAAATAGCTACACCTCTCACCTGTCAGAAAGACTAACCTATATAATGAAAGCCCAGCAACTGTTACGGCATAATGACCAGAATGACCAACAACCAGATCACCAGCCAGTAGCTATGACAAGCACTGACCCAGACCTTGCTGTCAGTGCCCGGACAGTTCCGAATCCCATTCACCCACACCCCTGTCCCTGACAGGAGAGGAGAGAGCCAGATACCCGTACCCCAGACCCTGACAGCAGGGAGGCAAGAGCCCTATTCCTCCCAGAATTGGCTTTGGTCAGTTTGCTGTTGGTGCCCTAACAGCCCCTAATCCTGTTCACCTGCACCCCAGACCCTGACAGCAGGGAGGGGTGAGCCCCATTCCTCACGGAATCGGCCGTTAGTCAGCTTGCTGTCTGCCCCCTGACAGCCCAGAATCCTGTTCACCCACACCTGGGACCCTAACAGCAGGGAGGAGGGAATATGTCTAAAGACCAGCTATTGGCACAAAGTACCTCTGAAGCTGAAAGAAGCCGGTGTCATCAACAGAATATGTCTAAAGAAGCCAACAACAAGTACTACCAATACTAGTAGGAACTGTCTTCACAGCAAAAATGGAGTAAACGAGGATGCAATTATTGAACATAGTTGTGGTGGAATGACTGTTACATGTCAATTTTGCTTATCACTAAATTTCTCTGGTGAAAAACCATCTGATGGAAAATTTACTCAGTGTTGTAACAAAGGTAAAGTTTGTTCAAATGATGTACATTTTCCAGAATACCCGGAATATTTAAAAAAATAATGATAAACAAAGATTCTGACAGTAAAAATTTCATGGAAAATATTCATTCAATAAATAGTTCTTTTGCTTTTGCTTCAATGGGTGCAAATATTACATCACCATCAGGATATGGGCCATACTGTTTTAGAATACATGGACAAGTTTATCACTGTACTGGAACTTTACATCCTTCGGATGGTGTTTCCCAGAAGTTTGCTCAACTCTATATTTTAGATATGGCTGAAGTGACGAGTAAAAGATTAGCAATGCCAGAAAACCAAGGTTGCTCAGAAATAGTCATGATCAACATCAATATCTCATACATGAAATAAATGAATTAGCAAAATCATACAAGATGCTACATGACGTAGAAAAGGAAGCCCAACCTGAAGCAGCTGCAAAAGGTATTGCTCTCACGGAAGTAACAATGGCGATTAAATATGATCATAATAGTGACCCAGGTAGATATAATTATCCCCGTGTAACCGAGGTTGCCATCATATTCAGGAACAAAGATGGAAAACCTCCTTTTGAAAGGGACTTGCTCATTCATTGTAAACCAGATCCTAATAATCTGAATGCCACTAAAATGAAACAAATCAGTATCCTGTTTTCTACATTAGTTGCAGTGATGTATCCTATTCTTTTTCCACATGATGAAAAAGGCTGGGGAACAGATATTGCATTAAGACTCAGAGACGACAGTGTAATCGACAATAATACTAGACGAAATGTAAGGGCACGAGTCACACAAATGCAGTATTATGGATTTCATCAGTCTATCCGGGACACATTCAATCCCATTTTAAATGCAGGAAAATTAACTCAACAGTATATTGTCGATTCATATTAAAAAATGGAAGCCAATCAAATACATTTAATTAAAGCAAACCAATCTAAGTTGAGAGTTGAAAAATATAGTGGTTTGATGGATTATCTCACATCTAGATCTGAAAATGAGAATGTGCCAATTGGTAAAATGATAATACTTCCGTCGTCTTTTGAGGATAGTCCCAGAAATATGCAGCAGTGATATCAGGATGCTATGGCAATTGTAATGAAGTATGGCAAGCCCGATTTATTCATAACCATGACATGCAACCCCAAATGGGCAGATATTCAAACAATTTATAATGCTGGCAAAAAGTGGAAAACAGACCTTACTTAGTAGCCAGGGTTTTTAATATTAAGCTGAATGCTCTTTTAAATGATATATGTAAATTCCATTTATTTGGCAAAGTTACAGCTAAAATTCATGTCATTGAATTTCAGAAATGCAGACTGCCTCACACTCACATATTATTGATATTAGATAGTAAATCCAAATTATGAATGGAAGATGACATTGACGGAATAGTTAAGGCAGAAATTCTGGATGAAGACCGGTGTCCTTAACTTTTTCAAATTGTAAAATCAAATATGGTGCATGGACCATGTGGGATACAAAACCCAAATAGTCCCTGTATGGAAAATGGAAAATGTTCAAAGGGATACTGAAAGAATTTCAAAATGTGACCATTGGAAATATTGATGGATATCCCAAATACAAGCGAAGATCTGGTAGCACAATGTCTATTGGAAATAAAGTTGTCGATAACACTTGAATTGTATTTGTGCCTTAAATATAACTGTCATATAAACATTGAAGTCTGCACATCTCTTAAGGGTGTCAAATATTTATTTAAATACGTCTATAAAGGGCATGATTGTGCAAATATTCAAATTTCTGGAAAAATATTATCAATCATGATGAAGTACAGGACTTCATTGACTCCAGGTATGTGAGCGCTCCTGAGGCTGTTTGGAGACTTTTTGCAATGCGAATGCATGACCAATCTCATGAAATCACAAGATTAGTTTTCATTTGCCAAATGATCAGAATTTGTATTTTCATACTGATGATTTTGCTGAAGTTATAGATAGGGCTAAAAGGCATAACTTGACTTTGATGGCTTGGTTTTTATTGAATAGAGAAGATTCCGATACACGTAATTATTATTATTGGGAGATTCCACAGCATTGTGTTTAATAATCCTTCGTGGAGAATATGCCAAAAGGACTGGAATAAAGTATTAGGTAGACTATTCACTGTGAGCTTGAGAGAACCAGAATGATATTACCTTAGACTTTTGCTTCTGCATGTAAAAGGTGCGATAAGTTTTGCTGATCTGCGAACTGTAGGTGGTATAATTTATGATACATTTGGTGAAGCTGCTAAACATAGAGGATTATTAATCAATGATACTATCTGGAAAGATACGATTGATGATGCAATCATCCTTAATATGCCCAAACAACTACGGCAACTTTTTGCATACATATGTGTGATTGGATGTCCTTCTGATGCAGACAAATTATGGGATGAGAATAAATCTCATTTTATTGAAGATTTTTGTTGGAAATTACAACAAAGAGAAGGTTCCTGTGTGAACTGTGAAATGCATGCCCTTAACGAAATTCAAGAAGTATTCACGTTGCATGGAATGAAATGTTCGCATTTCAAACTTCCAGACTATTCTTTATTAATGAATGCAAATACATGTGATGAATCATACAAGCGACAACAGGCAGAGGTTTTGGTAAGTTCTCTGAACGATGAACAGTTGGCAGCCTTTAGACTATAACTTCAGCCATTGAAGATCAAACTGTACATCCCAAATGCGTTTTCTTGGATGGCCCAGGTGGTAGTGGAAAAACATATCTTTATAAAGTTTTAATACATTATATTAGAGGTCGTGGTGGTACTCTTTTACCCACAGTGTCTACAGGAATTGCTGCAAATTTACTTCTCGGTAGAAGAACCTTTCATTCCCAATATAAATTACCAATTCCATGAAATGAAACTTCAATTTCTAGATTCAATATAAAGAGTGAAGTTGCTAAAACCATTAAGAAGGCCCAACTTCTCATTATTGATGAATGCACCATGACATCCAGTAATGGTATAAATCCCATAGATAGATTTCTAAGAGAAATTATGAATTTGAATGTTGCATTTGGTGGGAAAATTCTTCTCAGAGGGGATTTTCAACAATGCCTCAGTATTGTGCCGTATGCTATGTGATCAGCCATAGTACAAACGAGTTTAAAGTACTTTAGTGTTTGGGGATGTTTCAGAAAGTTGTCTCTTAAAACAAATATGATATCAGAGGATTTCGTTTATAGCAAATGGTTAGTAAAACTTGGAGATGGCAAACTTGATAGCAGTTTTCATTTAGGAATGGATATTATTGAAATCTCCCGTGAAATGATTTGTAACGGATCTATTATTGAAGCTACCTTTAGAAATAGTATATCTATAGATAATATTAAAATATATATCTAAATGTGCAATTCTTTGTCCTAAAAATGAGCACATTCATAAATTAAATGAAGAAATTTTGAATATACTCGATGGAGATTTTCACATCTATTTGAGTGATGATTTCATAGATTTAACAGATGATGCCAAAAAGGAAAATTTTCCCATCAATTTTTTAAAAATATATTTTATTGATTTTTTACAGAGGGAAAGAGAGGGATAAAGAGTTAGAAACATCGATGAGAGAGAAACATAGATCAGCTGCCTCCTGCCCACCCCCTACTGGGGATGTGCCCTCAACCAAGGTACATACCCTTAAACCAGAACCGAACCTGGGACCCTTCAGTCCGCAGGCTGACGCTCTATCCACTGAGCCAAACTGAATAGTATTACACCTTCGGGAATGCTGTGTCATAAATTAAAATTGAAAGTAGGTGCAATCATCATGCTACTGAGAAATCTTGATTGTAAATGGGGTCTTTGTAATGGTACTAGATTTATTATCAAAAGATTGCGACCTAACATAATCGAAGCTGAAGTATTAACAGGATCTGCAGAAGGAGAGGTTGTTCTGATTCCAATAATTGATTTGTCCCCATCTGACACTGGCCTCCCATTTAAATTAATTCGAAGACAGTTTCCCGTGATGCTAGCATTTGTGATGACAATTAATACATCAAAAAGACAAACTCTAGACAGTAGGAATATTCCTACCTGAACCTGTTTTTGGACATGGTCAGTTATATGTTGCTTTCTCTCCAGTTTGAAGAGCATGTGATGTTAAACTTAAAGTTGTAAATACTTTATCACAAGAGAAATTAGTCAAGCTCTCTGAAAGTGTTTTTACTCTTAATGTGGTATAATGGCAGATATTAGAATAAGTTTAATCAATTTATCAGTCATTGTTTGTATCAATGTTGTTTTTATAACACGTTTTTGTTGTTTTTATATCACGTTTTTGTTATTTTTACATCATGTTGTTATTGTTTCTTTATTAATAAATTTATATATTATTTTCATATACATTTTACTACTTTTATTTAATCTCTGACACTTCTATTATAGAGAAAGGGCAAATAGCAATATTAAAATATTTCTTCTAATTAATTCCCTTTCAATGTGCAAGAATTTATGCACCAGGCCACTGTCATCAATAAAGCAACAAACAAGTATTGGTGAGGATGTGGAGAAAAGGGCACTATTGGTGGGAATGTAGATTGGTGTAGCCACTGTAGAAAGCAGTATGGAATTACCTCAAAAAATTAAAAATGAAATTGCCTTTTGACCCAGAAATCCCTGTTTACGTCAAAACCACTTTCCTCATTTCCAGTTATTTCAAGACTAGAGGCCTGGTGCATGAAATTCGTGCATGGGAGGGGGGTGTCCCACAGCCCAGCCTGCACCCTCTCCGATCTGGGACCCCTCGAGGGATGTCCGACTGCCCGTTTAGGCCCGATCCTACTAACGGGCAGTCGGACATCCCTCTCACAATCCAGGACTGCTGGCTCCCAACTGCTCACCTGCCTGCCTTCCTGATTGCTCCTAACAGCTTCTGCCTGCCAGCCAGATCACCCCCTAACCATTCCCCTGAAAGCCTGATTGCCCCTAACTGCCCTGCCCTACAGGCCTGGTCACCCCTAACTGCCCTTCCCTGCAGGCCCGGTTGCCCCCAACTTCCCTCCTCTGCCAGCCTGGTCACCCCTAACTCCACTCCCCTGCAGGCTTGATTGCCCCCAACTGCCCTCCTTTGCAGGCCTGGTTCCTCCCAACTGCCCTTCCCTGCTGGCCATCTTGTGACAGCCATCTTGTGTCCACATGGGGGCAGCCATCTTTGACCACGTGGGGGCAGCCATCTTGTGTGTTGGAGTGATGGTCAATTTGCATATTACTCTTTTATTAGATAGGATAGGGCCATGCTTTACTCTGGCTCACAGAACCTGGAGGTTGGACTCTGAACCTCAGCTAGAAGTGAGGGCCCAGGAGCATGCTTGCAAAGTCCCTGTTGCTGTCTGCCAACTTTCTCATGGTGTCTTCCCTGGGTTGCCATTGCCATGTTGTCTGGGGTCTTAGAGACCACCTCTTATCCCCTAATGGACTTCTTAGATGGCAAGCACCAGTGCCTTTGCTGACCTCTGGCAGCCATAGATCTCAGAATTATTCTCAGATGCTCAGCCTGTGTGGCTGTATTTTCTGTAACTCAGTTGGATTCCAAGTTCTTTCCCCATTCCAGTATGTGTGTCTTTACTTACAGCATAATATTTCAGTGGTTTTCAAACTGCTGGATGACCTCACCAACTCTTCTCTAGGAACTGACACCCAATTCATAGATAGCTATGCCTGCATTATATAACCCTGTCTTCCCCTTTTTCCTACACCATCACAGTTGATGGGCCCTAGCCAAACTGAACCAATCATATTTTTTCTCATAGAATTTGGAAGTGTATGTCTGTGTGTAAAGTCGGAGATATACAGAGAGAGATAGCAAGATCCAATGACCAAATAACCCAGTTTTAGTCCTTCTCTCTAATTAAGATGCATTACTCCTCTATGAGATAATTATTATCACCATCATTATTATTTTGCTTGATCTCATTCTTATTCAGATGGAGTTCTTTATTTTGTAACCAAAGCAGTCCTAGCTCATGCAGTTTCCCAGAGAGCTAAGTGTCTGATAACTTCCCATAGGAAAGCTGCAGAGGGGTGGGGTGTGGAGCCTACTGGGTAGGAGTTCTTCTCCACCCTCTTTGCCTTCAACCCAAGCATCTCTATTTTATGTTTTATACATTGGGAATTCACATATTATTTTAGCTAAAACATGTTCTGTTGACTTTCTGTTGACTTTCCTCAGTTTCAGGCCTCATCTCATCTCTGACTGGGAGAACTTGTCAGGGTTTGACGACCACTGAAGTCCTTTCAAATTCTAAGATACTATCAATTAGCCAAAATCCAAATGTTCTCATTTTTAGTCTCTTTTTCTTGACTCAGATGGGTAGTAAACCATTTGTATTGGTGTGAAACCAAGTGTTAGGTATGGGTAGTACAGCATATTTTTACAATTGCTTGGACTTGCTAAAACAAATGTTATGTGACTATCATTACCACTTATCTCCTCATTCTGAAGTTTGACAAGTACAGTGATAAAGTGCAACAGACATGATAACCACACATACAAACATTTTCATGTAATGGAAGTTGTTAATAAAAATTAATGGGCAAATAAGAAATAGCCTCAAATATTCTGAAAGACCAGAAAGTTCCCTGATGTGTTTACCTGATGTTAATCTTACAAAAGTCTAGGACTAAATTGACATTCACAGAGTGCTGCCCAAATCCAACACTCATTTACAGTGCTTGGAGCTTACCCATTAGCCTTGGAATTTGGAAAAGTTCATTATAATTGGGGTCGGAGGGTTAGTTCATGCACTTCATTAACTTCTGTGCCAAAAATCTCTTCACAGTAATGATATCTCCACCCAACTTATTACATTTTTTTTTCCTGAAGCTTATGGGGCAATAAATGTTTGAACATAACTCATGTGAGACAATAATGGAATTAATGTAAGTGGGTATCTAATGGCCTCTTTGATTAATGGATTCTTGGACAACACAGCCAGCTGAGAACGTAATACCTTTTAATTAGAAGTGAGAACAATTTTCTCTTTCAAATATTGGTACTGCTTACATGGTTTATACCTGACCACAGGTGAGAATTATTAATAATGTAAATGAAAGTACTAATCTGGCAAACTGGAAGCTGGGTTTTGATCCAATCCCTTTACCATAGCATAATTTCTTTGCTTTATCTTGTGTCATGTAAGCAGAAGCTTCCTCACCCCACTCTTCTTTTCCCAAGTCCTTGGCTTTCTGTACTGAACAGAACAAACTTCATCTCTGACTTTTTAGATGCCTCACACCCACCTCCTTTAATTTTGTTTTCCCAGTTTTGTCATCACCAGAACCACATAAGATAAGATAGTCTTACCTTGATATATTAAATTTTTACAGAAACTCTTTATGGAATTTGGCTAATTTTATACTCACTAGTTTCATTTTATCGACTGAAAAAAAAACACAAAAAACACTGGATATTTATAAATGCTTTCATATTTTTATTTTCTTATTTTGCAGACCATTTCATTGAAGAAAACTGGCACTTTGATCTTAGTTTTATAGATGTGGAATCAGAAATCCCTATCCAAGGAAAATAGACTCAACTGTAAAATATTAATTAAAACTATCATGTCCTTTCTTTCATCATTCGCTGTGAATGTATTTAATGTCTGTCATTGGCCACAGTCCTGGAAACACATCAAGAGGACAGGAATATTCTCACTGACATGCTATAAGACAAAGTGTTTTGGGAGATAAGAAGGCAGTGCTGTGTGGCAATAGTTTGGAAGTGGTCAGTGTTGGGGACTGTTCAAGTTTCCCTGAATGAGATTTGTTTTTGGGAAAGAGAGGCTAGTGAAGCTCAAAGTCTAACTACTCAGTGCAATTAATTGAACCCTGAAGTAGAAACACACAAAACCCCGGGGTGAGAACACAATAGCTGATGAACACACAAATGATAGGGGCCATTTTATTTCATTCTTCCAGTTCTAACACAGATTTTGTATGATCACTACAATATGCTCAACAGACTGTTTCCTCTGCCATGGGAAGAGGGACTAGAAAAGCCTGTCCTACTTTACCCAAGAATATCCAGTAAGCTCCTACAAGGATAGTCCAACATATAGTGCCTTTTTCATAGGTTACCTGAAATTAAAATTCTGTAGCTCTTAGAAATAGTAGTGGTAATAGTCACTGCAGATTCTCTGCTGCTATAGCCTTTGATAATATAGAGGATGGCAGTGCAGCATATCAGGGAAGGTGCCCACACAGGCAAGTGGCTCCTTGGCATTTAGGCATTTTCAAGGCCTTGGATTATCCTGCCTTTTAGGTAAATTAGGAAAATTAAGCACTCAAATCAAAACCAATTGAAAATTTAAAAATCCATGCCTGCTGAGTATCCAACTTAAGTATCCAATGTAAATAAACTAGAACATTAGTGCTCAATTTCATTCTGCTCTTCATTTTTCTCTGAACCAGGTCACCTCTTCCTAATTATGACTAAAAACTACTCAAGCATAAAATTATCATAGCATTTAAAGACTACTGTGTTCAGGTGCTGCCATTGTCTTATGAAAATCTGCATGTAGAATTGAGCTCTAAGCCAAGGATATTTGACCTCTGCTGTACTAAGGGCTCCTCAGAAGCCCAGTGGCTACAACTTATTTGCATGAATATTCACATAAATCTACATATGCATAATTAGCAGGTTTGGACATGAAATTTGATTATGTTTTATTTGCTTGGAAAGTTTAGAATTGATAATAAGAGTGAAGATGAAAGCTATCCAAGAGAAAATATATTTGTTGTTCAAGAAATATAGTTGGTTTTGTTATCAAGGTAATGCTGGTATCATGGAATAACTTTGGATGTGTAACTTCTCCATTATTTTTAATAGTTTGAGAAGGATAGGTATTAATTCTCTAAATGTTTGGTTGAATTCCCCTGTAAAGCACCTGGCCTTGGATGTGTTCCCTCAAGCAAGCGAAACAAAAGCAAAAATAAATAAATGGGACTACATCAAACTAAAAAGCTTCTGCACAGCAAAAGACCACCAACAAATGAAAAGACAACCTACTGAAATAAAGAATATATTTTCAAATGTTATCTCTGGTAAGGGGTTAATGTCCAAAATATATAAGAAACTCATACAACTCAATAATAACAACAACAAAAATAAACAATCCAAACCAAAAAAAAAATGAGTAGAGGACATAAATAGACATTACTTCAAGACAACACATAGATGGCCAGCAGACATAAGAAAGGATGCTCAACATCAATAATCATCAGGGCAATGCAAATCAAAATAATAATGAGATATCTCCTCTCACTTGTCAGAATGGCTGTCATCAATAAATTAACAAACAACAAGTGTTGGCTAGGATGTGGGGAAAAGGGAACCCTCATGCACTGTTGATTGCAATGTAAATAGTGCAGCCATTATGAAAAACAATATGAAGTTTCCTCAATAAACTAAAAAATAGAACTTACCATATGACCCAGAAATTCTACTTTTCAATATTTATGCTAAGAAAATGAGAATAATTCAAAAAGATATATGCATCTCTATTTTCATTGCAACATTATTTACAAGTCAAGATATAGAAGCAACATAGGTATCCATTTATAGACAAATCTATAAAGAAGATATGGTACATATATACAATGGAATATTACTTGGCCATAAAAAGAATAAACTCTTGCCATTTGCAACAACATGGATGGATCTAATGGGTATTATGCTAAGTGAAATAAATCAGATAGAGAAAGATAAATGATTTCATTTATATGTGGAATTAAAAAAAACACACAACAAAATGAACAAACAAAACAACAGAAAGAGAGATCAAACTGATGGTTGCCAGAGGGGAGGAATTTGGGGGGATGGGTAAAAACGAGAAAGGAATATAGTAAAAAATATTGTGATAACTATGCAATAGTGATTGACGGTTACTAGACTTAGTGTGGTGATCACCTTGTAAAGTACATAAATGTCAAATCACTATGTTGTATACCTAAAATTACTATTATATGCCAATTATATATATATATATATATATATATATAAATTTCTTTTAAGAGTCTCATCCTGAATATATCTTTTACAAATGAGGATGTGACTAAAACACAAATTCACTGGGAACTGAAAAGCCCTTTAAAAGTAATTTTAGTCAGTATAACTGGTGTGGCTCAGTGGTTGAACATTGACCTATGAACCAGGTAGTCACGGTTCAATTCTCAGTCAGGGGACATGCCCGGGTTGCAGGTACGAACCACAGCATGGGGTGTGCAAGAGACAGCTGATCAATGGTTCTCTCTCATCTTTGATGTTTCTATCTCTCTCCTTCTCCTTTCCTCTCTCTGAAATCAATAAAAACATTTTTTTTTAAAAAAGTAATTGTGGTCAATCCTCTGCCCTCCATTTCTACAGGGTCATAACAAAACCTTATCTTAGAGGAATTAAGAATTTATCAATTAGATGTTAAGTATTCTTAAATAAATATTATTAGTATAGATTAAGTTCTCATCCTGAAAGTGAGGATTTATAACTAGATGCATGCCATGTGTTAAATGCTTAGAGAAAAATATAAAAGAAGCCTTTGGTTCCTAGGCCATCTCTATTACTGGGAAATTCAAGATTGGTCCATTCTAACTGAGGTCTCCCCTCAGGATTCTTAGGTCCTAATTCCACCAGTCTTTCACCCCACTCCACCCCTGCCCACAGATGGCCAGTTTAAAAACTCCTTTAATGAGGGAGATTCACATGGGCTCTCTTCTTTAATACAAGAGCATTCCTCTGCCTTTGTACCTTTGTATAGAAGACATAGAGCATGAGGATTAAGAATAGGAGCTCTGAAATCACAAAAGGCTTGAATTCTAACACATTCAGTTATGCCCTGTGTGATTCCTGTTAAGCTGCTTAAACTCTGCCTCAGTTTCCCACTCTATAAAATGACTTAATGATACTTACCTCAAACAGTAGTTATAAAGATTAGATGAGATAATGTGCATAGTGTTGACCCATAAAGAGAATTAATCAATGATGAGTATTATCGTTATTGCGTTTATTATTGTTACTTTTGCAGAATTGGTCAGTTTTCTCCCAGTTCTGAGAATACCATCTTCCACTATTCATCATATCTCTTGAAGCTTCTATCTTACCAATAATTGCAGTTTGCTTGGCCTCTGAATAGTAAGTACTATTACTTTAATATGTTAGATATCATTTTTTAAAAGATTTCAGATAAAGTTTAATACTAGTAAAGCTAGACCACAGAAATTTTTATTGCATGATCCCACTTTTCTTGCCATTTTGCCATGACTTCAAGTGGAACCCATTTCCATTGACTCTCCCTGGAATCAGAGCTCAGATCTTTTCTTGTACTATAGTATGTAGGCTTGCTCAAAGTACCTTCTTCATACTATAATTTTGATAGAATTATTGGACCTGCTATTTTATGTTGACCCTAAACTTTCCAATCCAACTGTTTTCCTAGATATTTTTGTTGTAACTAACTGAAACTATGAAAATGCAGTCCATTCTTACTGGCTGAAATGATTCTATACATAAATTGAGAGTTGTGCCACGATATTCCAGAATTCCTAAGGAGAAGTATTCAAATTGGACCCTCTCTGGACCCTGAATTACATTATATGACCCAGACTTTAGATATAGCAGATATGTTGATGTAGAAACAACCAAACCTGTAGAACATTTTTTAGTTTATTTAAGCCAAGCTGAGGACAATTGCTGAGAAACAAAATCTCAATAGATTGAGAAAATGCTCCAGGAAATGGTAGTTTTATTATTTTATACATTAGAATCAAAGGAAGAGACATGAGGGTTACGAAATCAATTGGTAGGAGATTAAGGGGACAAGAGAAAGCAAAGCAGGAAAATCTCTGAGGTTGCATAAAGAGCAAATTGGAGAGGCACATGCACTTCTTTTACAGTGGTGGGTACAGGATGGTTAACAATTCATATTGACAGCACATAGAGATGGTATGCAGGCAACAAGTTAACAGTGAGGGGTTCTGCAGTCTTCTGCCCTAGTGTCAGGGTTTGTGACTGAAGGATCTGGAAAAAGCAGATTACTCTGACATTTCAAAGGTATGCTATCTTAGATGCAAAAAGAAAATAAAGTCTCACTTCAGGTAAAGACTGACCTTTATAAAGGAAGCAATAGGCCTAGGATGTGACATCCCACCATGACCAACTATTAGTTAGGAATTCTTATATTCCCCTTTTTATTTTTATTTTTTGTTAATCCTCATCCAAAGATATTTTTTCCATTGACTTTTAGAGAGTGGAAGAGAGGGAGGAAGGGGGAGAGAGATAAATATCAATATGAGAGAGACACATTGATTGGTTGCCTCCTGCATGCACCCCAATCAGGGCCAGTGATCAAACCTGCAACCCAGCGATGTGCCCTTGACCAGGAATCAAACCCTTCAGTGTGTGGGCTGATGCTCTAACCTATGAGCAACACTGGCCAGGGCTTTATATTTTCCTTTATTGTAGGGATTCATAAAAGGTGAAAGTCATTGAGTTTCAATATGGTGGGATTTGAACTATGTCTTGAAATAAGTTAGGGCTTAAAAATAGAAGGAAAGGGAAAGAGTATATAAGACAATATATCCAAAAGACAGAAAGGATTTGACTGAAAAGGGCCTTAGAAGAATAGAATGATACTTAGAAGTTTTAACCAGGAATGCTCATCGTGAAGTTTAAATCCATTCTTGTTGTGTTCATTGTGGAGCCAAATCGGCATCCTTGCACCAAAAACTAGATTGCATAATCTTAGAGGGAAAGCAGGGGTGGGTGGGTGAGTGGAAAGAGATCAACCAAAGTACTTGTAAGCAGATATGCATAACCCATGGACACAGACAATAGTGTGATGAAGGCCTAGGGCGGGGGTGGGAGCAGACTTGAAGGGGTCAATTGTGGGGGAAAGGGGACATATGTAATACTATGAACAATAAAGATTTAAAAATAAATAAAAGACAATCAGTTCTATGATAATCATAGCAATTTGTCACCAAATTGTAGATTGCTATGGACTTATCTTTCTTCAGTCACTGTTCTTCAGAATTAAGCTTTTCAATACTTCATAATCTCTTTTTCCTGAGTTTCATTCTTCACTTCTTAACTTATTTTGGCTCCTTATTAAACTACTAGAGGCCCAGTGCATGAATACATGGACAGGTGGGGTCCCTTTGGGTGGCTGCAGGGATCAGGCCCCAGCTCGGCCCCCAGGCTCACAGCCCTGCAGCCCTGCCTGGCACCCTGCCATGGCCTGGCACTGCCCCCTCATCTGCTCCACTATCCTGCCTGGGGGATGATCGATTGGGCCTGGACCCCGGCCCAGCTCCCTCAGTGCCTGGGAGCCAGGGGGCCGCCTCGCTCTCACCCACCTTCGCTTGGTGCTGCCTGCTTGTTCCACCATCCCGCCGTGGTCCTGCTCTCATCAGGGCCCATCGGGGCTGGCAGTGCCTCCACTGCCACCTGCTGCTGACACCCGCCATATTTCGTGCCACCCCCTGGTGGTCAGTGCATGTCATAGCGAGCGGTCAAACTCCCAGTCGAACAATTTGCATATTAAGCTTTTATTATATAGGATATGAATAGTAGATCCTTACATGGCCAGAAGTATAAAAAATATGTTGCTTCTAAGGGATGAATGATTTGTGAGATATATATATATATATATATATATATATATATATATATATGCACACACACTAGAGGCCTAATGCATGAAATTCATACAAGAGTAGGCCTTCCTTCCCCCAGCTGCTGGCACTGGCTTCCCTCTGGCACCTGGGACCTGGGCTTCGCTCTGGCCCTGGCTTTGTCCAGAAGGACATCCAGAATGATGTCTGGTCTAATGAGCATATTACCCATTTATTATTTTATATATATATATATATATATATATATATATATATATATATATATATTGGTATATATACTGCTTTAAAACTTTTTCTTTTTGGCAAATAAATATTTTTTCTTTTGTTTTATTTCCCCAGCCAGAGAAACTCATTTCTCTATTAAGTAGAAAAACATGAAAAAAGGAAAGAATGTAGTGACTTGCACACACTTGTGAGACTAGAGGACCAGCCTCTGTAGTAGCTTAAGAAATAGGCAAGAAAATGGGTGTGGAAATTCTAAATTTGAGCGTGTTTTATTGAAATTGAAAGCAATTCTCATCACCTTGCTGTATTTCATTTTCCTAGGTATAAAATGGAGATGAAAATTTCTTCTCTCATTTCACCAATATTATATCTGGTGGATTAAATGGTAGAAAATTGTCTGTTTTTAAGGAAGAGCATGACCAATTCAAATGTCTGTATATTCCCAATTTTCTTGAATAGTCTCAAATTAAACAATATTGACCCTTTGTACATAAAACCAAAAACATTTTCAGGCAAATTCAACATTTCAGTGTTCAAGTTACATTTTCTGTACTGCCAAACATGCACAAAAATGTTGCAAATATCTTTTCTCTGGCCATACTTTGAATTATTGGTGTTGAAAATGTAAATTACTATACAGTTCAATGGAATATTTTATTTTTTTGTGTGTTTATTTTGCGCAACCATCTACATTTTTATTGGGAGTTTTGAAAATAGTTTGGTGTGTCCAAATCCACACATCACTGAGCACTGTCTTTCCTACTAGTCCCGCTGTAATCTTCCTTTGAACAAAAATTCCCCTTCTGTTATCATGTGTTTGCGTTTACCTCACATGATTTTCCTCATTTTGTTCATTTCAGAAGCTTGCTAACTAGGCTTAGTGAAAAGAGAAAAAAAATGAGTTCAGGATTTTTGTAAACATATTTTTAAAATACATTTTTATTGGTTTCAGGGAGGAAGATAGAAACATCAATGATGAGAGAGGATCATTGATTGGCTGCCTCCTGCGTGCCCCACGCTGGGGATAGAGCTCATAACCTGGGCATGTGCCCTGACCAGGAATCAAACCGTGACCTTCTGGTTCATACATAGGTTGACGCTCAACCACTGATTCACACTGGCTGGGCTGTTCAGGATTCTTACCTCCAAGATTGAGATAGCGCAATTCTGGGATAGAATTTATACAGAAATATCAACCCAGATGGAGAGATTTCTGTTACTTTGACACTTTATTATTTTCACCACTGTTTGCTGCTTACCTGGACTGTTGAAAAAGGCTCTGAGTCAGCTCCGGCCTCCCCTTTCCCACTAAAATAGCCAAAGAGATATTTTAATAGAAATCACATCACATCACCCCCTGTCAAAGTCTTCCATGTCTTGCCATTACACTTAGAATAAAATTCAAACTTCATCTTGGGTCATGCACCCTGCTCTTCTCCACTCCCCTTTTTGAGAATTGAAGCCCTCGCGTCCACATAGGGTTTTTCTTTCTGACATTTCTCTTCATGTCACTCAGGTCTCCATGGGGATGTTGCCCTTCAGACAAACACTTACCCTTACCCTCTACTTTGTCATGCTTTTGTTTTTCTTCATAGAATCACCTGAAATTACATTAAACAATTAGTTTGTAAATAAACTGTCTCTCTTGTTATTGTAGAGAACTTTGTTGGTATCATTTACTACTGTATTCCCAGAAACTAGAACCATGCCTGCTATGTAATAAGTGCATTATAAACATTTGTCAGACAAATTAATAAATTCTCACACACACACTGCATAGGTTTCTTTTGGCTCACTGTTATTATTCTTCAGAGGGGAAAATAAACGTCACTCTTATTTTTATGAATAAACTCTTTTGGGAAGATAAAAATAATTTTGTCATCTATTTAAATGAAAGCTGTTAATTCACTTCATAGAAAGAGTTTCTATGTGTGTGTTTTTCTTTTTTAGTGTTCCTAATAATGTTGAAGATTTTCAAGATTAAAAATGAAAGAGTAATGTTCAGCCACTCACCAAGCAACTCTCCTCTGTACATAGGAACAAGCAGGGAGAAGAATAAAGGCAGTGGTAGCATAAAATGGTTTCCTATGTCCTGCTCTGTCTGGCTCTAGAAGAAATGACAGGATGCTGGCAGAATTCATAGTAATTGAACCCAGGATTACCAAAGCTATGACTGGACTTAGATGAGGGGAAAAAGAGGTAGCTTTTCTTTGATTCCATGTTATTTTTTGCAAAGTAAATTTGGCCACAATAATATCTTTCATTTTAGAAGAGCTTATTGAAAGACATTGAGAGAAAAATATCTAAAGTTGAGCTTCCTTAGAAATGACCCTGGGGGAGAGAGGTTCTCTATGGCAAAAATAAACTACTTTAGGAAAAAATGCTATTCTCATTTTAGTGAACCTAACAGAACATTTTCTCTAGACATTGTTTACAGGCATTTGATGAAAATTTATTTACCAGGAATTTGCAAAACTTCAGATTTGCCGGTATCGGTTTGAATTGGTAGAGTGGATATTCTTAGATTTTCTATGGAATTTATAATTATCCAGTAGGATTATGCTACAGAGTCAGTCTCTGAATGGAACTGACTAACTAAAACATACAGAATTATACAAAGCATCACAATGAATCACTAAGGTATTTGCAAGCTCCATATATTCATGCATTGTTATGGTCTCCAAATTCTTGATTCTTTCATGAATTCATTAATTTAATAACTTATTTAATAAACAGTTTATAAGCATCTACCAGTATCAAGGACCACACCAGGTCCGGGATACAAAGACATTTCCCTTTTCTCATGTAGTTTAGAGTTTATTTTGAGTTTTCCTATCCTGTGGTAGAAAGTCTGTCTGGATAAAAACAGGAATTTTCCTCAAGGAGAGAAAACAATACATTTAGAACTCTTAGTGAAAAATCAAGTAAAAAAAATGGCATTTAAGATACAGAGAATAAGATTTCCTAGATTTAATTTTGATCTTATAGTGCAATATGAATTTAGCAAGGCAAAATTATGGATCTAAACTTCAAGTGAAACAGTTAGTTTTTCTTTATCTCTGAATTCAGGCTAGCATTTTCCAAAGGCTTATGTACTTAGGACATAGGAGATGTACAAGTAGAAATAGTTGTACCCAAATATTACATCATTAGAAAACATATAACAAAGGCACAGGAAAGTCTTCTTTTTAATTTGATAAAGTATTAATTCCATATTGTAACTGTTGGATACATTTATTGGACTTCTTGAGTCCTGGCCCTTCCCCAAGTTGCAAAATTATATATGCTTCCTCTTATTATAAAGGAAGAGGGCAGAGTCCTGTAGGCATAGTGCACTGGGTCTGGGATTGCCACAGCCAGTAGCCCAGGCATCCAGAGGTATATCATTTCTGACTTGTAACTCCTGGGAGTAATTGTGACTCTCTCAGAGGTGACCAGTTTGTATGGACTTTTGTAACTCTATAGAACAGAGTTGAGGAGTAGTTGTAATGCACATAGCTTGGACCTTTTATACAACTATATGATTTATTAATGTGTATGCATTCTTTAATCACTTAGTGTGCAGAGGAAGAACTTATCTTTGTCCTTGAGAGATGTATGTTGCATTTTGAAACACATGCACTCAAAGTTGAGTTTTTCATTAATGCAGATATTTCATTTTGTCCACTCCTACAAACTAGAATATTTGAATTGGAAAGGTCTTTAAAAAATACTAGTTAACCCAATCCCTTTAAATGCCCAAGGCCACACAGTGAATTAGCAGCTGGGCTTATATTAAAACACAGAGCAAGCACTTGAATCCCAAACCTTTGGATGCGGACTGAATTGGGAGCCTCTCTAAATACCCATTGAACAGCCCAAAGTCATGGACCTAAGGAATTCACATCCCTCTGTAGTTTCTCCGGCTCATTTAAGGCTTTGGAAGAAGGTTTTCATTACCTTGAGTTCTGGTGGAATCTAATACTTTAATTTGTTTAAGCCCCATGAAGTTCAAAGGTGATAAGTGGGAGAGGGTTGAAGGGTTAGCTAGGGCTCTTTCCCCAATCTTTTTACGTAGATAAGTTTATATAAAGAAGACACACAGAAATCTTCAATGGCACCAAGCTGCCACTCCCCTTCTGACACATTGTTAGGATTCTGTGTGTCCAGAATGAACCAAAGGAAATGTTTAGAAATGGGAATGAAGACTTTCTTTCAAAGTGAGATAAAATATTTACATTTGAAATAGATTAAATGAAAGGTTCTCTTTCTCTAAGCTTCCAACACAAAATGATGTTCTCCAAGAAAAGAAAAAGAGTATTTTACACTTGAAAGTTTGTCCCTCATAGGTATCCATAAAATCAGCAAAATGGTATTCTGTTACTTGGAATTGTGGGATATATTTTACCACTGTTTAATTTTTTAAAAAGGACTATAGCCGTGGCCAGCTTTGCTCAATGGTTAGAGCATCAGCCCTTGGACCAAAGGGTCACAGGGTCAATTCCTGATTCCCAGTCAAGGGCTCTTACTTGGGTTGCAGGTTCCCCAGCTCAGTAGCAGCATGTGCGGGAGGCAACCAATTGATGGGTCTCTCTTTCTCCCCCTCCTCCCTCCCCTCCACTCTCTATCTAGAAATCCAATGGAAAAAAATATCCTCAGGTGAGGATTAAAAAAGAGGGAAGGGGCTATAATTAGGGGTCTCTGGGTTTCTAAAAGATGTCATGGTTACTGATATTTGATCTAATAAGTTAGCTTGATAGTTCATGGAGAGGACTCAAGAGTCCATTTGAGTTAGGGCTCACACTGAGTAATAAAGGCAGGTCAAGTTCAAACATGTATCTGGGAGAAAGCAAGCTCTTCATATGAGGTTGGAATAAGTCTGGGAACATTTCTCCTCTCCACATTTCTGACCTACTCTCATTATCCAGCATGAGGAATGTCTGACCTGCAAGCCGTATAAGGCCTGCGAATCATTTGGTCTGGCCCTGCCAAGGCATTAGGAGTGAGTTAATTAAATGTTTGACCAAATATAGCAGGCTAATTTTTAAATTGATAATTTTGTATGGCCCACAAATAATGTTATAAATCTCCAAATGGCCCTTGGCAGAAAAAAGGTTCCCACCCTTGATGCCTTTTCCATTCTTGAGAGGTATCCTTTGTTTTTTTCTCAAGGTCAACTCACTCCCCTGGCAATCTTGATTTGATCCTTCCTATAAAACCTAGTTGTCTCCATTTAGCCTCTTCTCAGATCACCATTTTTCCATCTCATTAATCCCTTCTTTCTGCCTATATTCATTTTTAAACCTGATTTGAAAGGTACTGTGATGCAAGAGTCATATAGACCTGGGTCTGAATTCTTTCTGTCATCTGCAACTGTGTGTCCTTGAACCTCTCTAAGTCTTAGAGTCCCCATTGTAAACTGAAAACAACAATAGAATCAATGTCTTAAGGGTTTTTATAGTGTCCATCACACAGTAGGGACCTAATAAATGGAAGTAATTATTTTATGCTATTATTATTATATATGTAATATAATAATCCATTATAATTACTAATATATTATTACTAGAGGCCCAGTGCATGAGATTCGTGCATTGGTGAGGGATGGCCTGCGGGGATTGGCCCGCTGTGGGAGCGCTGCTCATCCCAATCAGCTGAGTGGCTGTGGTCCCGCCCTCTGAGGGGCTGCTCCCTGGTCCGGCATCTTCCATGGTGCCTGAGCACTCACCTCTCCAGGGGACCCAGTTGAGGTGAGGCCCAGGGACAATAGCACTGAGAGGTGGTGGAGTAGGCCTCAGTCCCAGCCACAAACCCACCTCCCAGCCTTTAGGGTCAGCTCTGGGAACCCAGTGGCCTGCAGGCCTCCAGAAGAGGCGGCAGGAAGTGAGGAGGAGGAGCCTGGGGCAAGGAGGTGACAATCGCAGCCCGGGTTCCTGCCCATTGGCCCGGGGTTTGGAGTGGGAGCAGCCGCTCCTCCCAGTCAGCTGAGCAGTGCTCCCACTGTGGTAGTGCACTGACCACCAGGGGGCAGCTCCTGCATTGAGCATCTGCCCCCTGGTGGTCAGTGCACGGCATAGCGACCAGTCGACCAGTTGTCTGGTTGTTCACTGTTTGGTCACTGGGCTTTTATTATATAGGATATCTCATGTCTTGCTAGAAAAAAATTTTCTTTAGTATAAGGGAGTATTTCTTCTTCATTACTGGACAATATCTGTCACAGTATTGTTATTTGTTATATGACATATCTTCATTAATGTTTATTGTGTAAATGTGGACAATGACTTGCTATAATGATTTAAGTGGGAAGGGTTACTTTGAATGTTTAAGGCTTTGGCCATTTGTATTTTTTGTGCTTTTTAGAATCTGTTTAGTAATTAAGTAAGTTTTAACCTAATAGTGGTAATTTGCTTCTTCCTCAGATGTCTTAGTGACTTAAAATATTATGGTCTATAGTGTATGCATAAAATTTATTTCTTTTGGTGTTCATGGAAATGAAAAAGGGGGACTAGAAAGATATTATTAGGAAAAATAGAAAGAGTTTAATGCATACATAGGATTCCAATTTTTGTTATCAAAAGAAGGAGACAGCATTTCATTCTCTTGCCTTGAATAACATAAGACAACAAAATGTGGGATCTCCAGCACACCCTGTAGATCATTTAGCTGGAATTTCTCAAAGCTTGTTCCAAGTATGTTAATTGTTAAACAAAGAAAACAAGAAAGAGATCTATGTTCAGATGGCTTTAGGAAAATTTGATGTAAACAAAGAAAAGCAAGTTCCATTACTACAGGATTCAATCTAAATATACTATAAAGATACAATGTGTAGTGATTTCCAAATTTATTTGATCAAGGAACTGTTTTGTAGAGAATATCAGGAGTGATTTACTTTTAGCCTCTTTATTTTATAGCTGTGGAAATCAAGTTCCAGAAAATTAAAGCAATTGCCAAAGTTTGCTTAGTGGTAAAGTGAAAAGAACCTACATGTCCTTATTCATATCTGAAATTAGTCTGTTTATTTTTGCTTTCTTGGAGAGATAATAAAATTCACATAATAATTATATCATTCTGCCTGTATTTTCCAAACAAGCTTACACTAAAAATACTGCAACTAGCTTTTGAGAATTAAACACATTAATAATAATGAAATGATTTCTCCATAAAATTGGGAATACAATTACCTCCAGAGCTCTTTTAGGGAAATTAGTAACTTTTTTTTTTTTTAACTATAATTCCCCAAACAATTTTTTAAATATTTTACTCATTATTTTTATAATGGAATAAAATGATTTATACTTTATTTATAATTTAACAGGGCCTTTTGGTTATTTCCAAATAATATTAGTATTTCTGCATATTATAGATAAGCAACCAGTCATATGTTACCTAAAGTTCTTCTTAAAAATAATTAGTTTTACAATATGATATTTAGAACTTCTCAAATTATCTGATAGAAATAGATAATAAAAATCATAAGAAATTTAAAGACCTGCTTTCAGTGTGATGAAACCAAAGGAATGTAAAAATAAAGTTATAGTATCTCAGCCACTGAAAGATGATTTCCCTAGCTGCAAGGTTTTCATGACTTTCAACCAAGAGAAGCTAATGTCTACTACTTTTTCTCTAGGTTTAAAAAAGTAAATATAGTTTAGAATCTGACTCCAAGATTATATTTTAAATAAAAATAATTGGCCGAAACCGGTTTGGCTCAGTGGATAGAGTGTTGGCCTGCGGACTAAAGGGTCCCGGGTTCGATTCCGGTCAAGGGCATGTACCTTGGTTGCGGGCACATCCCCAGTGGGAGGTGTGCAGGAGGCAG
Organism: Plecotus auritus; assembly: GCF_963455305.1. Classification (NCBI taxonomy): domain Eukaryota; kingdom Metazoa; phylum Chordata; class Mammalia; order Chiroptera; family Vespertilionidae; genus Plecotus; species Plecotus auritus. Next base: position 109,977,615 of record NC_137770.1, on the reverse strand, counting down.
CTGATAGATGTTTCTCTCTCATCGATGTTTCTAGCTCTCTATCCCTCTCCCTTCCTCTCTGTAAAGTATCAATAAAATATATTTTAAAATAATAATAATAATTGTGTGTTGTTACTGTTGTTCTAAATGCATCAACCACAGACCACTGGAGCTGGTGATGAGTATTTTCACATGTTGGGTCTTCTCCACACATAACAGCTAATGACTAGAAAACCATAAATGAAATAGTCAAGTGATAAAGACTACTTGTGCTTTGGTTACTACAACAGGAAGTGACTTTTTATTACCTTTTCCCATTTTAATTATAGGAGAAAATCTTCATCCAAATAGCTGGAAGAGTGTAGGTCACCTTTCCAGAGCATTCTGATGCTAATGACTACATCCCTGAGGAGCAAGGAGCTGCCTGGTGACACTCCACAGTTACTATGAAAGCTCAGTTACTTAGTTCTTCCCTAGGAAGTTGGGTCATTACTGGTAAATGAGGAATAACCACCTCCACCTAACTTAGCTAAAGAATTTCTTTAAAGATTTAAAACAAATATTTGACAATATCTGTGCTGCCAGCTAGAAAAAATCACATAGATGTTGTTAGATTTCCAAGCAGATTAGAGTCTTTTTGGAGTAAAAGTGCCAGAAAATGTGTCTCTAAAAACAGAACTCGAGATTTGAGATGTGAGGAGGTTGTGAACCTTGTCATTCAATATGTTGCCCACTGATTTCAATAATTTACTTGGTTTAGCTTTAAGTCACATTCCAAATGTGCAAACGAATGGGCCATGTGGATTATTTCTATGTAGTAGCCCTGTTTGAGTTGTTATTACACTTCCAAATGAACAAAGGCCAGATACCCAACATAGATCTCATACTTCTCACCATATGTAGTTACATGGTATCAGGTATATTTTACATTGCCAATAAATACTAATTCATTGGTTGATTTGATAATCTTCTGACTTTACCTATTAGTCTCAAAAGTTCTCTTTTTCTGAGGGCTCTCTGTATACTCTATAAATTCTTCATATTTAGCATTCATCTGGTGTTCCTTTAAGCCATTCTGTTATTTCAGATACTGCCTTAGCAGAATTTATAAGTGCCAAAATAAAAAAAATAAAAAAAGCTTAGAAGGGAGGTTGAGAATCATAAGTACACTGCCAGCCTTGGAAAGTTTGCCTAGTGACCTAATTTTATGGGAATTTGCCAGGCTTGCTCTGTGGAATAAATCCAGTCCTATTCCTTCAGTCCCTGTGGGTTATTCAGCTGACACTGTACACAGCCAGCCTCTTCACATTGTTGTGACCTTCAAGAGACTCTCCCCTTAATACTGCTCTATTCTAATTTTGCTGCATAAAATAACTTATGGGAAATAAAGATGTCATCATTTATGTGGCTTAGACAAATTTATTCAATACAAATATCGTAACTCAAATGTTATTTCTTACACTGAATTATAACATGCACTTGTTTCTCATTACTTTAAACTTCTGTCATATGCATTTTGAAAAATTCCAGAAATTTATTAATATAAGTTATCCAGTATGTTATCAAGACCTGTTCTCTAAGAGATAAGCTACTTGTTGTCAAATGGGCTTTCATGTAACTTCTTTTCTCCCCCCCCCCCCCCCCACTGCCCACAATTCCTTCTCAAGCCGTGTCTCAGATCTCAAGTTATTTTAAACAACAGTCAATTTGACATGGCAGTGTATTGATCTGAGCCAGCTCTTCAGAAAACCAGTGCCAAAGTATTGTGTGGTGGTACACTCAGAATTGTACTCTAATTCAGTTCTGTGTACCAGATTGTAACCTTTTCAGAACACTCTGTACCTGTGTTATCCCTCCATCTGGCAGCACTGCAATGGCCTCTGGCCAAAAGCAGTGAAGTTGTGGTTTTCTAACTTCTGCCCAGGGACATTAATGAGAGAAAAGTAAACCCACTCTATTATTCAAAATGGTTTTTCAAATAATTAGGACATTTTAATAATAGTATCTGTGGATGTGCTCAGGTTCCCCACAGGCACAACGACATATCCGACAATTCCGGAAGTAAGAGAGTACTAATGCCTCAGGACAGATGACCTCATTATCACTACGAATGACCTTCCATTCATGTAATTCTGAAACAGCACTGAGGCATCCATTATTGAAATGGACTGCTTGGCAACGGTGTTTATAGTTTGGGAATTTGACACCATTCTGTGAAGATAACTTTAAGAATAGAAGTGATTCAGAATTTTTAAAAGGCAGACATTTTTAGAAGTTGGATTTTGACATTTTGATTTTTTTCCCAGCTGGCTCAAAAATTCATTGAGTCATCTCTGACTTCTTTTCTATACAGAATATAACAAAAACACAGGGTGGGGTAAAAGTAGGTTTACAGTTGTTCATATGAAAATTAATAAATAAATTAATAAATAATAATACAAGAATAAACACTTTCATGTACTCACAACTGTAATCCTACTTTTGCCCCACCTTGTATATGCCAAGACCTCAGGTACCTTCAAAGGAGTGAGGGGATGATGTTAAAATGATTTTAAAGTGAATATGTATCAATATCCTTAAAAACTACAAACTCTTATAACTAGCAACTTTACTACTAAAAGTTTATCTTCATCAATTATAATAAAAAATGCACACACATATTTAAATACAAGGATAATTAATCCCGGCATTCTTTGCAATATTGAAATTTGAAAACAAATAACCAGAAACAGGGAAATAGTTAAACAATGTAATACATTGTAGCTATAAAACATTTTTTTTTGGTAAAAGTATGTTTATTGGTTTTCACAATATTTGGCTAGAAATAAAAAGCAGGTTATAAAACAGGTTCTATGAGCTTTTTATTTTTTTTTTTTAAGAAACAGCAATGAAACATGGTTAAGATATCAATGGTGGTATTTTAAAATTTTTATCTGCATTTTCTAATTATCCTATGGGAAATATGCATTCCATTCTATATTAAAGTTAATGTTTTTTCCTTTACTTTGAAGAAGACTTTAAAGGGGAGAAGAATACAGTTGTTCCGAAGGTGGATAAGAATTCCCTGATCAGCTACTTGTGCCCTAACATGAGGAAATGGGAAAAGAGATACTTATTTGGGGAGAAAAAGGAGGCAAGTATGCAGTCTTTTAGCATCACACAGAGAGGTGCAGCACTTCTGTGTATCTGTTCTTGCTCATCCGCACGGAGTGGACTGTGACTAGATGGAAGGAGAATGGGAAAGAGCCGACAAGTTCCAAATAGCATCAGCAGAGAAAATTTTTAACATATTGGCTTCTAGAAGAGTTTCCACAAACAGTATCAATGCTTTACCTTCAAGAGATCAATGCTCTAACTTCAAGAATACATGTATGGATACATACACACCATACACACACACACACACACACACACACACACACGCGCACACACACAGATACATTCACAAATAGATGACAACATTTCAATTCCTACTTCAGAGAGTAAATAGAAACCATGAGATGGGAATTTTATCATTGTGCTTCTTCGCCTGTTATTTTGTCCTTTTCTTCTATAAAAAGGGAGGAAAGTATTTAGCTTTTGAAAACCAGTCCTTTCACTTCTGCTCCTTACCCTGTTCCCTCCTACTACCTCAAGGACCTGTTCTAAAGATAATTTCAGCTGTTAAGCAATATAGGTAAACCACCTGGAATATGTGAACTATTCCAGTACCTACAGACATGTTTGTGTCCAGAAAGGAAATTATTGAATTCAAATTACAAATACTGAAAATCAAATATAGTAAGTGATAGAATTATATGAAATGTAATATTCTATCAGCATTGTAAACTTAGCATTCATAAACATTTCACTGTATTTGAAAACAATTTATAAGTTGGATATTCTCCATTTTCTAAAAATCTTCAGTGTGCACATTGAATTTTGATAAGCAATACTGAATTAAAAACTGAGTTTTCCATAGCCAACTAATTTTGGAAGCAAAGTTATAAAAATCCTAATTTTTTATTGTATAAAATATACTTAAGTTGAGCTGGGGTTATATTTTAATATGTTTGATCTGTGGTCCGGAAGGACCTCTAAAATTAAGAATGCTGATCCCTCAAATCCTGCTTGCTCTGTAAACTATGTACTCTCCACCCTGTATCTTTCTCACTTTCTTAGCTCCTTTCTCTAAGCTAAATATGCTTAATTTTTCACATTTTAAAATTACTGTATGTCCACTCTCCTCACCTTTCAATTACTATCCTATTTCTCTCCTTTCTCTAAGCTAAATATGCTTAATTTTTCACATTTTAAAATTACTGTATGTCCACTCTCCTCACCTTTCAATTACTATCCTATTTCTCTTCTCGTCTTCCCTACTTCACAAATGTGGTTTTCACATATTGCCTATACTTTCTCACTTCCTAGTCACTCTTATCTCACAGAAATATGGTATCTATTATAATAATTCCACTGAAATGGAATGTCTTCACAAAATACACCAACAACTTTGTTCCTAAGTCAAATTTATACATTTCAGTTCCTTACTTATCCATTTTTCTCTCCTTCACCCTTGAAGCACAGTTGCTTTGGCTTCTGTGATATTTTTTCTTGCTTTTTTTCTCTTATTATTTCTCTGGCCACTTCATGTCCTTTAAGATTTCTCTTTGTTCCTTGCATGATGGTTTTCTTTGGGATACAATGTTCTCTTTTTCTTCCTCTACATACTCACTCTGGGCAACTCCTCTGGAGCCATCTACCGTCTATGTGGTAATAATTTTCAAACCAATATCGCTATTATGTGTCTCTCTCCTAGAGTTCAGATCAATATAGCCAGCTGCCTACTTGCCATCTCCAAAAGAATAAACCATGCTACCAAATGAAATTTCCATTTCTCTTCTTAACCCTCCACTTCCATCTACTATTCCTTGTGCTTCAAATTATCAACAAATAGTACCAACATCAGCCCAACTGGAAGCTGGTTTTGACTCCTCAGCTTCCTTTACCTGCCATCTTCAAGCATCAGGAAATCCTAATTCTTGTGTCATCTATAAATTAATCCCCTTTTCTTCATCATTAGGAAAACTGCTTCCCTAATCTAGGTCACTATTATTACATGTCTGGATTACTACAGCACTGTTCCACAGTGATATTATTTTAAACACTAAACTATTCATGATAAGCCTCTCATTAAATCCTTCAATGTTTTCCCCAGTACACTCAGGAAAAAGTCCCAAAGTCCTCAACATGGTTTGCAAAACAAGAAAAGCCTAGTTCAAGTATATCCATAGCCTCATCTATTTCTCTTCCTAGCTCTGCAATCACTCCACATTCTTGCTTGCTGCATGCTTCATGCACACTAGCCTCTACCTGCCTTGCAGATCTCAGTTTCCATCCCATGCTTTCCTGATGCCACAAATCAAAAATAGGTAAATCTCTTAAGTTTCACAAGTGCATTCTTTATTCTAATGGAGTTTTATGTTGTTTATAATTGCTTAATTACATAGCCATCTCACATTCTCACTTGGCTGTAAAGTTTAGGAGGGCAGGGATTAGATATGTACTATTTAATAACATAATAAATACCTGATAAATATTTGTTAAATATATAAATGAACAAGCACCAGACACAAATCTAATTGGCTGCTAATTATTCTGACTTCAGTGGGGGATTTGCTGAGTTAGATTTCCCATCTAACAACTTTGTTATTAACCATTGTTCTGATGTTTTCCAAAACCATTGAGATGAAGAGCCAAAACAGTGGAGTATAGTTTGAAGTTACACTCATCTCCTCCTAGGACCAAACTGGAGCTACCACTGAAACATAGAACAATCAACCTGAATAACCAACAGAAGGTTCGCTGAAGAGAAGTCTTATAACCAAGGACTTACTGGAAAAGCCACATTGATACTGGTAGGAAGGTTAAAGACATGAAAAGGGCTGGCCCCGTTTTCATAGGTGTGGCTGAGATTCTGGAGGGATATCTCAGTTGAAAACATCCCCCATGAGGAATGTGGGGTCTCAACTCCATGCCAGGTTCCCCAGCCCAGAGCTGAGAAGAGGCACCCACATAACATACTAGTATATGGCTGTGAAAATCAGTGGGGATTCTGAGGAGTCTGCTAGAGACCCAGTTGCCCTCTTAAAGGGCCAGAACAAATTCTCATGTATAGCCACTCATGCTAGGCTCCAGAGGAGGGAGAGCAGAGTGGACTAGAGTTCTGTGAGGATAAACTGTGGTTTGTAGCTCTGGGGAGAAAGCTAAAGAGACAGCCACTGGGGTCCCTGTGCTGAGTCTCTCACACACACCCCAGATGCCACTCCCCTCTTTACAACATTGGCCTGGGAGAATGTAATAGCCCATCCCTCGGTCACACCATCCTTCAGAGGTCATGCACAACTGAGGAGTCAGTTTTCTGAGCCCAAGGTGTAGAGATCCAGGCAAACGCAGGGAGTGTCAGTGACTGAGTTGTGTGGCTCTGGGGTGGGGGCCATTACCCCCATCATCTCATTAACCTGCATCTCACAAAATATGCACTAGGCCCACCCTCCAAATTACTGGTGGCCCCACCCTGCCAAGCTTAGGATATCGAGCAGGTCCAGGCAGAATCCAGGTCATAATAGCCTCAGGTAAAGAGGATCACTCCCCCCACCTTCCTGTGAACCTGACTGGTGCCTTCTCCTCACAGGAGGTCCAAAAGCCCACCCTCCCAACTTCTGGCAACCCTGCCATGCTGAGCTCAGTCTCTCAAGGAGGTCCCCTGAAATCTGGGACAGACTGTGCTGTGTGGCTCTAGGTTAGAGGTCCTTTTTTCCCCTCGCATGCCTGACAGGTGCAGAGCCTTTGCTTCACACAACCAGTTCTTGGTCTGCCTGGGCCTGGGCCTAATAAACTCTGATGGCTTCACCCTAATGACTCCCTGAGATCCTGCCCCACCACAAAGGTCTGCAAGTGTCACCCACTACTTGGTGGGTGACATCTAGAATTGGTATGCACTGGAACTTTTTTCTCGGTTGCCTAAGACACAGCACTGAAACTCAGTTTGAACCTATATCAATCTGATGAACACCATTAGCCACTATCTGGTACCTCACTGAAAATCTACCTCTTGCAGCTTATGTACTGCCAGAGGTTTTTTCAGTGACAACCTAACAGGCAGCTGGAAGGCAAAAGCAGGCAGAGGTAGATTTTGGGGTGCCTTGGGATTTATGCTGACCTGCCCTGAGTTGGGGTACTTGGTGCTGGTGGAAGTTGGCTTCAGTGTACAGTTTGGTCCTTCCCACACATACCCATACCTAGCAGAGGCAGCTACAAATTATGGATCACTTTGTAGCTCCAAATAGATTATCTAGGGCCAATTACAGGCAGAATCTGACATTGACCTGTAATAGAGTACCTCCCTAACGGCCCCAGAAACAACACACCCTGTGACCAGCTTCAGATAACAGCAGAGCAGGATCAAATTAGCTTCAAAGCAACATATCCAAAGGGTGTTCTTAGCAGGCACAAGACACTGCTGAGGCAAATTCTGCTCCATGTGGTGAGTGCATGCACAGCAGCTCTTATACTGTGGTTGGGGTCTATCCTTACAGTCACCCAGCTTAACAGTCAACCCCATGTGTAAATGAATTAATAACAATAAGACTTGATTACAACCGGGGGGCTCACATAACCCACACAGAGAATTCCTGGAGAACCCAGCTTAGGTTATCAAGGAGACTGCACCCTGGATCCCACAGGATACCTACTACATAAAGCCAGCCTACCAACAGTGGGAGACATAGCAGATCTACCTAGTAATAGAAACAAACATAAAGAGGCAGCCAAAATGGAGAGACAAAGAAACATACCACAAAGAAAAAATGAAAGGAGAAATCTCCAGAAAAAAAAAGATAAATGAAATGGAGTGGAAGCAATTTAACAGATACAGAATTTTTAAAATGGTTATAAAGATGCTCAAGGAACTTAGTGAGAACTTCAAAGAAATTACTGAGAACTGCAACAACATGAAAAAAGGACATCAAAACCATGAAAAAGAACCAGTCACATTTTTTAAATGGATCATTTATCTTCCTTTTATTAAGTTGTATAAGCTGCCTGTAGATGTTGGAGATTAAACCTTTATCAGTGATAACATTTGCAAATATGTTCTCCCATACAGTGGGGTTTCTTGTTGTTTTGTTGATGGTTTCTTTTGCTGTGAAAAAGCTTTTTATTTTGATGTAGTCCCATTTGTTTATTTTCTCTTTGGCTTCCATTGCCCTAGGGGCAGTATCAGTGAAGAAGTTCTTTCGGCATATGTCTGAGATTTTGCTGCCTGTGGATTCCTCTAGTATTTTTATGGTTTCCCGTCGTATGTTTAAGTCCTGTATCCATTTTGAGTTTATTTTTGTGTATGATGTAACTTGGTGATAGAATCTTTTCGAAAGAAGACAGAAGGAAGGCCAAGCAACACATGAAAACATGCTCAAAGTCACTAGTTATCCAAGAGATGCAAATCAAAACGACAATGCGATACCATCTCACACCTGTCAGAATGGCTATCATCAACAAATCAACAAACGACAAGTGTTGGCGAGGATGAGGAGAAAAAGAAACTCTCGTGCACTGCTGATGGGAATGCAGACTGGTGCAGCCACTGTGGAGAACAGTATGGAGTTTCCTCAAAAAAAAAACTGAAAATGGAACTCCCATTTGACCCAGTAATCCCACTCCTAGGAATAATCCTAAGAAACTAGAAACACCAATCAGAAAGGATATATGCACCCCTATGTTCATAGCAGCACAATTTACAATAGCTAAGATTTGGAAACAGCCTAGGTGCCTGTCAGCAGATGACTGAATCAGAAAACTATGGTACATCTACACAATGGAATACTATGCTGCCATAAAAAAGAAGGAATTCTTACCACTTGTAGCAACCTGGATGGAACTGGAGAACATTATGCTAAGTGAAATAAGCCAGTCAATGAAAGAAAAATACCACATGATCTCACTTATTTGTGGATAAAAAGATAGATACAGAGGCAGTAAAGCATCAAACAGACTGTCAAATTATAGCGGGAAGGTTAGGGAGAGGTGGGGGAAATAAGAGATCAACCGAAGGACTTATATGCATGCATATAAGAATAACCAATGGATGCAAAACATTAGGGGGTGAGGGCATGTATGGGAGTGGGGTGGGGGGCAATGGTAAGATATGTACACATTTAATACCTTAAAAAAAAAGAACCAGTCACAAATGAAAAATATAATATCTCAAATGAAGAATATACCAGAAGGAATAAACAGATTAGATGAAGCAGTGTATCCAATCAGTGATTTGGAAGACAAGGTAGCAGAAAACACCCAGTCAGAGGAAAAAAAAATTTAATGACCTTAAAAAATGAGGACAGTTTAAAGGATGTTTAGGCCCTAGCTGGTTTGGGTCAGCCTGCAGACTGAAGGGTCTCAGGTTTGATTCTGGTCAAGGGCACATGCCTCAGCTGTGGGCTTAATCCCCGGTAGGGGGCATGCAGGAGGAAGCCAATCAATGATTCTCTCTCATAATTGATGTTTCTATCCCTCTTTTCCCTCTCCTTCCTCTCTGAAATAAATAAAAATTTATTTTTAAAACGTAAAAATAAAGAAGAAAGAAAGAAAGAAAGAAAGAAAGAAAGAAAGAAAGAAAGAAAGAAAGAAAGAAAGAAAGAAAGAAAGGATGTTTAGGACAACATGAAGCATAATAAGGCCCATATCATAGGAGTACCAGGAGGAGAAGGGAGAAAGGGAGGAATCAAGAGCCTATTTGAAAGAGTAAGGCTGAGCCGAAACCGGTTTGGCTCAGTGGATAGAGCGTCAGCCTGAGGACTGAAAGGTCCCGGGTTCGATTCCGGTCAAGGGCACGTACCTTGGTTGCGGGCACAACCTCAGTAGGAGGTGTGCAGGAGGCAGCTGATCGATGTTTCTCTCTCATTGATGTTTCTAACTCTCTATCCCTCTCCTTTCCTCTCTGTAAAAAATCAGTAAAATATATTTAAAAAAAAAAAAAAAAAAAGAAAAGAAAGAGCGAGGCTGAAACTTCCCTAACCTAGTGAAAGAAATAAGCATAAAAGTCCAGGAAGTTCAGAGATTCCCAAACAAGATGATAATAAAGAGACCCATACCAAAATACATTATAATTGAAATGGCAAAGGTTAAAGACAAAGAAAGAATCTTAAGAGCTGCAAGAGAAAGTTAGTTACCTACATGGGAGCTGCCATAACACTCTCAGCTGATTCTCAATAGAAACATTTCAAGCCATAAAGGATTGGCATAAAATATTCAAAGTGATGAAGAGCAGGAACTGACAACCAAGACTACTTTAACCAGCAACATTATCATTTAAAATTGAGAGAGCAATAAAGAGCTTCCCAGAGAAGAAAAAGCTAAACAAGTTCATTACCACCAAATCTGTATTACAAGAAATGTTAAAGGGGCTTCTTCAAGAAAATGTAAAAATAAAACAAACAAACAAAAAATAGAAGAATAATTATAAAGAATAAATGGCAATAAATATATATCTATCAATAATCACTTTAATGTAAATGTCTTAAATACTCCAATAAAAAGGACATAGAGTAGCTGAACGGATGAGAAAATAAGACCAATATATATGCTGTATACAAGAGACCCACAACAGAACAAAAGATACAAATAGACTAAAAGTAAAGAGATGGAAAAAAATGTCATACAGGTGGAAATGGAAATAAAAAAAGCTGAGGCTGAAATACTTATATCAAATAAACTAGACTTTAAAACAAAGGGTATAGTAAGAGACAAAGAATGAGACTACATAATGATAAAGAGATAAATCTAACAAGAGGATATAAACCTTCTAAATATTTATACACCCAACATAGGAGTACCTAAATATATAAAGCAAGTCTTGATGGACATAAAGGGAGAGATAGACAGTGATACAGTCATAGTAGGGGATTTTTATACCCCCTTGACATCAATGGACAGATCTTCCAGACAGAAAAATGATAATGAACCAGTGGCCTCAAATGACACACTACATTAGATGGATTTATGTAATTTTGATATCTTCAGAAAATTTTACTCCAAAGCAGCATAATATACATTCTCTTCAAGTGTACATGGAACATTTTAGATTAGACCACATATTAGGACATAAAACAAGTCTCAATAAATGTACAAAGATTAAAATCATATCAAGTATCTTCTCTGACCGGAATGGTGTGAAGCTAGAAATCAATCATAAGAAAAAAACTGAAAAACACATAAATACATGTAGTCTAAATAACATGTTATTAGACAATTAATAGGTTAACAATGAGATCAAGGAAGATATTAAAAGATACCTTGAAATAAATGAAAATGAGAATACAACAACCCAATATATATGGGACACAGCAAAAGCAGTCCTCAGAGGGAAATTCATAGCATTACAGGCCTACCTCAAGAAACAACAAAATAATCTCAAATAAATAATCTAATGGAACTAGACAATGAACAACAAACTAAGTCCAAAGTGAGTAGAAGGAAGGAGATAATAAAGATAAGAGCAGAAATAAATGAAATAGAATCTAAATAAAAATACAAAAAATCAATGAATCTAAAAGCTGATTCTTTTGAAAGATAAACAAGATTGACAAACCTTTAACTAGATTGAGAGAGGGAGGAGTTAAGGGGAAGGGGGAGGATCCAAATAAATAAAATTAGAAATGGAAGGCGAGAAATAACAACTGATACCAAAGAAATAAAGAGGACTGTAAAAAATAATTACAAAAAAACTATATGCCAACAAATTGGACAATCTGGATGACATGGATAAATTCCTAGAAATATACAACGTTCCAAAACAAAATCAGGAAAAATCAGAGAATCCAAACAGACAGATTACAAGGAGTGAAATTGAAGCAGAAATAAAAAATTTTAAAGACCTCCCAAGGAACAAAAGTCCTAGACCCGCTGGCTTCACTGGTGAATTTTACCAAACATTCAAAGAAGAACTAATATCTATCCTTCTCAAACTATTCAAAAATATTCTTGAGAAGGGAACACTTCCAAACTCATTTTATAAGGCCAGCATTATTCTTATTCCAAAATTAGAAAAAGACACTACAAAAAAAGAAAATTATATGCCAACATCCCTGATGAACATTGATGCTAAAATTCTCAACAAAATATTAGCAAACTGGATTCAGCAATACATTTGAAAAAATAATACACCATGATCTAGTAGGACTTATTTCTGAGACGAAAAATTTGTACTATGTTGGCAAATCAATAAATTTGATACACGACATAAATAAAATAAAGGATAAAAATCACTTGATTATATCAATAGATGGGGAAAATGCATTTGATAAAATCCAGAAGCCTTTTATGATAAAAACTTCTACAAAGTGAGAATAGAGAAAACTCAAAGGTACAGATAACAGTATAGTGATTATGAGAGGAAAAGTGGGAGTAGTGGGAAGTAAAAGAAGGTAAAGGGAGAATAAATAGTGATGAAAAGAGGCTTGACTTTGGGTGGTGAACACACAGTACAATATACAGATGATGTATTATAGAATTGTACACTTGAAACCTATATAATTGTATTAAACAATATCACCCCAATAAATTCAATAATTATAAAACAATATAAAAATAAAACTATTGAGAAAGTTTTCTACTATTTTTTTAATTATTTTTTTAATTGTTTGAAGTATTACAAATAGTAGTACATATGTCTCCTTTTTTTTTTTTCCCCCATTGACCTTCCCCTGGCCTCCCCTTCCCCACAGTACATGCCTTTACCTGCTAATAAAAAACACTGGGGGGGTGGGCAGGTAAAGGCAAGTTTTCTACTATTAACCAAGCATTTAAAATAGTGAGGTAAATGCTTCCTCTAAAGGTGGTGTCCTACTTTTTTAATCCTCACTCAAGGATATGCTTTATTAATTTTTAGAGAGAGAGGAAGGGGAGATAGATAAAGAGAGAAACATTGATCCATTGCCTCCTGCACGTGCCCAGACCATGAATCAAACTCGAGACGTTTGGGTATATGGGACGACACTCCAACCAACTGAGCCACCTGGCCAGGACAGATGGTGGCCTATTTTGAGTAAGACCTGGGTCTGGCTGCACAGCACAGATGGGCTGAGTTTTCTGCAATGATGTCATTGAAAATCATTAAATACATTTTATATAATATATACATATGAAATAAAGCATACCCAAATCCTCAAAAAAAGTCATATATTGCAAGCATTGCAATTTAGTGCTAGTGGTGAAGGAAGCTATCAAGTACATTGAAAGCTAGGTTCATGCAAATGCTTGCTGCTATTTGCATGATTCAGTGGATGTCTGTGTTCCACGTGCTTTATTTCCATTAATTTAAGGCACAATTTTTGCCACATCTGGGAAAGTAAGCCAATTAATACAAGAGGTTATCAGATTTGCTTTCTAGTTATAACATATGCTCATGATTGAACTGGTTAGCAAATACTCTGTTGATAATGAAGCAGTATTATTTGTGAAATTCTATACAAGGCCAGTAGCAATGTGAGCTTTTCACTTGTGATTGCCAGGTTAATTCATAAAAGAGGCAGCAAAAGTGAAATATATTCCAGATTATTAGGATGAGTTAATTTGGATGGAAGGGAATATTAAATTTAGGCTTAACAAAAGAGACCTTCGGCAGCAGTTGATCAAACACTCAGATAGGTGTAATTTTTTATTGTGTGAATGGTTTAAATCCAAAGGGACAAGAATGGCCTGCAGCAAGACATTTGTAAGCATCATTGTTTTTACCTACTTCTTTTCACTGACTTCAGTGTGGCCTGTGCATATATATTCTTGTTTTGGCATAAGCACCAGAAGAAGCCTCTTTAAAAGGTTAATACCACCTAAGAGTGAATCAAGATTTGGATGTTATTTCTTTAGAGGGAATAGTCAGGGCATAAATCTCACTCATTTATGGAATATAATGAACATCATAAACTGATGAACAGAAATAGAGACAAAGAAGCATCGAACAGACTGTCAAACTATAGCAGGAAGGCAGGAGAGGGTTGGGAGGGGCTTAAGAAATCAACCAAAGGATTTGTATGCATGCATATAAGCATAACCAAGGGACACAGGACACTGGGAGGGGAGGGGAGAGGGCATGTGCCAGAGGGGTAGGGGAGGCCAGAGGGAGGTCAATGGGGAAAAAAGGAGACATATGTACTACTATTTGTAATACTTTAAACAATAAATAAATAAGAAATCCTACCACTTTAAGTCACAGCACTTTTAATTCACATTCCTTGCAAAAGGAAATAATTTACATTCATGATTTCTGTGAAGTCCTCTGGTGGAGGTATATTGCCCAAGTTCACATGACTGGAGCGGTTCTAGGTTTAATTCCTCAGTCTCTTGCTTCAACCTAATGAGCTACAAGTTTTCCTATTTTTTACCCTTCATTTTAAAAGTGGCCCAATGACATTTTCCTGAGGTCTGAGGGCTAATTACTTAATGTTTGCCAAGGGCTTTGAAAATGAAAGGGCCTGTATTAAGTCCAGAATTATAACTATTGTTACACTAAGCTCAGATGAGCTCAGAAACTAAGAGTGATGACTCAGGAGACACATTCATGATTCTAGAGAGATTGTCTGAAAACAGTCAAACCAATTTTTGCAATGATTTGGATTCTAAGGATTTATGGGATTTATGATGACTTTATCCCAAATTATGCATGACAATAAATTTAGATTTTACTTCTCTGGTAATTTATAAAACAATTGATAAAAATGAATCCATTATATTGTTACTTGTTTTTCATTTGTCCCATTTGTTCTTTGTTCCCTTTTCTCTCTTTTTATGCTTTGGTTTTTTTTTTGGTTTTTTTTATCAACTGACCTAGAGGCCTGGTGCACAAAATTCATGCACTGGGGGGAGGGGGTTCCCTCAGCCTGGCCTGTGCCCTCTTGCAGTCCGGGACCCCTTGCTTCTTACCACCTGCCTACTCGCTGCCCCTTAACACTTGGCTTGCTGCTCCTTAGGGCTTCCACGGAGGTGGGAGAGGTTCTAGCCACCACTGCTGCACTGGTGGTCAGTGCGCATCATAGCAACTGGTCATTCTGGTTGTTCCGCTGTAACAGTTGCTTAGGCTTTTATTATATATATACTTCTTATGATTCTATTGCATACCTTCTCATCATTTCAGGTGGATTTCCCCCCAGCTTCCCATAGTTTTCTTCCATGCATAATCTGGTCAGTACTCAGATACTGGACAGGACTCTGCACACCTCCAGAGTCTCTGTCCCTCCCTCCCTCCCTGTCTTCCCTCCCTCCCTCCCTTCTAACAGTATGGTGTCCTGTGATTTCTAGCTGCCTTAGTCTCCCTTAACTCTCCGCTTAATCTCCTTAACTATGTGACACTATCAGACTTTGCCTGGACACTTCTTCCCTACACAGTGGTTTGTAAGTAAGCTGGAACAATAGCTGAGGCAATCACAGGACTCACCTTATTTGTCTATCATCTTTCAGGGATCATTGACCTTTGTTGTCTGATGTCCAATGTCTTGAAAACTTGTTTCATATGTTTTGTCTATTTTTTTTTTTTTTTTTTTTGGTGTCAGGGGGAGGTTTGGTTGTTTCAAGCAGGAGGTTAAATCTGTTTCTTCTACTCTATCATAGCCAGAAGTGATTCTGAGTGGAAGGTGATATTATTGACAGTCATGAGTTATTCTGATGCAAATTCAACATGTTTTAAAACACGAGTCTGAAAGTTTTCTGGAACTTTTCACGAAATGTCCTAAAATACATAAGAATACTGGTTGGAATTTTTTTCTTATGTTAATTAGCTTCAAAATTTATAGTGGCATTAAAATGTAACTCAGAAACCAATAGCTAATTCTTGGTCCAGTTTAACAATCTCTGCAAACATTAATGTAATCTCTCTCCCAAAGGTTTGGTTAAAAGGAATTCCTGTTAAGATTTATTTCATTTTTAGGAAAAAGAGACATAATTATGGTTTACCAACTACCCAAGTCCCTCCTTGATTTAATCTTAATCTATAAAAACAGGTCTATGTTTTGAAAACTATTATACTGAAAGAAACAAACTTATTATTGATATTGGTGGCTTAACGTTTACTTATTATTGATATTGGTGGCTTCCACTGCCTGGAAGATG
Organism: Plecotus auritus; assembly: GCF_963455305.1. NCBI lineage: Eukaryota > Metazoa > Chordata > Mammalia > Chiroptera > Vespertilionidae > Plecotus > Plecotus auritus. The sequence continues at coordinate 109,961,499 of NC_137770.1, read as the reverse complement.
AAAACACAAACCTAAATTACCATCATATATTATTATCTGAAAACATGTCTTCCATGAACTATACTAAAAATATTACCTTAGTAACCTAAAATTAATGGTTTTTAAATGTAAGATGAAGAAAACCATGTAACTATTTTTTACATTTTCCATATGTTATTTTTAAGGGCAGTTTTTTATTGTATTTCTCTCTGATTCTATTTTTATTATATATCAGTTATTTTCTCTTACTCTCTTTCCAAAACCTTTCAGTTTTCAAGAGCATCTATATTAATAATGCCAGTGCCATATCTTTTTATGTTTATAGCAATGTCTAAACATTGTCTGGAGCAAATTGTTAGTGACTATCCAGCTTGCTGTTTCTGGACACTAAGTCCTTGCTTTACAATTATTTCATTTTTTAATAAATTCTTCAAATTGAACATGTATATAATATAAACCAATATGTATATACACACACATACATTTACATTCAAATATATTATGTATGTACAAATATATATTACATATATTAGATTTGAAAAATATATATGTGTGTTGTGTACAATTTTTTTTGCCTGGCATTAATTTTCTTAATTTACAAAAAATTTAAAAAGAGGAAAAATAATATCGTTAAATTTGAGGAACAAAGAACTGTCCTTACTTCCTTGGAGGAAGGGAAAGACACAGATTTGTCAGATGTTAAATTCTTTCTCTGTTTCATTTGTTTGGAGCCAAGGAGGCACTCTAGGAGTGATGATGATGAGATCTTTATAAGCCAGTGACTCTCTCCACCTTCGTCTTTCTGCAGAACTGAACAGAATATAGTCCACTAATTTTTGTGTTTAAATTTACAAAACCTAAATTAACCTCAGGTATCTTACAATGTGTCTCTGGTTCTGGAACATTCTCAGGTTTGTCTGCCCCCAGTTCCTGACCTGGATGCTGTTGAGCTTCGTATCCTTTATAGCCCTTGACCTGCACTTGGCTTGACTGTGTGGCGACTATCAGCTTCTGAAGACTGACATTAGCTGTTGCCTTGATTTTCACTTTGACCTTCCAGTGTGTGTTGACACTGAGAGGGGTAAATCACCCATGACAATTTGTCCCTTGGTTTCCTGAATTCCTTCACATAATTAATTTTCAATTTCCCAGTTTCTACTCATATGTGTGTCACTGGTACACCAAATATGCCCATTTTTCTTCTGCAAATCACCACCCTGATTTGAAAGATGTTCAGCTGAATAAATGTAATTAAATGGCTAAGGCGGTGGGAAAAACTGAAGGAAGAAAAAATGGAAGCACATACAGATAGAAGCTGCGTGCTCACTAACCGGCTTTACCTTTACCTTTTACTGTTAAATGGGATAAGGGAGGAGTGTGAGGACAGAGAAAATGGTGTGAAAATTGAATTTGGGTAGCAATTATGAGAAGCAAAATAATATATTCTAAATATTTTTCATAGAAATTGTAGAAAATTGAGTCATTGAAGTGGAGGAGACTGGTAAATTGGTGAGGAACAAAAAAAAAAGATACATAAGGGAGCTAGGGAGCTACATGTGACAGAATATTTTCACATTAAAAGATCATCTTTTACTGGGAGCAGATTTTGTCCATTTCAGGGATATTTCAGCGCTTAGTTCTGTGAAATGCCTGGTGGTACTTTTTCTTTTTCAATTCCCATACAAATGTTTCATATACATGTAGGTTTGCTACAAACTGCTTTCACCAGGCAAAGGATTTTTCTCCAAAACTTTCTAAGGTACCACATTTCAAAACTCTGTATATGAAAATATGGTAAACATGAGGATATTGTTGTAAGCAATTTTAGCTGGAGAGAGAAAAGAAAGCTGAGACAGGTGATGGAAGATAAGCATAGATGTACACATTTTATGCAAGACAGAGTCTAGATGTAACAAATTTCACAGTGTTGCATGCCAATGAAAGGAAGATTCATATACTGATTATTGTAAGAAATCACACATATCAAACTTGATCTTACAGTCCCAATATGTGCAAACCACCAGTCAAAATGATGGGAGTTTGGTTTTGAAGGCATGGCAATCTTATACACAAATGATATTTACCTCCATAACTACCTCATAAATAGGACACATTATAAAATCAGTTATGGCTTCCTGTAGTATCTGACTTCTTAGTTTAAATCTTCTCCTGCTGTATCCTCTGTTATGCCAGCTCATTTATAAGAAAATGGATCAGAGAGAACCAAGATGGTGGTGTGGGTAAATGCCTGTATTCGCCGTCTCTCACAACCACATCAAAATTACGACTAAAATACAGAACAACCATCATTCAGAACCACCTGAAAGCTGGCTGAACGGAAGTCCTACAACTATAGAGGTAAAGAAGAAAGCACATTGAGACTAGTGGGAGGGGACAGAGGCATGGAACAGCACCCACATGTGCTTTTTTTTTTTTTTTTTTTTTTACTGGGAGGGAGATTGTCTCTGCAGAGGCCATCTGTGAGGAGCAAGTGGTCCCAGCCCCACACCAGCACCCCAGCCCAGGGTCCAAGAGCTGGAAAGAGAAGTCCCCTAACTATAGGCTGTAAAAACCAGCAGGGATTGTGGCTGAGTAACACAGAGGCTGCTGGAGACCCAGATGTTCCCTTTAAAGGGCCAGTGCCTAAACATACAAGGTCCTGCTTCCTCTGAGCTCCAGCACTGGGCGGCAGCTCTGGGAAATAGAAAACACATACAGGGAGGAACTAGATTGTCTGGAATCAGGGCAGGAACTTAGGAGTGGCTTTCTCACAGACAGAGGTGCTCCCAGGGGTCATTGTCCCTGTGCTGGGACCTCCCCTGACACATGACTGACTGGCAGCCATATATGAGTTTCCATCATTGTGGTCCACACTGTTTGCTCTGCCCAGGTGAATCCCTGAGACCCCACCCCATCCAATTTGCGACCCCACCCAACCTGTTTGCAGCAGCTTTTCCATATGAATGGCCTGTTCTTGCTCAGGCTTCAGACTTTGCTAAAATCTCTCAAACAAACAGCAGCTAGCCTCAGCATGCCCCAAACCTATCATTAAAGCCCAACACCTTGTATTAGAACCAGTCTGCCTTGCTTCACAGCTGGGCCTTACCTGAGCACGTTCAAGCCTAATACAGAGATCTCCTGCCAGTTGGTTCCAGGCAGTGGCTGACTGCAAATTCCTCGAGGCCCTAGAGACAGAACCCTATGGACAGCTTCAGACCGTAGCAGATTACAACTCTACACATTCACAATTTATATACTCAAGAGACAGACTCAGTGAGCAACAAAGTCCTGCTCCATAGAGGTGTTTTCTGCAAAGCAGCTCTCCCACTGTAGTTGCAATGGGTCCTCACAGCTGACTGGCCTGGAGGTCAATTCCCCCAGAGATGCCAACAGTAATCAAGGTTCAACTACAAGGCTGTGCACACAGCCCACACAGGGTAGCACCTAGAGGGCCCAGCTCAAGTGACTGGGGAGGCTGAGCCATTGGGCCCTATAAGACACCTACTACACAAGGCCACTCTACTAATTCCAGGAGACATAGCAGCTCTACCTAATACATAGAAACAAACACAGGGAAGCAGCCAAATTGTAGAGTCAAAGAAAGATGTCACAAATGAAAGAAATAGAAGCAAGTAAATCACTGGATACAGAGTTCAAAACCATGGTTATAAGGTTACTCAAGGATATTCATGAGAGCTTCAAGTGAGAATTTCCAGGATCTTCGTGAGAATGTCAAAGACATGAAAAAGGACCAGTCAGAAATTAAGCATATACTAACTGAAATAAAGAATAATTTGGAGTCAATAGTAGAGTAAAGAATTCTGAGAATTAAATCAACAATTTGGAATATGAGGAGGCAAAAAACACCCAATCAGAAGAACAAAAAGAAAAAAGAATCCAAAATTGTAAAGATAAGTGTAAGGAGCCTTTGGGACAACTCCCCCTACCTAGTGAAAGAAATAGACTTGCAAGTTCAGAAAATGCAGAGAGTACCAAACAAGGGGAACCCAAAGAAGCCCACGCCAAGACACATCATAATTAAAATTCCAAGGGTTAAAGACAAAGAGAGAATCTTAAAAGTAGAAAGAGTGCCCATAAGACTGTCAGCTGATTTCCCAAGAGAAACTTTGCAGGCCAGAGGGAGTAGCAATAAATATTCTAAGTGACCAATAGCAAGGACCTATAACCAAGATTACTCCACCCAGTAAATCTCTCATTTAGAAATGAGGGTCAGATAAAGAGCTTCAGAGCCAAGAAAAAGCTAAAGGAGTTCCTCACCAACAAAAAAATATTACATGATATGTTGAAGGGTACTCTTTTTTTAAACATATTTTTATTGTTGATAGTATTACAGATATCACCCATTTCCCCCACTTTCACCCCATCCTCCCAGTCCCTACCCACCCACCCACCCAGTCTTCACTACCTCATTGCCTGTGTCCATGGACTATGCATATAAGTATATAGGTTCTTTGGTTTATCTCTTCTCTTCCCCCCATCCTCACATCCAGGTATGTCAGTCTATTCCATGCCTCCTTGCTTTGGGTTTTATTTTGTTGGCCAATTCATTTTGTTCATTAGAGTCCACAAATAAGTGAAATCATGTGATATTTGTCCTTCTCAATTTGGCTTATTTCACTTAGCATAATATTTTCCAGGTCCATCCACGCTGTCCCAAAGAGTAAGAGATCCCTCTCTTTTATAGTTGTATAGTATTCCATAGTGTAAATGTCCCACAGATTTTTTATCCATTCATGTAGTGATGGGAACGTGGGGTGTTTCCAAATCATAGCTATTATGAATAACTAGAGGCCCGGTGCATGAAATTCGTGCACGGGGTGGGGGCGTGTGGATTGTCTCTCAACCCAGCCTGCACCCTCTCCAATCTGGGACCCCTTGAGGGATGTCCGACCTGCCCGTTGGACATCCCTCTCACAATCCAGGACTGCTGGCTCCCAACTGCTCCCTGCCTCTGCCTGATTGCCCCTAACCACTTCTGCCTGCCAGCCTGATCATCCCCTAACCACTCACCTGCCAGCCTGATCGACGCCTAACTGCTCCCCAGCTGGCCCGATTGTCCCTAACTGCCCTCCCCTGCCAGTCTGGTAGCCCCTAACTGTCCTTCCCTGTAGGCCTGGTCTCCCCCAACTGCCCTCCTCTGCTGGCCCGGTCACCCCTAACTGCCCTCCCTGCTGGCCTGGATCGCCCACAACTGCCCTCCCCTGCAGGCCTACCCCCCCAACTGCCCTCCCCATCAGTCCTGGTTCCTCCCCCCCCCAACTGACCTCCCCTGCTGACTTGGTCTCCCCCAACTGCCCTCCTCTGCCAGCTCAGTCACCCCTAACTGCCCTCCCTGCTTGCCTGATCTCCCACAACTGCCATCCCCTACAGGCCTGGTCCCCCCAACTGCCCTCCCCTGCAGGCCTGGTCTCCCCCAACTGCCCTTTGCCTGCCTGGTCACCCCTAACTGCCCACAACTGCCCTCCCCTGCAGGCCATCTTGTGGTGGCCATCTTGTGTCCACATGGGAGCAGCCATCTTTGACCACATGGGGGCGACCATCTTGTGTCTTGGAGTGAGAGTCAATTTGCATATTACTCTTTTATTAGATAGGATGCTGCTATGAACATAGGGGTGCATATATTCTTTCTGATTGGGGTTTTGGGGTTTTTAAGTTATATTCCCAGAAGTGGGATCATTGTGTCAATTGGAAGTTCCATTTTTAATTTTTTGAGAAAACCTCAAACTGTTTTCCATAGTGGTTGCACCAGTCTGCATTCCCACCAGCAGTGAACTAGTGTTCCCTTCTTTCCACATCCTCACCAGCACTTGTTTGTTGATTTTTTATGATAGCCATTCTGACAGATGTGTGGTGATATCTCATTGTGGTTTTAATTTGTATTAATCTGATGATTAGTGACTTTGAGCATTTTTTCATGTCTCTTGGCCATTTGTATGTCCTCTTTGGAGAAATGTCTTTTAAGTTCTTCTGCCCATTTTAAACTGGATTTTATCTTCCTTTTGATGAGTTGTATGAGTGCTTTATATATGTTGGATATTAACAGCTGATCAGATGTATCATTGGCAAATATGTTCGCCTATTCAGTAGATTCCCTTTTCAATTTGATGGTGGTTTCTTTTGCTATGCAGAAGCTTTTATTTTAATGTAATCCCATTTATTTATTTTCTCCTTAGTTTTCTTTGCTCTAGGAAATATATCTATAAACATATTGCTATGTGAGATGTCTGAGATTTTACAGCCTATGTTGTCATCTAAGATTTTTATAGTTTCATGTCTTACATTTAAGTCTTTTATTCATCTTGAGTTTATTCTTATGTATGGTGTAAGTTGGTGGCCTAGTTTCATCTTTTTGTATGTGTCTGTCCAGTTTTCCTAGCACCATTTGTTGAAGAGATTCTCTTGACTCCATTGTAAATTCTTGCCTCCTTTGTTAAATATTAATTGACCGTAATGGTATGGGTCAATTTCTGGGTCTCTATTCTGATCCATTGGTCTATATGCCTGTTCTTGTGCCAGTACCAGGCTGGTTTGATTATAATAGCTCTGTAGCATAGATTGATATCTGGTATTGTAATCCCTCCTACTTTGTTCTTCTTCCTCAAGATTGCTGCAGTTATTCTTTTATGTTTCCATATAAATTTTTGGAGTATTTGTTCTAGCTCTGTGAGGTATGCCATTGTTATCTTAATAAGGATTGCATTGAATCTGTAGATTGCTTTGGGTTAGTATAGACATTTTAATGATATTAATTCTTCCAATCCACAAACATGGTATATGCTTCCATTTGTTTAAATATTTATCTATTTCTTAGTTCAATATCTTATAGTTTTCCAAGTACAGGTATTTTACCTCCTTGGTTAAGTTTATTCCTAGGTATCTTATTTTTTTTGTTGTTGCAATGATAAATGGTATTGCTTTTTTAGTTTCCCTTAACTGAAAGTTCCTTATTGGTGTATAAAAATAACATCAATTTGTGGAGGTTGGTTTTGTATCCTGCTACCTTGCCAAATTCATTTATTAAGCCTAATAGTTTCCTGGTGGAGTCTTTAAGGTTTTCTGTGTATAATAGCATGTCATCTGTGTATAATGACAGTTTTACTTCCTCTTTTACAATTTAGATGTCTTTTATATCTTCTTGTCTGATTACTGTAGCTAGCACTTCCAGTACTATGTTAAATAAGGGTGGTGAAAGCAGACATCCCTGTCTTTTGACTATTCTTATGGGAAACACTTTTAATTTTTGCCTATTGAGTATTGTGTTGGCTGTAGTTTTGTTAAAAATGGCCTTTATTATGTTGAGGTATGATCCCTCTATTCTCACTTTACTGAGAGTTTTCATCAAAAAAACTGTGCTGGATTTTGTCAAATGCTTTTTCTGCATCTATTGATATGATCAGGTGGTTTTCATCTTTCAATTTATTTATGTGATGTATCACATTTATTGTTTTGTGACTATTGTACCAGACTTGATTCCCTGGAATAAATCCTACTTGATCATGGAGCTTGATTATTTTCATATATTGCTGGATCCATTTTGCTAATATTTTATTGAGGATTTTAGGATCTGTGCTCATCAGGGATATTGGCCTGTAATTTCCTTCTTTTATAGTGTCTTTATCTGGTTTTGGAATTAGGATAATGCTGGCTTTGTAGAAGCAGCTTGGAAGTGATCTTTTCTCTTGAATTTTTTGGAACAGTTTAAGGAGGATGGTTGTTAGTTCTTCTTTGAATGCTTGGTAAAATTCACCTGTAAATCCATCTGGTCCAGGAATCTTGTTTGCTGGAAGTTTTTTAATTACTTTTTCAGTTTCATCAGTTGTTATTGCCCTACTCATGTTTTCTGATTCTTCCTGATTGAGTTTTGGAAGATTGTATGTTTTTAGGAATTTGTCCATTTCACACAGGTTGTCCAGTTTGTTGGCATATAGTTGTTCATAATATTTGCTTACAATCCTTTGCATTTGTGTGGTGTCTGTTATATTGCATCTTTCATTTCTGATTTTATTTATTTGAATCCTTTCTCTTTGTTTCTTGATGAGTCTGGCTAAGGGCTCATTAATCTAGTTTATCTTTTCAAAGAATCAGCTCTTATTTTTATTGATCTTTTGTGCTGTTTTTTAAGTCTCTATGTCATTTATTTTCACTTTGATCTTTTCATTCCTTCTACTTCCTCAGGGATTTTCTTGCTGTTGTCTTTTTAATTCATTTAGTTGAAGGGTTAGATATTTTATTAGTCCCTTTTCTTGTTTCTTGAGGTAGGCCTGTAGTGTTATGAACTTCTTTCTCAGAACTTCTTTCGCCGTGCTCCATTAGTTTTGGGTGTTTGTGTGTTCATTTTCATTTGTTTCCAGGATGTTTTTAATGTCTTGCTTGATGGCATTGGTAAGCCATTCATTGATTAATAACATGTTATTTAGCCTTTATGTATATGACTGTTTTTGAGTTGTTTTTTTTTAATTGTAGCTGGTTTCTAACTTCATACCATTGTGACCCAAGAAGAAGCTTGGTATTATACCAATCTTCTTGAATTTGTATAGATTTCTTTTGTGCCCTAACATGTGGTCTATCTTTGAGAATGTTCCATGTGCACTTGAGAAGAATGTATATTCTGTTGCTTTGGGGTGAAATGTTCTGTATATATCAGTTAAAACCATCTGATCTAGTGCGTCATTTAAGGCCTCTCTGTCCTTGTTAATTTTTTGTCTGGAACATCTGTTAAGTAATGTCAATGGGGTGTTAAAGTCCCCACTATGATGCATTGCTGTCAATCTCTGCCTTAAAGTCCATCAAGAGTTTTTTGTAATGTACTTGGGTGCTCCTATATTTGGTACATATATGCTTACAAGGGTTATATTTTCTTGTTGAATCATTCCCTTTACTATTATGAAATGACCTTCTTTGTCTCTTGTTATGGCCTTTGTTTTGAAGTCTATTTTGTCTGATGTGAGTATTGCTACTCCAGCTTTTTTCCCCTCTTTTCATTTGCATGGAATATATTTTGATATCCCTTCATTCTTACCCTGTGTGTATCTTTTGGTCTGAAGTGGGTCTCTTGTAGACAGCATATATATGGGTCATGTTTTTCTTATCCATTCAGTCCCCTATGATTTTGACTGGAACATTTAATCCATTTACATTTACTGTTATTATTGATACATATTTATTTATTACCATTTTTATTTTCTTTATGTCTATGATCCTCTCTCTATCCTTTCTTCTTCTTAAAGCAGTCACTTTAACAGGTGTCCTCAAACTATGGCCCGCGGGCCACATGCAGCCCACCGAGGACATTTATCTGGCCCGCCGGGTGCCGCTGCCTGTCCTGCTTAGCAGCCGACTTGTCCCAGGCCCACAGTGCGCATAGGAATTTGTTCATAGTTTTTTTTTAAACTATAGTCCGGCCCTCCAACGGTCTGAGGGACAGTGAACTGAACCCCTGTTTAAAAAGTTTGAGGACCCCTGCTTTAACATTTCTTGCATTGCTGGTTTGGTGGTAATGTACTGCTTTAATCTTGATTTGTCTGGGAAGCTTTTTATTTCACCTTCAAGTTTAAGTGATAGCTTTGCTGGATACAGTAGTCTTGGACTTAGGCCCTTGCTTTTCATTAATTTGAGTACTTCATGCCACTCCCTTCTGGCCTGAAGCGTTTCTATTGAGAAGTCAGTTGACATTCTAATCAGAACTCGGTTATAGGTAATTTTCTCTCTCTTGCTGCCTTTACGATTCTTTCTTTTTCTTTAATGTTTGCCATTCTAATCATGATGTGTTTAGGCGTGGTTCTCTTTGGGTTCATCTTGATTGGATCTCTCTGTGCATCTTGAAGTTTTGTGACATTTTCCTTCACCTGTTTATTTCTTTAAACAGGTTCTCTGTTCCTTGCTCATGCTCTTCCCCTTCTGGTATTCTTATAATGCAGATGTTACATTTCATGATGTCCCAGAGCTCTTTTAAGCTATCTTCTTGCTTTTTTTTTCTATTTCCTGTTCTAATTGGGTGTTTGTTTCTACCTTGTCTTCCAAATCACTGATTCAGTCCTCTGTTTTATCACTTCCATTGTGTTCTTGATGTCAGATATATCATTCTTCCTTTCTATCTGGTTCTTGCTCATGGCCTCTATTTCCCTTTTCATGCTGTTGTCATTTGTACTAAGTTGCTTAAGCATCTTATAGCCATTGCTTTGAACTCTATGTCTGATAGATTGCTTGCCTCCATCTCATTTAGTTCTTTGTCTGGACACTCCTTCTTTTCTCTCATTTGGGGGTTGTTCCTTTGTCTCCCCATTTAGTGGTCTCTTTGTATTTGCTTCTATGTATTAGGTAGAACTGCTATGCTTCCTAGCTTTGTGGGATGGCCTTATGTAGAAAGTGTCTTGACGGGTCATGTGATGTAGTCTCTTTTTCACCTGAGATGTATACTCTAGGAATGTCCCTTGTGTGGATTGTTTGGTCTCTCCTGTTGTGATTAGGCTTCTATTGTTGATGTCCTGTTTCTGGGCAGCATCTCTCTTCTAACTTGCTGCCAGTATTGTTCAACCTCAATGCCATTGCATCAGCTGTACAGTGGTCACAGACTCCTTTGCCAAGAGGCTGGGTCTTCCTTTAGAATCACACCTTGATTGACCCTGTTCTGAGCTATATTTCCTTCCCCCATGGAGCTGGTCCTGCAGATGTCTGCTGCAGGTGCTTGAGGTCCTGCTGTCTTTAGCCTCCCTGAACAGTTCAGGATAGTGTCTTTGGTGGGGACCCAAACTGCTGTGTCTTGAGTAATTCTTTAAGAACAAGAAGATGAAGATGAAGACAAAGAAGATGAAAGATAAAAATATGAAAAATAAAATGGCAATAAGTACATATCTGTCAACAATTGAATCTAAAAATCAAAATAAATGAACAAGAAATCTAATAAACAAAATAATCTGGTGAATAAAATAGCATCAGAGGCATGGAAACATGAAACAGACTGATGAATCTCAGAGGGAAGATGGTGGGGGAAGTGATTAACCCAAGATCTTATCTATGGACACAAACAGTAGGATGGTGAAGGCCTGGGGCAAGTGGGAATCGGGTATAGAGGGCAATGGGTTAAAAAAGGGGAACACCTATAATACTCTCAAAATGAAGATTAAAAAGAAAATTGGTGGGCTATGCTTATGTCACTAATGTGCACTTGCTATTTATTTATACCCTTTATGTAGGAATCAGTCAGCTAAATTACCATAGTATTTAAGAGTTCTTGTCATCTATCAATATTAGTTTCTAATTCTCTTGTAAGGAAAAAAAGACATCTTCTATTTATCTGGAGCTACTTAGCAATTTTTTTTTTCTTAAAAATCAATGAATTAGGTCTCTTCTGTCAGAATGAGGAGGGTAAATCAGAGAGAGAATTGGCCATTTGTAAGGTCATACATCAGTTAGTTAAATCCCAAAGAAAGTTCCATAAGCCTGTGATTGCCTATTTCTATGTTATAGATACAATAGGGGAAAAGTTCAATATAGTCAGTGCTAACTCTACCATTAAGCATCTTAAATATTTATCTTCTTTATTGTAATCCACACATCATTGACTCAGAGCTGACATCAAATGTGGAGACAACAAAGCTCAGAAACAAGATTATTAGATGGGATGGGGAATCAGGGAAAACATCTATGTCTTTTAAGTTTTAAAAGATAGATCTGAGGACTCGGGAGTATACATATTGTTAGCTATACTAATTGATTGCAATTTTTGAGCATAATTTAAGTGAAGTTCTCTTGAACATTCTCTCTCTCTCCATATATATGTGATTAGGCCTCTATTGTTGATGTCCTGTATATATGTATATATATATACATATATGAGAGAATCATTGATCCTGCACACCCCACACTAGGGATTGAGCCTGCAACCTGGGAATGTGCCCTGACTGGGAATTGAATTGTGACCTCCTGGTTCATAGGTTGATGCTCAACCACTGAACCATTCTTGTCATTTATGAAGCAAGCTCATATATAAATTAAGTTTTCCTAAACTGTAGCTATGAATTAGAGTCCCATGGAATATATATATATATATATATACTGTATATGCACACAACACACATAAACACAAACATACATTTCACAAGTATTTAAAAAAAAAAGATGAAGACTTTTTGTACCTTTTATAGGATGTCCAAAACTGTTCAGGAACACTAGTTGAAAATTTTTTGTTGGCCCAATTAATTGGGATAGGCTATTAGACAGTCTCAATTTCACAGTGTGGTTAAAATTTCATAGATACTCCTTTGTTGTCTTGTATGCACACATGCACAGACACACACATTTTCCATTGACAAAATAGTGAAATGAAATGACATTTTAATAAATATCAAGAAATATGAACTAAAGATGTGACTTTGACAACAGCATGTGGCCTGGGCCAGTCACTTAGCTTCTCTAACTCTTGGTGTCCTAGACTGTAAAATGGTGGTAGAGACAAAGAGCCCAGTCAAGGACCTTCCCTTGAAGATCCTTTCTGGGAAATTTTCTTATAAATCATTCCTAAGCACCTCTTGTTCCACAAGCATTTCAGGAGAGGAGGGGCTGTCTTTAAGAGAATTATTTTATTTTCATTTGTACTTGTAGTTCCATGAAATTTTTGTCCAGGTCCCAAACATAGCTTTTCTCTAATCAGTCTTAAGATAATGAATATCTGGTTACAGTATATACCTCCTAAAAAATGAGAACCTGCACACCCAGCATGGTTCAGTGGTTGAGCATCAACCTATGAACCAGGAGGTCACAATTCAATTCCCAGTCAGGGCACATTCCCAGGTTGCAGGCTCAATCCCTAGTGTGGGGTGTGCAGGATCAATGATTCTCTCATCATTCATGTTTCTATCTCCCTCTCTCCCTCTCCCTTGCTATATGAAATCAATAGAAATATATTTTTAAAAAGAGAACCTATAGAAAAAAAATTTGAATTTCATAAAACATTGTTTTCTCAGACATTTATCTCTCAAATGAGAGAAAAAAACAGTATTTGAAGACTGATGGGAATAATTCAAGTATTTTCAGTTGTATGTGTGTGTGTGTGTTGATTTTGTGTGTCTTGAGTTTAAATGCAAATTAGACAACAAATTCAGAATATCAATATTGACTACACATTTTTTAAAATCCATATCTAGACAACATTGACTCTTACCTGGGTTGTTGTTGTTCATATATTGTCTCTTATTTTTCTCTTTCTATGGTAGTAATGTCTTGAGTGGAGTCTGTATTTATCTCTGTATGAAGCTGGATTTCCCTTTACTTTCTCTTTATGGTCTCATCACATCATTTACAAACACTTTATCCCTGTTACAAAAAATAAATAAGAGTCCAGGCTTTTGGTGAAATGTCAGATTGAAATGGATGGTCCAAAAATCTATATTTAGATGACTGACTTCTGTCTGAGGAAGACATATACATGTTTCATGCATATAAACTTAAAGATGATGAATTTAATGATCATACTCTAACTGAGGGATGTTATTTTGGAATAATTAAATGTTCCATCATTTGCAAGTCTAAATAGTCCATTGTTAGTTCCTGTTTTTGTCTGTCAACAGATCCTTCCATTTTCTAAAGGAAATTTATCATTAAAACAATTGAACTGATAGCAACATCCCACCAGAGTGTGTTAGCACTAGCACATTCCATGGGACTCTAATTCATAGCTACAGTTTAGGAAAACTTAATTTATATATGAGCTTGCTTCATAAATGACAAGAATTGTTTAAAGGATGATAGATATTAATCTTCAGGGATTTAATAGATCCTCTGCTTGAAGAAGTGGCTAAGCCTTTTGTCAAATGAAAAAATCTCATGGAATAAAAAATTATTCAAAAGTAATTTTATAATTATATAATAATAATTTCACAATTTTCTCACTGATCTCTATATTTTAGGAGTTGTTATGCTCTAAATTCTTTTTTAAATCTTAATTATTGTCAAGCATTTCACATTAATTTATCTAGTTATCTAATTATATATATGCATAAATACTTTAATAAAAGTTTAGTATTTGACTTTTATAGGTCTTAGTTTTTTAGGCTGCAAAATAGTGATGGAGAGAAGGTGTTGGACTGGGGGGTATATTATTTGAGACATATCAACTTATTTGTATTTATTTATTCTTTTAGGTTTTCAACAGTTCATTAGAAAATATGTAGACATTAAAAAAATCCCCACTGTCATGAACAAAAATTGAGGTTTTTTCAGTCCTGGTACAAGCTGGATCAAAAAAAGAAATACCCATGGACACAAACAATAGGGTGGTGAAGGCCTAGGGTGGGGGGCTGGAGCAGGCTAAAAGAGGTCAATGGGGAAAAAAGAGGGACCTATGTAATAAAGATTACTTTCAACAATAAAGATAAAAAATAAATAAATAAAATTAAATATAAAAGAAATTAAAAATCCAATAATATATTAAAATTTTTTTCACTCATTTGCCATACTGTCAGTACAAATACAAATTTGGTCTAAATGTACAGACTCTCAAGCAGCAATGAACAGCCTTTCTTCATCTTTCAGGCTAAGTGAAGTAAAAGTTTAGGGATCTAATAATACCATATGTACAGGCTTCAAAAACCATCTAAATTAGGACATTCACTTAGATACATTTGAAACACTGACAAGTGGTCACTTATGTACAATAATGTGAAGTAAATTAAAAAAATACTTTGATGGAACAATCCTGAAGAATATACCAGAAGAACAATAAGTTACCAATTTCAGGTGTCAACCAATTTGTTTCAGCCAGCCTGAGTTCGTGTTCTAAAATCTAAAACTTAATTATCTTTCTGTAATCCAAGAGCATCCTGTCATGTTACTACATATGTTATGAAGTAAAGGAGACTACAGTGGGAAGTTTTTATTTATCACAACTGCTGTATCAATTGCCTAGGACTTCAACAGCATCAAAGTTTGGAAAATGTTCATGCATAAGGTTATTGCCTTGCCTTTGCTGACTTATTGCTCCATACAATGGTACATATGAAGGCTTAAAAAAACAACAGGTTGAAAAATGCATTAAAGGAGGCAAATGCAGCATCTGCCTTTAAAGCTATCAACTCAGGAATTCTTTCAATTATGTAATTTTGCAGAGAACTTATTTTTCTTCCTCAAAAGCCGGTGAAGACAACATTCCTTACTTCAGATCTGGCATTTTTTCATCATCACTGTCTTATGAATCATCATCTTCTCCATCTACTTTGGTAAATCTACATCTTCATCACCACCCATGTTGTTCATCATCTCAGAGAAACAATCAAACTGAACATATTTTCATCTGAATCTTCCCAGTCTCTCCAACTACTGAATTCCACACTAAGCCAATTAAGCTTTGCACTTTTTTTTGTTAACTTTGGCTATGACTGGCCAGATTCTCCTTTTCCTAAACAACATAAAACTAATATTTCCATTCTTTTATGCTTGGTATTATTTGGATCAATGCAGTTAAAAAGATCAATTTCATTTAAATGTTTAAAAAAATTGAGGGGGGTATTTTTATTTATTTACCTATTTATTAATCTTTATTGTTGAAAGTATTACATAGGTTATCCTTTTCCCCCCATTAACTTCTTCCAGCCCACTCCTATCCTCCCCCTGCCTCCTGCCAAGGCCCTCACCACCCCGTTGTCTGTGTCCATGAGTTATGCATATAAGCATATAAGTTCATTGGTTGTTTAAAATTATCACTTCTTTCAAGAAAAACGGTTGTATGTTTAGATTTTTCAAAAAATTACATTAAGATTTTTACTGTCTTCAACACAAATTCAATGAGGACATAGTCCCTTTGATTGTACCACTTTGCAGACACAAGCTGCATGCTGTGGAGCAGGAGATGGATGAATGGGCCTCTCTGGTGGCAGCTGCTGGACAGTGGACTCCTCTCCAGTGCTGTGGGGCTTGACCTGGGACCCCAGAAAGCACCACGTGGAGAGCACTGTTCCTCCATAGAAAAAGGAAAGTGCAGGAAAAGGAGTACAAGGACAGAATGAATGCGTGTGTGTGTGAGCAATAACTGTATATTCCTATATAATAAAGAGGTAATATGCAAATGGTTGTCATGCCCTCATGCCATCATGCTGTAACGGCTCAGACACTCAACACTGGGGAGAGAGGAATGGGGACAGGTGCAGGGCAAGGCAGAGGTGGTTAGGGGCAATCAGGCAAGCAGGGGAGCAGTTAGGGGCAATCAGGAAGGCAGAGGTGGTTAGAGGCAATCAGGCAGGCAGGCAGGCGAGTGGTTAGGAGCCGGCGTTCATGGATTGTGAGAGGCAGTCAAACATCCCCTGAGGGGTCCCAGTTTGGAGAGGGTACAGGCCAGGCTGAGGGACCCCCCGCCCCATGTACAAATTTCATGCACTGGGCCTCTAGTATATTTATAGCAGAATAGCATAACTTCTCATGAAACACTTATTTACAAGAAAAATTTCCTGAAACTCTATTAAAATGTTTGGCCTCATGTTTCATATCTTTATATACCTTTCTCTCTCTCCCTCTTTAGATAGGTAGGTAGATAGATAGGAAGATGGTAGATAGATGATAGATAAAAAAAAAAAATGTGTATAGATATAATGATCTTAAGTGGGAATGGCATAGTCAATGCATTAGTAATACATATAAATGAAAAATCACTTAACTGTTTAGTTAAAGACTCCACACTCTTATTACTGGCACAGTGATGTCTGTATGAATTATTTTCAAAAAGCTCTGTTATATGAATATTTAGAGAAACTAATAAAAGCTTCACTATTTCTGTGACTGGGTCCTAGAAATCAAAACAACTAGAAAATCATCAGGAAAGCCTGGTCACAAAACCAAATTGGATCATTGAATTATTAATTTAAATGCTACCCAATCCTATATAATAAAAGCCTAATATGCAAATTGTCCCCTCCACCGGGAGTTTGACCGAGAGTTGGACCAGGGGGTGGGGCCGGCAGCAGCAGCAGCCACTAGGGACCTTACTGGGCATGAATTTCTTGCCCTGGGCCTCTAGTTAATTATAAAGATGGCTGAAAACAACAGACAATCATTCCATGGCTGATTTCAATTGCCTTGCATGTGTTGTGTGGTCTATATATGGAAGCCTGGACATTTGTAGATAGGTAAGACTGGCTGGGCATGGCCAGAAAGGATTTGTTCAAGTTATGAAAATCATGGCAGGCCAATTAAAACTTTATGTGTATCAATGCAGTGTCAGAGACTTGCTGGCCAAGCGATGACTGAATTGCTCCTGACTTGATTCAAGCAGCAGCATTCATGGAGCAAGTAATTCTTTCCAAGCTTTTAAGATTTCCCTGTTAAACATTTTCAAACTCATCTTGAACAGGATTTCTTGCAACCCTTGTTGATTATTTTACTTAATTCAAGTATAACCAGCTATCTTATAGATTTTGAATGGCCTAAAGCAGTTTCCCACATTTGAGCAAGGCCATTTGAAAATGAGTTAAGTTTCTGCATATAAGCTATTGATAAACACTATGATCAAAACCCATTAAATCTGACCTAGTCAATTTGGTATTTTTCAGATTCTTTAATGACCAAATATAATTCAATCCTCAAAACTATTCTCAGAAATTTTAAACCCAATTTATCTGTGATTTCTATCTTAAAGACATACTGAAGCTAAATCATCTGCCATTTAGGAGATTGCATGATAGAAGCATCAGTGATTCAGCGGCTTGCCCTTGAAAAGGTAAGCTCTTAAACTAAAAATAAGCTTATATCATTGGACATAATGGATTTTTATGAGTTTCATTAAAAGACAAAATCTTTAAGGAATGTTTCAGTAAATATTTTGAAAATATTTTAAAAAGAGAAAAGAAAGTACTTAATCATTGAAGGTCAGAAAGATAAAGCAATGTATAAATTCTGAGAAAATTGTTTATTTGTAATAGCTATATTTTAACTATTTTAAAAAAATACTTTATTAATCAAAGTGGTACTATAAACATTAAAACATTGGAGGAGGTATGAATATCAACACCATGTCATTACTCAAATATTGTAAAGAAAAAGTCAATACAATATTATGACTCACATGGATTTATTGTAGTACTTTTTTGATTAACCAGAGTTAGTTATTAAAGAAGTAATAAAAGTGAAATGTACCCTCAAAATTTTGATTTAGTGAATCAGTATAGACATGGCTTTATCAGAGATTAATTGTACTTTAATCATAATCCTAACAATAAATGAACATTAAACCATAATTCAAAATGATGAGATCCTCATAGACTGTCGATTTAAGGAGGACTAGAAAAACATGGATGCCTTCATGCAGCCATGCTGTTTATATTGCAGGAAGTACTATACCAGCTAATGTAAGCTCCTAGAGGAGAGAAAACATGTCTTACTAGAGGCCCAGTGCATGAATTTGTGCACAGGTGGGTTCCCTAGGCCTGGCCGGCAATCAGGGCCAATCAGGGCTGGGACTATTAGGGCTGCTGGCTGGAGGGAGGGACGGGGAGAGGGACCGTGGGCTGATTGGGGCCTGCCAGCTTTGGGGGAGACATGGGGTGCAGGAGGTTGGCCACAGGCCCTGAGGAGGGAGCTGGCCCTTGGCCCCCCTAAAAAAGGGGCTGCATCCAATGCCACCCACCCTGATTCTCTGTCCCAGCCCAGGGCCTAAAGACCCCGGTGGGATTGGGATAGGAGGCAATGGTCACCGGGTCAGGCATGGAAGGAATGGACGTCAGACTCTGACACCACCAGCCGGCCATGGGAGGTTGGCTGTGGGAGCACACTGACCACCAGGGGGCAGATCCTGCATTGAGCATCTGCCCCCTGGTGGTCAGTGCATGTCATAGTGACTGGTCGACCAGTAGATCTGGTTGTTCCGGTCGTTCAGTCATAATGGTCGCTTTATATATATAGATTCCTTGTTTCATTCTCTTCCAGTACCCTCCTCATTACCTACTTATAGAATTAAAAACTTTTATGAGTTATTTAACAAATTGAAACATTGCATGGGAAAACAGAAAAGACAGAAAAAACCAACCAATTGTTTTTAAAACAATATATTTTATTGCTGGCTCTATCTTTTTTTTTATTGTTTGTTATGGTTGTTAAGTCACTTACCTTCTTGCTACTGTGTAAAATGAGAACTAGAAATTCTCTACTTCTCAAGATTGTTGACGTGGTCAGACAAAAGATGTATATACAAGTGCTTTGAATATGGCAAGATAAGATACTAAAGAATGAATTGAAGATTTCATTAGTTGTATTTATAACTCAAATTGGACAAGTTTGATTGGATATCAGAAAGATATAAAAGTGGGTTAAATTCTGACATTGACTATCCAAGAAGCCTGTGTCACCATTCCAGATGTCTTTAAATAAAATAGTGATCCATCTTTTCAAGATGGGATAGACAAGGGAGGAAATATATGACAAATGTTTTAAGATTTCTGTCAGTAGTATAGATTCAAGAGTCTTACTCCTATTTTCAATATAAAATAGTTTTTTTTTTTAATTAAGCTAGTATTTGTGAGTGTTATATATAAAAACAAAACAAACAAATACAACTTTTAAAAAATGTTGGGGGTTGCTATGGACTGAATTTTGTTCCCCAAAAATTCATGTGTTGAAACCCTAACTCCTAATTTGACTGTATAGAATTTTTATAGATGTAATTAAGATTAAATTAAGCCCTGATCTGGTAGAATTTATGTCCTTAAAAGAAGAGACACCAAAGCTCTTACTCTCCCCTTATGCATGCTCTGAAGGAAGGCCTTTGAGCATACAGAGAGAGGGCAGTCGTCTTAGGCCAAGAAGAGGGATCTCACCTGAAAGCAACCATGCTGGCACCCTTATCCCAGACTTCCAGCCTCCAGAACTGTGAGAAAATAAGTTCCTATTGGTTAAGCCCCTCAGTCAATGGTATATTGTTTGCTAGCCCTAGCAGACTTATATAAGGTTATAAAAAACAAAATTTGGATAATTTATTTTGAAGCCTTAAACAGTACCTATAAAGATCATATTAGAGATGCACATTTTCAGCCATTGTGATACTTTGAAATTAAATACTCTGTCTGGCTTATGCTTGCCTTTTGTTTTGTTCCTCTCCTCTCCAAAAAGTTAAGAGATAATGAAGATGGTATAATTTCTCTTCCTCCCCATCCCTTCTTTATAACACAGTACCATTAGTAGATGGGCAAACATTTTTTCCAAGGATCCTATAGAGTTAATGGCAAAGGAGTTGAAAGAGACAGAAGACTCTCCGCTTGGAAGTCTGGGAAATAATCTTTATAATCACTGCTAACTTCCATTAAGCATCTACCAAGTGAAAGGCATGGTCCTAAAATTGACATGTAATATATCACTTTCACTTACAAAACAAAATAAACAAGAAATTTTATCCTCTTCCCCTCCTTTTAATTTACTGTAGTTTTTAGAATATAGACAGCATTTATTTTTGTAGAAGTGGAACATGATTACTTCAAAATTGGAGAAATTATAAATAGGAAATAAGAGAGATAAAAGTCACCCCCAATCTACTACCCAGAACCAACTTCATTAATGCCATCAAGATAAGTGAGGAGAGTGGGGATAAGAGGGAGAGATCAACCAAAGGACTTGTATGCACGCATATAAGCATAACCAATGGATGTAGACACCAGGGGGGTAAGGACATGAACGGGAGTGGGGTGGGGGTGGGGGGGGCAATGGGGAATAAAGACATATATGTAATATCTTAATCAATAAAGAAAAAAAAGATAAGTGTGTATAGAAATAGATGATATACAGATATATACACATATACACATCCTATATAATAAAGAGGTAATATGTAAATTGATCATCATGCACTCACAAGATGGCTGCCTACAACCAAGCCAGCAGAGGGGTTAGTGAGGGACAACCAAACAACTGAACAAGCAGGCTGTGTGGGGCAACCAGTCTGGTTCGGGGGGGGGGGGGGGGGACATGAGGGGCAACCAGGCCGGCAGGGGGGGCAGTTGGGGGTGACCAGACCGGTAGAGGGGGGAAGTTAGGGTCAACCAGGCCAGTAAGAGGGGCAGTAAGAGGTGACAAGGCCAGCAGGGGCACAGTTAAGGGCAACCAGACTGCCAGGGGGGTGCAGTTGGGGGCAACCAGGCTGGCAGAGGGGGGGCAGTAAGGGGTGACCAGGCCAGCGGGGGGGGCTGTTGGGGGCAACCAGGCAGGCAGGGGGGGGCAGTTAGGGGCGATCAGGCTGGCACACAGAGGCAGTGAGGGGCAATCAGGCCAGTGGGGGGTGGGGCAGTTAGGGGTTACCAGGCAGGCAGGCAGGTGAGCAATTAAGAGCCAGCAGTCCAGGATTGTGAGAGGGATATCCAGCAGTCAGGGATCAGGCCTAAACTGGCAGTTGGACATCCCCCAAGGGGTTCTGGATTGGAGAGGGTGCAGGCTGTGCTGAGGGGACCTCCCCTCCAAGCACGAATTTCATGCACCGGGCCTCTAGTGTATATATACTTTTATAATACAAACAGAAAAGGGCTAATTGTATATACAAATAACATCAAGGTGACTAAAATTTAAGAGGAAAAACAAAATGAAATAAAACTGGAGAAACTGGTGAACATCAGATGACATTTTTTTTTTCACCAAAAGAGATATTAGTTCTTAAATGTTCTACATAATTTTATCTTAAAATAAAAATGTTTTAAAAGTGATCCATAACTTGAAGCCCCACTTATTATAATTAATTTTCTACTTTATAAATTAGCATACTTCTTCCCTCCTTTCCTTTTTGTGAGGTACTATTATGATATTTACATTCTGGCCTACATCCATAATTCCCATAGTTACCCAGATATAGTTCTGTATTTAAATGAACCTAATACTAACACTTAAAATGTTTTGGCATTTGTTTTGTTTTGGTTTGTTTGTTTTTAATACAGTTTCTTTATTCCTAATTGCCTGTTTGGCACATCTCTTTCCTAGTTAGTTCCATATTTCTATAGATTAAAAAATTTATTAAATGTATTTGGTTAATAGTGGTTAATAAAATATATAGGTTTCCATAGACTTTTCAAGAAGGGCTTATGAAAGGTATATACCCTAAATCTTGCATCCTTCATGTGTCTCTCTTGCCTTTAAACTTGAAGAACAATTTTCCTGGGTATAAAATTATTTTTCAAAAATTTACCTTTATTGTTGAAAGTATTATAAATGTGCTCCCTTTTTCCCCATTTACCACCTCCATACTGCCACCCCCCAGGCCTACTGCACTATTGTTTTTGTCTATGGGAGATATATATATATATATTCTTTGGTTGCTCTCTTCCCATCTCCCTTTATCCTCTTTCTCTGAGATTCATCAGTCTGTTCCATACTTCCATGTCTCTGAATCTATTTTGTTCATCAGCTTATTTTGTTCATTAGATTCCACATATGAGTGGGATCATGTGATATTTGTCTTTACCTGACTGGCATATTTCACTTAGCATAATATTCTCCAGGTACCTCCTTTACTTTCTTGAGTCACATGATTTTTTTTCTTTATGTCTGAGTAGTATTCCATTGTGTAGATGTACCACAGCATTTTTCCCCTAAAATCTGAAGTGAGCTTTTAAAGATGTAAATCAAAATATGTAAATACCTGCTTAATGTTCTCTTATTACTTCCCATTTTATTTAAACAGATTGCACCCTGGCTGGGTGGCTCAATTGGTTGGAGTGTAGTACTATATACCCAAAAATTGCCAGTTGGATCCCTGATCAGGGTGTGTATGGGAGGCAATTGTTTGATATTTCTCTCTTATATCAATGTTTCTCTCTCTGAAATCAATAAAAAAAAAAAACATAACCTTGGGTGAGGATTAAAAAATAATCAGCCCTAGCCAGTTTGGTTCGGTGGACAGAGCATCGGCCTGTGGACTGAAAGGTCCCAGGTTTGATTCTGGTAAATGATGTTTCTCTCTCTCTCTCCCTCTTCCTTCCTCTCTGAAATCAATAAAAAATATTTTTAAAAAATCAGATTCCAAAATCCCTCCCAATAGTCTTCCAAGACCCTTATGATTCCTTTGAGCTCACCAATCTCTCAAATGCCCTTTCCCCACCCACTAGCCACCATGACTTGCTCTTATGTTTCTCATGCTTTACCATACCTATCTCTACCTGTCTCAGTGCCTCAGCTATTTGCCCATTCCTAAGGTCACTGACTGGCTGATGTGTTTCTGCTCATTACTCATATTTCATCTTACATATTACCTCTTCAAAAAGGCCTTCTCTAACCACCCTATCTCTCCCACCACATCCACCCAGACATTCATATCATCCCAGTTTCCTTTGCTTTCCTCTGCACCATCTACAAATGCCCAAATCTGGACTGATGGCATGCAACCAATCATGAGTTTGTGATAATCTACCATCATTAGTTCATGCATAGACTCACTATCTTGATCTTCCCATTTACAGGGGCTATGAACCCCTCAAACTGATCCTGTCTTCATCCATTTGTCTTATTTCTACACTAAGGCTGGGATAGAGTTTGAGGTTGGAAAATAGTGAAGGAACTTTAAACTATCATATGAGCTACAGCTGAGGAATCTGGGAAGACTTTGCTGAATAAGTGGAATCTCACAGGTAACACTGTTATTTTTAAATATTAGAAGGTTTTCCATATGAGGGGAGGTATTAGACTTTTACTACATGGCCATGAGGTATAGATTGTCCAATTGGGTAAAGTTTTAGAAAAAAAATTGATCTGTTCACAAAGAAATTATGCTACCATTTTTTTGTGTGTGTGAGTAATTAGTCAATGCCAGGTATTAGGCTGGAATTTCTAATCCTCTCAACAATACTGTAAGGTACATGTTTTTATCCTCAGTATGCAGCTGAGGGGCCTCAAGCACATTCAAGATTCAGACCTATCTGTCTAACTTTCTCTTTCCATTGTATCAAGGTTCTCTTGGGAAGAACTATTTTGTAACATGTTTTATGCCCCCTGAATCGAGCTGTCGGAGGAGAAATGGACCATGTATCAGGTAAAGAATTCCCTCTCCCTGCAGTGATCACTGCCATGAACATCGCAATGAGGATTCAAACATCCCTTGGGCTGCTGGACTACATGTTCATTAAAGTCCTACTTAAATGAGGGCTTCTAATGTTCTGTGGCATTTTATAAATGAGTTGGATACTTATAGTACATGGCATGTGTATTAGTTCCCTATTGCTGCCATAAGAAGTTGCCATAGACTCAGTGACCTAAAACAACACAGTTTTTTTCTCTTACAATTCTGGAAATTAGAGCCCACTTTCATTAGGCCAAAATCAAGGTGTAGGTAGTGCGGGCAAGTTCTGAAGGCTCAGAGTGGAGAGAACCTGTTTCCTTGCCATATTTCACTTCTGGTGGCTGCTTGCATGCCTTGGCTTATGGACTGGTCTTCCATCTTGAAAACTCATCACTTCAGTCTGTTTCCATCATCACATCACCTTTTCCTCTTCTATATCCAAACCTTTCTACTTTTCTCTTATAAGAATGTTTGTGATTAATTGGTCCAACTCTGATAATGCAAGATAATCCCCTCATCTCAAAACACTTGATCACATATGCAAAGTCCCTTTTGTCACATCCTATCTACCGTGTTTCCCCCAAAATAAGACAGTGTCTTATATTAATTTTTGCTCCCAAAGACACGCTAGGTCTTATTTTCAAGGGATGTCTTATTTTTCCATGAAGAAGAATACGGTACACATTTATTGTTAAATGAAAATAAAGGAAATTTATTACCTGTATATGGTACGGTAGTACGGTAGTTGTCAACACAAACCAGACAAACTGTGAATCCTACAGTATCAAGAATTTACTCATTTATTCAATGACAATCATGTCATCATCTTCTGGAACATCATCATAACAATCCAATTCCTGAATTTCCTGGTGAATTTCTTGTGACTCCATTTCTTTCAGAATCAGTGGAACAAATCTCTCATGTTTAGCAATAGTACTGTCTTTAAATGAGTACTTCTTGTCAAGGTAGCCTGCTCGCAGTGCATTTGCAATGCAACTGTCAGTGATTTTCTCCCATGAATTCTTCACCCAAGTCACAACTTCTTGCAGTTTAGGTTTCACAAAGTTTCCACGCTGATTTCTCTCCATTCTATTTTCAATGTAGTCATTAATTTCCATGCACAAATTGTCTTTGAATGGCTTTTTATTGCAATATCAAGAGTCTGCAGATAGGCCGTCATTCCTGCGGGAGTCATTATCTGATCTATTTTTCTTTCGTGAAGAAATGTCTTCATGTCTTTAGCGCGGTGAGTGCTGGCTGCATCCCAGACTAGCAGACCTCTTAGGCTCCCTCGCATAACAAGCGGCAGCATTAAATCGACCCACTTCCTTATAACTGCTTGTGTGGCCCAGGCTTTTTCAGTTTCAAGAATAAAAATGCCCAAAACACGTTCAGTCTTTTCCTTCTTGCCCTTAGAAATGATTAAAGGTGGGATTTTAGTGCCATCCAGACGAATTGCCAAAATACAGGAAACACGTGCACTTTCGTAAGCAGTGGAGGGAATGTACGCTAAGGAAGCACCCCGCTGTTCAATTGTTGTTTGAGATGATTGGCCCATAAACACTGCAGTTTCATCCATAGCAATCATGTTGGAAAGATTGTATTTAGAGAAGTCAGCATCATCAATAAAGGACTTGAATGCAAGTGCTCGCTTAATAACTTGAGTATCTTCCAACCTAAACAATGTTGTAGATCTTCTTAAAGACAGTTCACTTCGCTGAAGGAAATTATCAAGCCAGTGTTGTGATGCTTTGAAGTCTTCCGGGGCTATGTCAAACTGTGGTGCCATTGCAAGGGCAAATTCTTGAATCTGAGCCCTATTCACAACCAAAGCCTTTGCTCTCCTGTCAACAACCCATTCACAGATCAGGTCTTCCAGCTCGGAAAATAATGGTTGCCGACCTGATCCACATTTGCGCTTTTTAGCATTTCCCTTGTCCACTTGTTCAATGAGGTTACCATACTCTGCTCGCCATTTTCAAACCAATGGGATACTCAACATCTTCTCTTTGCAGAAAGCAGTAAGATTTTGGCCCCAAGAGTCTTCCACGATTCCTTTCTTGTACTCCACAGAGTAGCTTTTTCTTTTTGCACTCATTTCTAGGGGTAAAAAAAAAGGAATTGGGGTATCAAGGTGGGGGGAGGGGGATCACTCAAAATGACACAGGGGGGATCAGAGTGGGGAATCAAAATGGCACAGGAGAATCAGAGGGGGGATTACCATTTTAGTAACCCCTTTTGATCCTCCTGTGTCATTTTGATTGCCCCCTCTGATCCTCCTGTGTCATTTTGATTGCCCCCTCTGATCCTCCTGTGTCATTTTAAGTGATCCCCCTCCCCCCACCCCTGTGCCACTGAACACCTTCACCAGACATCCCCCCTACCCCTTTATCAGACATTTACCCCCTGGGGCCTGCCTGGGGACTGTCACTGGGCATGCTGGGGCCTGGATCTGGGTTGGAGCAGGGTCTGCCACTGAAGGAGAACCTTCAGTCATCATGAAGGCGGCCGCGAGCATCAGGTAGTGTCACCAGAGACAGACCAGCACTCACCACCTTCGCCACTCTAATCCTCCTGTTCTTCTACACGCATCTGCAGAAGTCTCCTCTTCTCTCCCGCCCCGCGCTCACCGCTCACTCCGACCTCCGTTCCGCCTCCACACAGCAGTGACGTCAGGACTCCACGTAAGGTCACTGGTTGCTAGACGCCAGTCAGGGCGGCCCTAGAGACCAGTTTATGGTAAATTAATTTTCATTCTGAGACAGAGCCTGGGGCCTTATTTTCGGGGGATGCCTTATATTTCACTCAGAAGGAAACCTGTAAGTAGGTCTTATTTTCTGAGGATGTTTTATTTTTGGGGAAACACGGTAATAAAAGAGTAATATGCAAATTAACCATCACTCCACCACACCCACAAGCCATGCCCACCAGCCATGCCCACCAGCCAATCAGGAGCGAATATGCAAATAAACCCAACCAAGATGGCTACGGCCACAGAGAGCAGGAAGGAGGCTTGGGTTTCCCCGGCATTGGGGGAAGCCAAGCTTTCCACCTGCCCTTGCCGGCCTAGGCCTCCACTCAAGGCTACAAAGTTTCAATGATAGAAGATACATAAACCCAAACAGAAATTGCGGCAGCCACAGAGCTGGAAAGAGCAGGAGGCTAGGGTTCCCCCAGCAATGGAGGAAGCCAAGCTTCTGCAGCCCTGGCCGGCCCAGGCCTCTCTTAAGGCTACAAAGTTTCAATTACAGAAGATACATAAATCCCAATAGAAATGGCTGCTGCCACGGAGCAAGCAGAATGCTTGGCTCTGTTCCAGGCTACAAAGTTTCAATTGTAGAAGATAAATAAACCCCAGATACCAGGGCCTCTGCTTGGGTCACCAGGGGGCGTGGCTGGCCTGCAAACCACCACAGGCCCCTCGCCCAGGCTGCCCCACGCCCCAAGGGAACCCCCACCCCGATCTGGGACACCCTTCAGGGCTAACCAGCTGGCCCCCACCCATGCAGCAGTCCTCTATCTATCTAATAAAAGAGTAATATGCAGATTGACCATCACTCCAACACACAAGATGGCTGCCCCCATGTGGTCAAAGATCCTGCCCCCATGTGGACACAAGATGGCCACCAAAGATGGCCAGCAGGGGAGGGCAGTTGGAAGGGACCAGGCCTGCAAGGTAGGGCAGTTGGGGGCGATCAAGCCTGCAGGGGAGGGCAGTTAGGGGTGACCAAGCCGGCAGAGGAGGGAAGTTGAGGGCAACCAGGCCTGCAGGGGAGAGCAGTTGGGGGGACCAGTCCTGCAGGGGAAGGCCGATAGGGATGACCAGCCCTGCAGGGGAGGGCAGTTAGGGGCAAACAGGCTGGCAGGGGAGCAATTAGGCATCAATCAGGCTGGCAGGGGAGTGGTTAGGGGGTGATCAGGCTGGTAGGCAGAAGCGGTTAGGGGCAATCAGGAAGGCAGGCAGGGGCGGAGTTGCGAGCCAGCAGTCCTGGATTGTGAGAGGGATGTCCGACTGCCCATTTAGGCCCGATCCCCTTGGATCGGGCTTAAACGAGCTGTGGGACATCCCTTAAGGGGTCCCAGATTGGAGAAGGTGCAGGCTGGGCTGAGGGACACCCCCTCCCCCGTGCACGAATTTTGTGCACCGGGCCTCTAGTAAGGTAATATTCACAGATGCTGGGAATGAGGATCTGAACATCTTTGGGAGCTGTTATTCAATAGCCTACCACAGCATGCAAAGACAAAAGCCTTGATACAGCGAGGATGGTAAAATCTTCTCAAATTTAGGAAAATTCACTGAAGGATGAATTCCAATCTGCATGTGTCCTTCAGACAATCAGAACAGATCTCATTCAAATTTTTCTCTGGCACATTAATTACTAATAAAACAAGAAATAGTTCTCCAAGGAGAACAAACACACACACACACACACACACACACACAACACTCTTTTCTCACAAAAGATTATAGTATTTTAAAATTCAGATAAATAAAAATATGTGTCCAACATCAAAGTTCAGAAAGGCAAATAAAATGTTAATGTTAAAAAATAACAAAAACAAACAAACAAACGCCTAATCACAAATAAGACAAAAACTAAGCCTTACCATTGTTTTGCATTAGGCTGCCACATCATCAGGCCTGGGGGACTGGAGGAAGGGGACACTTAGAGATGGGGAATTTAATTTTAACACTAGAAATGGGCTTGTCACACAGCTATTTCAACTGGCAAGAAGTAGTACATCTTAAAGTCCAACACCTAGTAATAAACTATCACCCTGATGCCAGGGTTTTCCCAAGCCCATTTGAGACTGTCTTCTTCAGGGAGCTATTTCAGTTCTCAAATTCACTATATAATTGTCTCTGAAAATGGCACTGATGAAACCAGAATTTGTTAAGCACCTATTGGTAAGTCAGTATGCATTACCATATTAGACACTAAGGGAGATATAAAAATAAGTAGAAGACAAAACCCTGGCTTTGAAGGACTAGTGGTTCATAATATCATCTTGGTCTCTGTGTACTAAGATTTAACTGCTGCCTTTAGTTTATAGCCATCCACAAATAACAGGCATAAGGATGCTGTACAACCTTTACTATAGATAAGATTGAAGAAAATAAAAATGAATTGATTGAGCACTGGAGCAAAACAAACAAACAAAACATTTATTTAGCTTTTCTGTGGGCCAAACCCTGCGCTTGGTCTGCATGGATACATGGAGCTGGGTCCTTGTCTTCAATGCCCTGCAAAACATTCTCTGCCATCAAGGAGTTTATCATCCCATCTAAAAAGACTGAAATGTGAGTGAAACTATTAAGTAAAATTAGAACCTAAGCTATGGGTACTGAATGATCATTTTATGAGTAGACTCAACATTGATGCTTTGAACATGAAGATTTATCAAATGTATTTTCTCCAGATTCTATAGTTCAACTTTCTCTTTCCATTGTACAATTGAAATTATAATTGAAAAATAAAGCATTCTTATTTGAAACTTAAAACTATATAAGTACAGCCCTGGCTGGTTGGCTCGGTAGTTGGAGTGTCGTTCTGTACACCATAATGTTGAGTGTTCCATTCCCAGTCAAGGCACATACCTAGGTTTTGATCCACATCGAGGTGCATACAGGAGGCAACCAATTGGTGTTTATCTCTTATCTCTCTCTCTTTCCCACTCTCTTTCCTTTCCTCTCTCTCTATAAATCAATAGAAACATATCCTCAGATGAGCATTAAAAAAAGCTATAAAAGTACAGAACTAAAAACTATATGACATTATTAAAATTAATCTTACAACTAAAATAGAATACTGTATTATGTGTATAGAAATGTAATAGCAATACTTATGAACTTACCTATATGCAAAAGAAGGAAAATTTTTGGTCACATTTTGGTGGTAACCATGTGATAAATAAAGCACAATAAAATCATTATTAGGGCTCATTTAGTTTTACTAGCTAGTTTAGTAATGCTTCAACCAAGTCACAAGTTCCTGTAAACTAGGTATCCTAAATAGTTGATAGAATGACTAAGCAATGAATGTTAAAGTTCCATTTGCTGGGGTCCACAGTACTTGGACAATTCAAAGGAGAACAAAATAATTGAGGGTTTGATCATTTGGTGAAGCCTTTGCCAGGGAGGACGGAGTTGGGCTAAGGCTTAAAGGACTAAAGGCAAAAAGAGGACTTTCCAATATAGGATACAGTATGGGCAATGGCACTTAGTTTCCTAATTGAACCACAAGCCTTGTTTTTGCAGGTAGGTGGAAGTAAAGTTGGGCTGTTGTCAAGCTAGTATAGGTAGGTAGAGCTTTAACACTTTTCTCATCTGTTTCAAACACAAATAATTTTTAATATTAAAAGAGAAAATTACAATAGCTAAGCTAAGTACTATTAAACACATCCGTAGACATAAATAAAACAAAAATAAAAAGTGGTAAGCAGGATAAAAGCTATGGGTTGGATGGAGTCCAGGCTGACCAGCAGGCAATTGTAGCTGGGAGTTAAGTTCCTACAGGTAAAAGACAAAACAATTACATGAGAAGGAGAACTGAGCCAGGATCTGAGGTGGGACTTTCTATGTTCTCAAAAGAGTGTTATAAGTAATTATTATAAATTGCTTCCTGGGGGCTACAGATTTTAGCAGTTGGAAACCCAGGGAGGTAAAGAATAGAGGCACAGTCTCAAGAGTAGAAAGTGGATCATCTACTCACCAGTTGTGTCACTCCATCTGTGAGACTTTCTTCCCCAAGGTCCCAAGGTTCCAAATGACTATTACAATGTCTGATTCTGTACTTATATATTAGAACCCTGAGACTATTTTTGCAGCTGCAAAATTGTTGAACCAGAAAGAGTGAGGATGTGAGGAAAAACAAGAGAGAACAAAAGGGGGGGAAATCAATGAAACAAAATGAACTAGCAAAACAAAATTTGAAATCACATGGAGAAAATTAATGCTAAGAAAGAAAGTAGATAGAAAAACAATCAGAAAAAAATGAGCATAGACAAATCCCTCTATTTAGGGTACTTAAGGAAATAAATGAAGGCATATGATATAAAATAGAATTTACAAAAGTAGAAATTAAAGTAAATATATGGGAATGGAAAAGAACCAATTCTAAAAGTTTGGAGTTGATGGGAGATTAAAAATGGCAGTGGAGTAAGTGGGTGCTGCACAGATGCTCCCAGGACCAAACTGGAATTACAACTAAAATACAGAAAAAATTCCTGAATAATTCAAAAAAGGCTCACTGGGGAGAACCCTGGTAACCAAGGACAGAAAAAGAAGACCACACAGAGACTAGAAGGAGGGGCAGAGGCATGAAATGGCTGGCCTAACTCCCACAGATAGCAGCTGAATATCTGGAGAGATATCTCAATTGTGGGGAATTGCCACTAAAAACTCTGGGATCTAATCCCTAGGCAGGGCCCCCTATCAGAGAACACCAGAACTGAGAAGGGTACCCACATACCATCTGACTGTAAAAAGTAACAGGGTTGCTGTTGGTCAGGGAGACAGCTGGAAATTCAGGCACCCTCTTAAAGGGCCAATGAAAAAAATTCTGTGTAGAGCCACTTAGCTTGTGCTCTGGCAGAGACAGGGCAGAGTGGAATGGAGCTGTGTAAGCAGAAGCCAGGATCGAGGGCTCTGGGATTAAAGCTCAGAAGGCAGACCTCCTGGTTTCCTTTGTTGAGTATTGCCTGCATGCTGTGGAGATCATGTTTCTCAGGCAAACATTTTCTATACAGGCGCTTTGCCTGGGGGGAAGACAGTTGACCCACCCTATTAGAAAAAACCTTGCCCCTCAGTGTGTAGTTTCTGAGGCCTATTAAGAGACTGAGAATAACAATTAGAGATTTAGGAGTGGAAGATGGCTGCCGATGGGAAGGCAGACTGCAAGATAGTGTGTGAGTGAGAGAATAAAAGGAGAGTGTGTGGTCTCACAGGGAGTGTATATTCGTCGGTGTGGGACAGCTATACTCCAAGAGAATGTTGGGGATTGCCGGACTGGGTTCCCCTGACCGGGAAGCCTCCACGGCTGCTGAAATCTCTCCTGGAGCAACTGGCTCTAACATGGAGACCGTGCCATCTTGAAGGCGAGAGTGGCTGTTATCAGAAGCCTACACATCTGGGGAATCTACAACAACAACACAGAGGGAACAGCTGTGAACCCAGGAACACTGGACTTCAAGCAGCGTGAATACACAGAATTGGAGGAGCTCTGCACCTTCTCATGGAAAGGTCAGATTTCCCCTAGGAAAAGGAGAGAGAGAACTACATAACCAGAAAACCAGAGAAGAGAGATCATGGGGAGACAAAGAAATAGCCCACATATGAAAGAAAAGGAGGCATCACCAGAAAAGGGAGTAAACGAAATGGAAGCAAACAATATGTCAGAGAGGAAAAAAAAAAAAAAACAGAAATGGTCATAAGGACGCTGAAAAGATTGGAAGACAAATTCAACAATGTGTGTAAGAACCAAAAGGAAATGAAGAAGAACCAAGAAGAAATGAAAAATGACATCTCTGCTATAAAGAACTCAATAGAAAGCATCAACAGTAGACTAGAAGAAGCAGAGGACCACATCAGTGAACTAGAAGACAAAGTAGAAAAAAATAGCCAAGCAGAGCAGCATCTAGTAAAAAAACTTAAAAACAGGAGGAGAGCCTAAGGAAATTTTGGGACAACGCAAAATGAAACAATATCTGCATAATAGGGATGCCAGAAGGAGAAGAAACTGAGCAAGGAATAGAAAACCTGTTTGAAGAAATAATGACAGAAAACTTCCCTGATATAGGGAAGAAAAAACTCACCAAATCCAAGAAGCTCACGGAGTCCCAAACAAAATGAACCCCAAAAGACCAACACCAAGGCACATTATAATTAAATTGGCAAACACCAACGACAAAGTAAGAATCTTAAAAGCAGCCAGAGAGAGAAAGAAAGTTATCTACAATGGATCCCCCATCAGACTAACAACTGATTTCTCAACAGAAACACATCAGGCCAGAAGGGAATGGAATGAAATATACAAAGTCATGCAAAGGAAGGGTCTGAATCTAAGAATACTGTACCCAGTAAGGCTATCAAACAAAATTGAAGGTGAAATCAGGAGCTTCACAGACAAAAAAGGACTAAGGGAATTTATTACCACCAAACCAGCAATGCAAGAAATGTTAAAGGGTCTGCTGTAAAAAGAAGAAATAGGAAGTGAAGAAGGAACACAGACATAAAGAATAAAAATGGTGACAAACAAGAACCTATCAATATAATTTAAAATGTAAATGGATTAAATGCCCCAATTAAAAGACATAGGGTAGCTGAGTGGATAAGAAAATATGAACCATATATCTTCTGTGTACAGGAAACCCACCTCAGAAAAAAGTACTCACACAGACTGAGGGTGAAGGGATGGAAAAAGATTTTTTAAGCAAATGGAAATGAAAAAAAAAATGCTGGGTAGCAATACTTATATCTGACAAATTAGTTCTCAAAGTGAAGGACATAACAAGAGATAAGGAAGGCCACTTCATAATACTAAAGGGAGAAATCCAACAAGAAGAAATAACACTGGTAAACATATACACACCCAATATAGGAGCACCCAAATACATAAAAAAATAAAACTTCTGGAGGATATCAAGGGAAGGATTGACAGCAATACAGTCATAGTAGGGGACTTTAATACCCCACTAACACCACTGGACAAATCCTCTAAACAAAAAATCAGCAAAGAAACAGCAATCCTAAAGGACTCACTAGACCAGTTGCAATTAATTGACATCTTCAGAACATTTCACCCCAAAGCTACAGAATATACATTCTTCTCAAGTGCACATGAATTATTTTCAAAGATAGACCATATATTGGGTCACAGGCAAAATCTCTTCACACTCAAGAAGATAGAAATCATATTAAGCATCTTCTCAGATCTCAATGGCATAGAACTAGAAATCAATTATAATAAAAACAATTTAAAAAAATCAAACACCTGAAGACTAAATAACATGCTACTAAACAATGACTGGGTTACCAGAGATATCAAAGAAGAAATAAAAAGCATCCTGGCAACAAAGAACAATGAAAACACAACAATCCAAAATTTATGGGACACAATAAAAGCAGTCTTGAGAGGGAAGTTCATAGCTCTACAAGCCTACAGCAAAAAACAAGAAACAATGGTAATAAATTACCTAACCCTAAAACTCAAAGAGTTAGAAAGAGAGCAACAAGAAAAGCCCAGCATGAGCAAAAGGAAGGAAATAATAAAGATCAGAGCGGAGATAAATGAAATAGAGACCAAGAAAACAACAATACATAAGATCAACAAAACCAAGAGCTGGTTCTTTGAAAGGATAAACAAGATTGATGAACCTCTAGCCAGGCTCACCAAGAAACAAAGAGAGATGACCCAAATAAAAAAATCAGAAATGAAAGGGGTAAAGCAATAACCAACCCCACAGAAATACAAAGGAGTATGAAAAAAATACTATGACCAACTCTATTCCAACAAACTGGACAACCTAGATGAAATGGACATAGTCCTAGAAAAATACAAGCTCCCAAAACTCAATCAAGAAGAATAAAAAAACCTGAATAGGCTGATAAATACTGAAGAAATTGAGACAGTAATCAAAAATCTTGCAGCAAACAAAAGCCATAGTCTGGATGGCTTTACAAGGGAGTTCTACCTAGCATTCAAAGAAGAACTAAAACCTATCCTTCTCAGACTATTCCAAAAAATTCAAGAGGAAGGCATACTTCCAACCTCTTTCTATGAAGCCAGCATTACCCTAATCCCAAAACCAGATAAAGACACCAGGAAAAAGGAGAACTACATGTCAATATCTTTGATGAACATAGATGCTAAAATCCTCAACAAAATTCTAGCAAATCAGATTCAGCAATACTTTAGATAGATCATACACCATGACCAAGTGGGATTTATACTGGGGATGTAAGGATGGTACAATATCCGCAAATCAGTAAGTGTGATACATCACATAAACAAACTGAGAGATAAAAATCACATAATCATAGCAATTGATGCAGAAAAAGCATTTGACAAAATCCAACACACTTTCTTGATAAAAACTCTCAGCAAACTGGGAATAGAAGGATCATACTTCAACATAATAAAAGCCCTATATGGCAAACCTACAGCCAACATCATACTCAATGGGCAAAAACTAAACTCATTTCCCCTAAGAAAAGGAACAAGAGAAGGATGCCCACTTTCACCACTCCTTCCTGTTAGACATAGTATTGGAAGTACTAGCCATAGTGATCAGACAAGAAGAAATAAAAGGCATCCAATTTGGAATAGAAGAAGTAAAACTGTCCTTATTCGCAGATGACATGATACTATACATAGAAAACCCCAAAGACTCCATCAAAAAAATACTAAACCTAATAAATCAATTTGGCAATGTAGCAGGATACAAAATTAATGCCCAGAAATCTATGGTCTTTTTATACACCAATAATGAAATCACAGAAAGAGAAATGAAAAAAAAATCCAATTTACCATTGCACCAAAAAATTAAGATACATAGGAATAAAAGTAACCAAGGATGTAAAAGACTTATACTCAGAAAACTACAGGACATTGAAAAAAGAGATAGAAGAAGACATAAACAAATGGAAGAACATACCATGTTCATGGATTGGTAGAATCAACATCATCAAAATGTCCATACTACCCAAAACAATCTATAGATTCAATGTAATACCTATTAAAATACCAATGGCATATTTCAAAGGTCAAGAACAAACTCTCCAAAAATTCATCTGGAATAAAAAAAGACCCCAAATAGCTGCAGCAATCATGAAAAAGAAGAACAAAGTTGGAGGGATCACAATACCAGACATCAAACTGCCTGGTACTGGCACAAGAACAGACATATAGACCAATGGAACGGAATATAGGACTCAGAAATGGACCCAAACCATTATATTCAATTAGTTTTTGACAAAGGAGGCAAGAGCATACAATGGAGTCAAAACAGCCTCTTTAATAAATGGTGCTGGGAAATATGGTCAGATACATGCAAAAAAATGAAACTAGATCACCAACTTACACCATACACAAAAATAAATTCAAAATGGCTAAAGGACTTGATCGTAAGATGGGAAATCATAAAAATCCTACAAGACTCCATAGGCAGCAAAATTGCAGACATATGCAGAAGCAATATCTTTACAGACACAGATCCTAGAGAAAGAGAGGCTAAGGAGAAAATAAACAAATGGGATTATTTATCAAAATAAAAAGCTTCTGCACAGCAAGAGAAATCATCAACAAAACAACAAGAAAGCCCACTGCATGGGAGAACATATTTGCCTATGTTATCTCCGATAAGGGTTTAATCTCCAAAATTTACAGGGAACTCATACAACTTAACAAAAGAAAGATAAACAACCCAATCAAAAAAATGGGCAAAGTACCTAAATAGACACTTTTCAAAAGAGGACATTCAGAAAGCCAAGAGACACATGAAAACATGCTCAAAGACACTAATCATTCGAAAGATGCAAATCAAAACAACAATGAGGTACCTCCTCACACCTGTCAGAATGGCTATCATCAACAAATCAACAAATGATAAGTGCTGGAGAGGATGCAGAGAAAAAGGAACCCTTGTGCACTGCTGGTGGGAATGCAGACTGGTGCAGCCTTTATGGAAAACAGTATGGCATTTCCTCAAAAAATTAAAAATGGAACTGCCATTTGACCCAGTAATATCACTTCTAGGAATATATCCCAAGAAAACAGAAACACCAATAAGAAAGGATGTATGCATCCCTATGTTCATAGCAGCACAATTTACAATAGCTAAGATTTGGAAACAGCCTAAATGCCCATCAGCAGGTGAGTGGATTAGAACTATGGTATATCTACACAATGGAATACTACGCTGCTATAAAAAAGAAGGAATTCTTACCATTTGCAGCAGCATGGATGGAACTGGAGAGCATTATGCTAAGTGAATTAAGCCAGGCAGTGAAAGAAAAATACCACATGATCTCACTCATTTATGGATAATAAAGAACAGTATAACCTGATGAACAAAAAGATAAATACAGAGGCAGAGAAGCATTGAACAGACTGTCAAATTACAGTGGGAAGCCTGTGAAGTGTTGGAGGAGGGGGTAAGAGATCAACCAAAGGTCTTGTATGCTTGCATATAAGCATAACCAATGGACACAAGACACTGGAGGGGCGGTGGGGTGAGACCAAGTGCTAGAGGGTAGGGGAGGCCGGAGGAAGGTCAATGGGGAAAAAAGGAGACATATGTACTACTATTTGTAACACTTAAAACAATTAAAAAAAAAACTACAACAAAAAACATTAGCCTCCAGACATAAATAATTGCCCCACACTGTTGAAAAAAACTCTTGCCACATCTTTGGCTGATTGCCTCAGGGCAGTTCAAGACAGAATCCTATCAGTCTGTAGGCAGAGGCAGTCTCTGGAGGCTTTGAGTCTTTGCCTGATCTAATTAGTCAGAAATAGCATTTAACACTGTCCTACACTAGAGATTGAGAGGCATAGCAGATCTACCTAATACATAGTCACAAACCCAAACAGACAGCTGAAATGACGAGACAAAGAAACAACCCCCAAATGAAATAACTAGAGAATTCTCCAGAAGAGATAAATGAAATGTAGATAATAAATTTATCTGATATAGAGTTCAGAATAATGATGATAAAGATGTTCAACAGCTTTAGAAAAGATATAGTAACTATGAAAACAGAAATAAAGAATGACATAGCACAAATAAAGAACACATTGGAAGGAATACACAGCAGATTAGGGGAACCTGAAGATTGAGTCAGTGAATTATAAGACAAGGTTGAAAACATCACTCAATAAGAGAACAAAAACAAACAAACAAAAAAACAATTAAAACACAGGAGGACAGCTTAAGGGAGCTGTGGGAAAACATGAAACATAACAATATTCAAATAGCAGGTGTGCCAGAAGAGGCAGAAAGGGAGAAAAGAATAAAGAACATGTTTGAAGAAATAGTGGCAGAAAACTTCTCTAACCTGGTAAAGGAAAAAGTCAGTCAAGTTCAGGAGGCATAGAGAGTCCCAAGCAAGAAGAACCCAAACAGGCCTATTCCCAGACACATAATTTAGATGCCAAAAATTAAAAGACAACCAGAGAATCTTTAAGGCATCAAGAGAAAAGAAAACTATTACCTACAAAGGAGCTCCCATAGGCTGACACCTGATTTCTCATCAGAAACTCTACAGGCAAGAAGGGAATGGCATGAAGTACTCAAAGTAATGGAAAGCAAGGAACTGAAGCCAAGAATACTATATCCAACAAGGCTATCATTCAAAATAGATGGTGAAATAAAGAGCATCCTAGTCAAAAAAGAAAAAAAGAAAGAAAGGCTAAAGGAGTAGTCACCACCAAGACAGCATTACAAGAAATGCTAAAGGGACTGCTGTAATCAGAAGGAGAAATAGAGAATGAAACCTAGGCATACAGAATTAAAATGGCAATAAATAAGTACCTATGAAAAATAACCTTAAATGTAAATGGATTAAATGCTCCAATCAAAGACATAGGGTAGCTGAATGTATACAAAAACATGACCCAACTATATGCTGTCTGCAAGAGACCCATCTCAGAACAAAAGATACACATGGGACGAGAGTGAAGAGATGGAAAAAAATTTCCCTGCAAATGGAAAGGAAAAAACAAACCTGGAGTAGCAATACTCATAACTGACAAAATAGACTTCAAAGTGAAGGCCATCACAAGAGACAACAAAGGTCACTATATAATATTAAAGGGATTGATCCAACAACAAGAAGTAACCCTGGTAAACATACACTGAGTGGCCAGATTATTATGATCTCTGAACGCATCGTAATCTGGCCAATCAGTGTATATCCTATATAATAAAAGACTAATATGCAAATTGTCCCCTCGACCAGGAGTTCGACCAGCAGGAAGGCTGGCCAACCACCCATTTCCCCTTCCCCTGGCCTGGCTGGCCAGACCCCACCCATGCACAAATTTATGCACCAGGCCTCTAATATATATATATACACACACACACACATATATACATATATATCCAGTATATACATATATATATGTGTGTGTGTATATATACATATATATACACACACACATATATATACATATATATCCAGTATATGTTGCTTACAAGATTAAAAATGAAGAGAAGTGAAAAGATATGACATACAAATACCAAAAAATATTTAGTTTGGTAATATTAATCAGACAAATTAGAATTGAAGATAGAAATATTAATGGGAGGCAGAATAATCACACACCTTGATATATGTAGTAACAAAATAACCTTGAAAAACAGAAAACAAAGTCTGATGGAAATCAGGCCAGGTGGGACCAACTAGTGTACACCTTTGAATTCAGAAAGAGTGTTTGATTTTGGTATAATAGGTAAAATGAAGCTACAATGCATCCTTGAGCAAGAGAGGGTGTTATGAGAGCAGGAATGGGTGTTTAATCTGATGATCCAAGCAATACATGCAGGAGGAACGAAACACTAAGTGCAATGTTCCCCTTTATCAGGTGAGTGTGGTGAATTCAGAGTAAGATGGCAAAGGATGAAATAGGTTTTGTGTGTGTGTGCGGTGTTGTTGTTTTTTTTAAGAGGAGAGACCCTAAAAAGCAGTGACAGACTGGATATCAGGGATGACTAATGCAAAGTTCTTAGCAAACAAGAATGGCAGTACCATATGGGGGAAGAAGTAGGATAATGAGAAAGTAAGGCAGCTTTTGGGGAGAGTTTATATAGAGTTTAATTTATTGAGTTTTGAGTAATCTCCATGAAATTGTCATTCATTTGACATTGGAAACATTGGAGACTTAGAGAGGTGGTCTGATTGATACTTTCTCCTGATTGCTGCTTTCTCCTCTTATCTATAAGGTGCCCCTAATGTTTTAAAGAGACATAAATTATTTCCCACTCTCACTTAAAGAATGTAAAGATTGGTAAGGAGAGAAGTGGAGTTAAAGAAGAAATTCCAATAGCCCAGTGCTTTCTACCCAGAAGATTCTAGCATCTGTGAGGTGGGAACATGGCTAGAGTGCTTGTTGGCCTATCCACTTAAAATTAAGATGATTAGTAGCTTTCAGTTCACAGATGCATTGTCCATTGTAATTTGAAGTCATGATTACAGGGTTTTTGCTGTTTTGTTCTGAATATTTTTCACCCAAATTTTCTATTTTTTAGTTTGTCTACTCTAGAAGAGATAGTTTTTTTTATCAATGAGAAATATCTCCCCCTCCAAAAATTTGTAATGAAATTAAGATTCTGTGCAAGTTGCTAGCAATCTGAAAGATGTATGAGGTAAGCCTGGATAGCCACTCCCTATAAGGAAGAGGGAGGGAGAGAGACACCTCTAAATAGAGTGATAGGGATGGAAGGTAAGGAGGTTTTGAGAACCACTTATAAAATCAGGGTTTGTAAGGAATATCAGGAAAGACAGCTGACCAATAGAATGGGTGAATTAGCTAGTTAAGCCAGGCAAGAGATGTACACGCATGACCTCATGAGAGCAATTGCTACTTGAAGGATAAAGAAGGAGAACTATCAAGGATGGGAAAACATTTAGAAGCTTCTGGCATGGGTAGAATTTATCAGTTAATTACTCTAAAGTTTCATATGGAGAAACTGGATAACTGAAGAAAAAGCAGACCTGTGAGGAGTCAATGAGAAGGAAGAGGGCAAACCACAAAACAGTTGAAAGCAGATTCATCCTCGGATTGAGATTCCAAGAAGTCATTGATTGCCCAGACTGGTGCATCAGTCTCAGGAACTTTCATTATTAAAACTCTGGCCATGAATCACAAACACTTTAGTTGTGATTCAGATTGTAGAATTGAGAGTGTTTAGAGTAAACTTTAGCAATGGAACAGTTTTTTAGTTACTCTGGAGGGTAAGATGAGTTTTGACTTCCAGCAATGCTGATAAGTAGGCCAACACTGAAAGCTGTTAGCAAGTTATTGAGTGATTGTATTTATGAGAGGTGACACTGTTGGTTGGACAGAAGCAAGGTTTTGTTGCAGATTACTGATATGGGGGTAAAATTGTGGGTATGTATGACAAAGAGAAGCTAGACTAAATCTTTGTTCTAAAATCATTTTCTGGGAAGGCAGGGGAAAATATCTACAAGTAGATTGCATAGCTGCATACCAAAACTGTGTGTATTCAGACAATATTTTATTATTAATAATTTGCTTAGATCAACATATTCCAAGTGTGAGCCCTAGGCCCAATGGCACCCATAGGGAACTGGTGTTTTATGACCTCATGTGGCAAGGAAATCTGTGTTTACTTCTGTTGACCAGAGTCAGAAAAGAACAGCATTTGAGAGAGGAACTAGAGAGAGGAGGAACTACTAAAACGGATCTCTCTGAGACATAATCTCGCTTTCTCAGGATTGACAAATTCTAAAAAGTGTGCATCATCCATAAAATATTGTAAAAATGTATTAACATATATGAATGATTGCTGGAGGCCAAAGCATAACAAACATTTGCATGGAAGTTCAAAAGAGACATTGGAAGGTCAATGGACTTTGATATTCAGCACCCAGGAATATCAGCACAAGTTTGCTCCTGCTGTGAATGTGATGGCTCCAGGCGATTTCCTGACTTGATAATCTTTACATTGTATACCAAACTTTACCTTTGATCTGCATGTATGCATTGCTAAAGGGCAAATGTGTATTTAAAGTAAATAAAAGCAGACAGAACCAGTCTCAGTGTTCCTCTTCAAGAAAGAGGTTTCCACCTGGCCCCCCAATACCTTCAAAATTCATATTTCTTGTATAGTGTATTCATTGTCGTCGGCCCTCCTGCAAGTCATCCTGAACCCACTGTGAAGGTTGTGGCAAATGATTTATATATATCAAAACTATAACTGGGGAAGTTTAAATCAGGTCCTATACATTTTGTCAAAAATGTATTTTAGTTACTTAGAAAATGATAGTACACCAGTGGTCCTAGTTTCTAGGGGATCACATAGCCTTTGACAATCCACCTGTGCTTTCAGAAAAAAAACTGTAAATGCAAGTGCCAGGAGCTAATGCTAATCCCCATAGCAAAAGCAACTTGGGTCTGAGTGATCCAACAGCATCCAAGAGCAGCTGGTGAACAACACCTGGAACAGCCTTCTAATCACCATACCCATGAAAGTGGGGAGAGAACTGGCATCACACTTACATATATTTCTTGAAGCCTTGAGCAGTCAATCATTTTTGCATTGGAGAGAATAGAACAGGCCTCCAGGAGTTAGGCAGAGCTGAGGATGGGCCTGGAGATATGAATGGAGAATGGAGCATCAGTGAACCATATAACAGCAAGAACTTGGCTGGAAATAAAATAAAAAAGGATGCATAATATGGGATATGGAAGAATGATGTAAAATTGGGGACTTTCTCATTGAGCATTTCAGTGTTCACATTAAAAAGGGTTTTGAGAATATGGAAATACTGGAAATATCCCTGGATCCGGAATGACTAAAAAATCTAGTCCCAACATTTTATTTCAAAAATCAAAGGCTCATTAATCAACATAAGATGGATACAAAACCTTGATTATCTGCAATGACGATCTACGAAAAGGGAGATAAAAGCATATCTCAATGTCCTGGAATGAAAAGGAAGTGTTGATTTTAGGGACAGATGTGGCCTGGATATTACTTGGCACCTGATATAAGAAGAAATACGTGATGGATTTCTACGTACAACAAATTGATACCAAGAGATAGGCATAAGAGAGGAGGAAGCCAATCTTATGGGGAAAAAAGAAGAAAATACCAGCGTAAATGTCAACCAGATAGCGTGCACATTGAAGGCAATATTGGGGGCAAAAGAAATGTGCCCTTTCTGTGCATGTCTGTTTATTTTGTACTTTATTGGTAATAGAACTTCTTTAGCATTGTTGTTTAAAGTCACAAACCTTGAAAATCTGTTCCTAACCCTCCCCTCCAAAAAAAAAAGCATTGCTATTACAGGATAAAATAAGAAATGTCTTTATATACCTTTCTGTGCTAAAGCTTTTATTTAATTTTGAATAACCATAAAGGGTGACCCATACAACTGGGCCAATTTTCTTTAAGCTCAAAGGCAGATGAAGAATGAGAACAATGTAAGAGTCTAAAATAAAACAAAGGCAATAAAGAATATGAGCAGCAGAAAGCAATTTAGGGAGTAGCAGTGGCAGCTTCCAGAATGACACACGGGAGATTCCAAACTGTACAATAAAAGAAAGGCTAGCAGATGGCTTTGTCAGCTCAGCAGTAACTGTAGGACAGAAATGAGTTCCTGTGTAAGTATTTTTGATAATTTGCAAATATCTTTTGTCCACATGGAGGTTCCTGAGCTTATGATAGCCATTTCAAAATGGACAGCAAGAAGCATTTAGTCTAACATAAGTGCATAGAGATCCAGGTTCTGAGTGCAGAGCCAGAAATGGCTTACTTAGGTATTGATCAAAAGAAGGCATGTGATAGGAAAAGCCATCTCCTTCCCAACCTCTTAAGCCTATAAGTATACAGGCTGCTATTGCAGTTTGTATGTGTGTGTGTGTGTATATATATATATATATATATATATATATATATATATATATGCAGTTTGAACAAGACGGATGGGTAGGTAGACAGATAGATAGATAAGCAGATAGTGAAAAATAGATATGGATGGATGGATGAATGAATGAACAGATAGATATCTACATGCACATGATATGTAATAAATGTTTAAAGTCATTAACATTCTAATAATTGATTAAATGGGAAATCTGTAGAGCAATATGGATCTGAATATGGATCTTAATATTTTGCATTCATCAGCTAATTGGCAAAGGATCCCTTAGGGAAAGAAACCAGGAGCACACTTAAGGTCAGTACAAGATAGAGTCGTTAAAGGAGTGGGGAAATATATCAACTCTGTGCACCTCTTTCTAACTGAATAAGAGAATTGTCAAAAAAGGCAGAGGTTCTCAAAAATAGATGACATAGATGTATAACTATTGGTGTCTAAAGTCAATTTAAAAAATCCATGATGTACAAGGTTGAAAATGAAGAAAATGAAAATAAAGAGACAATACTGTAGAAGAGGGTCCTGTTGGAATACTAGGGATGTTAGTTCAAAATTGGGAAAGGATATTCATTGTCCAAAGCATGTAGACAACTGAAGTAGACTTGGCATTTGCATAGCATTGGGTCTAGATGGCATCCAAAAAAGAGAAACCCATACTCCCAGACCTATTTGGTGAAAACACCCCCAGATAGTGCTCTCCAGGCCCTGCACTGCACTTCTGTGTTAGTGCTGTAGAGAACAACTCAGTCCACAATCAACCTTGGTATATTTCACTTATACCACATGGAGAAATAAAATGTATTTCTAATTGGCTTCCTAATAACTACTAATTAGTTCAGATCTTTTTGATTCGTAAAGTGATAAAGAGTGAGCTTGCCTTCTTCCATCAAAGTGCTAAAGCTGTAGCTAGCAAAGTGTCATGCCTCTTCCCTCTTATCTTTTGGAAGAAATTAAAATTACCTCAATGGAAAATCTCATTTATATTTTGCTAATACATACTAAAATCTAAGAAGTGAAACAGTGTGAGCAATTGTGACAGAGTCCCCAGGAGTGATCTGAGGGGCCAACTTGGGGCAACATTAGAATGATAAATTACTCTTCCAGCAA
The DNA here is from genome assembly GCF_963455305.1 of Plecotus auritus. Taxonomy (NCBI): domain Eukaryota; kingdom Metazoa; phylum Chordata; class Mammalia; order Chiroptera; family Vespertilionidae; genus Plecotus; species Plecotus auritus. The sequence continues at coordinate 109,916,764 of NC_137770.1, read as the reverse complement.
GTAACATTTAAGTTGAGCACAGATTAAGTCATGACAGTTGTACAGCATCTGCCATTTTAAGCCTTTTTTTTTGTACTGAAAAACTCCAATGGTGATATCTAAGAGCTGAAAACAAAGGAAGAATGTTAATGCACTATATTGAATATTATGGATGAATGGGTTTAAATTAGACTGGAGGAGATAAGGGTCTTCATAGCTGAAGAATTATTGCAAACACCACAGAGGAGGCATCCAGGACCAAGAGAAAGATTTCAGAGAACAGAATGCTGGGTCCACTGTCCTTGTGCTTATGTTAGGCACCAATCTAACTCCACCAAAGTTAAACAAATAGGTCCCTAGGTCTCAAATAACTTCTCCAAAGTGAGCCATGGGGATACTCTTGCAGTTTTCAGTGCATGAAAACTCCCGTGGAAGCAGCTAAAACAGTCTTTCTCTTGCTTCTGCTTTTACCTGGGTCTTAGGAAATGTCTCATGTTATCCTCACAGCAGTTTCTACAACACAACATTTCCTTAAGGCTGTTCCAGGATTGTCCTACTTCTCATTTCCTGTGCAAGGTCATTAAGTGTTCTTAAAGAAATAGTAACAGTGATGCCATGTGCATGCCTGTTGGGTTTCAAACCAAGAAGTGTTTAGAAATCATTTGTGATCTGATAACAAAATATAATACATCCTTGTGTAACCAAACTGTTCTGGAAGGGAATACAGTACATGGGCTATGTATAACACAGTGCTCAAGCTCTAAGTCCACTATGCTAAATAAAATAAGCCTGGAAGGAAAAGGAGGCTGTAATTAGGTGTCTATAAAAGCCAGTAGCTAATGGCAGGGCAGGAATGAAAGTTAGTGAGTGGCAGAAGGTGAAAGAAAAAATAGGCTCAAGCAAACAGCATGAAATACTTTTATATTGAAAATGAAAAATCAGCCTGGAAATCTAAGAGGAAAAACACAGATGAATGAAGTGCATCTGAAGGGTTAGGGTCTATGGGGGAGAAGCTGAGAAAATAAAATATTTGGTAGTAAAATGTTAGATTCCTAGGGAATGAGAAGAGATAAGCAGGAGCCTTAGGAGGGTAGGAAATCAGGGTTGTATGCAGGTTGAGCAGGAAATTATTTCAGCCTAAACTAAAGTCAGAGTGGAAGTGAGAAAGAAAGCACTCTGTTTGTAAGATTTCTGTTCAGGAAGTGGAGCAAAGGTCCCATGGGAATGAATGTAGCTCAAGGAGGAAATGGAGAAATAATAGATGAATACAAGCCCCTGAGTTTGGGAAGCAGGGGGGGTGTTATTGACAGTCAAGAAGGGAAAGAAGGTGTCTTAAAAAGGAAACAAACAGGGTTCATTTTTAGGTTGGTCATTTAATGTATGAGGAAAAACATTTAAAAGTCAAGACTTGAGGGAGGATGTGTTTAGGAAATAGAGGGCAGAGGCGATGGCTACACCCAAGGGATGACTCCACTTACTCCACAAATGAAGAAGAAACATATTATGGGCTGAATTTACCAAGAGGTGAAAACATGAAGGACATGAATATGATTGCCTGAGAGTTTGTGAGATGGCTTTGGTGCTGTTGTTTATTAGATTTTCTTGTTTTCTGTGCATCTACATCTGTGTATCTTTCAGTGCATTTGTCTGAGTCACAAAACTTGCAGAATCTGCTTTTTGTAGATTGAAAGAATGAATCTGATGATTTTGGTACAGTGAGGATGGGAATATATGGGGAAAGGTTTTGGCTAAGTAAGAATTTTTGTGTGTTAAAGTGAATGAAACTTTATAAATAACTAGGAGGAAGACAGAATAGGAAGCAGTTAAGATTTTGACAAGACAAACAACACACTGATTTTGAAAGTACAAAGGAAATGGCAAAAACAGTGTGACAGAGGACAGAATGTGAAGAAATGGAAGGAGAGTGGTGGTAAGGGACAGAAGAAAAGGACAGTGTTTGTGAAGAAATTGGGGGGAAATGTCTAGGGAATCAGAGGCAAATGTTTTAGACAAATGACCCAGCTGACCAGGGCCACCTCTCAAACAAAGTTAATCTCCACCCCATTCTTCTCAACAGTTAAAGGAAGAATCAGCATGTGAAGATTGCACAAGAAGAGAAGTTTCTAAGAGTTAGAGGCTAAGATGAGCAGAGTATTAATGAATAAAGTGATCAATAACCTAGAATTGATGCAGAAAGTTGTTGCTGAGGCTGCATCCAAAATTTTTCAGATTGAAGAAAAGAATCATATGGGACTCATGGTTTGGGTCTGAAATCTAAGTAAATGGTATGAATACTGATCAAGAGACAGAGAAGCAAGTTTTGCTTAGCTGGTGTGGCTCAGTGATTGAGCATTGACCCATGCACCAAGAGGTCATCAGTTCCATTCCCAGTCAGGGCACATGCCTGGGTTTTGAGCTCGATTCCCAGCAGGGGCATGCAGGAGGCAGCCAATCAGTGTTGAAGTTTTTCTCTCATGGATTTTCTATTTTTCTCTCCCTCTCCCTTCTCTCTCTAAAATCAATAAAACCATTTTTAAAAATGTTTTTAGTTTTTAAAAAAAGAGACAGAAGCAAGTTATCAAGAACACCAAAACACACACACACACAGGGATGAGCAAACTTTTTGACTCGAGGGCCACAATGGGTTCTTAAACTGGACCAGAGGGCCGGAACAAAAGCATGGATGGAGTGTTTGTGTGAACTAATATAAATTCAAAGTAAAGGAGCGGAGGGGAGAGCAAGAGAACCCTCCGCTCTTTCGGCTCCACGGGCCGGATAGAACAGCCGAACGGGCCGGATCTGGCCCGCGGGCCGTAGTTTGCCCACGGCTGCATATAGACACATACAATAGAAACACACACACACAAGAAAAAAGGCTAGAAGGTAGTTACCTGTTGGTGGTGATTTTTTTTTTAGTATTATTCACTTTCTATTTTGGGGCTTTTGTATTATGTTAAATTTGAATCACTTTGTCTTTTTGTGCTTTAAAATTCTATAAAATGCTGCATGTAATTTGCATAATGCATACAGAAATATATTTTTACTATTTGCTTTTTGCACTCAGTATTATGCTTTTTGAAATCTTATTGACACATTAACTGCTTTTTGTTTATTTTAATCTTATTCATTTTATTTATTTATTGTTTTTATAAATGACAAGTCTTCTCTGAGCCTTTTTAATTTTTTTGGTAATACTGTTCATTGAAATGTATAACTGATTTAATTTATTTTTTAACTTTATTTTTATTGTTGACATTATTACAGATGTCCTCATTTCCTTCTCTTTGCCAACCTCCACCAAGCCTCCTTTCCCTCTCCCTCTGGCCATCACCACCAAGCCTCCACCCCCCTCACCCCCCTTCCCTCTGAGATTCATCAGTCATGTATTTATTGCCATTTTCTTGTTCATATTTTTATCTTTTTTTTTCCTTCTACTTCTTCCTCTTCTTAAAAAAATACCCTTCATCATTTCGTGTAATACTGGTTCGGCGGTGAACTCCTTTAGCTTTTCCTTGTCTGTGAAGCTCTTTATCTGACCTTCAATTCTGGATGATAGCTTTGCTGGATAGAGCAATTTTAGTTGTAGGTCCTTGCTATTCATCACTTAGAGTATTTCTTGCCACTCCCTTCTGGCCTGCAAAGTTTCTCTTGACAAATCAGCTGAGAGTTGTATGGGCGCTCCCTTGTAGGTAACTAACTGCTCTTGCTGCTTTTAAGATTCTCTCTTTGTCTTTAACCCTTGGCATTTTAATTATGATGTGTCTTGGTGTGGGCTTCTTTGGGCTCCTCTTGTTTGGAACTCTCTGCACTTTCTGGACTTGTAAGTCTATTTCTTTCACCAGGTAGGGGAAGTTTTCTGTCATTATTTCTTCAAATAGGTTTTCACTATCTTGTTCTCTCTCTTTTTCTTGCACCCACATAATGTGAATGTTGGTGCACTTAAAGTTGTCTCAGAGGCTTCTTACACTATCTTCATTTTTTTGGATTCTCTTTTCTTTTTGCTCTTCTGATTAAGTGTTTTCTGCTTCCTCATATTTTAAAACTTTATTTTGATTCTTGGAATCCTTTGTTCTACTGTTGAATCCCTGTAAATTATTCTTTATTTCAGTTAGTATATGCTTAATTTCTGACTGGTCCTTGAAATTCTCACTAAGGTTCTTGTAAATCTCACTAAGTCCCTTGAAGCTCTCATTAAGATCCTTGAGCAACCTTATAATCATTGTTTTGAACTCTGTATCCAGTAGTTTGCTTGCTCCCATTTATTTTATTTGTGACCTGTTTTTTTGTTTTGTTTTGTTTGTTTATTTGTTTGTTTTGGTCTTAATTTACATTTAAGTCTTTAATCCATTTTGAGTTTATTCTTGCATATGGTGTAAGTTGATGGTCTAGTTTCATTTTTTGCATGTACCAGTTTAATTTTCTCAGTGCCACTTATTAAAGGGACTGAAATTTGAGTTACTTTGTAATCAGAAAAAAATTCATTTATTATTGTCACTAAGGAAGCCACCTAACTTTAAAAATCAAGTCAAATGGAAGATTAAGCCATCCCAGTGCTCAAATATGAAAATAGTTAATCCTTTAAAAAATCTTTTTCATGTAATTCCATGAGAGGTGTGGCATTTTTGCCAATAGGTCAGAACTTTATGGCTATGTGATTTCACAATACTAAGAACAATTACCATCTATTTTTAAAAAACTCAACAGATACTTATTACATAGAGTAATTGTGAAGAGTTACATGCTGCAGGTATATACTCTACAGAGAAGTGGATCTGGTCTCTATTACTAGAAAATCTCATGCAAGCTCTTATCTTTTGTTCAGAGTTAACGGTTCCTTGATGCCAGTCTCCGTGACAAATTCCCATGCAGGAAGGGCTATCTCTGTGTGTGACCTCTTTGAACAAACATAGCTCCTGGTTTTTCAGGCCAGACTCATTTTCAAACATATTATCAAATCATCCTGCAAACCATGGAATGTCCCAGTAATTCCAGCATTTCTGATTTCTGAACTATATATGACTTAGCTTCTCGGAGACTTGGGAAGTAACACCCAAGACTTCTGTGGATGGTGTATTTGAAGATGTGGTTGGAGAATATGCCAGGTGAAGTTAAGCATGAGTATTAGTCTACCTTTGTCTTCTGACTCCTTCACCTGCTTTCTCCAGACTCAAAACATTGTTAGATAGAATGCTTATAGTTTGTCCTGGTGCTTTGTACAGAGGTCATAACACTCCTTCCTTGGGCAGACAGTGTGGAGAAGCACTCCTGGCTGGTGACCTGTTTGCCTGGGCCAACAGCAGACAGCCTTGAGAGGGTGAAGAACTCAGAGGCTTGGCTCAAAAAGACAGGATCCTCTTTTTACTCATGTGAACCCAATTTGAAAACTGAGCTCCTCACATATCTTTAACCTTTTGTGTGACTGACCAGTTCCTTCCTGCTTAAGGGATTGCATGCACTGCTGCCCCCAGGTAGATGCTCTTATATATTTATGTTTCTTTTTCTTGTGTGTGTGTGTGTTTATGCGCGTGCGCGCATGTGTATTTTTTCCTGCTCATTTCCCTAAATAAAATGTTCTTTCTGAGCTGTGTAGCTGCATCCCCTAATGAATTCCTACCATTGGCCTCCCTGTAATGGTGTTTTTTCTTTTGCTTAAAACAGCAGGCATCTGTTTTCTGAGTTGTTAATGGGGGATGGAAGGGAACTAGCCAAGTCTTTATGGGCTCTCCAAGAACTCCATAACCCTCTTACAAACAGCTGACATTTTTAGCTGATTTCTTTTGACTTTGTTTATGTCTCACCAAAGTAGAATATTTCATACTAGAGGCCTGGTGCACGAAGTTCGTGCACTGGAGGGGGGTGTCCCTCAGCCCAGCCTGCACCCTCTCCAATCTGGGACCCCTCAGGGGATGTCTGACTGCTTCAGGGATTGGGCATAAACTGGCAATCGGACATCCCTCTCACAATCTGAGACTGATGGCTCCTAACCACTCTTCTGCCTGCCTGCCTGCCTGCCTGCCTGATTGCCCCTAACCATTTCTGCCTGCCAGCTCGATCGCCCCCAACTGCCCTCCCCTGCTGGCCAGATCGCCCACAAGTGCCCTCCCCAGCCAGTCATCTTGTGGTGGCCATCTTGTGATGGCCATCTTCTGGCGGCCATCTTGTGGCGGCTATCTGGTGACGATGTGGGGCGGCCATCTTGTGACAACATGGGGCGGCCATCTTGTGATGACGTGAGGGCATCTCATGAGGGCGCGTGGGCCACCTAGGCTTTTATTAGTATAGATGCCTCTCAGAATTTCATGAAACAATGCACACTGGGTTGGATTTTAAGTTGTACCTTCCAGGGAATTCAGGAGCATCTAGTTATCACTCCCACAATCAGAGGCTGGTTGGCTTTTTGCCATCATCAGAAGAACAAAGTGTTAGATCTGCTTTCCTTTTCCACAAGGTGTTTATCCCAATCTTGCTGCTAGGTTTGTTATTTGCTGGTGCTCCTCTAAGGCCTCACATAATAAATTGCATCTATTTATGTATCTAGATTCTTTTTAAAGCAAGGCCTTCTGACATACACAAAAAGGATGTTCAGGCAGCAAATCTGCAGGTAGTAATTTTAATAGCCACTAATGTGAATTAATAATTCTAATAACCTCATTTCAGATATGTTATTGGGACACTGGAGAGGGTTGCCATGTCTGCTGTATTTTATTGCTTACAGCTGTGCAAACTCATTTGGGCCCACAAAATTCTCCTGTCTAACCTCTTCTTTCGTTGATTTGAGAAATCTCAGGCAGTGTGGATTAAAAAAATAAAAGCTAAAGGAAAAGTTGTGCTCTTAAGACTAAGTAAATGTCATTGATAAGTGACAATAAGGATTCTAGCACTTTCAAAAAGACTTATACAGTTACATATTCATGAAATTAAATCTTATGTCTCACCAAAGTAGAATATTTCATACTAGAGGCCCAGTGCACAAAGTTCGTGCACTGGAGGGGGGGTGTCCCTCAGCCCAGCCTGCACCCTCTCCAATCTGGGACCCCTCAGGGGATGTCTGACTGCTGCAGGGATTGGGCCTAAACTGGCAGTCAGACATTCCTCTCATAGGGACATCTTCTCACAATGTTGGACATTGATATTTTATCAATATCAATGTTGGACATTGATATTTGACCAATATCAATGTCCAACATATAATTTGTCATTAATTCTAAAGCACCTTTTTTAAATATAATAAAAGCCTAATATGTTAAGTGTCCGGTTATCCACCAGTCATCTGTTTAACCAATTAAATGATAATATGCTAATGATATGCTAGGCTGCTCAACCACTCCCTATGACATGCACTGAACACCAGGGGGCAGACAGTTGACTGGTTGACCAGTTGCTATGATGTGCACTGACCACCAGGGGGAAGACTGGAAGTTAGCTTGCTGCTGGGGTCCTGCAGATTGTGACTGAGCGAGACAGGGCAGGACACACCCTGGAGCCTGCCCATGGTTTCTCCCCAGCTGGCCAACCTCCCATGTTCCTCCTCGGCCCTGATTGTGCACTGGTGGGGTCACTCAGCTTGGCCTGCACCCTCTTGCAATCCGGAACTCCTTGGGGGATGTCAGAGAGCTGGTTCCAGACCAATCCTGCAAGCCAGGCTGAGGGACCCCATTGGTGCATGAATTCATGCACCAGGCCTCTAGTGAACAATATTCCTTAATAAACTATCTTAGGTATCATTGCCTCCTACAGGATTCCAAAAAAAGTCCACTAATTAAATCATAATCTTAGGCCTGTAACAAACAACAGACCAGTAAATGCATAGCTAAGTACACGCAGCCCAGGGCTCAGCATGAGTGCAAGCTGATCCTGTATAAATTCCACCTAACCGTGTCTTGTGAGAGCTCACAGCTGAAAAGTTCAGATGTGTACCTTAATAATTACCATAGCATTCTAAATCATACTCTAATTATTAAGCAACTGTTAATTTCCTGGTTGTATGATAGTGTTTTATGTATATTTTCTCATTTAATCTTCACAGCATTCCTATAAGGTTGTCATATTGGTGGTTTTGAAACATGGCCACACATCCTTTGATACTGTTTTTGAGAAGAGGATCTATACCTTCTCCCTTTGAATCTGGGTAGTCTTGGGACTGCTTTGATAAGTATAGTAATCAGTTTCCCTTGTGACTTCAAAGGTGTCTTAAAAAGGCTATGTATCTTTTGTCTTGGTCACTGGGACATTTGCTCTTCTACAGCAGAACTGCCATGTGAGAAGTTGGACACCTGAGGCTGCCGCACTATGAGGAAGCCCAGGGCTTGTACTCCAGGTGACAATGATAGCTGAGCCAGCTTTTGATTCATTCCAACCCGGGTGCCAGATATGTGAGCAGTAAAACTTCCAAGTGATTCTAACAACCTGTAGTTCTATCTTTCTAGCTGAGGCTCAGATATTGTGGAGCAGAGACAATTCATTTCCATACCATCTATAGAATCCATTAGCATAGTAAAATAATGTTGTCTTATCCCTAAGTTTGGGGGTGGTTTACTATGCCTTCGTAGAATCCAGAACACTAGAGAAACACCAAGGTTACAACAATTTGACCAACATTACACAGTAAGGAACAGGCCTGGGATGCAAAACTGGGTTTGTTTGGTGCCACATCTCAAGATCTTTTACTGTGAAATTATAAGCGCTGTAAGAAGAGTCTGTAAACACTGCTATAAAAACATGAGACTCAAGTATTTTTCTTTCTGTCCATGGTCATTGGTGTGGACCCATCTTGGGCTTGCCAGTCCTAAACACAGGAAAGCTGTGAGAAACATGTTGTGATCTTTAATTAAACTGTATTTTTAAACCCACCCCTGTGTTCCCACCACATTTTCAAATATCTGATTTGAAAAGTAGCCAACTCAGTGACTTTAACTTTCATCTGAATCCATATGGCAATCTGGAACTCAACATGAAACCCCAAGTTCTGTTCCGCTCTGGTTCCTCCATTGGAAGTCAATCGTGGAAATGGCTTAACAGCTTCCCTTCTTTGTTGCCATTTAAATGTTGTCTTCTTGGTTCATAAAAAAAGTTCTAAACTTTTACCAACTTTAGTTGTTTAGAACTCAGGACAGCAGAAGAAATGCAGTCTGAATACTGTTGTAGCATTCTGTCAGGGACCAATGTCTCCACAGTGAGGTCCATTCAGAAGGCTGTGACCCAGTAAACCAATAACCACCTTCCCACCCCCTCTTCCCTTGCTGCCCCACATTGGTCTGTGAATAAGGCAAGGCTAAAATTATATTTACTTAGAAGTTTGCAAGACTTAGGAAAATGCTCAATGGGGAAAATTTAATAAAAACCTCAAACCTCTTTGAAGCTGGACTCTAGGCAACATATATCTGCACTTGGAAAACTCTTAGAAGCAGGATTAAAATTATACATCAACTCCATTTTCCTGTAAAAGGTTGAATAACTTTGTGAAACCTTCTTTATAATGAGAGGCCTCACTGCAGGGTCACAGGTGACAGAATTGCTTATGCAATCAGTCACTAAATGCATCTAGACGCCTTTGGGAATAAGAAATGTTCCTTGCTGCAGAGTCTTATTTATTAATTGTTAATTATAATTTCTCTTATCATTTTCTCTGTGGATTTGGTGTCTACAAAGAAAGACTGAGGGAAAAATTATAAGTGTCTATAAAACAATCATCCCACCAGTTTATAGCACTAGCATTCAGGAATCTTAGACAAAGTAACAAAGCAGATACATTATGTTCACCATATTTGAACAGCACTTCCCGGGAAGGACAACAGGAAAAGTGACAGTCCTTTGGAGCTGCCCTTCATGTTTGGTTCATGGAAACAACAAATAAGAGCTCAGCACCCCAGAAAGTTTCTCTTAAGCCCCAAGTACTGTGTTCCACCTTGCAGCCTGAATGTTACGTTTCATCTGAAAGTCCTGTCTCTGGAACTGCCTTGGGCAGGGTGATTGATGATGATGGATAATGTTGGCCTCTCTCCAACATGGGGTTTCTTTGACATGAACAAGTAACATGACATTGAAATATAACCTACTGGGAGAGACCTCAAAACTATGCCATGTCATTCTAGTGAGTGAGACAAGTCAGCTTCCTTTAGGTGCCAAGTTACTGTGCTTGAACACTTCTTTTTTTAAAATTTAATAAATCTTTATTGTTCAGATTATTACAATTGTTTCTCCTTTTTCCCCCCATAGCTCCCCTCCACCCGGTTCCCACCCCACCCTTTGCCCCTTTGCCCTTACTTCCACCCACACTGTCCTCATCCATAGGTGTACGATTTTTGTCCAGTCTCTTCCTGCACCTCCCATACCCCTTTCCCCCCGAGAATTGTCAGTCCACTCCATTTCTATGCCCCTGATTCTATTATATTCACCAGTTTATTCTGTTCCTCAGATTTTTAATTCACTTGATTTTTAGGTTCATTTGTTGATAGATATGTATTTGTTGTTCATAATTTTTATCTTTACTTTTTTCTTCTTCCTCTTAAAGAATACCTTTCAGCATTTCATATAACACTGGTTTGGTGGTGATGAACTTCTTTAGCTTTTTCTTATCTGTGAAGCTCTTTATCTGACCTTCCATTCTGAATAATAGCTTTGCTGGGTAGAGTAGTCTTGGTTGTAGGTTCTTGCTGTTCATCACTTTGAATATTTCTTGCCACTCCCGTCTGGCCTGCATAGTTTCTGTTGAGAAATCAGCTGAAAATCGTATGGGTGCTCCCTTGTAGGTAATTAACTGTTTTTCTCTTGCTGCTTTTAATATTCTCTCTTTGTCTTTTGCTCTTGGCATTTTAATTATGATGTGTATTGGTGTGGTCTTCTTTGGATTTCTTTTGTTTGGGGTTCTGTGCGCTTCCTGGACTTGTAAGTCTATTTCTTTCACCAGGTGGGGGAAGTTTTCTGTCATTATTTCTTCCAATAGGTTTTCAGTATCTTGCTCTCTCTCTTCTTCTGGCACCCCCATAATTCTGATGTTGGTACACTTGAAGTTGTCCCAGAGGCTTCTTACACTATCTTCAACTTTTTGGATTCTTTTTTCTTTTTTTTTGCTTTTCCAGTTTAGTGTTTTTTGCTTCTTTGTATTTCAAATCTTTGACTTGATTCTTGCATTCCTCTAGTCTGCTGTTGGGTCTCTGTATAATATTTTTTATTTCAGTCAGTGTATGTTTAATTTCTAGTTGGTCCTTTTTCATATCTTCGAGGGTCGCGTTATATTTATCGGCCTTTTCTAGGATAGTCTTGAAAAGCCTTATAACCATGGTTTTGAATTCTATATCCAGTTATTTGTTTTCCTCCATTTCTTTCATTTGTGATCTGTTTCTTTGTCTCCCCATTTTTCACTGCTTCCCTGAGTTGGTAGGGTAGCTTTGTGTGCTAGGTTTCCTATATGGCCCAGTGGTTCGGCCTCCCCAGTTAACCTGAGGTGGACACTCTTGGTGCACCCCTTTGTGGACTGTGTGTACAGCCTTGTTGTAGTTAAGTCTTGATTGTTGTTGGTATCACTGGGAGGAACTGACCTGCAGGCCAGTTGGCTGTGAGGATCAGCTATGTCTACACTGGGAGATTTTTGGTGCTGAAGACAGCCTTATAGGATTAGCCTTGCCAGATTGCAAAAGCCTCTGTGCTCAGCTTGGAAGGGGTGGAGTCTCAGGGTGGAGCAGACACTCTTGGCTTCCCGTCAGCCCTGCTCTTGCACGTGTGCCTCCAAACCTCTGCCTTCCGTGGTTCCCGAGTTTCCACCTTACAGTCCAGATTTCCCCTGTAAGAGTGTGGGACCCCAGGGGCTCGCCCGGAACTGTGGTTCAGTGCAGTCGGAACTGGGGTTCAGTGCAGTCAGGAGCTTCTGACTCCCTTCCACTAGGGATAACCTGTGGTAACCTCCGCAGTCAGTCTTTGTGCACACTCGTACCTCCAGTCCCTGCCACCACGGCTCCCCCGAGTCTCCGAGTCTCTGTGTGCCTTTCTCTCTACCTGACAGTCCAAACTCCCCCTGTATGAGCCTGGGTCCACAGGGTTTTGCCCAGAACTGAGGTTCAGTGCAGTCAGAACTGGGGTTCAGTGCAGTTGGGGGCTTCCTTCCCTCTCCCGCCAGAGAAAGCCAGCCAGGCACTCCGCCGCCCTTCCTCTCTGTGTGCACGTGTCTCCGTACTTCAGCTCTTTGCTGCTCCTTCTTCATGAGCTTTCCTCTTTCCTTCTAGTTGTAGAATATCCACTCAGCCAGCTTTCCTGTGGTTCTGGATGGTGTCCGTTCTGCCTTTTAGTTGTAGTTTTGAAATTGTTGTGCGGGGCAGCAGTTTAGGTGCTTACTTATGCCGCCATCTTGGTTTCTCCCATGTGAACACTTCTTATCTGATCCTTTGTGATTGTTATATGCATAATTTTCATATAGTAAGGGAAAGATGCCTCTTATTTTTAAAAATAGCATCACATTAAACATTTCCAGTTTAATTTTTCTTTTTATAGGGCTATCTTCTTCATGGGGTTTATGGTATAAGTCTTTGCAGGTTTTAAAAGTACATAATCCCTTTTGACAAGCAGATACACATATTTCCCCACTAGCAATAAGTGAATTAGATGATATTTCAGATCTAGACAATCCTAATTAAATTACTCCTAACTTTACTGGCCTGTGTATATTGATCTCTTTTTGACTTTCACAGCACATCAGAATGAATGAAAAGAAAACATTCTAATATTTTTCACATTAAATCTTTTACATGAGCCTTCATGTCTGCATATTACATATATATATATATACATATACATATATATATCAACTAAAACAAGCAAATGTTTTCTTTGTGTGTGTGTGTTTTTAAATAGTAGTTGTATAAATTAGCATTATGCCAGAAAATGATTTGATTACTGAAAAGAAAGGTCATTTAAATTACATTTTTAATGTTTCCACATCCAGTTAAGAAAGAAAAAATACAATATTTTAAACATGCCTCTTTTCATAAGATAGGAATGTGAATGTATTCTGATGCTTTTATTTCTTTTTTAACTATACAGGATAAAAGTACTGTCCCATGAAACAAACAAAAGACATTTTCTTTAAATGGGCAAAATAGTGGAAATTTTCTTTACAACACTATGCACTACATGTTATCTTTCATGTGAAATAAACCATTTTTGCTCTTTATGAGGTGTCTGTAGTAAACATTGTATGGATGCATTATTTTTTGCTACTTGTGAAAAGACAATGTTTATGTTACACATTTTTTAAAAAGGTTGGGTATATTATACTGTTTGTTTAAAAAATGGAATTTAATTACAAGATAACACACCTGGTATGTGCCCTCTTTTAAATAAATATAAGATTAAGACATTTAGGATCCAAGATGGCGGCATAGGTAAACACCTAAACTGCTGCCTCGCACAACAATTTCAAAACTACAACTAAAAGACAAAATGTCTATCACCCAGAACCACGGGAAAGCTGGCTGAGTGGAAGTTCTACAACTAGAAGGAAAGAGAAAACAGCATTGAGAGGTGCACAAGCGTGGAAAAGCTGAGGTACGGAGGTGCGCGAATCGGGCTGGCGACAGGCAACTGGGAGAGCTGCTTGCTTTTTCAACCCGAAGGGAGACAAGCTCCCAATTACTCCAAACTCCAGTTTCTGGGGAGATGCGGGGGACCCAAACTCCTAAGGGGAGAAGCTGGACTGTCTGCCATCAGGTCGGAAAGTGAGGGAGGCTTGCTTGTAGGGCTGCGTGCAGGAATAATTGTTTACTGCACTGGGGCGCGATCGGAGACGCAGAGCCGGCTAACTAGCAGCCATCGCTGTTTGCCACGCCCTAGCCTAGTTATGTCCTGAGCCCCCACCTTGCACAATCTACAAACCCACCCAAGCTCCAAGCAGCGGCTTTAGCATATGAATGGCCTGCCTTATCGCAGCTTAACCTAGCAAACTTGCAGCCCAGGTCAGACAGCTCCAAAACCTCCAAACCCCAAGCAAAGAGGAGAAAACTGTAGTTCTCGCTGTAGCTCCTGCTGGGTGGCCTCAGACAGTAGCTGACCTGCACCCCATTGGGGATCCAGGAGCCAGTGTACCTAGTGGTCAGTGTGAGACACCAGATTTCAACTCCTCACATCCATAAGTGACACATTCAAGAGGCAGACTCAGTGAGCACCTAAGCCCCACTGAAACAAGTCCTGCACCATAAGCGTGTCTCCAGCGCAGCAGTTCTTCAATTATAGACACAGCGGGTCCTCACAGCCAATTGGCCTGGAGGTCAATTCCTCCCAGTGTACCAACAGCAATCAAGGCTTAACTACACCAAGACTTTGCACTCAGCCCACAAAGGGGTGTACCAAGAGCATCCACCTCAGGTGATTGGGGAGGCTAAGCTACTAGCCCCTATAGGTCACCTACCACACAAAGCCATTCCATCAACACAGGGAAGCAACAAAATGCGGAGACAAAGAAACATGTCACGAATGAAAGAAATGGAGGAAAGCAAACTACTGGACAACATAGAGTTCAGAACCACATTTATAATGTTACTCAAGAATCTTCTAAAAACCGTTGAGGAACTTAGTGAGACCTTTAAGGATCTTAATGAGAATGCCAAAAAAATGAAAAAGGACCAGTCAGAAATTAAGCATACACTGTCTGAAATAAAGAATATACAGAAACTCAACTGTAGATCAACGTACCCCAAGAATCAAACCAAAGATCTGAAATGTGAGAAAACAAAAAACACCCAACCAGAAAAACAAAAAGAAAAAAGAATCCAAAAATATGAAGATAGTGTAAGGAGCCTCTGGGACAACTTTAAGCGTACCAACATCTGAATTTTTGGGGTGCCAGAAGAAGACAGAGAGCAAAATATTGAAAACCTATTAGAAGAAATAATGACAGAAAACTTTCCCTACCTGGTGAAAGAAATAGACTTACAAGTTCAGGAAGCACACAGAACCCCATACAAGAGGAATCCAAAGAGGACCACACCAAGACATATCATAATTAAAATGCCAAGGGCAAAAGACAAAGAGAGAATCTTGAAAGCAGCAAGAGAAAAACTGTTAGTTACCTACAAGGGAGCACCCATACGACTGTCAGCTGATTTCTTGGCAGAAACTATGCAGGCCAGAAGGGAGTGGCAAGAAATATTCAAAGTGATGAACAGCAAGAACCTACAACCAAGATTACTCTACCCAGCAAAGCTATCATTCAGAGTTGAAGGTCAGATAAAGAGCTTCACAGACAAGAAAAAGCTAAAGGAGTTCATCACCACCAAACCAGGATTACATGAAATGCTGAAGGGTATTATTTAAGAAGAGAAAGAAGAAGAAAAAGATAAAGATAAAAATTATGAACAACAAAATGACATCAAATACATACCTACCAACAAGTGAATCTAAAAATCAAGTGAATAAAAAATCTGAAGAACAGAATGGACTGGTGAATATAATAGAATCAGGAACATAGAAAGGGAGTGGACTGACAATTCTCAGGGGGAAGGGGGTGTGAGGGGTGCGAGAAGAGATTGGACAAAAATCTTACACCTATGGATGAAGACAGTGGTGGGGGGTAAGGGCATGGGGTGGGGTGGGGAATCAGGTGAAAGGGAGCTATGGGGGGAAAAAAGAGGAACACCTGTAATAATCTGAACAATAAAGATTTATTTAAAAAAAAAAACAAAAAACAACAACAACAACAAAAGATTAAGACATTATAAGTATTATAGACTATCAGAATTCACAAAAGTCTTTCTTTTTGCTTTCTTTTTTCCCCCTGGATCCCTTTTATTTGCCTTATTTTAGACAACTTATAATTTTCTTAAATGAGTAAACTTTCCTTAAGTATTTAAAATGTAATCCTAGCCCTAGCCGGTTTTGCTCAGTGGATAGAGAGGCAGCCTGCAGACTGAAGGTTTGGGGGTTTGATTCTGATCAAGGGCACATGCCTGGGTTGTGGACTCAATCTTCAGTAAGGGGTATGCAGGAGGCAGCCAATCAATGATTCTCTCTTATCATTGATGTTTCTATCTCTCTCTCCCTCTCCTTTCCTCTCTGAAACCAATAAAGATATATATATATATATATATATATATATATATATATATATTTTAAAAATGTAATCCTTTTGTGACCATCGACATCCAAACATTTAGGGTTACGGTATAACTTAACTCAGGGTACTCCTACCATGGGGATAATACTTTGATGTTCTCATCTGATAGAAGCATCCAGATATTTTAAGTAAATAGAAGTGGGATTTATATCTAATTTCCTTTTTTTGTATTTTCCACAGTGGTTAGTACAAAGCCTTGCACATAGAAGGTATTCAATGAATATCTGAATTAACTTGGACTATCATATTTACTGATGTGATGGGTGATTGGTACTATTTTATTATAATAGCAGATAAATACAGGCAAAAAGTCATATGATGGCCTGGTAATTTTATTGTTTTCCTGGGTAAATCACAGTAAGTAGTTATCTACCTGATTAATCACATCATGGGTAGGGTTTTTGCAGATATACACTCATCCTGATTATCCACTTGTTGGTACCTGCTATCTATAGGCACTGTGATGGGTTTTGGCATCACCATTATTAGGTACTGGGCCTTCTTTATCTCTAGTCCTCAAAGGGTATATTTCCTAACCCCATTTTTCCTGTCTGCAAGAAAGGGCTTTTCAGCTAACACACGCTAACACACGCTAACAGACACACAAACACACACACACACCAAAAGTTTCTCAAGTCTGCCCATTTTCAATTTTAACTCTTAATTCAAGTGCTTCAACACATGATGAAGGTTCATTGAAGGAGAAAAGGCATATTTTACTTTCAGATTTTTTGATTTGGTATTCTTGCATCATGCTAATTTGAAAAAAAATATCAAGTTTTCCAAAATAAATTGCAGCAAGGAAACATCTCCCTTCTCTTTGGCTTTTTCTCAAGGTTCAAGTCTCAGAAGTCCTGCGATTCCTAACATTATTAAGATGACTTTTGTTGACAAGGACTCTATATTTCATGTATAGTCAAAGAAACTGGCAACCAGAGAGGTTGAATAGCAATTGTCCCAATATGGGCAAAGTGAGAGTTAATAGGCTTAAAATTGTTTTTCAGGCAGTTACTACTCATCCATGAATAAAAGTAAGTTTTACAATAGAAGTAAACATTCTTTCTTATCCTAATGAAAATCTTGATGTATTAGTAGTTTTGCAACCCCTCCCTCTTTCCTAAAGTTTACAGTTACTCTGACTTGTGACTAAAAGAACCAAAACCAAAGTAAAACCTAAATTACTTAAATTTTGTATTATACACTTTCCCCAAAATGGTATCCTAAATATCGTTTAAATGTTTATAATGTCACCTATGAAAAAATTAAATTCCAAAGCTCTTTGGTTTCCTTTTTTTATTTTTTTTTCATCTTATTATACCCTTTGTAGTTAATTCAGTTCTCTCTTTTTTCTCCCTCCTCCTATCCAAGGAACCTTGGTTTCCCCCTGTAACCACCTTTCTTTCTCCTTCTGAAAAATAATTGAAACCATCTTTGCTTGCTTCTCAGAGGAGATTCATTCACTTAACATAAAATTGCCCAAAAATTTCCCAAATAAAGAACATAAAAACACTTCTTATGATGTCAAGGGAGTGATTCCTACAGATGACAAGAAGTAGTAGCCAGTTCTTGACTAGAGCCCAAACTCATGCAGGTGGTTACTAAGAGATCTGAGTGCTGTGTAAGCTTCCTGTCCAGTACATTTTCTTCTTGCTAAGATATTTCTACTGGTCTGTTCACTCTTGTCTATTCCCTTATTTACTCGAATAATCACTAGCAGCAGTGGAAGCCTAATTACTATCATCATCATCTCCATGTTCCAATCACAGGTAAGAGGGTTGCAATTCTTTCCTCATGAATGCATGACCTTCTTAATGATAACTGATGCAAACAGTGTCTTATGAATAAAACTTCTGAGCAAAGGCTGGTAGCTTATGAAGTTAGCCCTGGTCTCATCTCAGTGGCAAGTATCACCTGCCCTTCTGCATTTCCCTTCAAGCTGCCAATAAGGCAAGGACTGTGTTCCTTAAAATGTACCTTTGGGATGTTCACACCATATGGCAGCACTGAGAATATCACCCTATGCTCTAGGGTATCTGCCCATAGCTTACACAAATTGTAAATTATTATCTATAAAATAATGGTAAAAAGAGACAAGGGCAGCGAAAGGATCTGCTGTAAAGCTTCCATTAGCAAATGAGATTGGCTTTCCTAATCATGTGAAAAGTTCAAGGAGGTAATCTTGTTAAACAGCCATTTTGCATAAAGATATAATATGCCATAATGGACCTTTGCAAATAACTTTGATGTTTTCCAGAACAATTTATATATACTGTGCTTTGGAGGAAGAGGGGATGAAGTCTCACTAGCGGATAAAATCAGAGCCCATTGGTCAGTTGGTCATGGCTCTGCAGATTTCATAGTTGTCTGAAACAATTTCAGTCCTCTGCTAGAAGTGCCTTTCCACGTTGTTTCTCCCCACTGCACCCCCACTTTATCTTGGCGTTGTTTTCGTGAGATAAACACAGTCCTGATGTTCAATTCTCTATAATTGATGGCCCAGGCAATAGTAATGTAACTGTGAGCTGACTTCTACTTCTTTTCTGTCCCCTTCCACAATACCCATGGACCTTCTTAAGAATAAAAACATGGGAGAAGAGGAAAAGCGAGTGGTGAGGATATGTCCCATGTTTGTAAGAGTTAAATAATTTGCCTATTTCAAGTAAGTTTCACAAAAAAGCCCCATAATTTGGCTTCTTGGCTAGATTTGTACCTGCCTCTTACACACCTGTGTGCTGTGCTCATCCAAGTCATTGCTTATCATACTTCTTCATGAAATTTGCATAAAGGTGCCTGCTGCACACTGTACCACTCAGTCTTCTGCCCCCAAAGCCGAGGTAGCTTACATGAAATAAAATGCTTCTCAAATGCTTTCAGTTTCTCTGTGTTTTGAGTACACTCGCAGAAGTGATTATTTCTCATTATGTTAATAATACCTTATTTACACAAGTACATTCTGCAGAGAACTAATTTTATAAGTTGTTAAAGAAATCTCTTCTAAACAAATTTGTGAAACCCTGAAAAAATAAGAGTTAAACAGTTTTATTTACATGGAAATTTGATGCAGTTGATCCTTAAACAATGTGGGGGTTGAAAACACCCTCCCCCACAGTTGAAAATCTGTGTATAACATTTGACTCTACAATCTGCCCTTTGTATCCACAGATTTAATCAACCATGGATGAAAACAGTATTTTTCCTGCCACAGTTAGGAAAGCAGTTAGGAGTGAGAAAATACAGTTTTCGATCTGTGGTTGGTTGAACCCTTAGGTGCAAAATCCATGGATACTGTATTTATTTTTTTTAAATTTTGTATAACTAGACCCATGCAGTTTTAAACCCAACCTTGCTCAAAAGTCAAATATATATATTACAGAACTTTTAATATTCTTATTTGGTGAATCTTCTCAAGTGTTATTTTATTTTGTCTCATTTCTCAAACTTACTTGACTTTTGTCAAGGAGACATTCTTTGTGCCCTGTGGCACACTATCAGGAATTACAGATGAAAAATATTGATTCTTTTTCCGTCTTGAATAGCTTATGTAATCTAAGGCAGCTTGAGAATCAGTAAATAGAATGGGAATAGGCTGGCAAAAGCTCTAGATTCCAGAGATTCTCTCTCTCATCAGCTTTGATGAAGCAAACTGCCATATTGAAAAGTCCCCTCTAGCAAGACACTGGGCACAGCTTCTCTCCATAGCCATCAAGGAACCTCAAGCCAACAGCAACAACCACATGGGGGATCCTTCCCCAGTGGATGCTCCAGATCAATCTGCAGACTCTGCACTGACACCTTGATTGCAACCTATGAGATCATGAAGCAGAAGACTAGAGAGGCCACACCCCAATTTCTGACCCACAGAAACTGTGAGGCTTTTTTAAAAAGTAAATGATAAGCCACTAAGTTTTGGGAGTAATTTATTATGCAGCAATGGGTAACTCATACAGATTTGTGTCTAGAGCCTGGAATAATGTCTTAGAGAAATTAGTTTTTAAAATTGCCACTGAGGATATAAGTTCAATGCATAGTTTTAAAGGAGAAAAACAGATTACTTTTCTTAGGATAAGGGAGCTTATCCAAATTACAAAGAAAAGAATGTACAGGAGCCTATAAAATCAATTATTGCAGAAAATATTCCCCCAAAAATATTATTTGTTCCATGCACAGCACTATGAGGAGTAGGAGAATGAATAATTTCTCATATTCTCAAAGAACTTTATCTCTAGAAGAGAAGGCAAATATATAATTGAGCATCTATTTCCAAAAGCAGAGTTAAAATAAAGGTACAAATTGCTAGAGAAGCTATACTTCCATATGTACATATGGGAGAAATTAGTTCCAACAGAGTGGAAGGAGAGAACTAAGGAAGTTTACTTGGAGGAAATGCCAATTGAATTGGCCTTAAGGAATAGGGAGTAAAATAGTAGTATTTTAACAGATGGAAAGGGTGAACAAAGGCATTCCTATGGGAGAAGAGAACATAAGTAAAGGTTTATACTATAGTTAGTACGGAGTAAATTCAAAGTGTGTTCAGCAATTATGTGTGGGACATCAAATCTCCAAGAAGGAAAACAGAAATGGAACATTCAAATGATTTTTGTATGTACTGGGTAAATTTTTATTTCAACAAATTATATCAATGGAATGACAACATGAAGGAAAATGTTGAGTCTCAATTTCTATCCTGTTGTTCCAGCTCTAAGTCTGACACGGGGGATACACATGTCCTTTCAAATAAGTTTGACTACCATTTTCATAAATGACCTCAAGAGGTCCAGGAGTTTAAATGCATGACTTGAGATAACATTAGATTGAAACCATCCAAGAAAAAGAACCTCAAATCCTTAATAACCTGTAGATAAGATTCCACATTGTCCCTTGGAAACTGTCTTCTATTGCCTAGCAACTTTAACAGCCAGACTACTCTTCTTGATTTTTGTGTTTTCTAATGGTTAATTACCCACTCTTAAATTGTGAAGATACTTAAGTCTTCTATGAAAAGTTCTGAGTTTCTTTGACCTTTCTTCATAGGTCCTTCTACTAAGTCATTAATAATTATCGTATTCTCCTCTGAATTTAGTTCAAATTTTCTATGTGTATTTAGTAGCATAGACCCCATCTTGACAGAGCACGGTAATAAAGGGCCTGAGACATGATAGGTAGGTTAAAGAGTAACACATTTCATATTCCATGCACATGACATCACATGATGTTTACTTCCTAATGTCAGAAACATGTCACGGGCGCACATTTGTTCGACCCATCTTGACTTTCAAAGCTAAGAGAAGTTTGGCTCTATGAACAGATAACTAAACTTTTCTTCAAGGTCATGGAATTTAGGAGTTAGTACCCTTCAAAGGGTAACAAATATATATTGTAACAAATATCCAATGTGATTAGAATTGTAATGTTTGAACACTGAAAATGAGGCAGTTTTAGAGCTGTCTTCTATTGGTAAAGTTTTATGAACTTACCTAAGAAACTTCATAGGCATTATCTTAGAGGGTCTTACAAGCATTCTGCCTGAGATTTTGGGAAGTTCATAATTTTATCATTGTTTTGCCATTGAGCAAACTAATCTTTAGCTATGGTAATTTCTTTACAGAAGTAAATTGTAAATGGTGGACTCCTTAAAATCTAAGCTAAACTATACAAACCCATATGCAACCTGCCTCTTCAAATAAATGTTCTGCCGTCAGATCCTTCTGGAGCATATAAGACCTAAATCATTAATAAAATGAAATTTAGTTCTAATATAGTAGCTGAACTTTAGGCCCAAGTGCCTACATTGGATATTAGGCTGTGACTGAGAGGGTGGGTGAGTTGTTTTGTGCATGTGTAGTACAGCCACTGCCAAAAGGGCCTCGGCAATACTCGGGTAGTACCATAAAAGAAAGCACCTGGAAAAATTACTGTCTTTTCCCTGACCAGACAAAGCCACCACCTCCCTCATAGATGCTGGAGTTCTATTCCTTTAATGCAGGGGTGGGGGACCTTTTTCTTGCCAAGGGCCATTTGGCTATTTATAACATCATTCACTTAATATAATTTACTTAATATAAATGTATATATGAAAAAAAACCTCCTGGGTTTATAGAATTTCAAGTCCCCCCTGTGCTTGCCTTGGCAGGGCCAGACCAAATTATTTCGGGGCCTTATACAGCACTCAGGCCAGACCTTCCTCACCCCCCGCCTTAATGCCTAATAGTATGTACCATTCTAAGTATTGAGTAAAAAGATGTGTAAGCCTACTTTCCCTTGAAGTAGGGGACCTTCCTTTTTCCCAACTGGGCAAGCATTTGGCAGTAAATGGCAATACACCTTACCATAACCAATCAATCTATCTACCGAGCTATCATCTATCTATCTGCCTACCTATTTCTCGGTCTATATTCTTGGTGGAAAGGTCCTACTTTTCCAGAAAAAAACTGTTCTTATGTCCACCTTACAAAATAAAAGTTTTGTTTTTAACCAAACTAAAAAAAAACAAAATTGTACAAATAATTAATAGCTGAAGAAGACCTGGAGAACATATGTCTTAATTCCAGTGTTCTTTATGTTAAATCACACAATTGATAATGAAAATTAGCTGGGAACTCTGGTGTTGGGGAGTCACTTTACTATATGATTATAATATTTTGCCATTATAAAATTATGGATGTCATTGAATGGTAAAAATCAGGAATTGTGCAAAACCAGTTAGCATATTATATTCTAAGTATTCCCTCTGGAATCAATTAAAGAACATTGTTAACAAATTAGTCCTTTTGTTTCATCATCAGAGAGGAATATATAAACAGAATATTTAGACAAGGAAATATGTTTTATTCACATTAATTATAGTAAATTAGCTCAAGAATCTATAATAAATTGCAAAGTTTTACACCTTATGTACTTATTAAAGTGAAAACTTTCCTCATAGCTTTTAAATTATTCATTTTCAAGGCCTAAAATTATAATGTAATAGTTTTATTTGCATATGATAATTTTTTTTTTAATATATTTTATTGATTTTTTACAGAGAGGAAGGAAGAGGGATAGAGAGTTAGAAACATCGATGAGAGAGAAACATCGATCAGCTGCCTCCTGCACACCTCCCACTGGGGATGTGCCCACAACCAAGTTACGTGCCCTTGACCGGAATCGAACCTGGGACCTTTCAGTCCGCAGGCTGACGCTCTATCCACTGAGCCAAACCGGTTTTGGCATGATAATTTTTTTATTAGTCCTCATCCGAGGATATTTTTTCATTGATTAGGAAAGAGAGAGAGAGAGAGAAAGAGAGAGAGAGAGAGAAATTGGTTGCCTCCTGCATGTGCCCTGACTGGGGCTGGGGATCAAACCTGCAATCCAGTTCTGTGCCCTTGACAGGGAATTGAACCCATGACCCTTCAGTCTGTGGGCCCATGCTCTAACCACTGAGACATGACAGTCAGGGTGGCACATGATAATTTTTAAATTTCAAGGATATAGTCATCTCACTAGTTCTTTATACATATACTAGTGGCCTGGTGCATAGTGGGGGGGTGGTGATTCCCTCAGCCCAGCCTGCACCCTCTCCAATTGGGAACCCCTGGGGGGATGTCTGACTGCCAGTTTAGGCCCGATCCCTCTTGCAATCTGGGATCGCTGGCTCCTAACCGCTCACCTGCCTGCCTGACTGATCGCCCCTAACTGCCTTCCCCTGCCAGCCTGTTCTTGCCCCCAACTGCCCTCCCCTGCCAGCCTGATTGCCCCTAACTGCCTCTGCCTCGGCCCCCACCACCATGGCTTTGTCCAGAAGGAAATCAGACATCTGGAAGATGGCCAGTTGACCCAGTCTAATTAGCATATTATCCTTTTATTAGTATAGATAACTAAAAATTATCTAAGCATTTTAGTATCAATATAAATTAATGACCAAATTCTCAAATATGACTGGTTACATAGTTTTTCAGCACTTTTGAAAAAAAGATAAAAACTCTTTCCCCAAGAAACCAGCACTTTATATCTAAAAATTCTAAGAAAACCAACTATTTTATTACTTTTTTTTTTACTTCCATTTGATTTTGTAAAATTTCACTTTGTTGATTTTTTTTTCTTTTCCCCTTTCTTTCACTTGAGCCAACCTCTTGATTTCTTCGGTGACAAAAAGAGAAAACAGAGTGCATTCCACATTTCTAATTCTTCAACTCCTCTTCACAGCATTATTTTTGAAAGGATTTTCTATAGTGGATCTCTACTTCTCTCCTCATTTCAACACTCAACCCTCTTCAGTCAGGCTCCTATTCCCACCATCCTTTGAAATTGCTCTTTCCAGTTGCCAATGATCATTTCTTTTTCTTAGCTGACTTTTTATTATTTTTAAAAACACTCAAACATTCCCTACTTCATAAAACAGCTTCTACTCTTGGTTTCCTAAACACCATGCTCTTTCACCGATTTCGACAGATGCTATTTCTCTTAGTTTCCTTCACTATCTCCTCTTCCTCTGTTCATTATCTCAATCATAATCCCAGCCTCCTTCTCTTCTATATATTTGCTTCTCCCCTGGGTAATCTTATTGTTATAATTATCATCTATATGCTAATGAATATCCAAATCTATTACCTCTGTCTTGAATTCTCTGTTATTTGACTTCTATATTTAAATGACTCATATGCTCTTAACTTGGTGTTCAAAACAAAATTCTTTTTTTAAAATATTTTTATTGATTTGAAGAGAAAGGGAGATAGAGAGAGAGATAGAAACATCAATGATGAAAGAAAATAATTGATTAGCTACCTCCTGCATGTCCCCCACTGGGAATTGAGCATGCAACCCAGGCATGGGCCCTGACCAGGAATTGAACTATGACCTCCTGGTTCATAGGTTGATGCCCAATCACTGTGCCATGCTGGCTGGGCCAAAACAAAATTCTTAATTTCTTCCCACAAATTTATTTTCTGTCTGCCCGTCTCCAGCAAATCATTTTATCATCTATCAGTTGCTCAAGCCAAGAATCTAGGTGTCATCCTAGACTTCCTTTATCCCCCACTCCCTATTCTCAATCCATCATAACACTACTTCTAGAACATATGCCAAAACCACCTAATCCTGTTTATCTCCCTCTACCACATTTGTCTCTAAGTTATTATCTCTCACCCAAAATGCTGTTGGAGCTCCTTTAGTGGTCTCCCTGAGTCTACCCTATTCCCCTTCAATATATTTTCTACACAGCAGACAGAGTAACCATCTCACTCTTCTTTTAAAAATTCTCCATAGGATTTCCTCACACTGGAAATAAAATCCAAAATCTATACCTTGGCTTATCATGGTCACTTGATCTAGCCTCTGTCTTTCTTTCTAAACTAATGCTGTATCCCTTTTCTCTACTCTGTGCAACCATAGTCTTGGTGCTGAGGGCTTCATCAGCCCATGTACATGAGTGAGAATGGAGTACTCTTATGAAGTTTATATTCTAACGATGGGTAAAATAAACAAACAATGAAATAAGTGATAAAATACTTTTGTATAATGAAAATAAGCAGGGTATGTTCCAACCACTCTTTAAACTCAACTTGCAGATTACAAAACCAGGTTAGCATGGGCAGCTATCATAGACAGAGGCATATGACAGCCCCGAGGTAAGAAAGAAGGCCACACAATGTATACAAAACAGCTACAAAGTTCAAATTTCTTGAAATAAAGATGATGAATGAAATTAATTAACAAAGCCTATCAATTAAAAAGGTAATCATGGGTAAAAATTCTCAAATTTAAAGAAAAACATCAGACCTCAATAAGATAATATAGAGTACTATGTAAGACAAATGAGAAAAAAAAATCATATACCTAAAACACATGCAGAATAATTTAAGAATACTCAACTCAAACAGGACATCTAAGTTTTCAAAATAAAAATATTATTACCTAGAAATGAGCAAGAATAGTGACATCAGACTTTTCAAAAGCTACAATGGAAAAGAGAACATGAGCAAAGCATAAAGAATGGAACAAAATAGAAATGAAAAGTCAAATGGGATATAAAATACTCAATCTTGCCATAAAGTTGAGAAATATAAATTCAAGCAACAGTGAAATCTGTCCAATAAGCATTAGATTGGTAATAATTTAAAAGCTGGATAATATCAAGTGTTAATAGAGGATAATGGGAATTAAGAATCTTGGCCCATTTGCTGGTTGGAACACAAACTGGTGCAGCATTTTGAAGAGCAATTTCAAAGTGTTTTATAAATTGGAATGTGTACACCAATTCAGTGATTTCATGCCTAATATAGATCTCCATAAAGCCCTCACAGAGAGTCAAGAGTCATACAGGGGTGGGCAAAAGTAGGTCTATAAGAAGAAGAAGAATGCAATAATAAATAAATAATAAAATAATAAACTCTGTGTTTCACATACTCATAACTCTAAATCTACTTTTGTTCTCCCCTGTATGTATGTGTATCCTATCTAATAAAAGAGTAATATGCAAATTGACCATCACTCCAACACACAAGATGGCTGCCCCTATGTGGTCAAAGATGGATGCCCCCATGTGACCACAAGATGGCAACCACAAGATGGTCGGCAGGGGAGGGCAGTTGTGAGCGATCAGGCCAGCAGGGGAGGGCAGTTAGGGGTGACCAGGCCTGCAGGGGAGGGCAGTTGGGGGGAACGCAGGCTTGCAGGGGAGGGCAGTTTGGAGGGACCAGGCCTGCAGGGGAGGACAGTTAGGAGTGACCAGGCCTTCAGGGGAGCAGTTAGGTGTCTATCAGGCTGGCAGGGAAGTGGTTAGGGGGTGATCAGGCTAGCAGGCAGAAGCGATTAGGGGCAATCAGGTAGGCAGGCAGGTGAGCAGTTGGTAGCCAGCAGTCCTGGATTGTGAGAGGGATGTCCGACGGCCCACCAGGATTGGGCCTAAACGGGCAGTCGGACATCCCTCAAGGGGTCCCAGATTGGGGAGGGTGCAGGCTGGGCTGAGGGACATACACCAACCCCCCATGCACAAATTTCGTGCACCAGGCCTCTAGTATATACATATATGAAATACAATGCAGTAGCCTTCCTGATTTTACTTGCTTTACACCAGTCCAATGGTTTCAGCATGTAGCAAAACCTTTTCCCTAGTACTGCCTTTCTCATTTTCATTGGCCTACACTAAACCCTTCAATAAACTGTCTTTACTTGGCTCTTGCCTACCTTGGCAGCTCTCACTCTCCCTCCTCACCCCACCCCTGCCCCCTTACATACATCCCCTATACCAGTGGTCAGCAAACTGCGGCTCTGTTGACTAATGAGTTTGCCGACCATTGACCTAGACTCTCGATTCCAATAATTACAGGCTGTTGTTGTTCCTTGTGATTAAGCCCCTGTCTCAGTGGTCGGCAAACTCATTAGTCAACAGAGCGGCAAACCGCGGCTTGCGAGCCGCAGTTTGCTGACCACTGCCTTATACTCCTGCCATAGCAAACTACTAGCACTGGGCAAAATGCTACTTGCACTCTCCCATTCTTCCACCTGCCTGGCACAATCTTCTCCTGTTCCCTATATCTGCTGAGCAAATTTTTATTTCACCTTCAAGACTCGTCTCAGTATTCACCTCATTCAGGACCTCTTCTTTACCTGTTCCACCCCATCATTGCTACAGGCATGAATCAGAGCTCCTCTGTATGTGAGGAATATTATGTACTTGCTGCATCATAATACTTAATTTATATCCTTTATGATCATTTGTCTCTCCCACATGAGTTTTTCAACATTTTGAGAACAGATATTTTTATTTCATGTATTACAGATACTTAGCACAGAGGTAGGCTATGGAAGAAGCTCAGTGAATACCACTGAATACAAAGATAAATGCTCCTGAGTTCTCTGGCATTAAATGTATGCCTTTACCCAAGCTCTCTCGATCTCGTTATCTGTCATTATGCCACCAACAGGGCTTGCCACACATCCATCCACATGGCATGTTATACTACCAACCTGCTCTAAGATGTCTGGGTCTCTTCCAGGATAGTTTCTCCATTGATCAAATGCTCAAATAGAACTTTCAAAAATGGAAATGATTTACCTAGAAAAAACAACCTGGAACAGTCCTTTGAGCTCTCTAAACCAGTTGGCACTTCATAAGCTGAGGTCAGGTCTCTGAATTACTTAATTTTGTCTCCCCATTAATCAATAAATCATTTACAAAAAAGGAAAAACTATATAAATGATTATTTATTTATTGCTTTGATTCCCTTCTTCAAGCACTCTCTAGGCTAATCTATATTTCAGTGCATGTTAGATCTCTTCAACCATTTCTTTTTGACACAAGCTGATTTCTGGATATGATATTTATTGTAAGCTACTTATGTATTGTTCTGTGTGTTTTTCTGATGGCATTTAAAAATATGTTTATTTGTCCATAAAATTGTTATTAATTTTTCAATTAATATTTGTGCATTATTTATGTTTTAAATATTAAATTGCAAGGTCTTATATAACTTGGGGATTATATCCTCTGTTGAGGAGAAATTCTGTACAAAAGGATACCACTGTGAGTTTGTGTGGAGAGAGCAGAGAAATTTTTCTGTTATACTTTCTATAACAGATTCTTCAGTAATTCTCCCTACTCTCCTATTTTCCTACCCCTTGATTCTGAATTGGTTTTGTAATTGCTTTTGCAAATAGAACATAACAGAAGTGTCAGTGCTCCATTTCTGAGTCTAGGCCTTGAGATACCTCATGTGATTCTTCTCCTCTTTTGAAAACCTGCTCAGCCACCAGGTGAATGAGCCAGGCTGGCCTGCTGGAGAACAAGAGACCATAAAGAAAAGCCTCATTGCTATAGCCAGGCCATGCCAGACAAGCCTAGAATGAGTCAACCCCCAAACAGGCAGCAAGACTTTCTATATTACCTACAGTTAACACCTTATACATAAATGCACTAGTAGAGACCAGAGTGACCTATAGATATGTGAATAAAACTAAATTGTTATTATTATATACCACTGACATTTTTTATTATTTCAGATACACCATTATTTTGGTAATAACTAATGATGTGGAAATGGAATGCTGATGTAAGCAAAATCTGAAATATGTAACATTGATTTTAGAACCAATGAATGAGTAAGGGATGTTAGCAAAAGCTGAAGAAATTGTGAGAAAATTGTTTTCAGAGCTTAAAAACAATGATCTGTGTTATGTAGTAGCAAAACTGCTTGTAAAATTGTTACCCCTACACATTATGTTAAGTGAAAAAAGCCAGTCACAAAAGTCACATATTATTTTGTAATTCCATTTATGTGAAATGGCCAGAACCAGCCAATCAGTAGAAATAAAAAATTAGATTAATGTTTGCCTGGGGCTGAGAGAAGAGAGTAATGGGGAGTGACCATTTATGAGTATAGGGTTTCTTTTTGGAATGACAAAAATGTTCTAAAAATAGATTTATGCTAATGGTGACACAACCACTAAATTGTACCATTTAAAAGAGTTAATTTTAGAATATATGAATCATTTCTCAGTAATTCTGTCCCTAAAAAAACTGTTACCTATAGCAAAATATGAATTAAGAATATATATTTATATATTAATAATATATATTTATATATTAAGAATATACACTATACAAATATTTAATATTTTTATTAAAAATACATATATATTCTTAACAAATGCTCGGATTTGGCTAAGTAGAGTCCCAAAGCAGAATATTGAAAGCATTAGCTGGTTGCCTCTAGCTGCATATGGCAAGGTACATCAAAAAAGAGATGAGGTAGAGAAAGAACTGGCCAATTTATAAGCAGAATGACTTGCTGGATGAAAAACAAACCAGTTACTCATTTTCAGTCTCTTTAGACTGCAAATGATGCTCAAGGTAAAACACTGCCTTAGGGCACAGATGCAATGAAGGATATGGTTGTAATTAAGCTAGACCATCTTGTCTAGACTAAAGGACTTCTAGAAAATTAATAATCTCACAAAAACTAATCCCAAAGTAGCATAAGTAAATCTACCCATATCTATAAAACAATTGTGGTTATTAGCTTTGTCCAATGAGGTGAATAAAATATGATGGCCACTGCATTTTTAAGGATGCTATATAGGCAAAAGGTTGCCATCCTGGACTAAAGGAAACTGAGATTGTTCAAACTGTACAAACGACCCTGGGTGTCCTGCTTTCTATAGGCAGAAAGAGGTTAAGAAAGCCAGTCATCTGCCACATGCACTATTTCCTCAGATGTAGCCAAGAAGGGTGATGAAACCAAAAAAGCAAAACATCTCAGAGGACAAAAATAGGAGCATAGAGATAGAGAAAAAACATTTTAGAAAATTGGATCAAGGAACCATTCATAAGGACAAGAACCAAGGTCTAATCAAGGAGAAATCCCCACTCCCAGAGCTGGGGGACCTAGCAACATATACCTAGTTAGATTTTGGAATTTCTATAGACTAGCTGCTGCTAGTGTCTTTAATGCTTTCTCTTTTCAATAGATGTATTTATTGCAGTTGTCCTTCCCTAGTGTCATTATATGTTGGTCTCTGGAGGCAAGTAACTTGTCTCTATATTTTATAGGCCTCCAGATGAGAGGAATCACACCCAAAGAGCCCCATGCAGAACTAATATTGAGTTTGATGCATGCTGGTGTGAGATTTTGTAGGTCTTTGAAGGGCATGACTATATTTTGCATGTAGGAGGGATATAAACAATTGGGACAGAAGGGCAGTATATAAATTGATTGCACTGATGGCCCCAATAAATGACAACTATGTATCTACACTCTTTGAAAGGTAAGTTTGCTGCTTCTTCCATCAAGAAATTTGTTAGGCATTCCCCCTGGATCTGTATGAACTTGCTAATGCTTTGACCAGTAGATTATGGTGAGAGTAATACTATGGGTCTAGATCTTGAAATATTTCATACTTCCATTTTGTCTTAGAATCCTGCTTCTGTCATGAGAATAAGCTTGATGAGCCTACTCGATTGCTCAATGACTGTAGATATTAACCAACCTGGCCAATCTGCAGCTAACTGCAGATATATAAGGGAGCATACCCAAGACCAGATGAACCACATAGCTAAGCCCAGTCTAAATTTCCAGCCTGAAGAACTGTGAGCTAAATATAGTCATCCCTTGGTATCCACAAGTAACTGGTTCAGGGACTGACCCCACTACCCCCACCCTATAAACACCAAAATCTCTGATGCTTAAGCCCCTTAATTGGTCCTCATATCCATTATTAGTTCCACATCAAAAATATGTATTTTCTATCTGTGGTTGGTTGAATTTGTGCATATGTAACTCATGGATATCGAGGGCCTAATGTAATTGTTTGCTCTGTTAAACTACCAAGTTTGGGGTGGTTTATTAAGTAGCAATAGTTAACTGATACAATAGCTAATGTAAATTGAGCACTTACTCAATGTTAGGCATTGTTCATGCACTTTGCAGATAATAGCTCATTTATTCCTTCCAACAGCCCTAAATTAGATGCTATTACTATCTCTGTTTTACAGGGAATGAAACTCAGTTTAAAAAGAGTGAAATAATTTGCCAAAGTCACCAACTAGTAAGTAGTGGAACCAGGATTCAAATTCAGGCAGTCTAGAACTAGAATTCAAGCTTTTAAGCAGTAAGCTATACAGATAATGACTGCATTGAGCAAGCAACTTGAGAACAAATACATTGATTTATTATTCTTGTTTTTCCAATATTCAGCATCAAGTAGGGACTCAGTAAATATTAAAATTTACATTTGTATCAAAATACATAAGAATATTCTTGATTTCTACATGTTACTAAGTATAAGGAGCCACTACCTGAAGATTAAGTTTTAAATCCTTTAACATCTACTTACAGGTAGCTTATAATGTAAATTCCTCTACCCGTCCTCCCATTATACAAGTCTTTATAAGTAGTATACTCTGATCATAATATTCACGGATCCAGCAAACATTGATTGAGTATATATGATATGCTAGCTACTGGCTTCGGTGCTTTGTTATACTTTAGGGAGGGCTCAGTTCTCACAGTTTTATAAACTACTAGAGGCCTGCTGCATGAAATTTGTGCATGGCAGGGGGGGGGGGGGAGGAGGGGTGTCCCTCAGCCCAGCCTGCACCCTCTCCAATCTGGGACCCCTTGAGGGATGTCTGACTGCCTGAGATGAGGCCTAATCGGGCAGTCGGACATCCCTCTCACAATCCAGGACGGCTGGCTCCCAACTGCTTGCCTGCCTGCCAGCCTGATCACCCACTAACAGCTCCCTTGCCAGCCTGATCAACACCTAACTGCTCCCCAGCCTATAAATGCCCTCCCCTGCTGGTCTGGTCACCCCTAATTGCCCTCCCCTGCCAGCCTGGTGGCCCACAACTGCCCTCCCCTGCCAGCCTGGTTGTCCCACACAGCCTGCTTGTTCAGTTGTTTGGTCGTCCCTCACTAACCACCCTGCCAGCCTGGTCATAGGCAGCCATCTTGTGAGGGCATGATGGTCAATTTGCATATTATCTCTTTATTATATAAGATATCAGCCTAATAATTTAATAAAATTTTTAAAATAATAACAAAATTTCTCTCTTATTTCACAGTCCAAATATGTTCATGAAAAATTGAAAGCCATACAAGGTAACAAATCCAGGCAATTTCTGTATTTTTTACTACATTATCCTCAACCCACAACTTGTGACATATGCCCTAAGATAGGTGCATCAGTTCCAGCCATTACATCTGGATTCCCAACATCAAGAAGGGGAAAAAATGAAGGACAAACAAAGAAAGCATATTTCTTCCTTTTAAGGACGTGACTTCTAGTTCTAACTTGCTCATATACCACTGAAACTAGGCAGTTGGGAATTAAAAATAAGAACTATTTTGTTGACCTTGTTCTCCAAGATTTTCTGGATTGACCCCATTGAACTTCTTCTAAAAATTAACCCTCTCTTAGCCCTCTGCTGTGGTTTCCTCTGCTGATTCTACTCTGTCCTTGGGAGACTCTTTCTCTCCTTTAAAGACGGGTTTCCCACAAGAACATTCTCTGACATCTGCTTGCCCCATCTAGTCCTCTCTCTCAAAGACCTCAAGGAAAACTCTCTTTTGGGAGCTCCCCTCTGGGCCCATTCCTCAGAGTCTTCATCTCAGCCCTCACTTTTTCTCGAGTTCTCCTGGTATCTGCCTGTGGACACATCCTACTGTAGCTCTGTTGTCAGCCTAAACTTATCATGTCCAAAATGAAATAAGATGTCTTACCTTTGCCCTTCCTCTAAGCCCACCTCAAAATGAACATTTAAATTTAACTGAATACTGCTCACTTTCCTTTTTATATCAGGGTGTCATTATTTTCTATATCACCTAAACTCTAAAATCAATAGTTGTCTCTTTTTTATTTTTCTCTTTAGTCAACAGTCCCTTCTACTCCCTTTCATGGTATCTTTCTTTCTCACACTATTGTTATCCCTGTGTCAGACCCCTGCTACCTGCCCTAGGGCACTGATCTCTCCTAGGCCTCTGCCTCCAGGTCTTGCCTCACAGTGTGAAACCAGTGTATCCTGGGACTTGGGCCCTATTTCCCTGCAGCTTTTTGTCTTCCTCATGGGTTCCCAAGCCCTGCTCCCTGGCTCCATGGGGCCTACTTGGTCTACTTCCCCTGACTTGCGTCCAGCAATTGCTGTGCCCTCCACTCCCAGCAGGGACTGTGCCCAGGCTCAAGGAAGGTTAGGGTTGGGCATATGTGCCCTGCAGGACCTTAGGGGGGTCCATGCTGCGAGCCTCTCTGACCTAGGCTAGCATTGCCACAGAGAATTCACTGAGCAACCTGGTGGAGAAGAGCCTCTCACCTAACCGGATCCGGAAACCTAGTACATCCAGGAGCAATGCCATAAGGTCACCCATCTGCCACGGGTTGGGTCAGTGTGCAGTGAGAATGAAGATACTGGGCTGAGTTTCCTCACAGCCAGCCACGGAGAAGCACATTGGCTCCAGCAGCTGTAGAAAGGGAGAACACAGCAGCTGGAGGATGGGTCCTCGGTGAGGAGTTGTGGGATAGGGTCCCTGGCATCCATGGAGCATTGCATCCATGAGAGCATCCTATGCCCAGAGAAGCATAATAGAAAGCAGCAAACAAAGAACCTATAACAGGTAGAGAGCAAGGGAGACCATGGGAAAACATGTAGGGATGCAAATATTCTTTCAAATCAATGGGAACTGCCTTTTGACCCAGCAATTCCACTTCTGGGAATTCACTAGGATGATATTCATTAATAAAATTATATAGGTTTAAGGTATATAATTCTGAGGAGAACCAAAATGGCGGCGGAATAGAAAGACATGTCCCTAGCCTTGTCCCGGAGCAGATAGAAAGAACAGCTGAGGGTCGCATGAGGAGTGTCTGTTGGAGAGTTAAGGGACAGCTATACTCCAGGAGAAGGTGGGGGACTGCTGGACGGTGTTCCCCTGACGAGGCAGCCCCCACTGCTGCTGGGTTTCCTCCCAGAGCCACCAGCTCGGATGCAGAGACCGTGCCATCTTGAAGGGGAAAGTGGATGTTATTGGAAACCTGAAAATCTACAACTGCGGCACCCACTGAACAGCTGCGAACCCCAGAACACCGGTCCCCAATTGGCACAAACACACAGATTCAGAGGAGCTCTACACTCTACCACGGAAAGGTCAGATTTCGCCTGGGATAAGGTGAAATCTCTGGTCCCAGCAGGACAGAGAAACACGAGCACTGCGGGAGCTGGAAGACTGGGGGAAATCTGAGCCTAGAAAAATCCGTGGCTGTTGGGACTGGCATGCTCCATGAATGTGGAAGGGGGTCCTCAGAGCTGCTAACAGAGGGGATCTCTAAAAAGCAATCCATTTTGATCTGACGCAGAAGGACAGCCTAAAAACTCTGGGAGTGTGCCAGCTGTTTGGACACAAGGGGGAAAAGGGGATTGCACAGGCTAAGGAACAAACCCGGAGTTCGCACACTCGCACTTTCTCCTCTTTGAATCCTTGTTTCTGATTACTGAGCCCAATACATAGGATCACCCAGTTGGGGACACCCTAGGAGACTGCAGGGGAAAGTTGTGTTTCTGGAACCTGGGGATCAGAGCGGGGAGTGACAGTCAGAGAACCAGCTCTGGGGAAGCCCACTCCCACAAACGGGTATTGAGTGCCATAGGGAAAGCAGGATCTAAGCACAGGCTAGAAAGGACCCATAGACCCGGAAGTCAACCCAGAAATACTGCCACCGAGGGGCTGAATCACAAATTGACTCCTGTGTAATCACAAATTAAGGAATACAAGAAAGTAAGACACACCACCGGCTTAAAAATCAGGACTGGATTACAACACTGAGGAGCAGTGGAACGCAGGGAACTGCAATACTGTCCTGACTGGGAAACAGGTGTGCCAAACAGAACAATAGAGGCAGTGAATGACCTTCACTACTGCACATTTTATTTTTATTTTTTATTATTTTTTTTCTTTTTCATCTTTTACTTAAGAAACTAATTTTATTCTTTTTTCCTCACTTGATTTTACCTTTTTAATTATTACATTTTTATTTTCAATCAGTATTATTACTACTACTATTTTACCATTTTAAAAAAAAGTGTCATTTTATTTTCTCTTTATTTGACTTTGAGATTAGTGTTCTACATTCTATTTTCATTTCCCCTTTAGCATCATTCTACTCTATCTCAACTCTATCTTTATGCCATCACTCTCTTCCTAACTTTTGCCTTTTGTTGTCCTGTTTCTCTTAACCTTTTCCTGCCGTAGATTTTCCCTATTCCTTCTTTTTACCCCTTGTTAAAATTTCACCCTACTTATATATCTAATTTCCAATCCCCTGCTTTGAGTTCCTACACATCTCTCTCTTCTCTGTCTTCACTATCCAAAAATTGTTTTTCTCTCTGTCCTTTTGTTGTTGTTTGCTCAAATGTTGATTATATTGATTTTTTATGCTTGTTTGTGAGATTCTTTTGCTTATTCTTTTTTGTTTTGTTTTCTTGTATGCTTTGTTTTTGTTTGTTTTTTGCATCTGTTTTTCCTCACCTTGCGTGATATTAATTGTTGTTTGTAGTTTGTATTCATCTCCAGGTACTTCTTGCTGGCATTTGCTGGGATTAGTGGCTGTTCTATTGGAGTTTTTCCCCCATATATACAGTTTGTTCCTTTATACTTCTTATTCTCTTCCTTTTCTCTCTTACTTTTTTTTTCCTTTTCCCAAGGAAAAGGCTGTATTACAAAGCCACGGTTCTTAAAACAGCCTGGTACTGGCACAAGAACAGACATATAGATCAATGGAATAGAATAGAGAACCCAGAAATTGACCCAAACCACTATGCCCAATTAATATTTGACAAAGGAGGCATGAACATACAATGAAGTCAAGACAGTCTATTCAACAAATGGTGTTGGGAAAATTGGACAGATACATACAAAAAAATGAAACTAGATCACCAACTTTCACCATACACAAAAAGTAACTCAAAATGGATAAAGGACTTAAACATAAGATGGGAAACCATAAAAATACTAGAGTAATCCACAGGCAGAAAAATTTCAGACATATGTCGAAGGAACTTCTTCACTGATACTGCCCCTAGGGCAATGGAAACTAAAGAGAAAATAAACAAAGGGGACTACATCAAAATAAAAAGCTTTCGCACAGCAAAGGAAACCATCAATAAAACAAGAAAGCCCACTGCAGGGAAAACATATTTGCCAATGATATCAACAATAAGGGATTAATCTCCAACATTTACAGGGAACTCATACAACTTAACAAAAAGAAGATAAAAAACCCAATCAAAAAATGGGCAACTGATCTAAATAGACACTTTTTGAAAGAAGACAGAAGGAAGGCCAAAAGACATATGAAAACATGCTCAAAGTCACTAATCATCAGAGAGATGCAAATCAAAATGACAATGCGGTACCATCTTACACCTGTCAGAATGGCTATCATCAACAAATCAACAAATGACAAGTGTTGGCGAGGATGCGGAGAAAAAGGAACCCTCTTGCACTGCTGGTGGGAATGCAGACTGGTGTAGCCACTGTGGAGAACAGTATGGAGTTTCCTCAAAAAACTAAAAATGGAACTCCCATTTGACCCAGTGATCCCACTTCTAGGAATATATCCCAAGAAACTAGAAACACGAATCAGAAAGGATATATGCACCCCTATGTTCATAGCAGCACAATTCACTATAACTAAGATTTGGAAACAGCCTGAATGCCCATCAGCAGATGAGTGGATTAAAAAACTATGGTACATCTACACAATGGAATACTACGCCATGGTAAAAAAGAAGGAGTTCCTACCATTTGCAACAACATGGATGGAGATAGAGAGCATTATGCTAAGTGAAATAAGCCAGGCAGGGAAATATAAATATCACATGATCTCACTCATTTGTTGAATATAATGAACGGCATAGACTGATGAACAGGAACAGATCCAGAGACTGAGAAACATCGATCAGAACCTCAAACCTCAGGGAAGGAGGGGCTCGGTGGGAGTAAGGGGGAGAGATCAACCAAGGGACTTGTGTGCATGCATATGAGCCTAATCAATGGATGCAGACAACAGGGGCGTGGGGCATGAGTGGGAGGTGGGGGGTAATGGGGGAATAAGGACACATATGTAATATAATAAAATGAAGTATAATTACACAGGGGTCGCCACCCAACTTCCCTTTTGTATGACACAAAATCAAACCACTGTTCCTTTGTATGTAAAATTAAAGAGAGGTTTCTGGCTTGTGTGCACACCAAAGGAAGGGGCTATCACTACTTGCTCCTGGAAGAAGTGCAGAAAATGTAACTAAGACCTTGTCTATACATAAAGAAATTGACAGCCAGTTTGAAATGGAATTGCCATGGCCTAGAGCAGTGGTCGGCAAACTCATTAGTCAACAGAGCCAAATATCAACAGTACAACGATTGTTATTTCTTTTGAGAGCCAAATTTTTTAAAATTAAACTTCTTCTAATGCCACTTCTTCAAAATAGACTCGCCCAGGCCATGGTATTTTGTGGACGAGTCACACTCAAGGGGCCAAAGAGCCGCATGTGACTCGTGAGCCGCAGTTTGCCAACCACTGGCCTAGAGCAAAGAATATCCTTACATGATATTATTCTACGATCTCATTATAATTTTTCCCAGATTTGTATTGCCCCAATTACCTATAATAGTCCCTCGCACCCTTGGGAATCAATAAAAAATCATCTTTTTGGTGCTTGGAGACAAAGGTAACACATCTCTTGATATTTTAGAATTACAACAGCATAATGTACAATTATCCCAAACAAACTTACAAACTAATTCTTTGAATGTCTGGCAGCAATTTAAAAAGGACACTAAGGGATTTAATCCATTCCACTGTATAGAGGGCCCCTGGGAAGGCACCTGAGCATTCTATATTGGCCCCTCTTGCCCCTTTGGCCAAGAGGGACCCTCTTTTCACAATCCAATTGCCCACAGCTGCTGCCTAAGCTTTCTGTTCATCCTGAGGTTGAAGCCTCATGGTGGATGGTACCATAGATCTGTCTCTCACCCAGTGGAGTGAGATGGGCCCTCCCCGGAGAAGAAACTTGGGTTCCCCAAGATATGTGATTAGTGCTGGGGCCCTGCCAGCAGGCGAGGGGATCCCAAGTCAGGTGCTGGGCATGGAGGCCACAGGGGCATAGGCCACCAAGGAGACAGAACTGAACTTCACATCACTGGGCTTGGCCCCGGAGGATAGCTGGTTAGCCAGAGATGGGTAAGATTCCTCAGGGAAAGAACAACCTAAGACAGGCACAGCCGCAGAGGGGCCATCAGGAGAGAACTTGGGGGTCAACAGAGGTGGGGCACAGACCCTCACCCTCCCGATTTTTCAGGGTCCTGAACCCTCACCCCTTCTGAGGGAGGTCTCCTGCCCCCATGGCTGCTTCGCTTCCCATGCCCAGCTCAAATCAGGACCCAGGTAACAGACAGAGACTTGGCCGACAGCAGCTGCCCTCTCACTGCAACAAGATTTGTTTGAGTTGTCTTATACCCATGGTGTGGGGAAGTGGGTTTTTGATATCTAAATCCAACCTAGCACCAGGAATGCTAAGGGCCTACTCAAGAAGGCAAATAATCCTTTCCACTAATATTTACAAGTTAAAATAAGATTGTTGTTGGAGTATTAAATTTGACAGTAAAATAGTAGTCAAGTTCTCACACTAATTTAAATTGGCTAAGTGAAATAAGCGAATATTCTAGAAAAATTAATGGTACTGGACAAAAAGCTGTTCCTAACGTGTTAACTACAATTTTTATTGGTAGTTCATCTCATGGTAAAATTGCGTAACATGTAATGAACCTAAAGCAGTCATATTTTAGTGCAAAAAATTGAAATTTAAAAGTTATCAAGACTACATTATAAAATTTCCAAAAGCCTCCTAATATTTAAATCAAAAAAAGGGGGGATAGTAGAAGAATATCATGTAAGGAAAAATATCCTGTAAGTAAATTGCATCTAGAAAATTTTTACTTTAGAAAATTAACTTTCATTTGTAATGCTAACAGCAAGACACCCATGAAAAACACACATGGTGTCAAAACAAGCCAAAGGAAAATCATTTGGGCAAAAAATGAAAAAGGATCCCAAGTCAAATTTATAGAAAAGATTCCTTTATTAACTTTTGGTTGAGAATATGTTTGTATATTTTCAGAAAACAACTCCAAGGCCATGTGGATTCCTGCAACAGAGAGTAATTGACAGGACTGCTCCAGCCATGAAGATAGAAGAGAAACAGTCCAGAGATGGAAGACGCTGACGACGCCTTGCCATACCAGCAGTCAGCAGCTGTGCATCTCTGCACGTCGCCCAGGACCAAACCAGAGAGGGTCGGACCTGCATTACCACCATTTGTCCACCATCCAGAACTGAAATATCATTGCTGACATGTACACATAAGGACCTGTTTGACATTGAAATTGGGACTCAAAAGAACTGTTGGCCTAGAAAGAAACTCGCTACAGACTGATTCATTTGCCTCTCAGCATAACCATTATTGCTTGTCTCACTTTCGGTTCTTATAAGTGTATTTCTAGTATCACATGATTTCACTCATCTAGGGGAAATAATGAACAACATAAACTGATGAACAAAAACAGACCCGGAGACAGGGAAGCATTGATCAGACTGTCAAACCTCAGGGAAGGTAGTGGAGGGTGGGGGTAAGGGGGAGAAATCAACCAAAGGACTTGTATGCATGCATATAAGCCTAACCAGTGGTCACGGACAACAGGGGGGTGGGGGCATGCGTGGGGAGGGTTTTGGGATGGGAATGGGGGGATGAGGACAAATATGTGATACCTTAATCAATAAAGAAATAAATTTTAAAAAGGTATATAATTCTACAATACAGCATCTATATATTGCATTGTGTGTTTACCACCCAAAATCAAGTCTCCTTCCATCACCATTTATCCCCCTTTTAGCCTCTTCTACTTCTCTCCAACCCTGGCAATCACCAAGCTGTTGTCTTTGTCCATGATTCTTTATTAATTTACTAGAGGCCTGGTGCACGAAATTCGTGCAAGGGGGGGGCTGTGTCCCTCAGTCCAGCCTGCACCCTCTCCAATCTGGGACTGGTGGGATCGGGTCTAAACAGGCAGTCGGACATCCCTCTCACAATCCAGGACTGCTGGCTCCCAACCGCTCAACTGCCTGCCTGCCTGATTGCCCCTAACAACTTCTGCCTACAAGCCTGATCACCCCTAACCACTTCCCTGTCAGCCTGATCAACACCTAACTGCTCCCCTGCCAAATTGATTGCCCCCAACTGCCCTCCCCTGCTGGTCTGGTCACCCCTAACTTCCCTCCCCTGCTGGCCTGGTCACCCCCAACTGCCCTCCCCTGCTGACCTGATCACCCACAACTGCCCTCCCCTGCTGGCCAACTTGTGGCAGCCATCTTGTGCCCACATAGGGGTGGCCATCTTTGACCACATGGGGGCGGCCATCTTGTGTGTTGGAGTGATGGTCAATTTGCATATTACCTCTTTATTATATAGGATTTTTTTCTTAATGCCTTCATCCTTCTTACCCATCCCCCAAACAACTGTCAATCTGTTCTATGTACTCATGTGTCTGTCTCCACATTATTAATTTAATTTTGTTCATTAGATTGAACATATAAGTGAAATCATATGGTGCTTGTCTTTTCTCACTGGCTTATTTTTTTTCCTTTATTGATTAAGATATTACAAATGTGTCCTTAACTGCCCATTGTCCTCCCACCCACCCCCAATTCTGCCCTCACCCTCACCCCTTGTTGTCTGTGTCTATTGCTTATGATAATATTCATGCATACAAGTCCTTTGGTTGATCTCTCCCCCTTACCACCACCCTCCCCTACCTTCCCTCTGAGGATTGAGCATCTGATCGATGCTTCTCTGTCTTTGGATCTGTTTTTGTTCATCAGTTTATGTTGTTCATTATGTTCCACAAATGGGTGAGATCATGTGATATTTATCTTTCTCTGACTGACTAATTTCACTTAGCATAATGCTCTCCAGCTCCATCCATGCTGTTGCAAATAGTAGGAGTTCCTTCCTTTTTACAGAAGCATAGTATTCCATTGCGTAGATGTACTAAAGTTGTGTGTTTTTGTTTACATTTTATTTTTTTATTGTTTAAAATATTACATATATTAATACATATATCTCCTTTACTTTTCCCCATTGACCTTCCCACCGCCTCCCCTACCCCCTGTCGCATGCCCTCATCCCCCCCACAAGTTTCTTGTGTCTATTGGTATGCTTATATGCATGCATACAAGTACTTTGGTTAATCTATTTCCCTCCCTCCCCAACACTCCCCAGCCTTCCCACTGTAATTTGACAGTCTGTTCGATGCTTTACTGCCTCTGTATCTATCTTTTTATTCATCAGGTTATAATTTTTTTATTTTCCTTAAATGAGTGAGATCATGTGGTATTTTTCTTTCATTGCCTGGCTTATTTCACTTAACACAATAAGCCAGGTCCATCCATGCTGCTGGAAATGGTAAGAAGTCCTTCTTTTTTATAGCAGTGTAGTATTCCATTGTGTAGATGTACCATAGTTTTCTAATCCACTCATCTGCTGATGGGCATTTAGGCTGTTTCCAAATCTTAGCTATAGTGAATTGTGCTGCTATGAACATAGGGGTGCATATATGCTTTATGATTGGTGTTTCTAGTTTCTTGGGATATAATCCTAGAAGTGGGATTACTGGTTCAAATGGGACCTCCATTTTTAGTTTTTTGAGGAAATTCCATACTGTTCTCCACAGTGGCTGCACCAATCTGCATTCCCACCAACAGTGCACAAAGGTTCCTTTTTCTCCACATCCTAGCCAGCACTTGTCATTTGTTGATTTGTTGATGATTGCCATTCTGACAGGTGTAAGATGGTGCCACATTGTCATTTTGATTTGCATCTCTTGGATAATTAGTGACTTTGAGCATGTTTTCATATGTCTCTTGGCCTTCCTTCTGTCTTTTTTCAAAAGATTCTATTTAGGTCCCTTGCCCATTTTTTTATTGGATCATATATCTTCCTTTTATTGAGTTGTATAAGTTCCCTGTAGATGTTGGAGATTAAACTTTTATCAGTGATAACATTTGCAAATATGTTCTCCCATACAGTGGGCTTTCTTGTTGTTTTGTTGATGGTTTCTTTTGCTGTGAAAAAGCTTTTTATTTTGATGTAGTCCCATTTGTTTATTTTCTCCATTGCCCTAGGAGCGGTATCGGTGAAGAAATTGCTTCGGCATATGTCTGAGATTTCACTGCCTGTGGATTCCTATACTATTTTTATGGTTTCCCATCTTATGTTTAAGTCCTGTATCCATTTTGAGTTAATTTTTCTGTATGGTGTAAGTTGGAGGTCTAGTTTCATTTTTTTGCATGTATCTGTCCAATTTTCCCAACACCATTTATTGAAGAGACTGTCTTGACTCCATTGTATGTTCATGCCTCCTTTGTCAAATATTGATCATAGTGGTTTGGGTCGATATCTGGATTCTCTATTCTATTCCATTGGTCTATATGTCTGTTCTTGTGCCAGTACCAGGCTCTTCAGAAAACAGTGGCTTTGTAGTACAGCTTGAAATCTGGTATTGAGATCCCACCTACTTTGTTCTTCTTTCTCAGGATTGCTGTGGCTATTCAGGATCTTTTTTTATTCCAGATGAATTTTTGGAGAGTTCTTTCTAGGTCTGTGAAATATGCCATTGGTACTTTAATGGGGAGTGCATTGAATGTATAGATTGTTTTGGGTAGTATGGACATTTTGATGATGCTGATTCTACCAATCCATGAATATGGTATGTTCTTCCATCTGTTTATGTCTTCCTCTATTTTTTTTTTCAGTGTCCTGTAGTTTTCTGTGTATAGGTCTTTTACCTCCTTAGTTAAGTTTATTCCTAGGTATCTTAATTTTTTTTGGTGCCATGGTAAATGGTATTACTTTTTTAGTCTCTCTTTCTGTAAGTTAACTATTGGTGCATAGAAATGCCATAGATTTGTTGGCATTACTTTTGTATCCTGATAAATTGCCAAATTCATTTATTAAGTCTATTAGTTTTTTGATGTAGTCTTTCGGGTTTTTTATGTACAATATCATGTCATCTGCAAATAAGGACAGCTTTACTTCTTCTTTTCCAATTTGGATGCCTTTTATTTCTTCTTCTTGTCTAATTGCAATGGCTAATACTTCCAGTACTATTTCGAACAGGAGTGGTGAGAGTGGGCATCCCTGTCTTTTTCCTGTTCTTAGGGAAAGTGGTATTAGTTTTTGCCCATTGAATATGATGTTAGCTGTGGGTTTATCATATATGGCTTTTATTATGTTAATATATAATCCTTCTATTTCCACCTTGTTGAGAGTTTTTATCAAGAAAGGGTGTTGGATTTTGTCAAATGCTTTTTCTGCATCAATTGATATGACTATGTGATTTTTATCTCTCAGTTTGTTTATGAGATATATCACATTTATTGATTTGCTGATATTGTACCATCCTTGCATTCCTGGGATAAATCCTACTTGGTCATGGTGTATGATCTTTCTGACTTACTGCTGGATCCGATTTGCTAGAATTTT
This sequence comes from Plecotus auritus, assembly GCF_963455305.1. NCBI lineage: Eukaryota > Metazoa > Chordata > Mammalia > Chiroptera > Vespertilionidae > Plecotus > Plecotus auritus. Next base: position 109,872,620 of record NC_137770.1, on the reverse strand, counting down.
GTTGAGGATTTTGGCATCTATGTTCATGAGGGATATTGGCCTGTAATTCTCTTTCATTGTATTGTCTTTATCTGGTTTTGGTATTAGGTTGATGCTGGCTTCATAGAAGGAGCTTGGAAGTGTTCCTTCCTCTTGAATTTTTTGGAATAGTCTAAGGAGGATAGGTTTTAGTTCTCCCTTGAATGTTTGGTAAAACTCCCCTGTGAAGCCGTCTGGCCCCAGGCTTTTGTGTGCTGGAAGCTTTTTGATGACTGCTTCAATTTCTTCCATAGTTATTGGCCTATTGAGATGTTTAGATTCTTCCTGATTGTGTTTATGAAGGTTATATTTTTCTAGGAATATGTCCATTTCCTCCAGGTTGTCCAGTTTTTTGGAATAGTGTTGTTCATAGTATTTTTTAACAATCCTTTGTATTTCTGTGGGTTCTGTTGTTATTTCTCCTCTTTCATTTCTGATTTTGTTTATTTGGGTCCTCTCTCTTTGCTTCTTGGTGAACCTGGTTAGTTTCATCAATCTTGTTTATCCTTTCAAAGAACCAGCTCTTGGTTTTGTTGATCTTTTGTATTGTTTTTTTTGGTCTCAATGTTGTTTATCTCCGCCCTGATCTTTATTATTTTCTTCCTTCTGCTTACACTGGGCTTTTCTTGTTGCTCTCTTTCTAACTCTTTGAGTTGTAAGAGTAGGTAATTTATTTCCATTGTTTCTTGTTTTTTGCAATAGGCTTGTAGAGCTATGAACTTCCCTCTCAAGACGGCTTTCACTGTGTCCCATAGATTTTCGATTGTTTTGTTTTCATTGTCATTTGTTGCCATGATATTTTTTATTTCTTCTTTGATCTCTCTGGTAACCCAGTCACTGATTAATAGCATGATTTTTAGTCTCCATGTGTTTGATTTTTTTGGATTTTGTTTATTGTAATTGATTTCCAGTTTTATGCCACTGTGATCTGAGAAGATGCTTGATATGATTTCTATGTTCTTGAATTTGAAGAGACTTTGCCTATGACCCAACATATGGTCTATCTTTGAAAATGACCCATGTGCACTTGAGAAGAATGTATATTCTGTGTTTTTTGGGGTGAAATGTTCTGAAGATGTCAATTAATTCCATCTGGCCTAGTGAGTCATTTATGATTGATGTTTCTTTGCTGATTTTTTTTTTGCACTGTATAAATAAATGCAGGTTTATTTTTCTTTCCTTCATCCATAGTTTGAAAATGGCTAGGAAACCAGCTGATATACAAAGCACCTCTGCAATTATGCCTTTCTTGGAAAAACAACTTATAAAAAAATAATAAACACTTAAAAAATTCAAGTCCTTTAAGTTGTTTACACTTCTGAATGTTAAAACTCTACCTGTTTCCTAAAATATAGTACAATTAAAAAAAAACTCATTAAAGTGACACTGATTTGAATTCCACAGGATCCCAGACAGTTAAAAATATGTTATTCCCTATAAAGTAAATTTGTTCTTCACAGGCAAAACAATAGTTAAAGTGTGTCTCTCTGCTTAATTCACTGAGATTCATTTTACTCTCCAGCTAATGACTAATGATGACAGAAGACTAAGGGCAATTTATAGTGTCTTCAAATAAGTTAATAAAACATATCCAATATGCTAATCACCACAGGCATGATTCTGGAAGAGTGACAATATCTATACACACAAAACACAAAGGAACACTTCACCAATTATCAAGAGCTAATGTGACCCATTGTCCCTGAGGGTGCATCTTCTTCAAGAAGAGATGATAGTTTTCCCTTGGTCCTGCTGAGGCTGTTTCTGAGTGGCGTTCCCCACCCCAACCCCCAAAGTAAATGATCCCAGGGTAACAGTCAAGAAAGGTAGTGCTTGGCCCGGCGATTTCAGAAGGCTCATGGAACTTACAGCAACTCTGACAATGGATCCAGTTGAAATTGCCTGGTTAGGTGAGAAGATCACCTGTGAGCGAGCTTATCAATGCTCTGATGGGGAAAGGATGACATTCCTTTCTAATCACTCCAGGACCAGGCAATATGATTGGTTTGAAGGTTTAACAGGCCACTAACCAGAGAGGTTAGTAATGTGAGATACAGAAATTAAATCCCACATGGAAAGATACATTGTACCCAGTGGCACACGTGTCTGTGTGGAGGCTGAGAGAACAGGAACCTCTCTTCGTTATTAATGTCAACCTGATAAAAGCTAAACTAAACCGGTGCAAGTTTAAGTGCACCACTATTTAATTGCTAAAAATGTTCCAAACACTTGGTAAGAATTTCAGAGTTCACACTACTCCAAAAAAAGAATATTAGCACATTTCTCACCTGCTTGAGTTGAGTTATTTTAAGCACCCTTTGTGATAATATCTGTTTGGGTTGGAGAGCTGGTGGGATGGTGTGAGCAGGAGGTGCCAAAAAAGAAAAAAAAAATCTTGATATTATAAAGGTGTTTTCTTCCTCAAGTTTTCCAAAATTGTACATTCTCTTTGCCCCTGGATAGTGTGAGCTACAGAGTGGCAGGCTGTGGAGAAGTTGTTCCAGAGACTAGGTTCATGGTCTCATTAAGTCGATACCCAGTGACCAGGTGAAATGGTGCTTTGCAGATAAAAAGTTCCTGAGGCTTCCTTTTTCGATTCATCTTCCAAATCTCGTGTTGCCTATAAGAAACCTTCCAGCACATCCTGGACTTCAGCTGAGACGTTTTTCAAGCAGTTATGTAAATTCTGGACTGTGGCTTTGCTTTGCTCCTTCTCCTGCCACTTCTTCAGCATCCGAAACTTACAAATCATCACATTTTCTTTCTTGTCTCAGATAGCATCAATATCGCTGATGTCCAACTCCAGGTTGACAATGGCAATTTTTATCCACTCCTTCCCCAACTTCCCAGCAAGGGTAATCAACTAATGGTCTGTTAACAGGGTCTTTGCTCCATCTGAAGTGTCAACCTGCTTCATTCTTTTAGCATTGACCTCCTCTTCAGGTAGAGTGCTACTTATTTTATGTTGCCTTTTACCACTTGTGCTGCTTTTTGAAACATTCTGACTCTGATCATGTTGAACCCAGTCACATTCTCTCAGTTTTGCTTTCCATACAGTCTCGTCGGAATCCATTTCAACCAACAGTAATTTAAACTCCATTGATTGCTCCAAATAAACTTCAATATAACTTTTCAGTTTTAAAAGGGAACCATCCACAAATTCAATTTCCTCAGGGGTGATGTCCGCTTCCGGTTCACTGACCAGTTTGTACTTCTTCCCATTCTGCAATAACTTCAGGCACACAGGAGGCTTGTTGATTTTCATGAATTTCTTAGAGGAGTGCTTGACAGCCTTGGCAATATCCTTGATGAAGGACTCGTTATTGGTTGCTATGTACACCCGAAAAGATAAGGATGGATTCTGGTCGATGACTTTGTACAGAATCACAGCCCCATGGTGGTATAATGTTTCTTCGCTTTGAATAACAGGTCCCACAGGAGAAAGAGAACTCACGTGCCATTTGACGTGGGTCGCAGAATGATCCACAGTACATTCTAACGAGGCCTTAGAATTTTTAACATGTAAGACTCTGAATGTCATATTGGCATCATGGCGACCCAAGCAGAGGGAATGTGGAAACTGAAGACAGGCTGGGTCACATTTGACATCAAACATGGGTCCCCCAACAGCCCAGGGCTTGACAACCAGTTCTGCGTATTTACTCCAGGACAAAATGAAATACTTGATGTCAACTTTTCTGTTAACCTGAAAGATCAGACCAGTTTCGGTGCACTTGTACACTCCCTCCGTGTCCACCTTCAGCAAAAATTGTCCCCCGGAAAGGAGTCTGGGGGTCACTTGTTCATTGTGTTTATTTTTAGCATTACAGTGTTGATAGTGAGGTTCAATTTTAATACATTCTGAATTAAAACGATCTGTGGGTGATTCTTTGGCTCCCCATTCTTCAGCCTGAGCAGAAGCGCCCTCGGCAGGAACCTCTCCCAGTTCCCCATTTGTTTCTTCTGTTTTGAGCTCCTCATTATCAGAGTCACTGTCAGAACTGCCCTGGGAACTGCTGTCCTCTCCTGATTTAGAGTCTTTTGAAGTATCTAGGTTGGGGCTAGAGCAACCTTTTTCTTCTGAAGAGATACTGCAATCATCACTGCTCTCCATGCTCATGGTCGCCCCATGGCTGGGAGGGCACCCCACGCGGGCCAGCAGCTCTGCTCTCGCTCCCTCTGCGGCTGCTGCAGGAGGGGCTCCTTGCTGATTTCTTGTTTAGAGGATTTGTCCAATGGTGATAGTGAGGTATCAAAGTCTCCTACTATGATTGTATTGCTATCAATCTCTCCCTTGATATTCTCCAGGAGTTTTTTTATGTGTTTGGGTGCTCCTGTATTGGGTGCATATATGTTTACCAGAGTTATTTCTTCTTGTTGGATTGCTTCCTTTAGTATTATGAAGTGGCCTTCCTTATCTCTTGTTATGTCCTTCACTTTGAGATCTAATTTGTCAGATATATGTAGTGCAACCCCAGCTTTTTTTTTTTCATTTCCATTCTCCTGAAAAACCTTTTTCCATCCCTTCACCCTCAGTCTGTGTGCATCTTTTTTTCTGAGGTGGATTTCTTGTAGACAGCAGATATATGGGTCGTGTTTTCTTATCCAATCCGTTACCCTATGTCTTTTGATTGGGGCATTTAATCCATTTACATTTAAAGTTATTATTGATAGGTGCTTATTTGTCACCATTTTTATTCTTTACCCCTGTGTTCCTTCTTTGCTTCCTATTTCTTTTCTTCTTTTTTTTTTTTTTTTTTTGTACAGCAGACCCTTTAGCATTTCTTGCATTGCTGGTTTGGTGGTAATAAATTCCCTTAGTTCTTTTTTGTCTGTGAAGCTCCTGATTTCACCTTCAGTTTTGATTGATAGCCTTGCTGGGTACAGTATTCTTGGATTCAGACCCTTCCTTTGCCTGACTTTGTATATTTCATTCCATTCCCTTCTGGCCTGATGAGTTTCTGTTGAGAAATCAGTTGCTAGTCTGATGGGGGTTCCTTTGTAGGTAACTTTCTGTCTCTCTCTGGCCACTTTTAAGATTCTTACTTTGTCGTTGGTGTTTGCCAATTTAATTATAATGTCCCTTGGTGACGGTCTTTTGCAGTTCATTTTGCTTGTGACTCTGTGAGCTTCTTGGATTTGTGTGGGTTTTTTCTTCCCTCTATCAGGGAAGTTTTCTGTCATTATTTCTTCAAACAGGTTTTCTTTTCCTTGCTCAGTTTCCTCTCCTTCTGGAACCCCTATTATGCAGATGTTGTTTTGTTTCGTGTTGTCCCAAAGTTCCCTTAGGCTCTTCTCCTGCTTTTTAATTTTTTTTCTAGAAGCTGTTCTACTTGGGTATTTTTCCCTACCTTGTCTTCCAGCTGCTCACTGATGCAGTCCTCTGCTTCTTCTAGTCTACTCTTGATACTTTCTATTGAGTTCTTTACAGCAGCGATGTCATTTTTCATTTCTTCTTGGTTCTTCTTCATTTCTTCTTGGTTCTTACACATATTGTCGAATTTGTCTTCCATTATTTTCAGCCATGTTATGACCATTTCTCTGAATTATTTCTCTGACATGTTGCTTGCCTCCATTTCGTTTACTCCCTTTTCTGGTGATGCCTGCTTTTCTTTCATATGCAGGCTGTTTCTTTGTCTCCCCCTGGTCTCTGCTTCTCCGGGTGTCTGGTTATGTAGTTCTCTCTCTCCTGCATTGATTTAAAGGCACAAAATACAACACAACCAGGTACAATGCACAAGACACTGAACATAAATGGATTCACAATATTAATAACCCCAAATAAAGGTGACCACCAGAAAATGGCAAATTAGAGGATAGGAGAGAAAGAAGAAGAGAAAAAAAAAGAAAGAAATGAGTGCAAAAATGAAATTGGGAAAAGGAAAAAAAAAGTAAGAGAGAAAAGAAAGAGAATACAAAAGAAGAGGGGAACAAACTATATATATATGGGGGGAAACTCCAATAGAACAGCCACTATTCCCAGCAAATGCCAGCAACAAGTACATGGAGATGAATACAAACTACAAACAACAACTAATATCAAGCGAGGCGAGGGAAAACAGAAGCAAAAAACAAACAAAAACAAAACACACACAAAAAAGGAATAAGCAAAACAATCTCACAAAACAAGCATAAAATATCGATATAATCAACAATCAAGCAAACAACAACAAAAGGACAGAGAGAAAAACTTTTTTGGATAGTGAAGACAGAGACGAGAGAGGTGTGTATGGACTTGGAGCAGGGAGTTGGAAATTAGATATATAAGTAGGGTGAAATTTTAACAGAGGGTAAAATGAAAAAATAGGGAAAATCTAAAGCAGGAAAAGGGTAAGAGAAACAGGACAACAAAAGGGGAAAAGTTAGGAAGAGAGTGATGGCATAAAGATAAAGTTGAGATAGAGTAAAATGATGCTAAGGGGAAGATGAAAATAGAATGTAGAACACTAATCCCAAAGTAAAATAAAGAGAAAATAAAATACCTTTTTTTAAAAAAGGTAAAATAGTAGAAGTAATAATACTGATTGAAAATAAAAATGTAATAATTAGAAAGGTAAAATCAAGTGAGGAAAAAAGAAAGAAAATTAGTTTCTTAAGCAAAATAAGGAAAAAAAATAAAAATGAATAAAAATAAAATGTGCAGTAGTGAAGGTCATTCACTTCCTCTACTCTTCTGTTTGGCATGCCTGTTTCCTAGTCAGGACAGTATTGCAGTTCCCTGTGTTCCACTGCTCCTCAGTGTTGTAAGCCAGTCCTGATTTTTAAGCAGGCAGTGTGTCTTAATTACTTGTATTCCTTTACTTGTGTTTACACAAGAGTCAATTTGTGATTCAACTCCTGGGTGGCAGTGTTTCTGGATTGACCTCCAGGTCTATAGGTCCTCTCTAGCCAGTGCTTAGATCAGCCGTGGGCAAACTACAGCCCGCGGGCCGGATCCGGCCCGTTCGGCTGTTCTATCTGGCCCGCGGAGCCAAAAGAGCGGAGGGTTCTCTTGCTCTCCCCTCGGCTCCTTTACTTTGAATTTATATTAGTTCACACAAACACTCCATCCATGCTTTTGTTCTGGCCCTCCAGTCCAGTTTAAGAACCCATTGTGGCCCTAGAGTCAAAAAGTTTGCCCACCCCTGGCTTAGATCCTGCTTTTCCTGTGGCATTCAATACCGGTTTGTGGGAGTGGGTTGCCCCAGAGCTGGTTCTCTGATGGTTATTCCCCGCTCTGATCCCCAGGTTCCAGAAAAACAACTTTCCCCTGCAGTCTCTTAGGGTGTCCCCAATTGGGTGATCCTATGTATTGGGCTTAGTAATCAGAAGCAAGGATTTAAAGGAAAAAGAAAAAACAAAAAACAAACAAACAAACCAAAAGAGCCAGCGTACATGTGTAAACTCTGGGGCTGCATGCAAGTCTGTGCAGTCTTTTTTTCCCCCTTGGGTCTAAGCAGCCAACACACTTTTAAAATTTTTAGGTTGTCCTTTTGCATCAGATCAAAATGGGTTGCTTTTAAGAGTTCCTTTATGTTAGCAGCTCTGAGGACCTCCTTCCATATTCACAGATCACGCCAGCCCCAACCGCTATGGATTTTTCTAGGCTCAGACTTCCCCCAGTCCTCCAGCTCCCACAGTGCACACGTTTCTCTCTACTGCCAGGAGCACAGACCTCACCTTATTCTGGGCAAAATCTGACCTTTCCGTGGTGGAGTGTAGAGCTCCTCTGAATCTGCATGTTTGCGCCAATTGGGGACCGGTGCTCTGGGGTTCCCAGCTGTTTGGTGGGTGCCGCAGTTATAGATTTTCAGGCTTCCAATAACATCCACTTTCCCCTTCAAGATGGCGCAGTCTCCGCATCCGAGAGGTAACCCAGCAGCAGTGGAGGCTGCCCAGTCAGGGAAGCCCCATGCAGCAGTCCACCACCATCTCCTGGAGTATAGCTGTCCCTCAACTCACCAACAAACACTCTCCGTGCGACCCTCAGCTGTTCTTTCTATCTGCTCAGGGACAAAGCTCAGGACACTTCTTTCTATTCTGCTGCCATTTTTTCCTATCCCAAAGTTTTTTAATCCACTCATCAGCTGATGGGCACTTAGACTGATTCCAAATTTTAGCTATTGTAAATTGTGCTGCTATGAACATAGAGGTGCATATATCTTTCTGATTGGTGTTTCTAGTTTCTTGGGATATATTCCTAGAAGTGGGATCACTGGGTCAAATGGGAGTTCCATTTTTAGTTTTTTGAGGAAACCCCATACTGTTCTCCACAGTGGCTGCACCAGTCTGTATTCCCACCAGCAATGCACGAGGGTTTCTTTTTCTCCACATCCTTGCCAGCACTTGTCATTTGTTGATTTGCTGATGATAATCATTCTGACAGGTGTGAGATGGTACCTCATTGTCATATTGATTTGCATCTCTGGGATGATTAGTGACTTTGAGCATGTTTTCATATGTCTCTTGGCCTTCCTTCTGTCTTCTTTTGAAAAGTATCTACTTAGGTCCATTGCCCATTTTTTGATTGGGTTGTTTGTCTTCCTTTTGTTAAGTTGTATGAGTTCCCTGTAAATGTTGGAGATTAAACCCTTATTGGAGATATCATTGGCAAATATGTTCTCCCATGCAGTGGGTTTTGTTGATGGTTTCTTTTGCTGTGCAGAAGCTTTTTTTTATGTAGTCCCATTTGTTTATTTTCTCTTTAGTTTCCATTGCCCTAGGAGCTGTATCAGTGAAGATATTGCTTTGGCATATATCTGAGATTTTGTTGCCTGTGGATTCCTCTAGTATTTTTATGGTTTCCTGTCTTACGTTTAAATCCTTTATCCATTTTGAGGTTATTTTTGTGTATGATGTAAGTTTGTGTCCAGTTTCATTTTTTTGCATGTGTCTTACAATATTTCCCAGCATCATTTATTGAAGAGACTGTGTTGAGTCCATTGTATGTTCTTGCCTTCTTTGTCATATATTAATTGAGCATAGTGATTTGGGTCGATTTCTGGGTTCTCTATTCTATTCCATTGTTCTATATCTGATTGGCTTATTTTACTTAGCATGAAACTTTCCAGGTCCCTCCATGCTACTGCAAAAGGTAAGATTTCTTCTTTTGTATGGCTGAGTAGTTTTCCATTGTGAAAATATACCACAGCCTTTTTATCCACTCATCTACTGATGGACACTTACTTCACACCTGTCAGAATGGTTGTCATCAATAAATCAACAAAACAAGTGCAGGTGTGGATGTGGATAAAAGGAAATCCTTGTGCACTGTTCGTGGGAAGGCAGCCACCTTGGAAAGCAGTATAGAGTTATCTCAAAAAATTAAAAATGGAACTGCCTTTTGACCCATCAATTCCACTTCTGGGAATATATCTGAAGAAATCTGAAACACTGATTCAGAAGAATATTTGCAGCCCTATGTACTGCAGTGTTATTTACAATAGCCAAGATTTGGAAGCAGCCCTACTGCTTTATGTTTTTAGTTATCTGTTATACATTTGTTTTTGTTTTGGTGGGTTGTTGTTTTTTTGTTTGTTTGTTTTATTTTGTTTTTGTTGTTTTTTCTGTTTTTCATTCTGGGGAGATTTTCAACCCGTTGAGGGAAGTGCCTGCTTCTTACAGATCTTTGAATTCCATAAATTCCCAGTGGAGTGCTTGCACACAGACAGCAGCACACACTGAAATGTCAGGCCTCTTGCAAAGGCACCAGAAACAGGCAATCCAGGGGGACAAGCAGCATCTGCAAAGGCCTGTAGGTGGGATGAGTATAAGGAAGAGAAGGAGGCAGCAGGGAAGGAGGTGGCTTTTTGACAAGAGGGTTCTAGTAAAGCAGTGGCAGCATTTTTAAAAAAGTCACATTTCACCGGATCTAACAGCCATGTCAGAACAGTTCCTAAATCTTCAGCACATGTCTGCATTCCCACTCCAGTGGCCCCAGGTGCTGTTTTCATGCATTGATCTCCCTAATTGTGTCTCACTGCTCATATGAGATGTGATTTGCCAATCCAGCCCAAGGCATCAAAGTCTGGGTCCTGGCAACTGCCTGTTCTGACTCAGACAAGACTGAAAGACAAACTGGTTTTCCCCTCCTGCCCATGTTTGCCCACCACAAGTCCTGTCTCTTAGAAAGGGCCTTTCTGTCACTAATTTACAATGATATTTGTGGTCAAATATTCAGTTTCCTCTTTGTGATTCCAGTCAGACAGAGATGATCTGAGCTCAGTGTGCAAGAAAGGGCAGAGGATCGACAATTTCCTTAAAATTGTTCTTGGTCACAGCTCTTGTCTCATTTGTATGATGCATGGCTCAACAAAATTATGAAACACCATACTGGCCTACAAAGCTTATTTATGGAAATTACAAACATGCATGGATTGGATTCTTTTTAATATTATAAAATGGTTGGATGGTTTGAACTTTTGTTGGCTTTTTAGTCTCCTAGGGATGAAAAACCCCAGAAACTTCCTCATGTTCCTGTACATCAGAATCTTGCTAAACTTTTGGTGTTTTGTGAATCCAAAGGCAGCAAAGCCTTTGAAAATGCCTCCTGCATTTTGTTCCACATTACATTTCAAAGTTTCTTTTTGATTATTTTATTTTTGTGAGACCTTCAGAATACTGTTTGTGAGTTGGCTATTTTGTTCACCTTGCTAGATATTTCACTAACATCTCAACCGACATTACTTTCAAGCAAAAGTACCCCAGACTCACACATCAATGGAATCCTTAATGAAAGGACATGAAAACCAGCCTTCAGGGCTTCACTTAAATCATAGAAATGCATTTATACTGAATAAAAAGTAATTGAAAGGATTTTTTTCCCCAAAAAAAGATATGTACACTGCCAAATCCAAGGTTACCTTTACAGTGAAGCAAATAACTACTGATTTACTTAGGTTTGATGACAAATTGCATTTTTTCTAGGTACAATATAAACTAGTAAGGATTTGTGTGCTGGGAAATAAGAATGGTGCAGGGTTTATCTCCATTTAATATGTAAGTAATTGCTCTTTGAAATAATATTTAAATAGGTCCTAGGCAATTTCTTTATTCCAAGAAAGTAGTAGGCATCAGTTTTTTTCTAAATGAAGGTAACTAAATAATCAAAATACAATTTTTGCCTCTTTAATTCTTTCTTTAATTCTAGAGACCATAAAATGAAAGCAAAACTGTTTCTTTAAGTCATCTATTATTCTCTCATGTTCTTCTTAAAAACTTCAATTAATATCATTCCTGTGATCTTCCTGGAAATAAGATGTGAAATACCTTAACTTTTATTCATTCATTCATACACTGACATTTTCTCTAAGAATTCTCATTTCTCCATTCCATTTATTCCTGCTATTTATTCCCAGTGCTGATTCTTGCCTCTTGGCTTAATCCTCAAATAATTATATCCAAACACCAAAAGAGCACAAATGTAGCAGCCTAGTGATTTAACGCAAATTCTAAACCACTAGTTATTTATATTAATTGTTATAATGAGTTTTTAAAGCATATATTATCATTATTTAACATGCTAGGAATGAAGTTTTGTGCTTTCTTTTTCTCACTAAATTTCAAAAATAGCTGGGGTTAAAAATCACAACAAACCCTTTTGGTTGACCTGTGGGTGTGACAGGGCAGTTCTTATCCATCTTCGTGCCTTTTCACCTCCTTTCTCCTTCAATGACCTCTTCTGTAGAAAGTAAACAGTAAGAGGATCAAATTAACTATATCTTTTTCATTTTTTCCATATCTTACCCACTTGCTTAGGTTAATTGGCAACATAAACATGACTATCATTTTCTGAGAGGAGAGCTTGTAACACCGTGGGTATACTTCACGTCTTCTTTACACACACACATGAACACACACACACACACAGGCACTGTTACTGCTCCTTGGTCTCATGCTTTGTGAGATTTCCCCAGCTGTTTATGATGGGAAAACTGGGGATATCTGTAGATTTACTCTACAGCAAGTCAGCTTGTTCAGACAATGAAAGACTGGAAGTTAATCTTTCTATTTGGTTTTATGTTTCTCCCAAAAGAATGCAAATGCCAGCCCTGTCACCAGGATCTACTAGTATACCCTCCCCATTACTCTTTTCCACATACCCTGATTCATCCATGTCATAGTCAAACCAAGCCACCAGAATGGAGTAGAAGAGCCCAAAGCATTGGGGCATGGGCTCAGAACAGTGGTGGAGGGACAGGTGCAGATGACTCAAGCCATGATTCCAAATATGCCTTAACATGGCTTTCCCTTTCTCTCTCCTCTTTCCTACCAGAGTCCCCATATACTTCTGATTTTCTTTATCCTCTCTTAAGTCTTTATTTTTCTGCCATCTATTAGCCCTATCTATTATTTCAGGAATCTCTCTCAATTCCTTCCCTGAAGAAAGATTAAAACATGCTGTTGGTGTCCACTCTGCATATACACCAAATTCCACAGGATGGTAACTGTACTTGTGACTCTGGAAAGAGACACTTTGTCAAGTGTGTCAGCAGCTTTTAGTTGCAGACAATAATAGTGGAAGGCTATTTGGTGCATGGGTGTTTGCAAGGATCATGCAGAGGTAGTGCTTTTTATCTCAGTTATCTGGCCACATGAATGTTCCCTTCTGTCTGACTCTAGCCCAACATTTGAAGTAAGTCAAAGGATAATCTTTCTAATACCAGTTCTTCCATCAAAGGCTACCTGGATTAGCAGGCAAACATGTAGGCATTGGCCATATATCAGGCTTTCCTTTTTACTTCAGTTGTCTTCTAAAACGTATTTCCTAAGCTGAACAATATATATATAACATTTCTTCTCATTCAAAATTACCTGCCCTTCCTGCCTATCTGCCTGCCTGACCACACTTGATTCCATGGGAAGTTCTCTCCATCAATGTCAGAAGGTCTTCTGGATGTTTCCAATAGCATTCCAAAGAGCATTCCTTTAGCACTGCACTAGAGGCCAGATTGAGTATTCAACAGCACCAAGATTTCCCTTTCCTTCTTGCCAATTTGAGGCATCTCTATAGCGGCAAGGGACAGGAATATTAGTAACTGCCAAGGTTAAATGATTCACTCCCCAAAACCATAGTAAAAATTTGTAGAAAATAAGAGGCCAAGAACACTCAGTGGAAACCAGTGGTCACTTTAAGTGTAAATTTCATGGTTTTCTGTTATAAAGAAACAAACAAATTAGTAGAGCTATTAGCCCCAAAGAAATTAGTTTGGAATTTAGAAAGTGTGACAAACAAATTTAAAGAATTTATCAAAAGTTGACATTTTTATCTAAATAATAAGTCTTGTATTTCATCAAACTTCTTCTTAGAAGATCATAAAATGTTCCATTATGAATATAGTGGAAACTTGATTATTATTTTTGGCTTTATTTGCAAGAAAGCTGCCTTTGGCTGTTATCTAGACTGTTATCATTAGCTATGATATTACATGAATCTATATATCTCTGATTTTTTTTTCAAACTAATAGGCATAAGAAAATTTTCTCTTTTCCACTTAGTGAGTTATTTTATTTTGTCTCTTCCTTGGTATGATCTCAGAGGAAAAGGAGTTGAGAAACCCATAGGAGATTAGGGCAAGGGACTATGGTTGGCAGATAGAGGCGTGAAAAGCCCTGGTAAGTCTATAAAAAGTTGGTTAGATATCTTAAACATAATTATTATTCAAAATCTGCCCCAATATGATGCTAGTAGAAGAATTCCAAAATGTTGAACAGTTTATTAGACAATCTCTGGTCCCCAGCACTGTAGGACAGCTACACTTAGGAATATAAACTATTGTATCTGACTAATGTATGATGACTAAGCTGTTCATATGGAGAGGGAGGTTTGAGCCAAAGTTGCTAAACTGGTTCTCATTAAGACAGCAATGAAGATTATGAGACATACCCTTTAGCGTACTAATATGCACCTTGGAGTCCTAAGACCAGCCACTCTAGAGCCTTATATCACTGCTACTGCTCAGGGGCTTTCATTCACAGAACAAGGTCGAGACTGGTGATGGCAATGATAAGAGAAAATTATTGTTAAAAACATTTCAAGAGCTCCAATTTCTTGTAAGATTTGAACATGAAGCAAGCAAAAGGACAAATATTATATATCAGACAAAGACATCCTGATTGAGAAGAAACAGTGAAAGCTTACCACCAAGTTTAGGCAAAAAACAAAACAGGGCTATTGATGGCGCTGATCAAGGAAGGGAGGGGGTGCGAGAGTAGGGGGTGAGGGTGGAGGGTGATGTGGGCAAACATTACCAGCATCTATAGAATAACTAGAGTGCTCCAGGACCTCCCAAGTCAAAGAGCAGTGCTCCTCCCATCCCCCCTTTTCTCTGTTTGTTGGGAGCTACTTTCTTTAAAAAAGCTCATTTAGTTAAAACTTGTAAATATAGACAATGAAACTGAGATACCAATAGTGAAAGAGGTCCACTTACAACTAGACCCTTTCAAAGTCTTGGAGTATGCCAATGAGTGATGGGTAGGAGGATAGAAACTGATACTAGTGCTGGGTGGGGCGAGGTTGAAATATACCCTGGAGTGGGGGTGGGAGTATCCCAGAAATCCTGCAATTGACTAATCTTGTAAATAAGAAGGGAAATATATTTGTTCAAGATCACACAATTACTGGTAGAACTGAAGTCTTCTGAGTTCTTCCATTATGAGGAGCTACTTCTCCACACTCAAATATCTGAGAAATAAAGCTAATGGAATTGAATAACCCATAACCCAATTTCATTTTTCAGTAAGATCAAAAAGGGCAATATGAAGTCATTATGTGTGTGACAGCAAATAGGGCAGTTCAGAGAAGACCAAGGGTGAACGTGGGTTTGTGCAGATATGTATCAGGGAGGCAACTTCTGCCAGGGTCTGGGAAGTCTTCAGGGTTATGCAGACATGGCTGAGAATCACAGGTAGATATGAAGAGGATGACCACAAAGGTCAACAAAGAGGATGAGACCTACCTGTTCAGAAATATTGAGAAATGAATTATTCACTTATCTTATGTTACAGGCTCTTCATCTCCCCAATTTTATGGGATTTCTGCTGGCTAGAAACACAACAGACTGCCCTAGAGAGAGGCACTGCTTCACAGGCCTTGATAAATACTGGTCATGGCAAATACTAGATATTGTCTTCTATGACAGAGGATTTGAAGAATCTAATAGACTTAATTTGAATAATCAATTAAACTAGTTTTAATTCTTGAGAAGAATGTATGTATATATAGCTGGGCTTCTTGATACAAATAACAAAACTAATTAGAGTTACTTTTCATCCAAAATATAATTAGGGGGGATTTTTACTATGAGTATACACACTACCCTACCAAACTCAAGGTCAGGAAAGAGATAGTCTTCTGCTAGAGACTGAGAATTGCCAGAATTCTGTACTTGCCACATCTCTGCTCTGAACATGGCTTCATTCTTCTCTCTCTACATCCTGACTACTGTCTGACTATCCACTCTGGGCAGGAAGCGACCACCCTAAAGTTCCCAAACTCACAGGTCACCGCACAGCCAAAACATATTCTGTTTGGCAGGTTCTGAGGCTTAATGCCAAGTACCTAAACAAAAGAGAATGTGCTCATTCCAGCTAGATTCCAGAGTCCAGAGTTATATATAAGGGGCTGTATCCAGAGGAAGTGGTATTGCAGTGTGAGATGGAGCTGGAGCCTGAGTAAATGGTTCCCAGGAAAAGAGGTGGTTGTAGGACCCTGGGGTGTCTAACATATTCATTTATGGAATTTAAGATTTGGGACCTTAGAGAACTTTCAGGCCAAGCCATCCATTTTATAAATAAAGAATCTGAAGCTCCAAGAAGTGAAATGCTTGCCCAAATTTGCACTTACAAATTGCAGAGCCAGAATTAATCTGAAGTCTGTCTTCTCATTCATTTATCAAGCTCATATTGACCTACAGCCTGTCAGCATACAGTATGGCAGGCCCTTGGCCAAGGACTGGTAATCAGACTGTGTTGCAAACCAGACAGGATCTTCACCTTCCGGAGGTGTACAAACATGTAAGGGAAAGATTACACAAATAAATAAAATGATAACCTTGCTCAGTGCTAAGTGAGACAGTGCCAATCCCCATTTTGTTGTTTGGTGTAATTTGCTAGGACAAAAGAGTAGGTTCCAGTATTGGCACTCTGAAGAGGAGTTGCATCTAAAATAAACATTGACAGGCCCTGGCCAGGAGGCTCAGGTGGTTGGAATGTTGACCAAAAGGCAAAAGGTTGCAGGTTTGATTCCCGGTCAGGGCATATACCCAAGTTGCAGTTTGATTCCCAGTTGTTGGTGCATGCAGGAGGCAACTGATTGATGTTTCTCTCTTATATTGATGTTTCTCCCTCTCCCTTCTTCTCTCTCTAATATAAAAAATAAAATGCTCAGGTTATAATTAAAAAATAAAATAAAAGAATTGTTGACAGGAGTGACATCACCAAGATGATGACATAGGAGGCTCCTGATTTTCCCTCCTCCCACAGATACACCAAATGTACAGCTGCCCATGGAAAAATTCCCTCAGAGAAATCCAGAAGTAGTTAAGTGACTTCTACACATTAAAATGGGTAGGAAATATTGAGACACACTCTTACCATAAACCCACCTGGGCACAGTGACATACAATTGAGAGGAACCCTTAACGCCCAGCTTGTCCTGTGGTGCTGCAGGTGTGGTTTGGAAGGGTTTTGACTGTATACTTTTCCATCTGCTGCTGGAGAGACCAGCTTTTAATCAACCTGCATCTAGATGCTAACTGGAATCCTACCAGGAGGCCAAAACACCTGGTGTACACTTCCCCTGCATTCTACCTCTGGCTTTCTCCAACAGTAAAACCAAAGTCTCCATGTTATCCCTGGATGTAGCTTGTCCACACATCTACCACCCAAAATTTGTGGCTTCCATCCAAAGAGATGAGCCCTCAGATTATTTAGCTTTTGTAGCCAATGTGCCTCAGCATTTACATGACCACATTAAACAAAAATGCAGTTTTCAAATGGGTGCATGAACACTGCCTACAGCTATACCCCTGCGCTCAAGCAAATGCCAAACAAAAATAAAGAAATCAGTCCCAATTGCTATTGCATCAAAATAATAAAATACTTAGGAATAAGTTTAACAAAGAATTTTAAAGATTTGTACACTGAAAACTATAAAACATTATTGAAAGAAACTGAGGAAGACAAAAATAGATTGTCCATGTTCATGGATCAGAAAAGTGAATATCATTAAATGTCCATACTATTCAAAATGATTTACAAATTCAAAAAAATCCCTACCAAAATTTCAATATCATTTTCACAGAAATAGAAAAAATAATCCTAAAATTTGTATAGAACCACAAAAGACCCAAAATAGCCAAAGCAATCTTGAGAAAGAACAAAGCTGGAGGTACCACATTTCCTCATCTCAAACTGTTACCAGAGAAAAACGTGTTTCTTCTTCTCCTGTTGCTATTGGGAGTGGGGTCCTTGTGATATTCCAAAAAAAGGAATTTCCTGAGGCTTGCACTGGAGGATGCGATATAGTAGAAAGCTTTACATCCTTGGGTTTCCAAAGTGCCCTTTCCCTTAGACCAGTCATAGAAGAAGTGTAGCTCGGATTTCGGTAGGGCTATCATCAGAGGCATAACAGAGAGTTTCCGTCCAATGTTCCAGCAGGGTTCAGTTTAGCACTAGGCTAGCTACAGTCCATGAGTCCATTATGTGTGGGGGTCCCTATGGCCCTGGGCCACATGGGAGAATGCCGGGAAGCCAAGTATAAGCCATGAGCCAAGCATGCCAAAAGGAATCAAGAGAGTGAACTTCTTTGTTCAGGAGATTATATATCCCAAATTTCCTGGAGCTTGCAGTGGCCATGCCCATTCTGGCCAACCATCTCTGTCCCCAGAGATGTGATTGACAGGCAAATATCTTCCCTTTGTCATCTCAACTTTACTGGGCATCTTTCTATCTTCCCTGTGAGGTTCCTTCCCCCAGTGTTTTGCAGGGAACATACCTATAATATCTGGCCTTCCCTTTGTTCCTTTCCTATTATTAATAACCAGAGGACTGATGCACGAAATTCTTGCTAGGAACTCAGCCCTCGCAGCCACGGCAGCTTGCCTTGGCACTTGCAGCCCCAGCTTCATCTGGAAGGTTTTCTGGAAGGATGTCCGGAAGGTCTTTTGGCTGTCCAGCCTAATTAGCATATTATGCTTTTATTTTTATAGACTAGCTAATTACAATGGTATCAAAATTATACAAAGCTATATTAATCAAAATGGAATGATATGACATAAAAACAGACACATAGATCAATGGAATGGAACACAGAATTTAGAAATAGACCAATGAAGATGTGGTCATTTAATTTTTTGACAAGGACACCAAGAATACCCAATGTGCAAAAGATAATCTCTTCAAAAAACGGTGTTGAGAAATTGAATATCAACGTAAAAAGAGTGAAACTGGACTCCTATATTATACCATTGACAAAAACCAACTCAAAACAGATTAAAGCCTTGAACATAAGACCTGCAACTATAAAACCCTTAGAAGAAAACATGGCAGATAAGCTCCTTGACACTGGTCTTAGTGATGATGAAAAGCAAAAATTAAAAATAGGACTACATCAAAGAAAAAACTTTACACAGAAAAGAAATCAATAACAAAATGAAAAGGCAACCTATGAAATGGGTGACAATATTTGCAAATCACATATATAATGGGATAATATTCAAAATATACAACAAACTCATACAACTCAATAGTTAACAAACAAATAATCCAATTTTTAAAATGGGGGGAAAAAACACTGAATGGGCATTTTTTCCAAAGACGACATGCAAATGGTCAACAGGTACAAGAAAAGGTGCTTAACATCACTAATCATCAAGGAAATGCAAATCAAAACCACAATGAGGTAGCACCTCATATCTGTTAGAATGGCTATCATGAAAAAGACAAGAGATAACAAATGTTGGTGAAGATGTGAAGAAAAGGGAGCCCTAGTGCACAATGAAATATCATTCAGCCTCTGGAGAACATTATGCTGAGTGAAAAAAGTCAGACAGGAGAAGACAAATACTGCTTGGTATCATTTATATGAGGAATCTAAGAAAACAGCCTTATTCATAGAAACAGAAAGTAGAATAGTGGTTGCCAGGGGCTAATGGTCAGGAATAAGGGAGAGGTTAAAGGGCACAAGCTTCAGGTTTTAAAAAGATAAGGTATGAGGATCTAATGTACAACATGGTACCAATAGTTGATAAAATTGAATTGTGTAATTGAAATTTGCTAAGAAACTAGAATTTAAGGGTTCTCACCCTCCCCAAAAAAGTAAATATGTGAGGTGATGAATATGTTAACTCAATTGTTTGAATTCTTTTACATTGTATACACATATCAAATCATCACATTGTAATATTTTATTTTTTAATTTTATTTTATTGTTTAAATTATTACAAATGGTAGTATATATGTCTCCTTTTTTATCCCCATTGACCATCCCCCAGCCTCCCGTACCCTCTGTCACCCTCATCCCACCCCACCCCAGTGTCTGGTGTCCATTGGTGTGCTTATATGCATGCATACAAGTCCTTTGGTTGATCTCTTTCCCCTGTCCAAAACACTCCCCAGCCTTCCCGCTGTAATTTGACAGTCTGTTTGATGCTTTACTGCCTCTGTATCTATCTTTTTGTTCATCAGGTTATAATGTTCTTTATTTTCCATAAATGAGTGAGATCATGTGGTATTTTTCTTTCATTGCCTGGCTTATTTCACTTAACATAATGCTCTCCAGGTCCATCCATGCTGCTGGAAATGGTAAGAATTCCTTTTTTATAGCAGCTTAGTATTCCATTGTGTAGATGTACCATAGTTTTCTAATCCACTCATCTGCTGATGGGCATTTAGGCTGTTCCCAAATCATAGCTATGGTGAATTGTGCTGCTATGAACATAGGGGTGCATATATGTTTTATGATTGGTGTTTCTAGTTTCTTGGGATATATTCCTAGAAGTGAGATTACTGGGTCAAATGGGAGTTCCACTTTTACTTTTCTGAGGAAACTCTATACTGTTCTCCACAGTGGCTGCACCAGTATGCATTCCCACCAGCAGTGCACAAGGGTTCCTTTTTCTCCCCAACGTCACCAGCACTTGTCTTTGTTGATTTGTTGATAATAGCCATTCTGACAGGTGTGAGATGGTACTGCATTGTCATTTTGATTTGCATCTCTCGGATAATTAGTGACTTTGAGCATGTTTTAATATGTCTCTTGGCCTTCCTTCTGTCTTCTTTTGAAAAGTATCTATTTAGGTCCATGGCCCATTTTTTTATTGGATCATTTTATCTTCCTTTTTTAAGTTGTATGAGTTCCCTGTAAATGTTGAAGATTAGCCAAAACCGGTTTGGCTCAGTGGATAGAGCGTCAGCCTGTGGACTGAAGGGTCCCAGGTTCGATTCCGGTCAAGGGCACGTAACTTGGCTGCGGGCACATCCCCAGTGGGGGGTGTGCAAGAGGCAGCTGATCGATGTTTCTCTCTCATCGATGTTTCTAACTCTCTATCCCTCTTCCTTCCTCTCTGTAAAAAATCAATAAAATATATTTAAAAAAAAAAATGTTGAAGATTAAACCTTTATCAGTGATAACATTGGCAAATATGTTATACCATAGAGTGGGCTTTCTTGTTGTTTTGTTGGTGGTTTTTGTTTTTTTTTTTTTTTTGCTGTGCAAAAGCTTTTGATTTTGATATAGTCCCATTTGTTTATTTTCTCTTTAGTTTCCATTGCCCTAGGAGCAGTATCGATGAAGAAATTGCTTCGGCATATGTCTGAGATTTCGCTGCCTGTGGATTCCTCTAGTATTTTTATGGTTTCCTGTCTTATGTTTAAGTCCTTTATCCATTTTGAGTTTATTTTTGTGTATGGTGAAAGTTGGTGGTGTAGTTTCATTTTTTTTTTCATGTATCTGTTCTATTTCTCCAACACCATTTATTGAAGAGACTGTCTTGACTCCATTGTATGTTCATGCCTCCTTTGTCAAATATTAATTGAGCATAGTGGTTTGGGTCAATTTCTGGGTTTTCTGTTCTATTCCATTGGAATATATGTCTGTTCTTGTGCCAGTACCAGGCAGTTTTGAGATCAGTGGCTTTGTAATACAGCTTGATGTCTGGTATTGTGATCCCTCTGACTTTGTTCTTTTTTCACAGGATTGCTTTGGTTAGTCAGGGTCTTTTTTTATTCCAGATGAATTTTTTTCAGAGTTCACGCTAGGTCTGTGAAATATGCTGTTAGTATTTTAATGGGGATTGCATTAAATCTATAGATTGCTTTGGGTAGTATGTACATTTTAATGATGTTGATTCTGCCAATCCATGAACATGGTATGTTCTTCCATCTGTTTATGTCATCCTCTATATCTTTTTTCAGTGTCCTGTAGTTTTCTGCGTATAGGTCTTTTACCTCCTTAGTTCAGTTTATTCCTAGGTATCTTAATTTTTTTGGTGCGATGGTAAATGGGATTGCTTTTTAGTCTCTCTGTAAGTTCACTATTGGTGCATAGAAATGCCATAGATTTCTTGGCATTAATTTTTTATCCTGCTACATTGCTGAATTCATTTATTAAATCTAATAATTTTTTTATGGAGTCTTTAGGTTTTTTTAAGTACAACATCATGTCATCTGCGAATAAGGACAGCTTTACTTCTTCTATTCCAATTTGGATGCCTTTTATTTCTTCTTCTTGTCTAATTGCAATGGCTAATACTTCCAGGACTATTTCGAACAGGAGTGGTGAGAGTGGGCATCCCTGTCCTGTTCCTGTTCTTAGGGGAAATGGTTTTAGTTTTTGCCCATTGAGTATGATGTTGGCTATGGGTTTGTCATATATGGCTTTTATTATGTTGAGGTATGATCCTTCTATTCCCAACTTGCTGAGAGTTTTTATCAAGAAAGGGTGTTGGATTTTGTCAAATGCTTTTTCTGCATCAATTTATATGACTATGTGATTTTTTTCCCCTCAATTTGTTTATGTGATGTATCACATTTATTGATTTGCAGATATTGTACCATCCTTGCATCTCTAGGATAAATCCTACTTGGTCATGGTGTATGATCTTTCTGACTTACTGCTGGATCCAATTTGCTAGAATTTTGTTGAGGATTTTGGCATCTATGTTCATGGGGGAATATTGGCCTGTAATTCTCTTTCATTGTGTTGTCTTTATCTGGTTTTGGTATTAGGGTGATGCTAGCTTCATAGAATGAGCTTGGAAGTGTCCTTCCTCTTGAATTTTTTGAAATAGTTTGAGGAGGATAGGTTTTAGTTCTTCCTTGAATGTTTGGTAAAACTCCCCTGTGAAGAACTCTGGCCCCAGGCTTTTGTTTGCTGGAAGCTTTTGGATGACTGCTTCAATTTCTTCCATATTATTGGCCTACTGAGATGTTTAGAATCTTCCTGATTGAGTTTTGGAAGGTTGTATTTTTCTAGGAATATGTCCATTTCCTCCAGGTTGTCTAGTTTGTTGGAATAGAGTTGTTCATAGTATTTTTTAACAATCCTTTGTATTTCTGTGGGGTCTGTTGTTATTTCTCCTCTTTCATTTCTGATTTTGTTTATTTGTGTCCTCTCTCTTTGCTTCTTGGTGAACCTGGTTAGAGTTTCATCAATCTTGTTTATCCTTTCAAAAAACCAGCTCTTGGTTTTGTTGATCTTTTGTATTGTTTTTTTGGTCTCAATGTTGTTTATCTCTGCCCTGATCTTTATTATTTCCTTCCTTCTGCTTACACTGGGCTCTTCTTGATGCTCTCTTTCTAACTCTTTGACTTGTAGTATTAGGTAATTTATTACCATTGTTTCTTATTTTTTGCAGTAGGCTGTAGAGCTATGAACTTCCTTCTCAAGACTGCTTTCATTGTGTCCCATAGATTTTGGATTGTTGTGTTTTCATTGTCATTTGTTGCCATGATGTTTTTTATTTCTTCTTTGATCTCTCTGGTAACCCAGTCATTGTTTAATAGCATGCTGTATATTCTCTATGTGTTTGATTTTTTTGTATTGTTTTTATTGTTGTTGATTTCCAGTTTTATGCCATTGTGATCTGAGAAGATGCTTGATATAATTTCTATCTTCTTGAATTTGAAGAGACTTTGCCTGTGACCCAATATATGGTCTATCATTGAAAATGATTCATGTGCACTTGAGAAGAATGTATATTCTGTGGCTTTGGGGTGAAATGTTCTGAAGATGTCAATTAATTGCAACTTGTCTAGTGAGTCATTTAGGATTGATGTTTCTTTGCTGATTTTTTGTTTAGAGGATTTGTCCAATGGTGATAGTAGGGTATTAAAGTCCCCTTCTATGACTGTACTGCTATCATTCTCTCCCTTGATATCCTCCGGAAGCTTTTTTATGTATTTGGGTGCTCCTGTATTGGGTGCATATATGTTTACCAGAGTTATTTCTTCTTGTTGGATTGCTCCCTTTAGTATTATGAAGTGGCCTTCTTTATCTCTTGTTATGTCCTTCACTTTGAGATCTAATTTGTCAGATATAAGTAGTGCCACCCCAGCTTTTTTTTTCATTTCCATTCGTCTGAAAAAACTTTTTCCATCCCTTCACCATCAGTCTGTGTGTGTCATTTTTTCTGAGGTGGGTTTCCTATAGACAGCAGATACATGGGTCACGTTTTCTTATACACTCAGTTACCCTAGGTTTTTTGATCGGTGCATTTAATCCATTTACATTTAAAGTTATTATTGATAGTTACTTGTTTGTCACCATTTTTATTCTTTACCCCTGTGTTCCTTCTTCGCTTTCTATTTCTTCTTTATACAGCAGACCCTTTAGCATTTCTTGCATTGCTGGTTTGGTGGTAATAAACTCCCTTAGTCCTTTTTTGTCCGTGAAGCTCCTGATTTCACCTTCAATTTTGATTGATAGCCTTGCTGGGTACACTATTCTTGGATTCAGAACCTTCCTTTGCCTGACTTTGTATATTTCATTCCATTCCCTTCTTGCCTGATGTGTTTCTGTTGAGAAATCAGTTGCTAGTCTGATGGGGGATCCTTTGTAGGTAACTTTCTGTCTCTCTCTGGCCCATTTTTAAGATTCTTACTTTGTTGTTTGTGTTTGCCAATTTAATTATAACATGCCTTGGCATTGGTCTTTTGGGGTTCAATTTGTTAGGGACTCTGTGAGCTTCTTGGATTTGTGTGAGTTTTTTCTTCCCTGTATCAGGGAAGTTTTCTGTCATTATTTCTTCAAACAGGTTTTCTATTCCTTGCTCAGTTTCCTCTCCTTCTGGAACCCCCTATTATGCAGATGTTGTTTCATTTTGTGTTGTCCCAAACTTCCCTTAGGCTGTCCTCCTTCTTTTTAATTTTTTTTTTAGAAGCTGCTCTACTTGGGTATTTTTTTCTACCTTGTCTTCTAGCTCACTGATGTGGTCCTCTGCTTCTTCTAGTCTACTCTTAATGCTTTCTATTGAGTTTTTTACAGCAGCAATGTCATTTTTTATTTCTTCTTGGTTCTTCTTCATTTCCTCTTGGTTCTTACACATATTGTTGTATTTGTCTTCTATTATTTTCAGCCATGTTATGACCATTTCTCTGAATTCTTTCTCTGACAGGTTGCTTGCCTCTATTTCATTACTCCCTTTTCTGGTGATGCCTAGTTTTCTTTCATATGTGGGCTATTTCTTTGTCTCCCCATGGTCTCTCTTCTCCAGGTGTCTGGTTATGTCGTTCTCTCTCCTGCTTTGATTTAAAGGCACAAAGTAAAATACAACAAGGCACAACACACAAGGCACTGAACAGAAATGTATTCACAATACTAATAACCCCAAATAAATGTGAGCACCAGAGAAAAGGTATTAGTGGATAAGAAAGAAAGAAGAAGTGAAGAAGAAGAAGAAGAAGAAGAAGAAGAAGAAGAAGAAGAAGAAAAGAGTGCAAAAATTAAATTGGCAAAGGGACAAAAATATAAGAGAAAAAGAAAGAGAATAAAAAAGAAGAGGGGAAAAAACTATTTATATGGGGAGAAAACTCCAATAGAACAGCCACTAATCCCAACAAATGCAAGCAACAAATACCTAGAGATGAATGCAAGCTACAAATGACAACTAATATTAAGCGAAGTGAGTGAAAACAGAAGCATAAAACAAAAAAAACAAAAAATAAAAAGAAAAACAATCTCTTGAACAAGCATAAAAAAACAATGTAATCGACAATCAAGCAAAAAACAACAAAAGGACAGAGAGAAAAAAACTTAGATAGTGAAGAAAGAGAAGAGAGAGGTGTGTATTGTCTTAGAACAGGGGATTGGAAATTAGATATATAAGTAGGTTAAAATTTTAACAGGGGGTAAAAAGAAGGAATAGGGAAAATCTAAAGCCAGAATAAGGTAAGAGAAACAGGACAACAAAAGGGGAAAAGTGAGGAAGAAAGTGTTGGCATAAAGTTAAAGTTGAGATAGAGTAAAATGATGCTAAAGGAAAGATGAAAATAGAATGTAGAACACTAATGCCAAAATAAAATAAAGAGAAAATAAAATGACACTTAAAAAAAAAGGTAAAATAGTAGTAGTAATAATGCTGATTAAAAATAAAAATGTAGTAATTAAAAATGTAAAATCAAGTGAGGAAAAAAGAAAAAAAATTAGTTTCTTAAGTAAAAGATAAAAAAAAATAAAAATGTCTAGTAGTGAAGGTCATTCACTTCCTCTACTGTTCTGTTTGGCATGCCTGTTTCCTAGTCAGGACAGTAATGAAGTTCCCTGAGTTCCACTGCTCCTCAGTGTTGTAGGCCACAGTCCTGATTTTCAAGCAGCAGTACTTCTTTGTTTCTTAGACTCCTTTATTTGTGTTTACACAAGAGTCAACTTGTGATTCAACCCCTGGGTGGCAGTGTTTCTGGATTGACCTCCGGGTGTATAGGTCCTCTCTAGCTAGTGTTTAGATTTTGTTTTTCCTGTGGCACTTAATACCAGTTTGTGGGAGTGGGTTGCCCCAGAGCTGGTTCTCTGATCGTTATTCCCCACTCTGATTCCCAGGTTCCACAGAAACAACTTTCCCCTGCAGTCTCTGAGAGTGTCCCCAATTGGGTGATCCTATGTATTGGGCTTAGTAATCAAAAGCAAGGATTTAAAGAGAAAAAGAAAAGAAAAGAAAAGAAAAGAAAAGAAAAGAAAAGAAAAGAAAAGAAAAGAAAAGAAAAGAAAAGAAAAGAAAAGAAAAGAAAAAAGAGCCAGAGTAAGTGCGCAAACTTTGGCACTGCACGCAAGTCTGTGCAATCTTTTTTCCCCTTGGCTCTAATCAGCTGGCACACTGTTAAAATTTTTAGGCTGCCCTTTTGCACCCAGTTCAGCTATGGGTTGCTTTTAAAAGTTCCCTTCTGTTATCAGCCCTGCAGATCCTCTTCCACATTCGTGGATCATGCTAGCCCCAATGGCTGCGGATTTTTTTGAGTGCAGACATCCCTGGATCCTCTAGCTCCCGTTGTGTGCATTTCTCTCTCCTGCCTGGATCACAGACCTCACCTTATCCACTCCTCTACCAGCCTGATCAATGCCTAACTGCTCCCATGTTGGCCCAATTGCCCCCAACTGCCCTCCCCTGCAGGCCTGGTTGCCCCCAACTGCCCTCCCCTGCAGGCCTGGTTGCCCCCAACTGCCCTCCCCTGCCAGCTTGGTTGCCCCTAACTGCCCTCCCCTGCAGGCCTGTTCCCCTCCAACTGTCTTCCCCTGTCAGCCTGGTTGCCCCTAACTGCCCTCCTCTGCCGGCCATCTTGTGGTGGCCATCTTTGACCACATGGGGGCGGCCATCTTGTGTGAGGGCATGAGGGTCAATTTGCATATTACATCTTTGTTATATAGGATTTGTCAATTATACCTCAATAAAGCTCAATAAATAAATAAACAAACAAATAAAATAAAAAATCTTTGGCACTTATTCACAATCAATCAATATTGCTTATGTGGATAACACACAATATTTAGAATCATGGGACATAGTTTAAAAACACCCATAAATGTGCCCCAGTGGCCCGACATGTGATTGCTCACCCACCCACAAATACTATTTTCTCAATAGATTTTTATTTTTTTTAACTGATGTTGACTGAACATTTGAAAACAATAGGAATATTTTATCAACTCAAAATACTGTCTTTTTCAAGAAAATTTTTAGTACAACTATCTTAAATATTTCTTTTTCAAGCATCTGTGACTCTTCTACTAAGATCTTGTCATAAAAAAATGTAAAAGCCTATGAAAAACTTAGTCACTTGGTTTGGCTAAGGCCCTCAGCTGGAATAATGTCATCACATGTCTGCACTTCACTTGTATGTATGGAATTGTACTTTGAATATTTTTTTTTATATAAAACCAAGTCAATTTCAAAGTATCTAGCTACCTTTCTTTTTAAGGAATTGCTCTTGATTTCCATACATTATTTTCTCTTTTATTATCGGCCTGACTCCTTCTCTATACAACTAGCATTCCTAATCTCTTCTTCCCTTCCATGAAACACAAACTGAATTGGAAAAATAACCAAAACTCCAAAATAGCATCATTCTATTTTTACAGTTTTATATGATTATAGCATGCTAGAAATGTCATTATAATTGTAGCAAATTATTTCAACAGTCCTCACAAGTGATGCTATTTATAGACAATCAGAAACGCATGGAGAGGATGATTCCAGTGGCAGAAAACCTGCAGATGGCAATGCTTATCCTCAGGCTGGGACCACCTGGCATCAGGTGATTAGATATGTCCTGTGAAAACAAGTTCCTGGATTCTTCAATCCAACACAGAACATAAGAAACAGAATAAGTAAAAGAGGACATTTAAATGATTACAGCTTGGCATTTACTCCACATTCCTTGTGTATTAGGTACTATTTTTAAAATTACATTCATTGTTTAACTCTCTTTCAAGATTTAAAACTGTTCTATCAGATAGACCTCAGGTTCAGAAAAGGTGAATGTCAAGAGAGAAATGTTTAGGTCAGGAAAAAAAAAGAAAATCCACATATCCCTTCTCTGTTATCCTTTACAAAATGTTAAAGTTAGCAAATGGTTATTATGTGTCAGGCTTACTTTCATCGTTTCATTTTGAGCAAGAAAATAGTTGGCTGGAACAACTTGTTTGTTATTGGTTCCCCTTTTTATTTTTAGTCTCTTTCATTTTATGGTTTTTATATAGTTTTGCTTAACAAAGTTGTAAATTCAGGGATGAAATAAATTTCGCAGTGTCTCTTTAACTTCTACTATTAGCATGCATTTGAAGAAACTTCAAGTTAGATCAGAGAGCTGGCTTGAGATGGAGTTTAAAGAAGAGGAAAAATCATCTTAACCAAAAGTAATTCCTCAATGAATCACAATTTGCTACAAATTATCTGTGTTTTTGCATATTGGTTAATGCAGCTCTCGTGGTCACTGAGTAGAGCTGACAGTGCTGTCATTCTGAGGGTGATGGTGAGTATTTTCCAATCTCTGCCCCTAAACTTGACCATACCTCACTGGGACACCTCCCAGGGAAGTTAGAGCACCATTGCAGCTGAATGGCAACCCTATGTTTGACTTCTCTTAGTTAACAAAAAAGATGTCCTTCTCTGTTGTGCATTATTGACTCGAATGTGGGTAAATTTGCCATTAGTTGGCTGTCATTATGTTGTGGGAACAGACATACAGAATGAAGCTTAATTCCAGGCACAAAGTTGAACTTTAATGACTATTGCACATGGCCAGAAAGTGACCTGGGTACATACCTGTGTGCAAGTGATAAGTGCAGAAAGGTATCTCCAAGGCAGAGGACAAAGATTTCCAGAGCTAATTGTTGGTTGCTTCTTCTGATCCATGTGAAGTATCAAACCAGGGAGGAAAAATAATAACAACAACAACAAAAACCCAAACCCAATAATATATGTGCAGCAGGGGCTGCAGCCACAGCTCCATTTGGAATGAATAAACATGTGTTAATCATTAGAGTTTGAAACTGATCCCAGAGTATGTTGCATTATAGCTTTATATGGGAAAAATAAATCTTTGCACAGATAATAGCTATGAATGCTTAGATGGTGACAAGGCCTCCCCTCATAGTATGAAGATCAGAATGGGGTTGGGAGGGTGTCATTTGATGTCATGGGTCACATTTAAGGAGGAAGGAGATGAATTTTCTTCAGAAGCAGCAGGATATTCTCTGGCATACAACCTACTGGCTGTGTGAGAGAGCTCCAGATGGATGTTGAGCATAGCAACATTGCACTATTGGACAGCTACCTGACAGCGCTGGAAGGAGCCTGCAGAAAGGGTCCCTTCATTAAGCTAATAATACACCAGCTTATGCGATTAACTGAAGCCAAGGGCTGGGATAATTTTACAAAAAGGGAAAAAATTAGCTGCCATGGTAACCTGGACAAAGACAGATCTTCTGGATGTGACAAGATTCCAGTCTGAATTACAGGAAGTCACCATAAGCCCAGAAAGCAAAGTGGATTTAATTAATTGGTTAAGTCTGCAGAACAGGGAGAATGGCTACATTTATCCTTCATTCTCTTTCCAACAGTGTGTCACTGGTATGAGTGTTCCTAGAAAAGGAGCATTTTAGCTGAGAACATGATTGCAAACACTGCTTCACACAGGAAATCCCCAAATTTAAATTCCCTTAAAACTTCAGACCCAAATTAGCCTTGACTTTTTGAAGGATGCACGGAGATCAGTCTTCATTATAGGTCATTCCTAAACATGGCAGCTTCAATGTCCCTCCCCATAGCCACGGATGCCAAGATCACTGCTCTCTCATTTTAAGACTATTAGAATAACTTTAACACAAAAACCTTATTCATCTTATTAATAAAAAAAGATAAGTACATATGACATTGTATTTAGTATCAAATAAAGCAACTTTCAACAGAATAGGTTCCATGAACTCAGATTTTAATATCCAAAATAACATTTGTGTTAAGCCAGATCTGTGGAAGGATATTAAGGGCATTGGAAATTTGTCTGAAGTGGGAGGATTTATTGGGCCATTGCACTTGTAGTTTGCTTTTCTATAATCCTCATTTATATGTCTTAGCTGTGTTTTCTATAGTATTACCATTATACTATTAATTATTATCACTAATATTATTAGTAATTACTTTTACTGTTACTATTTTATGTGCCTTTAAATTTTTTCTCCTTTGGTTTCCATAACTCTCATCTTGGACTATTCTTGGTCCCATTCATGACCCCTCTTCACTGAATACTTCCTTTCTTTGTCTAATATTATACTATAGGCCCCTCAGCTCATATATATATATATATATATATATATATATATATATATATATGCTTCCCAAAGTCTCCTCACATATCTAAAATTGAATTATTCTCCCATTTTTCTTTATTTTCTTAGCTTAATATCAATGTTATCACCATTCTTCCAGGGCCTTCCAAGTTTGGAAATTCAGAACTTGTTATCCTTATGTCCCGTATCCAATCAATCATCAAGCCCTGTTGAATCTTCACTCAGATTTTCCTTCAAACCTACTGCCATATTTTATATGTGGCAATAGCAAACAAACTATAGCTCTGTAAACAGACCACAGTCTCTCTGGTCTGCATGCCTTGAAGTATGTGCTTTTTTTCATTAGGTAATTAGTAATAGAAACTCAAAATAGTTCTCAATAAAGGGATAGTGATTGTAAATATTTACAGAAACTTCATAGAATTCCAGGGAGGAAGCAAAATCCAGTCCACAGACTCGAGCTGAGGACAGAAAAGGTGCCGAAACTGAAGCAGCATTTCTCTTTACCCAAGAGGTGCTTCATTCCCTTGCTTTGCTTAAAGGTCAAAACTCTCTTTGTTTATTCATCAACACGCAAATGACCACATGACCACCAGGCATCAGGACCTACAAGTTCCACTTTCTTTCACCACCTGTAGCCTCCTCATTCAAATTTCAAGGAGCAGCTTAACCAAGACAACACATGTGTTTGGTTGCTGGATCACTGGTAGGAGGCTTTTGTATCTGGTCTCAGGTGCCCACCCTTAGACAATCAGCCCGCTCTGGATGTGGGAGGGGTAAATACTGCTATTGTTCTGAGAGACTGTGGGTATTGCAGGTTTTTAGAAGGGGCCAAGGGGAAGACAGACAATGAAACAATTCTTGTCAAAAGTGCTGTTTCCTAGAATACCCTTTCCCCACCCATCCACTCAGAACACTCCTCCTACTTATTCTTTGAAATCCAGAAAGGGTCACTCTTTTCCACATTTTGCTCATTTTGCTCAGTCTTGGGCATAAACAATTACACCCTGATCTGTGCTGTTAATCTTTCTTTAGTTCTTATCTATAACTGCACACAAGTCACTAAACTGTAATTATTTATTTGCATGATTGGGTCACTAATCTCTTAAGGATAAGTTTTGGATTTTATTCATCTCAGTATTCCCAACATTGAACACAATGTCTGGTAGTAAGTACTCAACGAATGTTTTGTTTACTGAATTGCTTTTAATATGCTAATTGATTACTTAATATTTATGAATGTTGCTCCCAAGTCTGCCTTTGCTTTAGAGAATTACTTTAATGTAATTAAGAGGGAAGAAGTTCCAGTTAGAATCAATCAATTAGAAGCATCCATAGAAATATGGATGAATCTTTAAAATATAGTCTTTAATGAAAAAAATAAGGAAGAGAAGATATATAATTTACATGAATTAAAAATATGTGCATACAAAATAATAATACTCATTCTAAAGAATACATACAAAAAACACACTGAACACACATCAAATACTGAAATGTTTGACTGGAGAAAGAGTTATGGAAACAGGATATAGTTATTTTTAAAAAGGATAAAAATAAGTAAATAAAATTAGAAAGAGGCCTTGTATAGATCAAAAGATGACAATGTGCCTTGATCTGAGCAGAATGGTTAACCATCTGATTTTACTTCAAAATAAAGAATAAGAAATGGGGTAAACTTTAACATTATAAAGGTTTGAGTTTCTATTTGTTGGTGGATTGATACTGGGAAAGTTACTTAAATGTCTTTGTACCTCAGTTTCCCTATTTATAAAATTGGAATATTATTATCAACTACATAAATTAAATTAGAAAATGTATATATAACTCATATCAATCACATAGTAACTTAAGAAATATTTATATAAATGGATTTTTACATACTATCCCTGCCTGCAAATTGCCAATGGGTTCTTCCAGTTTAAATTTGCCCACTACCAAATTTATCTTTCAAAGACATTATGCTCCTGTCCAAACTTTTTTATTATTTCCTGCTTTCTATATAATTTATTTTCCAATTTATTGAAAACTTGGTGCATAGTGGTGGCAAGGGAGAGTTGTTAGAAATGTCTTAAATCTTAATCTCTGGGTTTAATAGAGTGAGGGAAGAGATGGATGAGGAAGATGGCATGAGAGGACAGGGAATGAAGGACTGCTCTTATACCAGAATTAGACCATAGAGTTGGCTACTGGTACATCTATCCCTCTTCTATAATATGAGGAGTGGCCTCAGCTGTCATCAGGTGATCCACTAGTCAATGGTTAGCAACTCAAGACTATTCTTACCAACTTTCTGTCATAAACATTTAGCTCCAGGCAAACTGATTTTGCTATCATCCCCCCACAGGAGCTTTGACATTTCCAAGATGTATGACTTTACTAAAGATATTTCACACTTAGAATGTATTGTCTTTTGTCCCCTGTTTCAATGTTATCCATTCATCATGGACCAGTTGAAACCCAACTTCTATTAAAAAACAAAACAAAACAAAAAACAATTTTCCTAGATAACTTACATTTTTTAGTAATTTCTCCTTTCAAGTTGGTCACACTTATTTGGCATTATAAAACTACTTTCTCATAAGTTTAGGCCATCTATTCAATGTGAAATACTCAGTGTATGGACTTATATTTTTATGGTATCTTTGATTGTGCCTAGACAGTGATTTGTACATAGTAAACTTACAAAAATATTGTTTAATAACGAAACTGTTTCAGTAGTTTGAAATAATGAATGATTTTTTTTTTTACTTTTCAGTTTCCCTCTCTGTCTTTTTTTTTTAAATCCACAGAGCTTTGTGGGCCATTAGTAAAATGAAAGTGTTTGGTTAGAAACTTTCTTCAATTGAAATCTTCTGTGAAAACCCAATCAGTAACACAGAAAAAGATTCATGATGGAAGTTGTGGAGGACTAGAACGACCATTTTCTTGTCTTTGTTGCATTCACTGGTCTCTTAGAAGCTGACTTTGAAAACCTCAGGATGAAATCATCCCAAAGGCTCTCAGACACTTATTAGTTGCAGTCTTCATGAATGCAGGAAATTGAACACCTTGTTTCTTTCATACCACCTTTCTATCAGGCTGGCTTTCACGGTGGTAAAGGCTGTTCAAAGGAGTAGGATCTTTCCCAATGCTCTATGATGATCAAAGGAAGTAATATAGGTCAAAGTGTTTGTCAATAATAAATCTTTGCCATAAAGTAATAGTGGTATTATTCATAGTTAGGTGACTATTATTAATGTTTTTGCTATTTTTATTACTACTTTGCAGCACTTTTTAGTGATAGTTATAATAGTTTTACTTAAAGATGAGGAAATAGGGGCTTAGAAAAGTAAGTACCTCAACTCAGCAAATCATAAATAACAAAAAAGTTATTCTAATTGGAGGATTTTCTTACTCAAAAATCCATGATATTTTAATCCTGTCTCAAGCTGAACTTGAAAGGCTACCTGAGAAAAACTGACTTTTGAAAAATACTTTTAAAATAAGACAACTGAGAATGTCCTCCATGACAGCCCTGACTAATATCTCTGAAGAGCTAGGAGTCAATCTGCTTTGATCTTGGGAACCATCCTGAGACACAGGCAGTGTTGGGGGTTACAGAGTAAAAGCCTCTCATGAGTTTAGACTGCTTGTGAAATGTTAGAGGGAAGCAAAAACCAAACAATGGAATTCACAAGTAGCCAAGCACAACTGCTTTTGGCATGAGTAGACTCTATGGGTTATTTTCTTGGTTTGTGTTCATTCTTTTCCACTCTAGGTAATAAATTGACAAATTTCTATGTTTGGTTTCTAGGCACTCTCAAACTTAACCTAATAAACTTGATCTTTGCTTTTCAAAGAGTTCAGACTAATATCTCTTATAGTACATATAAGACCATATAACATTCACATGCTTATTCACTGATTTCGGTGTCAAACTTGTATACCTGCTTTTTTTTTAAATTTCTTTATTGATTAAGGCATTACATATGTGTCCTCATTCCCCCATTACCCCCCACATCCCATTCATGCCCCCACCCCCCTGTTGTCTGTGTCCATTGATTAGGCTTATATGCATGCATATAAGTCCTTTGGTTGATCTCTCCCCCTACCCCCACTGTCCCCTACCTTCCCTGAGGTTTGACGTTCTCATTGATATTTCTCTGTCTCTGGATCTGTTTTTGTTCATCAGTTTATGTTGTTTATTATATTCCACAAATGAGTGAGATCATGTGATATTTATCTTTCTCTGCCTGGCTTATTTCACTTAGCATAATGCTCTCCATCTCCATACATGTTGTTGCAAATGGTAAGAACTCCTTTTTTTACCACAGTGTAGTATTCCATTGTGTAGATATACCACAGTTTTTTAATCCACTCATCTGCTGATGGGCACTTAGGCTGTTTCCAAATCTTAGCTATGGTGAATTGTGCTGCTATGAACATACGGGTGCATATATCCTTTGTGTTTCTAGTTTCTTGGGATATATTCCTAGAAGTGGGATCACTGGGTCAAATGGGAGTTCCATTTTTAGTTTTTTGAGGAAACTCCATACTGTTCTCCACAGTGGCTGCACCAGTCTGCATTCCCACCAGCAGTGCAAGAGGGTTCCTTTTTCTCTGCATCCTGCCAGCACTTGTCATTTGTTGACTTGTTGATAATAGCCATTCTGACAGGTGTGAGATGGTACTGCATTGTTGTTTTGATTTGCATCTCTCTGATGATTAGTGACTTTGAGCAGGTTTTCATACGTCTCTTGGCCTTCCTTCCGTCTTCTTTGAAAAGTGTCTATTTAGATCAGTTGCCCACTTTTTGATTGGGTTGTTTATCTTCTTTTTGTTAAGCTGCATGAGTTCCCTGTAAATGTTGGAGATTAAACCCTTATCGTTGATATCATTGGCAAATATATTCTCCCATGCAGTGGGCTTTCTTGTTGTTTTATTGATGGTTTCCTTTGCTGTGCAAAAGCTTTTTATTTTGATGTAGTCCCATTTGTTTATTTTCTCTTTAGTTTCCATTGCCCTAGGAGCAGTATCGGTGAAGAAATTGCTTTGGCATACGTCAGAGATTTTTCTGCCTATGGATTCCTCTAGTATTTTTATGGTTTCCCATCGTATGTTTAAGTCCTTGATCCATTTTGAGTTTATTTTTGTGTATGGTGTAAGTTGGTGGTCTAGTTTCATTTTTTTGCATGTATCTGTCCAATTTTCCCAACACCATTTATTGAAGAGACTGTCTTGACTCCATTGTATGTTCATGCCTCCTTTGTCAAATATTAATTTAGCATAATGATTTGGGTCAATTTCTGGGTTCTCTATTCTATTCCATTGATCTATATGTCTGTTCTTGTGCCAATACCAGGCAGTTTTGAGAACAGTGGCTTTGTAATACAGCTTGATATCTGATATTGAGATCCCACCTACTTTGCTCTTCTTTCTCAGGATTGCTGCAGCTATTCGGGGTCTTTTTTTATTCCAGATGAATTTTTGGAGAGTTCGTTCTAGGTCTGTGAAATATGCCGTTGGTATTTTAATCGGAAGTGCATTGAATTTATAGATTGCTTTGGGTAGTATGGACATTTTGATGATGTTGATTCTACCAATCCATGAACATGGCATGTTCTTCCATCTGTTTATGTCTTCCTCTGTCTCTTTTTTCAGTGTCCTGTAGTTTTCCTCGTATAGGTCTTTTACCTCCTTAGTTAAGTTTATTCCTAATTTTTTTGGTGATATGGTAAAGGGGATTGCTTTTTTAGTTTCTCTTTCTGTAAGTTCATTATTGGTATATAGAAATGCCATAGATTTATTGACATTAATTTTGTATCCTGCTACATCGCCAAATTCAGTTATTAAGTCTAATAATTTTTTGTTGGAGTCTTTAGGGTTTTCTATGTACAGTATCATGTCATCTGCAAATAAGGACAGCTTTACTTCTTCTTTTCCAATTTGGATGCCTTTTATTTCTTCTTCTTGTCTGATTGCAATGGCTAGTACTTCCAGCACTATGTTGAACAGGAGTGGTGAGAGTGGGCATCCCTGTCTTGTTCCTGTTCTTAGGGGAAATGGTTTTAGTTTTTGCCCATTGAGTATGATGTTGGCTATGGGTTTGTCATATATGGCTTTTATTATGTTGAGGTATGATCCTTCTATTCCCACTTTGTTTAGAGTTTTTATCAAGAAAGGGTGTTGGATTTTGTCAAATGCTTTTTCTGAATCAATTGATATGACTATGTGATTTTTATCTCTCAATTTGTTTATGTGATGTATCACGTTTATTGATTTGCGGATATTGTACCATCCTTGCATTCCTGGGATAAATTCTACTTGGTCATGGTGTATGATCTTTCTGATGTACTGCTGGATCCGATTTGCTAGAATTTTGTTGAGGATTTTGGCATCTATGTTCATGAGGGATATTGGTCTGTAATTCTCTTTCATTGTGTTATCTTTATCTGGTTTTGGTATTAGGGTGATGCTGGCTTCATAGAAGGAGCTTGGAAGTATTCCTTCCTCATGAATTTTCTGGAATAGTCTGAGGAGGATAAGTTTTAGTTCTTCTTTGAATGTTTGGTAAGACTCCCCTGTGAAGCCATCTGGCCCTGGGCTTTTGTTTTCTGGAAGCTTTTGGATGACTGCTTCAATTTCTTCCATAGTTATCAGCCTTTTGTGATTTTTAGTATCTTCCTGAGTAAGTTTTGGAAGGTTGTATTTTTCTGGGAATGTGTGCATTTCCTCCAGGTTGTCTAGTTTGTTATAATAAAGTTGTTCATAGTATTTTTTAATAATCCTTTGTATTTTTTGGGGTCTGTTGTTATTTCTCCTCTTTCATTTCTGATTTTGTTTATTTGAGTCCTCTCTCTTTGCTTCTTGGTGAGCCTGGCTAGAGCTTCATCAATCTTGTTTATCTTTTCAAAGAACCAGCTTTTGGTTTTGTTGAACTTTTGTATTTTTTTTTTTTTTTGGTCTTTATGTCATTCATTTCTGCTCTGATCTTTAATATTTCCTTCCTTCTGCTCACTGTGGGCTTTTCTTGTTGCTCTCTTTCTAATTCTTTGAGTTGTTGAGTTAGATTATTTAATACAATTTTTTCTTTTTTTTTTTTTGAGGTAGGCTTGTAGAGCTATAAACTTCCCACTCAGGACTGCTTTCATTGTGTCCCATAGTATTTGCATTGTTGTGTTTTTATTGTCATTAGTCTCCAGGATGTTTTTAACTTCTTCTTTAATCTCGTTGATCACCCAATCATTGTTTAATAGCATGCTATTCAGCTTGCAAGTGTTTGAATTTTTTGGAATGTTTTTATTGTAGTTTATTTAGAATATTATGCCATTGTGGTCTGAGAAATTGCTTGATATGATTTCAATCTTTTGAATTTGGGGAGACTTTGGTACACAATATGTGGTCTATTTTTGAAAATGTCCCATGTGCACTTGAGAAGAAGTGGCTTTGGGTGAAATGCTCTGAAGATGTCAGTTAGGTCCATCTGATCTAGTGAGTCATTTAGAATTGCTGTTTCTTTGCTGATTTTTTGTCTAGCGGATTTATCCAGTGATGTCAGTGGTGTATTAAAGTCCCCCTACTATGATTGTATTGTTGTTGATCTCTCCCTTGATATCTTTCAGGAGCTTTTTTATGTATTTGGGTGCTCCTGCATTGGGTGCATATATATTTATCAGGGTTATATCCTCTTGTTGTATCGACCCCTTTATTATTATGTAGTGGCCTTCCTTATCTCTTGTTATGGCCTTTACTTTGAGGTCTATTTTGTCAGAAATAAGTACTGCTACCCCAGCTTTTTTTTTCATTTCCATTCACCTGAAAAACCTTTTTCCATCTCTTCACTTTTAGTCTGTATGAGTCTTTTTTTCTGAGGTCAGTCTCTTGTAGACAGCATATATATGGGTCGTGTTTTTTTTATCCATTCAGCCACTAGATATCTTTTGATTGGAGCATTTAGTCCATTTACATTTAATGTTATTATTGAAAGGAACTTATTTGTAGCCATTTTTATTTTTTGTGTCTGTGTTCCTTCTTACCTTTTTATTTCTTCTTTTTACACCAGTCCCTTTAGCATTTCTTGCATTGCTGGCTTGGTAGTGGTAAAATCCCTTAGCATTTTTTTGTCTGTGAAGCTCCTTATTTCCCCTTCAATTTTGAATGATAGCCTTGCTGAATAGAGTATTCTTGGATTCAGTC
Organism: Plecotus auritus; assembly: GCF_963455305.1. Classification (NCBI taxonomy): domain Eukaryota; kingdom Metazoa; phylum Chordata; class Mammalia; order Chiroptera; family Vespertilionidae; genus Plecotus; species Plecotus auritus. Next base: position 109,834,168 of record NC_137770.1, on the reverse strand, counting down.
CCTTGGTTTGCATCACTTTATAAATTTCCTTCCATTCTTTTCTGGCCTGATGTGTTTCTCTTGAGAAATAATTTGATAATCTAATGGGAGCTCCCTTGTATGTAACTTTCTGTCTCTCTCTCTTGCAGCCTTTAAGATTCTCTTTTTGTCCTGAATATTTGTCATCATAATTATGATGGGTCTTGGTGAGGGTCTTTTTGGATTCATCCTATTTTGGACTCTCTGTGCTTGTGTGATTTTTTTCTTTGCCACATCAGGGAAGTTTTCTGACATTATTTCTTCAAATAGTTCTTCTAACCCTTGTTCCTCTTCCTGTTGTTCTGGCACCCCTATTATTCATATGTTGCTTTGTTTCATGTTGTCTCATAGCTCCTTTAGGCTCTCCTCCTGTCTTTTAATTTTTTTCTCCAGTTGCAATTCAGTTTGGCTGTGTTTTGTTTCCCTGTCTTCTAGTTCACTAATTTGGTCCTCTGCTTCTAGTCTACTGTTGAAACTTTCATTGGTGTTTTTTATTGCAGCTATATCACTCTTCATTTCTTCTTGATTCTTACAGAAGTTGTTGATTTTTTCATCCATTTCTTCTTGATTCTTATATAAGGTGTTGATTTTTCTTCCATCCTGTTTATGAACTCTATGACCCTTATTCTGAATTCTTTTTCTGACACATTGCATGCCTCTGTTTCACTTAGCTGCTTTTCTGGTGCTTCCTCCTTTTCTTTCCTTTGGGGGTATCTTTGTCTACCCATTTTTGGTCTCACCAACTGATCTAGATGTTGAGCTGTGCAGGGGCTTCTCCTTGGGTGGCAGTGGCTTCTCTGGCTGCGGTTGCTCCTCGGGCAGTTACGGTAGCAGCTGCTTCTCAGTTGGCCGCGGCTCCTCTGGTGAGTCCTATTCACAGCAGTGGTACCTCCTCTGGCTGGTGGGGGAGGCTGCTCGTATAGCTGCTGTTCCTTGGATGGGGGTGGGCTGATTATGAGGTTGCTGCTCCTCGGATGGGGACAGGTTGCTTGTGTCCACTGTTCCTTAAACGGGGCCAACTGCTCACGTGGCTGCTGCTCCTCGGACAGGGTCTGACTGCTCGCGTGGCTGCTGTTCTTTAGATGGGGGCTGGCTGCGTGCTGCTGCTGTTCTTCAGATAGGATGGGCTACTCGTGATGCCGCTGCTCCTTGGACAGGGGCAGGTTGCTTGCAGGGCTGCTGCTCCTTGTACAGGTGCGGGTTGCTCCTGCAGCTGCTTCTCCTCAGATGGGGGGCGGTCTGCTCATATGGCTGCTGCTCCTTGCGTGGGAGTGAGCTGCTCTTGCTGTTGATGCTCCTTGGACAGGGATGGGCCGCTCACCAGGCTCCTTCTCATCAGTCAGGTGCAGGCTGCATGTGGGTGCTGCTCCTTGGACCAGTGTGGACTGCACAGGGCTGCTGCTCCTTGGGCGTGTGTGGTCTACTTATGTGGCTGCTGCTCCTCAGATGGGGGGAGGCTGCTCGTGTGGCTGCTGCTCCACAGAAGGGGGTGGGCTGCTCACACAGCTGCTGCTCCTCCGGATGGGGGCAGGTGGCTCACACAACTGCTGCTTCTCAGTCATGGGCAGGCAGTTCGTGTGGCTGCTGCTCCTCGGAAAGGGACGGTCTACTCACACAGCTGTTGCTTCTCAGAAGGGGGTGGGCTACTTGCACAGCTGCTGCTCCTTGGAAGGCTGCTTGTGCGGCACAGCTGCTGCTCTTCAGACAGTTGCAAGGTGTGGGCTGCGTGCAGCTACTGCTTCTCAGAGTGGGGCCGGCTGCATGGGGCTGCCGCTCCTCAATAGTGGGTGGGCTGCTCAAGCGGCTGCTGCTCCTTGGATGGGGCAAGCTGCTTGCATGGTTGCTGCTCCTCAGACGGGGGAACTGGCTGCTCACTCAGCTGCTGCTCCTTGGACAGAGGCAGGCCATATGAAGCTGCTGCTCTTAGGCTTGTGGTGGGTTTCTCACGGGGCTGCTGCTCCTTTTGACAGGAGCGGGCTGCTCACATGTCTGCTGTTCACGTGGTTGCAGTGCCCTCGGCTAAAGCGTTGGGCCAGTCAGAGGAAAGCCTGCTTCTGAACTCACAGGAGCCTGCACCCAGGGTGGCTGGAGCCTTGTTGACCATGGGATCACAGCTTAGGTAGCATGTCCCTGGCAGGGGTGGCTGTAGAGTCCCAGGTGTTATCTGAGGGCACTCTGGGTGGAGTTGAGGCTGGGAACCCAGTTACAGCAGCTCTTCCCTTCAAAAAGGCTAGGCCTCTGAGGACAAGCGGGCCTCGCGGTACTGTTTGCAATGGTAGCAGAAGCTGCCTATTTAGGCGAGCTTGATTAGCCTGCCCCTGAAGGTCCTGTGGGATCTAACTGAGCCTCACTCACTCTCTCTCTCTCTCTCTCTCTCTCTCTCTCTCTCTCTCTCACACACACACACACACACACACACACACTCCACCTGACAACACGCTCCTTTTTTACTCCCTCACTCACTCATGCTCTTTCCCTCACTGCCACATTATTCCTGCCTCTATAGTTGAGTCTGGAGTGTTATTGACCCGTTCGTGGATGGAGTTTCCTCTTCAGGTGTCTGGTTATGTGGCTTGCTCTCAAGCCCCTTGACCAGACAGGATAAAATTCACCTCAACAAGACACAACACAGAGGGAACTAAGCACAAATGTACATACAACACCAATAACCCCAATATAAGTGACCACCTGAGCAAAGAGAGTTAGGGCAGAGAAAAGAGAGCACAAATGCTGTCAAAGAGTGAGAAAAGGATAAGGGATAACAGACAAAGGAATAAAAAAGGAGAATATATATATGTATGTGGGGTAAGACACCACCGAACCAACAGATAAACCAAAAAAAATACAAACACCACACACCCAGCAAAGAGGATTGGGACAGAATCTGTAGAGGCTGAGCTTATATAGTGAAAATAAGATTAAGAATTGGATGAATATGGGGAGGACCTCAATTTAGTATTGAGGAATTAAAAAGGGAATAAGTGGATGAGAAGGAAGCGAATGAGAAGAAAAAATAATAAATTTACAAAAAAAAGTGATTTCAAAAATAGTATAAAAATTAAAAATAACAAATAAAAAATAGTGATGGAAAAATAATGCAAAAAGAAATAGAAAAAAAAGCAACAAACAAAAACAGGAAAACAAAGAAGAGAAGAAGAAAAAAGAGAGAAAAAGAAAAAAGGATAATAAAAAAAATAAAAATAAAAGTGAAAAAAGTGGAGTGTCATTCCTTTGGCTGGCTTATGAATCCAGTCATCTATACTGTACTATTTCTCCGTTTCTGGTTGTTGGGGCTAAAGATTTCTCTTTAGGCCAGTTCCTATGACCTCAGGGAGTATTCAGATTCCTTTGTATTATTCAGGGTGGAATCTGGGTGTGGCTATATTGGTTGCCTGGAGACTGGAGGGATGGGCTATCTCTCAGGAGAAAATGGCGACTGGGGCTTAGATATGACTCAGCACCAGACTCGCTACCACCTCTCCTGGACAGCCACCTACTCTCCCCAGATTCCACAAGTTCACACCTTCTCCGGCACCTCAGCCACGGGTAAGTGTCTGTATCCAAGAGGTCCTATGAACTAGGTTCAGTGGAGAAAGGCACAGGCCCCAGCACGAGGAGGGACTGAATCTCTGCAAGCTCCTCTCTTGACGGCACTGTGCAGTCCGGCCAGCCCTTCACGGCCGCCTCTGAGCTCAGATCCAAAATCCAGACTCCAAGGTCCAAAATCCCCTACCTCCTGCAGTCCCGTGGTCCCTTTTTTTCCCCACAGTCAGACGCTTTGCCTATCCTCAGGGACGCGGCTTGGTGCCCTGTAGTTTCTCCCTGACCCTCTGAGCACAGAGGTCTGGCAGACTCTCTTGCCTAGATTCTTGATTTCACCTTTATCCAGGGGACCTCTGCCCTTCCCAGGTGCAAACTGTCTCACCATCTGTGTCTCCTTCACCAATTCGGGCTGAATTCAACTCGTTTCAGCTGCTCACTCTATTTGCTCCGGGTCAAGGCTCAGGACACGTCTGTCTATTCTGCCGCCATTTTGTTTCTCTGTGTACTTGTTTTTTATTCTAAATCCATCAGTCATGACAGGTGGGTGGTCACTGGTGCTGCCTACATTACTGAGATGAAGTGACTTGCCCAAGGTCATTTAGTCAGTGACAAATTCAGTGTCCTGACCCCAAATCCAGCTGTCTCCCACATAGATTTTGGATGAAGCATTAAAAACCGGCCTATGTATTAGTGTATTGTCATCTGATCACATTACTGACACATGGGCTGTGTAAAAATATAGTGTTTTCCTCCTCAGGAAGCTATTCGATTCTCATATGATCAAACACTGAAAATGTCATTTCTTGTCTTCATAATCAGTATGGATAGTGATATGAGGGGTGAAAGAAAGCAGGCATTGAAATATATTTATTTGACTCTTAGTTTCTTTTCTTTTGCAAGTTCTTTTTAAAATAATTAATCAGGCCCAATGAAGGAGCTTTTAGTTCTCTCTCTTCCTCTCTTTTCTTTCCATAGTTTCCTATGGGATCTCAGAGATATCTTTTCAGAGAAGAGAATCTCAGAGACATAGAGGCAAGGCTTTGGGGAAGAGCTTCAGTGCCCTCTCCCAGGGACCCATGGGGTTCAGTGACTTTACTTCCAGGAAGGCTGGCACAAGTATCAAACCCAGGACAGAGAGCTCAAAACTTCTACTTACTAGTACATCCCTGCTCCGCTGCTGCCAGAAAATCCGAATCTTCTATCTAAGGTTCCCTTCTTGATCTCAATCTTTCAAAGCAGGATGATTTTTCAATATAATTCACAACAGCCAGTTACATTTGATAAATTATTAGTAAAAACTAAATAACTAAGCTTCTGTTCAACAAAACTTGAACCTGATGTTTTTAGGTTATTTTCATTTAGAATTTCCAGTAATTACTCTGATAGTCTAAAACTAGTACAAAATATCCTTATAATTCACCAAACTGTTAATCTTGCATTTCAATTTAGGAGGAGAAACAGGAAATAAAGAAAAAAATATAGTTATTACAGTTCTAAATCTCAAAAAATATTCAACTCTAGTTTGGGGGTGGTGATTATTTCATTCAGATTGGTGCAGTCACTGAACATAAATTTTCGAATGTAGACAGAAGGTCTGTGAAGCATAAATTATAGTTGTTTTCTCAACTGATCTGTATAAAGGATTAGCATAAATCATAAAATCTTAATTCACTAAAACTCTATTCTTCTGAAAAATAAAAAACTAACTTGGATTAAAGAATCCTATTCATTCACTTAAAGAATTTATACTGGGTGCCTTGGATATGTCAAGCATTGTGTTTAGCACCATGGGAGACATGGAAATATATGTATATAAATCACAGTCTTTGACATTAATAGGTATACAATCTAGAAGTTTGGTTGGAGTTATTTCAAGAGAGGAAGAAAAGGACAGAAAGACTACAATTATTATACTGGAAATATCAGGAAATCCAGTTTCTTTTTTTAAAACATAATATATGTTGAATTTTCTTTGATCTTCTTTGGTTGCATATATCTTATTTAAAAGACAAATATTTGTTCAGTGTTTAAGCACTAGTAAAGTCACAAGGATAAATAATCTATAATCCCTGTACTCAAGAAGTTTACAATCTTGTAATCATTTTGTTAACTAAGTTTTAAATAAAAAAAAAAGGAGATATCTCTGTCCTCCCAAAGCAAGAATGAATAGGTCTAAATGGAGGAATTAGGAAGACAAAAGAACCAGGCAATATCTGGGTTGGATTGTGTAGAAAGAGGAAGATGTTAAAAAGATTGACATTTGTAGAGACAAATTCAACATAGAAGAAAATAGAATACAGGGAACCAATTCTGATTTCTGGGCCAAGATTAACTGTGGCTTGGACAGATGATCCAAACTAAGAGGAATCTGTGGAAATGATCTCTTTATCTGGACAAAACTAGATCCTTATCTGTGCTCAGTGTTGGGTTTTTATCAATAAGGAACTGGTACTGCTGTCTGGCATTAATAAGTGATAACACCTGCCCCCCAAAAGAGGTTCAAAGATGGGAGAGTTAATCTCAGATGCAAAAATTACAGGATACACACCTATCTTGCCTCCCCACCTCCACAGCTCACCTTGAGCAGAGCTCAGCAGTGCTAGTCTTCCCTCTTATCATAGAAAGAGGAAAGCTAGGCCACTGAAAGGACCATGCCACCATGTCACCATCAATAGTAACCCAACAACCAATTTAGACCTTTAAGGACTGTCATCCTGCACTGTTTCCCTATGCAAAATATAAATAAAATAACAAGTACATCGGAGATGAGATTAGTGAGAAATTGAAATCTTAAACTTGGACTTTAAGACTATATCTTAGCCGAAACTGGTTTGGCTCAGTGGATAGAGCGTCAGCCTGCAGACTGAAGGGTCCCGGGTTTGATTCCGGTCAAGGGCATGTACCTTGGTTGCGGGCACATCCCCAGTGGGAGGTGTGCAGGAGGCAGCTGATCGATGTTTCTCTCTCATCGATGTTTCTAGCTCTCTATCCCTCTCCCTTCCTCTCTCTGTAAAATATCAATAAAATATATTTTAAAAAAAGACTATATCTTAGTGTAACATATAAACTTTAGCACTAGATATTATCTATCTATTCAAAATATAAAAAATACAATGCAAGTAAACCTTTAAAAAATGTGGATCAAAACTTTTTCCATGAATTGGCAAATTTGAATAGAATCTATGACAAAACACTCTCCTAAAAACCCATGAGGCACTTAGAAAAGAATCTCATAGAACCATGGAAACTCGGGGTATGATATTACCTTAGGATATAATGCTTTCCAATGCTTATAAAGCACTTCAAACCTGCCATATAGTAAATATGTAATAAAGAACACTGTCATAGGTTTCTGCCCTCAATGATCTCAGGGTGATAAGGAGAGAGGCCTATTTCGTTGAGGGGATTCCTCTATCAGTAAGCCTCTTCCATCCTTGGACACAGCCCCTTTTACCCTGGCTTTTTGCTCTAAGACCCTTTGTTTCCTCTACTTCCCTGAACACTAAACTTTGAATATCCACTAAATAAAAAATACCAGCTGTGCACTCAATAAAGACAGAGGTAAAAGAAATCGATACAAAAACTCCTTCAGCAGACTGCATAGAAATTAGCTTAATTTCTGTCAAATATAAAGAAAGAATGGTTTCAAGCTTCAAAAAGAAACCTAAAAAGCTAAAAATATGAAGAACAACTAAATTGTGTTGAAGGCTCATTAGGCTCTGCTCACAGACCTTCCATTTATCTCAGTTCATTGCAGAAAAGTGAAATTACTTCAAACAAGCTATGGTCCCTAAGTTTATGTATTCAAAGTATCAACTCTTCCTCTGAACCCTACTGGTAGTGCCCACTGGCCTAGTCTTATTTTGTCCATCGAATGTGATCCTCCATACACTAAAACAAAAAGGAATAAGAGTGAAAGTATTCAAATATCTTATTCAAAATTTCTATACCAATTGACATCTATTACTAAATTAATCTCACCTGTAGGAAAATAAGAGAGTGTTTTATGAGCAGCTACCATCTTTATGTATTTCCTTTTCAAAATAATAGCATAATTTTTTTATAATCTTTCTTTCAGACTAATCTTCTATGAACATAGAATAGATTCACACCACCTTTGGATTCTCAACTAGAATAGCAACAAGGGAAAAAAACATTTTAAAGAAATCTTAATACTATGCAGAAGTGATCTAAGGGAACCCAAGATGTCACTATGAAGTCATGAGAAGATCTTTGCTCTGGGACACTTGGGGTGGGGGGGGGGGGGGTTGGGAAAGTAAGCCAGGGTTTTAATACAAAATCTGCTGCAATTTTCTGCGTAGTCTTTTAGAAAAGAAATTCATTTTCTCCTTATCCTCACCAGCATTTTCTCCTTATCCTCACCAGCGATTCTGATAGGTGTGAGGTGATACGTTATAGTTCTTTTAATTTGCCTCTCTCTGATGATAATGACTTTAAGCATTTTTTCATATGTATATTGGCCATTTGTATGTCCTCTTTGGAGAGGTGTCTATTTAGGTCCTTTGTCCATTTTTTAATTAGATTGTTTGTCTTCTTTTTGTTGAGTTGTATGAGTTCTTTATATATTTTGGAAACTAACGCTTTATCAGATTTATCATTGACAAATTGGTTTCCCTTTTCACTTTGAGGATGGTTTGTTTTTTGTGCAGAAGCTTTTTAGTTTGATGTGGTCCCATTTCTTTATTTTTTTCCTTTGTTTCTCTTGCCCTAGTTGTATCTGTGAAAATTCTGCTACACGAGATGTATAAAATTTTACTGCCTATGTTTTCTTCTAAGATTTTTATGGTTTAACTAGAGGCCCAGTGCATGAAATTTGTGCATGGGGGGTCCCTCAGCCCAGCCTGCACCCTCTCCAATTTGGGACCCCTCAGGGGATGTCTGACTGCCAGTTTAGGCCCAATCCCTGTGCATCCCCCTCGCAATCTGGGACCGCTGGCTTCTAACCGCTCGCCTGCCTGCCTGCCTGGTCACCCCTAACTGCCTCTGCCTCTGCCCCTGCCACTGTGGCTTTGTCCAGAAGGACATCCAGAAGACGTCTGGTCTAATTAGCATATTACCCTTTTATTAGTATAGATGGCTTACAAGTAAGTCTTTTATCCATTTTGAGTTTATTCTTGTTTATGGTCTAGTTTTATTTTATTTATTTTTTGCATGTAGCTGTCCATTATTCCCAACACCATTTATTGAAGAGACTGTCTTTACTCCATTGTATGTTCCTACTTCCTTTGTCACATATTAATTGAGCTTAATGGCTTGAGTCTATTTCTGGATTATCTGTTCTGTTCCATTGTTCTATATGCTTGTGCTTGTGCCAGTACCAGGCTGTTTTGAGTATAGTGCTTTGTAGTATAACTTGATATCCCTCTAACTTTGTTCTTCCTCAAGATTTCTGAGGCTATTCAGGGTCCTTTTGAGTTCCATATAAATTTTTGGATTATTTGTTCTAAATCTGTGAAACATAGGGTATCCCCCCAAAATGAATACAAATGTGCATACATTTTCTTGGGACACCAATGTTGCTGGTATTTTAATTTTTTAAATATATTTTTATTGATTTTTAGAGAGAGAGGAAGGGAAGGGGATAGAGAGATAAAAACATCAATGAAAGATGAACATCATCAATTAGCTGCTTCCTGCACGCACCCCTAGTGGGGATGGAGCCCACAATTTGGGCATGTGCCCTGACCAGGAATTAAACCAGTAACCTCTTGGTTCCTAGGTCAATGCTCAACCGCTGAGCCACACTGGCTGGGCATATTGCTGATATTTTAATAAGGATTGTGTTGAATCTATAGATTGCTTTGGGTAGTATGGACATTTTAATAATATTACTTCTTCCAATCCATGAGCTGGTGAGGATGTGAGGAAAAGGGAACCCTAGTATACTGCTAGTAGAAATGCAGACTGGTGCAGTCACTATGGAAAACAGTATGGAGTTTCCACACACAAAAAAGAAAAAAATTGAACTGTCATTTGACCCAGTGATTCCACTTCAAAGAATACACTGAGTGGTCAGATTATTATGATCTCTGAACGCATAATAATCTGGCCACTCAGTATATATCCTATATAATAAAAGGCTAACATGCAAATTGTCCCCTCAACCAGGAGTTCGACCAGCAGGCAGGCTGGCCAACCGCCCATGTCCCCTCCCCCTGGCCAGGCTGGCGGGACCCCACCCATGCACAAATTCATGCACAGGGCCTCCTCTAGTATATATAATATATATAATATATATAATATATGTAATACACACACACACACACACACACACACACACACACACACACACACTGAGTGGCCAGATTATTATGTGTTCAGAGATCATAATAATCTGGCCACTCAGTGTATATCCTAAGAATTTCAAAACACAAATCATAAAGAATGTATGCATCACTTATGTTCATAGCAGCACTATTTATAAGATCTGGAAACAGCTCAAGTGCCCATCAGTAGATAAGTGGTATAAAAAAGTTGTGGTATATGAAATACTATGCAGCTATAAAAAAGAAGTATATCTTACCCTTTGAGACAGCATGAAGAAACCTGAAGAGTATAATGCTAAGCAAAATAAGCTAGTCAAAGAAAGATAAGTATCACATGATCTCACTTATATGTGGAATCTAATGATCAAAATGGGTCCAGAGGCATAGAAGCATGGCACAGACTGAGGAATATCACAGGGAAGGGGGCAGATGGTGAGGACAGAGATTAACCACATAACTTATATGCATATATGCATAATCTATAGACACAGAAAATAGTATGGTGAAGGTTTGGGGTGGGTGGGAAACAGGTGGAGTGGGAAATGAAGGAAAAAGTGGGGGACATCTGTAATATCCCCAACAATGAATATAACTAAAAAATAAAATAATATAAATTAATAAATTAATAATTAAAAAGTTTAAATTAATTAATTAATTAAAATAAATTCCTTCATTTTTTCCTAATCTATAAATTGATATGGTTATGTGAGCTGTCTCTAAATTCAGCTTTAGGATTTTATGAGCCTGAATATGGTTGACTTCATTTTCTATATATCTTCCCCTATCTAGCATTCTACCCCAATCCAACTAATGTTATCTGCCACTCACACCGATGGTCATATTAATAACCTAGAGGACATCTTCTATGACTTTCTTTCTCTACAACCCACATTCAATCCATTTGAAGTGCCCTGAGTCCTGAATCCTAAACACATCATGAGTTTGATCCTTCTCACTCTTATAATTATGCTAAAGGCCCAGTGCACAAAATTCTGTACTCGGGGGTTCCCTCAGCCCATCCTGCTCCCTCTCACAGTCTGGAAGCCCGTGGGGGATGTCCAACTGATGGCTTAGAACCTTCCAGAACATAACCATCCATGGGTTCTCCTTTAATCTTGGAATACCTTGTGAAATCTACCATGATCTGCAAAGGCCTATGTGGTACAGTCCTGGCTATCTCATCAACCATGACCACACTCTCCCTTTGCTTATGCCCTCCAGACACACTGAGCCATTTTTTGTTCCCACTCAAAGCCTTTGCATGTGCTGCTCCTCTGCTTGGAGCACTCTCTGCACACCTACATGGTCCCCTACCCTACTGCACAGGTCTCTTTTCCAACGTAACCTCCCCAAAAAGACTCGCCCTGATTTCTTTTCTGAAATAACTACCCTGGCACTCTCTAGCAATCCTCTCCCACATGCTTTATTTTTATTTTGTATCTCTTATTAGCAATGTGTTATATTGTTTCCAAAATGGTGCACAATGAATCACAGCTCTTTGTACCTATACCCATATATTGTTCCCTCACATGTTGGCTCTGAGTCCATGAGACATGTGCAGATATGATGCATTGAATAAACACTTGCTCTTTTGTGCTTGTTCCCATGACAGCCTAAGACCTTCTGTGGTCAAAAGACCACATGATTAGAGGGATCCAGCCAGCCCATCTCTACCCGCTGAGCTTCTGAGTCAAAGCAGCCAGACCAGTGAGCTCAGGTGAGGCCAGCAGGAGAACTAGCAACTCACCCACAGATCCAGTTCGTGCATGGGTGGGGGTGTCCCTCAGCCCAGCCTTCACCCTCTCCAATCTGGGACCCCTCAAGGAATGTCCTACCAGGATCAGGCCTAAACAGGCAGTTGGATATCCCTCTCACAATCCAAGACTGCTGGCTCCCAACCGCTCACCTGCCTGTCTGCCTGATTGCCCCTAACTGCTTCTGCCTGCCAGCCTGATCACCCCCTAACCACTCCCCTGCCAGCCTGATCAATGCCTAACTACTCCCCTGCCAGCCCAATTGCCCCTAACTGTCCTCCCCTGCAGGCCTGGTCACCCCTAACTGCCCTCCCCTGCAGGCCTGGTCACCCCCAACTGCCCTTCCCTGCAGACCTGGTTTCCCCCAACTGCCCTCCCCTGCAGGCCTGGGTCCCCTGCAACTGTCCTCCCCTGCAGGCCTGGTTGCCCCCAACTCTCCTCCCTTGCAGACCTGGTCCTTCCCAACTGCCCTCCCCTGCTGGCCTGATTGCTCACAACTGCCCTCCTCTGCCAGCCATGTTGTAGCAGCCATCTTTGACCACATGGGGCGAGGGGGACTGTCTTGTGTGTTGAAGTGATGGTCAATTTGCATATTACCTCTTTATTATGTAGGATTTTTATTTATTTCAGAGAGGAATGAAGAGGGAGAGAGAGAGAGAAATATCAATGATAAGAATCACTGATTGCTTCCTATACACTCCCTACTGGGAATCAAGCCCATAACCCAGACATGTGCCCTGACTAGGAATCAAACCATGACCTCCTGGTTCATTGGTCAATATTCAACCACTAAACCACACTGGCCAGGCTGAGGTGGTTTTTTTATATTCCAGCATATAACCGGTAGAGCTCCTATGACCTATTGTTTTTCCTATTGTTATCGTCCCATTGGACTGTACAATCCATGGGAACTTGTTTTATTCACTGCTATAATCCCACTTTTTAGAGCAATGTGTTGAGTAAATACTCAATGGCATGGAGTATATTCTTAGGAAATATTTTTCAAATGAATGAATGTATGTAGGAATGAATACCCTCATAGTTCACAGGCAAATATGCTGCTTAGCCCAAGCAAACATTCTCTGGACCATTGTGTGTTTTTAAATACTGTCATAAATAGAGGGATAAAGGTGACATTTCAGTTTTTCACTCATAATTAACCCTGTTTGAAAATATATTTTTTCTTCTTGGAATCATGTGGAACCTAGGATTCAACTACCCCAATTTCATTCCTGACTCTTGCATTACACTCTTCTGCCTTAGTGCCTCCTGCAGTGTGTTTATAACTTCAACATATTTGGCTATAAATATCTGGTTAACACACAACTACAACAAGCTCTGCTAGAAAACCCCATATGCCCCTTAATAAGTGATGGAGTGAGCTGTGGTGGAGAAGTGCCAGTGAGAAAATGAAAGGAGTCTAAGCATGTGATCTGGGCCAGAATGAGTGTGGGGCCATGTCTTCCAAAGGTTCAGTTCATTCACACAGTCTATGCCTATGGCCAAAACCACCACTGTGCCCATTCTATCTTACCCCCAAACTAGGATCCCCTCAATCTTGTGATGTGTGAGCTGCATTGTTGATTTCTAAACATAATCATCTCTGAGTTTTTATACCTATGTACAAAGGGAAAACACACATTTTAAGTGACAGTTATTTCCTATAGAGTATAATGATAATTATAAGCCTGCTGATTCTCCTGCCTCCTCCAGACTTTAGCAGCTTCGGTTCTGATGAGGGAGGAAGGCTGTGTCCATGTGAGAGCTCAGTCAGGTGAGTGATGTGGGAGGAATGGATACTGAGAGGCCACACTCACCAAACTGCCTCCTGCCCAGTGGGAGACCAAGACTGGGGTAACCCACCAGAAAAACACCATGAAGGAAGAGAAATGGCAGCCTAATAGGCAGACCTTGTCCCAGAGCCAGACTGGAAATAGAACTAAATTAGAGAACATTCACCTGGAATTACCAACAGAGGTCCAGTTGAGGAGGTAACTTATAGCAAGGAAGAACAGAAAACACCTGGAGACTGGTAGGAAGGGTGAGGTCACAAAGAGGAGGGTAGCTGAGAGAAAGGAGGGAGCACTGCATAACCAGTAGAATATATTTCCTCAAAAAATAGAAGCCCAGAGCCCAGGCTGGCTCCACAGCCCCTAACATCAGAGCCACAGTCCAAGATGTGACGCTCAGCACAACCAGCAGCACACATAACATCCAACCAGCTGCAGAAGGTGGCAGGGCTGTTGGCAGTAGCCAAGTCTAGAGCCAGCAGACGAAAACCAGTAGGAGAGAGAGCTGCAGTTTTGTTTCTTTCCCCCCCCCCCTCTAAACCCAAGTTTCATTTGCAACTACTACCTAAGGCTTTGGCACAGGAAGGGAGGCATGGACTGAGGAGCCTGAGGAGAGGTGAGAGTGGGAAGCAGGGCAGGGAGATGTGAAAAAAAAAACAGTAGCCAAGAGTCCTGCATTGGGTCGTTCATACACTTCCAAACCAAAACAGCCATATTTCCTGAGAGGAGCTAGCTGCTCCCAACACCTAGAGGGGAGGTAAAGAAAAGAAAAAAAAAAAAAAAAACAAAAAAAAACACCCTAGGTAATACAGCTTGCCACACCCTGTATTTTGAGCTTTATAGTGGAAACAAAGGCAGAAGCCAAGCTTACTGGTCTGAACAGTCTCAAGGAGCCCTCAGGGACTGATTAGAGAGGGGCTATCCACCTATTCTAGGAACCAGACTGATAAAAACTCCATGGTCCCAGGTGACTCCACTGGTCTCCATACAAGGATCTCTGTCCAACCAAGGGCAGAATAATATTTTGGGCTATTCATAGAGGAGTAGCTCTGGGACAGGAAAACACACCCATTATATCCCTGAAAGCTAAAGAATACATCCCCCACCTAAAGCCCTGTTAGAAACAGACTTTTGAGTGATTAAGATTGACAGCTGGCTGGCAGGCAAAGGCAGGCAGAGGTGGAACCTCGAGAATCAGGGGAAGTGTGCTGAACCATCTCTGAGCACCATGTGGTTAACAAACCTACTCTAGAGGGCAGATAAGCCCTTCCTGCTTGCAGCCAAGGCCTGTGGATACAGACAGAAGCAGTGGGTCAGTGGATCTTTTGGAGCTTCAAACAGGGTGCTAAAAGCCAATAGACAGAGCCTGGAAGTGGATAGCACCTAAGTACATAATAGGAAGCCCAGAACTGGCATACAGAACAAAAGAATAGGGTCTTGAGCCAGCTCCCATGGGGCATTAAAATTTGTCTGAAAAGAAAGACACTTCACTTTTTTTTCCACCTTTTTCTTCCTCTCTTGTCTTGGGGAGAAATAGGGACTTATGTAATACTTTCAACAATGAAGATTAAAAAATTAATAATACAATAAATAAATAAATAAATAAATAAATAAATAAATAAATAAAGCAAGCCTGAATTTTAGCTCAGGAGTGTGTTGAATCTGAGCATATGGTAGACAGCAGATATCACTTGATTTCTGTGTTTCCTATCCTTAGAGAAAGCCTGGTGTCAGAAAAGGCAGACCTATGACCTGGGGATTGACCTGCCTGGAAGTTGCCTTACAGCCTATTCCACTGGCTGCATGGCCTGGATCAAGTTCATTCTGCTGTTTCAATTGCAGGGTTTTTCCCACAAGATGAGGAAATTGTACTAAGTTTGAAAGGGCCTTAGAACTTATGGGTATAAATCAGTAATACCAGAAATATGCCATTTGACTGCATCTTAAGAGGTAAAGCCTGAAATGACTATTTTTTTTTACCAATTATTAAGCACAAATTAATAGTCTTATGAAACAAGTAGATTTTTATGAAATTGCCTCTTAAATGTTGCTATTTGTTTCTAAAAGAAACATCATGCATTGATTCATTCTGCATGTATGCACTGCATGTGGGAAATTGCAGAACTGGATCTGGGTGGGCACAGTAGACAACCCCCTTTAGAAGGCTACTACTATTATAAAAGGATCTTTATTTCTTGAAGGCTTTAAAGTCAGGAGTTACTGATCAGTGTGGTACAGAGGAGGACCATTCTAGTGTCAGGGCTACTGAAAGGGGGAAGAAGCAAGTGGCAAGGAGACCAGCAAGAAGGTTGCCACAACAGTGTGAGTTACCAATGAGGACACCTATCTTCATCTGCTCATAGACTCACTGTTGTACAAGAGACCCAAACATGCCACAGTCCATAGGAGGCACTGCTCCAGATAGCTGATAAGACAAGAATAGTCCCTCCACACAGTTCTTCAGAGGCCCAGGCTCTGCCATCTATGGCTCTACCCCTACGCCATTCCTGCCCCAGGCCATTCAATTGCAGAAAATAAAGGAGAATGTAAAATTATGAGCAGCAGGTTCTTAGTGACAAGCTAGCAGGACACATGCCATTTCTGCTCTCTTTCCAAGGGCATAGCCAGACATGGAGCCTGGAAAACCATCAACTCCTGGAAGTACCCAAGAAGACAGAATAGATTTTGGAGAACCATTGGAAGTTTCTAGTATAAGGCATGAGTTGAGAAAGCATCAAAGAGGATAAAGATGGGGGAATGGGATTAGGGGGTTTTTCTGAAATGAGCTATAATCACAGAACGTGGAGACAGTTTGGAAGGAGGCTAGGAAATGAAGGAAGAAATGTGGTGATGACCCTGAGTTGTCCAGCTCAGAAAACTGGAATTAAAAATACAGCAAGTCCTCGAATAATGTCATTTAGTTCAATGCCCTTTTGCTGTAATGTTGATGAGATGTCATAGGAAGTTAACTCTTGTTTATATAAATTAGCTTGTGGTAAAATTGGTTTTGTTATAAGTTGTCTCACTTAATGCTGCAAATCTACTCTATTGGAAATAAGATATAACCTCTTAGGAGGGCAACTAGATGTTATCTATCAAAATTTAAAGTGGAGCTTACTTCTCTCACAAATATTCTACTTTAGAAATTAACACTATAGAAAAATGGACACTATATATACTGTACACACAGACACACACATACACAAACACACATATACACATATACAAAGACATTAACTGCTTACATTAGTCAAAAAAGGAAATCTACTCAAATCTTCAAGAGGATTCGTTATGATAAAGTATAATACTGCCATATAAGTGACAACTATTAAAACTTGCAAGATTAATCTGTGTGTATTGACATGAAAAGATTTCTAAATTGTGCTTCCAAACTCAAGAAGCAAGTTGAGGAATAATATATAAAATGTTTTGAAATAAAATTATATGTATGTATAATCATTGAAGAAAAACTCTGAAAGAATATACCAAAAACTATAAGGTGACTATTTTAAGTTACCTATTATTTAAATTTTTACAGAGTGTCTATCTTCACTTGGGTAATCAAGAGCATCTATGATTTGGGGATGTGGGATTTATCTATCATCTATCTATCTATCTATCTATCTATCTATCATCTATTAGATTCTGTAAGGCAAAGCTCAGGTGAAGGGAGAATGTATGCATGGATGGATATATGTGTTGTTTTTGTTGTTCCTCCAAAACACTTTTCAAAATAAGCAGTTTTCCCATTTTAGCAAAGAGAAAATGGGAAAACTGCTCATGTGCTTCCCCAATATCGCAAACAACTGAAGGAGTTTTATGCAGGCTCCTGGGGCAATACTATATGGAAGTGTTCCTCTGTCATTCTTCTATTCTGCACAAACCTCTACAAGAAGACGTTGGTGGTGGCCTGGTGGCACAGGAGGGTGGGCAGAGTGGCAGCAAGGGAAAAGCAGAACAAAGAGGCTGTGTCTTTTTTCCAAAGAGCATGTGGAATGTCAGCTAAAATAGCCCCTCTATTTTCATTTTGCTCAGTTTCTCTGATTTCCCTTTCCTCTTCTTGCTCTTCCTTTTCTTGATTCTCCACTTTTTTTTTTTCTTACTCTGCCTCCCAACAAATGAAATGAGAAGGTAAAGAGGGATGAAAAAATTAGCAAACCTTTCAGTTGTTTTCTATGTTTTGCAAATGTAGCCATAAGACCTTCTTGTTTGATTTGCTTTTGTTTTTATTTTGTTTCTAATCACAAACCCTTGAAAGTCTTGGGCAATGCAATTTTGAGTATTTGGTACTCTGCCTCCTGTAGGGACATTGTCATGTCAATAAAACTCTATTACTAAGCTCTTGGTCACAGATACCATTTTAGAAATAAATGGCAATTGTTGAGTTTTTTAATTACATATTGAGTTACCCATTAATTTGTTTTATTATTGTCATCTTTCTCAAGTGTTAAGTGAAATAAATAACAAGAGTGTATACTTTGATTTAAATTATCATCTTGTTTTTAATGAATCATAAAAAGGATCTTTATTAACAAATATAAAAGAGTCCTGGCCAGTGTGGCTCAGTTGGTTGAAGTGCTGTCCCATATAGCAAAGGTGGTGGGTTTGATTCCCGGTCAGGGCAGATGCTCAGGTTGCAGACTGGATCCCCAGTAGAAGGTGTGCAGGAGGCAGCTGATCAATGGTTCTCACTCATCAATGTTTCCCTCTATCCCTCTCCCTCTAAAGTCAATAATATACAGTACACACACACACACGCACACACACACACACACACACACACACACACACACACACTAGAGGCCCGGTGCACAAAATTCGTACATGGAGGTGGGGGATCCCCTCAGCCCAGCCTGTACCCTCTCTAATCCAGGATCCCTCAGGGGATGTTTGATTGCTGGACATCCCTCTCGTGATCCTGGACCGCTGTCTCCTAATCGCTCACCTGCCTGCCTGCCTGATCACTCCTCAGTTCCCCCCCTGATGGCCTGGTCACCCTTAACTGTCCCCCACTGCCGGCCAGGTCATCCCCAACTGCCCCCTCCCTGCTGGCCTGGTCGCCCCTAACTGACCCCCCTGCCAGTCTGGTCACCCCCAATTCCCCACCCCCCTGCTGGCCTAGTCATCCATCACTGCCCCCCTGCCAGCCTAATTGCCCCCAACTGCGCCCCCTGCTGGCCTGGTCGTCCCCAACTGCCCCCCCACCAGCCTTGTTGCCCCTCATGGCCCCCCACCAGCCTGGTTGCCCCACACAGCCTACTGTTCAGTCATTTGATTGTCCCTCACTAACCGCTCTGCTGGCCTGGTCGTAGGCAGCCATCTTGTGAAGGCGTGAGGGTTAATTTGTATATTACCTCTTTATTATATAGGATATATGGTATATATTTATGTGTAATATATTTTATAAAAAGTAAAACTAAAACATAAAATGTCACATATCTACAATAATAAAAGAGAAACATGCAAATTACCATCACTCTGCTATGCTACCAGCCAATCAGAGTGAGTATGCAAATTAACCTGAAAACATGGTGGCAGTCCCACCCCCGAGCTGCTCCGGGCCTGTGGGGGTCGGAGAGGTCGGGCACCAGCGCCTGAGGCTAACTGCAGCCCAGGAGACCAAGAAGCCACCTGCCCCCTGATCCCAGGCCGCAGCCAGCCAGAGAAGTCGCCCACACTGCATCCCAGGGAAGACGGAGAAGCCGCCTGCCTGTGGTCCAGGTGCCAGCACCTGCGGCTGGCTACAGCCTGGTAGATGGAGAAGCCGCCCACCCCACGGTCCCGGGCACCAGCACTTGAGGCTGCAGCCCAGGTGAAGCCACCTGCCCACCATCCCCTGCGGCTGCAGCCAGCCTGGGCGCCTATGGCTGACCAGAGGGAGGGAAGCCTGGATCCCGGGTGCCCGTGGTCAGCTGGAGGAGGGAATCCTGGGTCCCGAATGTGGGGCCGAGGCAGAGGTGGTTAGGGGCAATCAAGCCAGCAAGGGAGCAGTTAGGGACAATCAGGCTTGCAGGCTGAAGAAGTTAGGGGCAATCAGGCAGGCAGGCGAGCGGTTAAGAGCCAGCAGTTCTGGATTGTGAGAGGGATGTCCGACTGCTGGTTATCCCCTGAGGGGTCCCAGATTGGAGAGGGTGCAGGCCAGGCTGAGGGACACCTTTACCCCGCACCCGCCCCTGCATGAATTCCATGCACCGGGCCACTAGTATTTATATAAGCTCCCAAAAGCCAGTTATTTCCATGTAATAAGACATTTCCTAACTGACACATGAAATTTTATTTCTTAGCTTTATAGTCATTAGAGGAAGAAAGAAAGAGAGAGAGAGGAAGATTTGGCTGAGCAAATATAACTAATAGCCACTTTTATTACAACTTCATTCTTATTGCTATGCTTATAAAAATATATTTAAGTGTATATTTGAATAAGAAGATGCTTTTATATTTAATGTAAAAATAAGTCTGTTATGAATGTAATCATTAGAATGCAGTTGGTGACACATTTTTTATAAATAAAGTTAGCAATAATTACTAAAAATTGTTCTTTTTTAATAAATGAAACCTGGCTGGTGTGGCTCAATGGTTGAGCACTGACCAATGAACCAGGAGGTCACGGTTTGATTCCCAATCAGGGCACATGCCTGAGTGTCTGGCTTGATCTCCAGTAGGGGGCCCATAGGAGGCAGCCAATCAATAATTCTCATTGATGTTTCTATCTCTCCCTCTCCCTCTCTGAAACCAATAAAAATATATTAAAAAGGAAAAAATTCTAAGCCTCAGTGTGTGTAGCATGTGTCTGTGTTATACAGATTTACCAGGTGGCATAAAAATGCATACAACTTCAAAGTTAGTGTAATGTATTCAGATGAGAAGGAAGAATTCAGAAGAAAAGAAATAATATTTATAATAAATATTTATTAATATGCTTTTCCAAAAATATTATTATGAAAAATATTATTGTGTGTGAATATATTAAAAGGCTATAATTTCCAGGAATCTACTTCAGCTTTCTCTGTCCTCAATAAAATCAAATAAATTAGATTAGATCAAGCATCAGTTGGTTGCCAAGACTTATTTTTGTAAAAATCATTCTGGAGTTGTAGATATTCATAAAAAGACTAATTGCAAAGTGGTTTAAATTATTATTATGAAGATTTAATATTCAAAACAATTTTCCCTTAGGAACATTTTTTTCAAGTCATTTATTTCATTTTACCAATGATCTTCTTTATTTTTTATTGTTTAAAGTATTACATATATCTTCTTTTTTCCCCATTGACCTCTCCATGGTCACCCCAACCCCTCAGCATATGCCCTCACCCCCCTAGTGTCTGTGTCTAAGGGTTATGCTTATATGCATGCATATAACTCATTTGGTTGATCTCTTATCCCGCACCCTAGCCTCCCCTGCCTTCCCTCTGAAATTCCATGGTTCTATGTCTCTGGCTCTATTTTTGTTCATTAGTTTATGTTGTTCATTATATTCCACCAATAAGTGAGATCATGTGATATTTATCTTTCTCTGACTGTCTTATTTCGCTTAGCATAATGCTCTCTAGGTCCATCCATGCTGTTGCAAATGGTAAAAGTTCTTTCTTTTTTACACCAGCATAGTATTCCATTGTGTAGATGTACCACCATTTTTAAATCCACTCATCTGCTGATGGGCACTTAGGCTGTTTCCAATTCTTACTAGTAGCTATTGTAAATTGTGCTGCTATGAACATATGTCCTTTCTGACTGGTATTTCTGATTTCTTGGGATATATTCCTAGAAGTGAGATTACTGGGTCAAATGGGAGTTCCATTTTTAATTTTTGAGGCAACTCCATCTATTTTCCACAGCGGCTGCACCAGTCTGCATTCCCACCAGCAGTGCACGAGGGTTCCTTTTTCTCCACATCCTCGCCAGCATTTGTCATTTGTCGATTTGTTGATGATAGCCATTCTGACAGGTGTGAGATAGTATCTCATTGTCATATTGATTTGCATCTCTGGGATGATTAGTGACTTTGAGCATGTTTTCATATGTCTCTGGGCCTTCTGTATGTCCACTTTTGAAAAGTGTCTATTTAAGTCCTTTGCCCATTTTTTGATTGGATTGTTTATCTTCTTTTTGTTAAGAAGTATGAGTTCCCTATAAATTTTGGAGATTAGGCCCTTATCGGATATAATACTGGCAAATATGTTCTCCCATGTAGTGGGTTTTCTTGTTTTGTTGATGGTTTCTTTTGCTGTGCAGAAGCTTTTTATTTTGATCTAGTCCCATTTGTTCATTTTCTCTTTCGTTTCCATTGCCCTAGGAGCTGTATCAGTAAAGATATTGCTATGACATATGTCTGATATTTTGCTGCCTGTGGATTCCTCTAAGATTTTTATGGTTTCCCATCTTACATTTAAGTCCTTTATCCATTTTGAGTTTATTTTTGTGTGTGCTGTAAGTTGGTGGTCTAGTTTCATTTTTTTTTTTTGCATTGTATCTGTCCAATTTTCCTAACACCACTTATTGAAGAAACTGTCTTGACTCCATTGTATGCTCTTGCGTCCTTTGTCAAATATCAAATTGAGCATAATGGCTTGGGTCAATTTCTGGGTTCTCTGTTCTATTCCATTGGTCTATATGTCTGTTCTTGTGCCAGTACCAGGCAGTTTTGAGATCAGTGGCTTTGTAATACAGCTTGATGTCTGGTATTGTGATCCCTCTGACTTTGTTCTTTTTTCACAGGATTGCTGTGGTTAGTCGGGGTCTTTTTTTATTCCAGATGAATTTTTGGAGAGTTCACTCTAGATCGGTGAAATATGCTGTTGGTATTTTAATGGGGATTGCATTAAATCTATAGATTGCTTTGGGTAGTATGGACATTTTAATGATATTGATTCTACCAATCCATGAACACGGTATATTATTCTATTTGTTTATGTCTTCCTCTATATATTTTTTCAATGTCCTGTAGTTTTTTGAGTACAAATCTTTTACCTCCTTAGTTAAGTTTATTCCTAGGTATCTTAATTTTTTTGTTGCAATGATAAATGGGATTTTATTTTTATTTTTATTTTTATTTTTTAGTTTCTCTTTCTGTAAGCTCATTGTTGGTGTATAAAAAAAGCCATAGATTTCTGGGTGTTAATTTTGTATCATGCTACATTGCCAAATTCATTTATTAAATCTGGTAATTTTTAATGGAGTCTTTAGTGTTTTCTATGTACAATATCATGTCATCTGCGAATAAGGACAGTTTTACTTCTTTTCCAATTTGGATGCCTTATATTTCTTCTTCTTGTCTGATAGCTATGGCTAGCACTTCCAGTACTATGTTGAACAGGAGTGGTGAGAGTGGGCATCCTTGTCTTATTCCTGTTCTTAGAAAAAATTGTTTTAGTTTTGCCCATTGAGTATGATGTTGGTTGTAGGTCTGTCATATAAGGCTTTTATTATGTTGAAGTATGATCCCTCTATTCCCACTTCGCTGAGAGTTTTTATCAAAAAAGGGTGTTAGATTTTGTCAAATGCCTTTTCTGCATCAATTGATATTATTATGTGATTTTTATTTCTCAATTTGTTTATGTGGTGTATCACGTTTATTGATTTGCCGATATTGTACCATCCTTGCATCTCTGGAATAAATCCCACCTTTACCAATGATCTTCTAAGAAGTTCTAATCAGCCTACTTTGTCAAGTTAAAGTAGGAAATATACAGTTGTACTGACACTGTGGGCTGCTTTCTCTCTCTCTTCCCTTTCTCTCTCTTTCCTCCCATTCTCTCTTCTGTTTTCCTTTATGAAACTATGCACCTTATTATTAAAATAATTTGAAAAAGATTGATACCTATTAAGTTAAAAACAAAAGTTCTATCTTAGTTTCATCAGGCTAGTTTGCCTTTATATGAAAATTTTAGAAAGATATTTAAATAGTATACTGAGTATTTAAAATGAAAAATAATATGAATGGATTTAAATATACATATATATAGATATTTATATTGTTACTATCTAACTTAAAATATAAAGTGTAATACATACATACATACACAAATGTTTATTTTGCAAAAATCTTAATTTTCAATGAAGTGTAGCATTTTACATTTAAAATCTCCCTTATCAAGAATCTTTGAAAGCCCTGAAAAAGGTTCCTTCTCTTGTTGTACAAATGAGTAATGTTTATTTTCTGTGCACTAACTGATACAGAAGTGTTTGAATAACCATAATGCATATAGAAAAATAAATTCAATCCAGTATATCTATATTTGCCTCATGTGAAGAGCTATGTTATTTGGTGCCTGAGTCCCCAGGACAAAAATGAGGATTGGAGACTAATAATCTAACTTGCCCCCTTCCCTTTCTTTTATACACTGAGCAATGGGTCCACTTTCATATCAATATGCAGATGTGGACCATCTGACCTTCCAATTCTATAAAGAACCTGAGAAAAGTAATAAAGGTGGGAAATATAATGGGGTTTGTCTAGAAGATATCAAATTCAACTTCTTTAGTGACTAAAAATTGGGTGTATTTAAAATATAATTACTCTCAATAATAGCTTGAGAGTTTAACCTATATAATATAAAACAAGTAAAACACAGATTTATCACAATTCTCTTTGAAACAAGTCTTATCTTGATCTCTGGTCTTCACACGGTATAAGGAGAAGGTGGCGACCGGTGTCACATGTGTACAAAAAAAGTCTCCTACCAAAAATAGTAACAAAACCAGATATCGTATGCTTTAACAACTCTTTAAGAACAACAGATTTACAGTTGTTTTTAAGTAGGTTTACAGTTGTTTGTAAGGAAACTAATACAATAATTAATAAGTAATATTATAAGAATAAACTCTGTATTTTGCTTATTCACCTTGATAAATCTACTCTTGCCCCACTCTGAATGTAGCCATGTCAGGATTATGGAAGAAAAACAGAAGGTGAAAATATATACAAATGAAAGGATTTTGTTATGGACTGAATTCTATTTTCCCAAAATTTGTATGTTGAGGGCCTAACTCCCAAGGTGACTATATTTGGAGATAGGGCCTGTAGGGAGGTAATTAAGGTTAGTTAAATAAGGTCCTAAGAGTGGGGCCCTATTCCAATAGTGATGATATTCTAGCGATGCTGAAGAGGAAGACACCAGAGATCTCGCTGCTAGTACTTAGAAGGCTATAGTCCACAAGTCAGGAAGAGAGGCTTCACCAGAAACCAACCCCAATAGCACCTTGATCTTGGACTTCCAGCCTCCAGAACTGTGAGAAAATAAATTCCTGTTGCTTAAGCTACCCAGCCTGTGGTATTTTGTTTTGATAGCCCAAGTGGACCAATACAGGTTTAAACCATGTTTGCTTATGCTAATGAAAGGTGAATCAAAAGGAAAAGATGGCTGTCCCAGAGAGGTGTAGTAACTAACTGAAAAAGATCCCAGAGGACACTGAAGGTGATGGAATCCAGAGCACAGATCACAGAACACAGGTGACAGACCAATGGTTCCAGAATCATTAGACAGGACTTAGATAATTTAATGAGCATTTTGACCTTCAATAGGCACAATATTTTTTTAAATGTACCCTTTCCCCTTTATCTCAGAAGAAGAAATTATCTGTATTCTAAAACTAAGCCTTCTACTTGTGCCTAGAATTTGAAAAGCCCCCACAACCTGAAGAGCTCTTAGATTTGTAGACTACATTACCTCCTGGCCCTGCCTCTCCCTCCACCAGCACCCAGACAATCCACCTACCCTGTGTCTTCCTTCCAAATTTCCCAGCCTCTTGTGAGTCAGAAACTCTTATCACAATCTTACTAATCATCTCTCTTAAAATTTTTTCCTGGTATAAAATAAATTAATTTTAAGTTATTTTTCTTTTAGATCCATTTTTATTAAAAGTCATACTATAAATTTTATTTAATATAGTCTTCTATAATATCAATGCTATGTATAAAAATTTTTAACTTTTTTCTATTTGTAATGTGACACATACTGTTTGTTTTACTTTAATTATGTAAGAAAAAGGGATGGGTTAGTAACATTTTAAAATGGTACTTTATGGGCTTGGCTGGCATGGCTCAATAGTTAGGTGTTGACCGGGGAACCAGGAGGTCATGGTTTGATTCCCAGTGCCTGGGTTGCAGGCTGGATCACCAGTGTGGGGTGTGCAGGAAGCAGCTACTTAATGATTCTCATCATTGATGTTTCTCTCTCTCTCCCTCTCCATTCCTCTCTAAAATTAATTTAAATTTTTAAATAAATAAATAAAATAAAATGGCACTGTATGTGGTTTGGGGACTGATGCAGATTAAAATGTAAATTAAAATTTAATTACTTGCTACACCATCAGGAATTGACTTTCACAGCTGTTTAGAATTCCTGCATTTCATAATTTAAAAATCAACTGGTTCATTATATAATTGTTAAGTTGTAATGATGATCTGAAAGGAGTTTTTAGGCTGTTATTTGCAAGCACTTTCCAAATGACACATTTTTATTAGATAAAAACCAAACTAGATATGATAATTAGGTATGTTTTTCCTCTTTTTTGTTTATTTATTATGTATTTCAGACATTTTAATGAGCTTTACAAGGATTTTTATATATGACTTGTGGATCTGGTAAAGATAATCTTGAGGCAAATTTACATAAATATTATATTCTTCTTAATAAATTATATTCTAACATCAACATTTCTTACTTTATTTCTTAAGCTAAAGTCCCCTTTTTCATCCTCAAAATGTGGTTTAAAAATATTTTTAAAATGATATGATGGTTGAAACCAATGATGTTTGAACAAGTCACATCTAACCTATGTACTAACTGCCACACTTGCCTATTAGGTTATGTATTGGGGCTTTAAATTATGCTGTTATCGCTACAACTTATACCTTTGCAAATTCTGGGTATTCACATGTTACCAGTTAGAACCATTCGTTCACACCCATTGGTCTTAAATTTTGAGGTTCTCAAACTTTAGTGAGTGTCAGAATCAAATGGAAGAATTGTTAAAATACAGATTGTTGGTTCCCACCCCCAGAATTCTCTGACTCAGTAAATGTAGGGAGGTCCAACAATTTGTGTCTCAAGAAATTCTTAGATGATGTTGATAGTGCTGGTTCCAGGATCACTGAAGAACCACTGCTCCACATCCAGACTATTGCATTCTGCATTCCCTTTCTCAGGTCCATGCCTTTGTTTTTCTTCTCCTGTGATGCCCCTCACCTCCTGTCACTCCCCACTCTATCCTCTGAGCTATACTTATTAAAACCCTACCTGTCCTTCAAGGCAAAATTCCTGCTAATGTCTCTGAGAAGCCTCTGTTTTCCCCATGTTGAGACTCTGTGGGACAGCAGGGTGGATGCTTGCTCAGGGTGCAAACGCTGAGTGCAACCTATGAGCTAGTCTCTAGGGAAAATGCCCAGAACATAAAGATGTGTCCGCAGCAGCCCTTCCCTTGTAGGTCACCTTGTTTTTGTGTCTCATTCTCATTGACTGAGTTTAAAACTCCTTGATTGTAAAAACCCCTTGACTGTTAACCTCTATATCCCCAAAATTGCCTAGTACATATTTACACATTCAATAAGGTTACTTCTGATGTTAATTGACTCATGAAAAATATTTACTTATTTGATAAATACTCATTGGATGTGCCATGATGAATGATGCAGACCTAATCCAGCCCTCATAATAATAATGACAATCATGATGATTTATTGAGTGCTTTACATTTATTAACTCTTTTAAACCTCAAACAAGTTTATATGGGAGGTACTGTAATTACCTTAATTTTAGATCAAGAAAGTCTAAGTAATCCGCTGCAGGTCACAAAGCTAGAAAGAATATAAACCCGAATTTAGAGCCCTGGCATGGTAGCCCCAGAGCTCATGCCATTTACCATGCTTCTATAGGTGATGAAACATATTCTAGAAATGGAGGTGGACGGCAAAGAGGAATGAATTAAATACAACCTCACCTGTACTATGAATGAGAAGTGTAGGATCCTCTGATACTATATGACAGGAGGAGCAAATCTAGTTTTTGGAGGGTGCTCAGGGAAGGCTTTTTTGTGAAAAGGATTTCTAAGCTAAGACTTGAAGGATGAGCAGGAATTACAAAAGCAAAGGGAGAGGGTAAAGTGGTGTTACAAGTCAAGGAAAAGACATGCACTTAGTTGGAAGTGGGTGTAAAATATTTAAAGAACTGAAAGAATGCTTATGTATGAAAAGGTGCAGCTGAAGAGAAATGCTGGGTCAAGATCAAAGATTAAGAGATCCTAGGGAGAATTCTGAAATCCACCCTAAGAGCAATGGGAAGCCACTGAAGTTGTCTATGTAAGGCAACTGTGTGATGGATATACACAGATTAGAAGGAAACAAGTACAAATGTGTGTGGTGACTGGTAGGCTACTGAGATGGTCCAGACAAGAGAGAAATGTGGCTTATATTGGGATTTTGGCATTGGAAAGAGAACAAAACGAATTGACTTCAGTAAGATTGAAGAAATAAAATAAAAATCAGCCTTAGCTGGTTTGGCTCAGTGGGTAGAGTGTCGGGCTCCGGACTGAAGGGTCCCAGGTTCAATTCCAGTCAAGGACACATGCCCAGGTTGCGGGCTCGATCCCCAGTTGGGTGTGTGCAGGAGGCAACCAATCAATGATCTCTCTCATCATTGATGCTTCTATCTCTCTCTCTCCCTCTCCTTTCCTCTCTGAAATCAATAAAAATATATTTAAAAATGAATAAAATAAAAATCATTGGTTAGCTGAATCAATGAAGATTAAGGGAGAAGTCCCAGCAATGACTCTGATTTCTGTCATGCAGAGGGATGTTACAGAGTGATAGGAGGGTGACTTTTAAATTTAAAGCTGAGTGATAAGAAAAATAACCAGAAAGGTAGAGATAATGGAGAGAAAACTGCAGGCAGCAGTAAGAGCAAGTGATGTGGGGGAAAGCTTGATGTGTGCGGAGAAGAGGGAGAAGGCAGCACAGCTTGGGTCAGTGAGAGAGGTAGACTGGAGAAAGGCAGAAAAGGGGCCTGGGACACAGGGCCCTCCCAAGACATCACAGCCTTGTGGGCCAAGGCTAAGAATTCAGAATTATTCTGAGTGAAATGGAGAGTTTGAGACAGGACAGATATATGCATGTATATGTTTAGAAATTGTTTTAGCTACTATGTAGATAATTGATTATAAAGAGATGAGAGTACACTAGGAAGACATACAAAGGTTACTATAAAAGTTTAGGTGTGATATATTGGAGTTTAAAGTAGAAAAATGGAGAGGAGAGAATAGAATCGAGACACATTTTAGGTGTGAATATAGTAGGACTTGTGAATGGATTGTATTTAGCAGTTAAGAAAATGAGGGATTTAGATTTTGGCTTGAACAGCACATGAATGGTACCAATGGGGAGGATACTGGGGAATTACCGCTCAGGTGGGAAGGACTCTGTGATTGAGTGTTGTTTAAGGTGCCCAATAGACTTCCCAGTGGAGAGTTACACTGACAATTAGATATGTGGATCAAAGCAAGGCTCAGGACCAGTGCTACTTGGGGTGTCAAGTTTGGGGCCTTAGGTCAAGCTGTCAGAGACAGCAAGAGCCCTGCTCAGCACTGCTGCTCTGAGTTGCGTTGAGTCCACATATTCTTCTAAATTCTCCCATTTGACTACGCCAAGCACAGGGCAGGTTCCTTCTCCTACCCCCCCCTACTGTACTAACTGTTGGATCGGAGCCCCTCTGCCTGGGGCTGGATCTCCTGGAACATTAGGTCTTAGATGGAGAAGCCATGAGAAGTTGTTGGTATATAAGAACGAGTCTTTATTGCAGGAGTCAGTGACCATAAGCCGTTAGACAAAACAGTTCTTTACAGCAAAGTCTTTTACAAGTAGCCACACACCTGCTAATAAACAGATACACATCAGCAGTATTAGCCTCTCTGCCTACAGATGCTTCTGAGCAGCCACAAGCTGCCTCTACACTCACTGCCTCACATCGTAGTGGTATCTGAGCACTCTGCCTTAGCAGCTTCTCCCAGCCTCCCTGGCCTCTCCCCTCTCTCCAGCACACTCCTCTGCCCAGCACACTAGCTGGTCTCTGTAGCCTTAGACCTCTGTGTAGCACACTCCAACACACTTCTTCACACACTCTAGCACACTAGCTGGTTAACATGGTAGCTATATCTGAGCTCTCTATGAGCTCTTAGACTTATATCATAGCAGTACCAGTTCTCGGCTTCATCGGAACTCTCTAGCATTTTTAATACATTTTTATTATTACTTACACAAAAGAGGCTAGTTGCCAACAGTGACATCAATTATTTGGGTTATAGAATTGCAGAGCGTACCATGAGGTCACTGTGGCCTTACAGCTGTTTATGGTATCTTAGCTTTGAACATTTGATTAAGATTCCCATGTTCAGAGTGGCCGTGGCTGTCCAGCATACTATCAACAAGGCTTCCACACTCTAATTAACCTTGACTATCTGGGGACTCTGGCATGGTTCCCACAAAAGCCATGGGAATGTATAAGATCATTAAGTGAAATAAGAAAGAGAAAGGAGCACTATACTGAGTTCTGAGACACATTAACTTATAGAGGTTGGGCAGGCATCAAAGGATATGGAAGAAATTACCCACCCCCCCCCCCCCCGCCAAAAAAAGAAAGAAAAATTAGAAGATTGTGTTGTTAGTAGAAGCTGAAAGAAGATAGCAGTTCTAAAAAAGAAAGGTAAAATGTGGGACAAATAAAAGACTAGGGTAAGGCTAGAGAAGTGGTGCCCAATAGACTTCCCAGTGGAGAGTTACACGGCATATGGCCACCTGCAGGTCATTGTGACCTTGACAAGAGTGATGTCAATAGTATGGTGGCAGGGATAGCTATGTGGAATTGTGGTGAGGGGAGAAAGCAGAGGGATGCTGTCAATGACTTCTGTCTTAAATTGTCTTGTGATGAAAACCAGAGAAATGGAGTGGAGGGGATATAGGAAATACTATGGCTTATTTGAGTACAAGTGAGAAAAAGTCAGTGAATAAATTGATGATGCAGGGAGAGTAGGGAGCAAGAGAGCAGGACCAAAGTCCTTGAGAAAGTCAGAGAAGTAGATGGAGGAGATGGCTTTAGATGGAAACAGGGATAGTTCTATTAAAGTAGGAAATAAGGAATATTACATAGATAAGGGTTAGGGTGGTTAGGTTGGGTTAGGTTAAGTTAGGTTAGGTTAGACAGGTACAGATAGTATTTAGATTGGTAGATTGGTGGAGGAAAGATCAAATAATTTTTGTTTTCTGCTTATACTTTTCAATGAAATATGAGTTAAAGTAATCAGCTGACTGGCTTGGATAATTAAATGTAAATATTTTACAAGGAGATAAGAAGGTATGACATAGTCATATAAACAAGCAGTCAAGAAAAACTACCAAGGAAGTAAAGCAGACCTGTCCAACAGTGTCTGATAGAGATTGTGGTTATCAACTTAAGTTTGACCAGTCAGTACTATCATGTAATTTTCCCCCAATGTTCAGCTGTTTTGGGAAAGGACAGAGTAAATGGGCAATTGGTTGAAACAAGAATGAAGATATGCTTCACAAGTTCAATTAAGGGAATGAGGGGCAGAAAAAAGGAAGGAAGTGATTGTAATGATGGACTATGGATTTTAGGCTGTGTGAGGAAGGAAGGAAGGGAGATCCATAGATTTGAGATCTTGCTAACGTTTAAGAATCACTGGTGTGAGACCCAAGAGCATGTAATTAAGAGGGATCATTGTGCTGTCTCAAAAGAGGAATGTTTAAAATCAAGATAATTTTTCTTTTATTATAGGTTATTTGGCTTTATTCAAAGTTCTGACAGCCAAATATATTCACTATTCAGAATTTTTCAAATTGTAGAAAATATGGCATACATGTCATATCCCAATGGGATACAGGTGGCATTCTTTAATCAAAAACATTAATATTTCTGTAGCAAAACTATTATCCTTCATATGAAGTGGGATAAATAAGGACTATTAATAGCCTAAAAACAAATCAGATTAGGTCATCTTGCCAAGTCAGTTCAGATCTGGTCAGATTTGGCCTCAAATGAGTAGTCAATAAATTTTTAAAAAAGGTTTCAGAGCTATTTGAGTTTGGAATTCAGATAACAGATTATGACTACAATAATCCTCTGTGCCCAAAGTCATTTGATTTTTTAATTCTTTTTTCTTTTCTCTTTTTCTCCAACAGACTTTATATAATACCTGAGGAAGACAGTCATGATGCTCAAAGAGGCATAATTTAAAATGCTATTTCTCTGATATCACACATTTACCATTGCTTAACTAGAAAAACAGTTTTACATACAACCCATGAGTAACTTAACTTATAAAAAACGTGGCCTGGCCGATGTGGCTCAGTTGGTTGAACATCATCCCATGCACTGAGAGGGTGCAAGTTTGATTCCAGGTCAGGGCACATGGCATGGGTTGCAGAGCTCAATCCCCAGTAGGAGGCATGCAGGATGCAGCCCATCAATGTTTCTCTCTCTCCCTCTCCCTTCCTCTCTTTCTCCAAAATCAACAAAAACATATTTTTAAAAAATTTATGTGAACAAAAGTAGATGTGCTTCTGGGGACAAGGAGGAGTGGGGGAATGATCCCAGAGTGTGCCAGCTCTGGAGTGGCTCTGAAGTCAACTCCCATCCTCTCATTTACATTTGTAAGAAGGATTCACTCAACAGCTGTGCTTCAATCATCCTTAGAAATGCTCTTTCTCACCCCCTATTCTGTTAGTGAATTGTAATAGATAAAACAGAGTTGAATGTGCTGGGAAATACATATTATGCTCTATTGTGTAACTGTGTAATTACTGTACTATACATGCTGGCCCAGAGATGGACTAAAAATGGAGAATTGTACAGAGTTGTGGCTAATCCTGAACCAAATCCAGCAGACAGTTGAATGAGACAATCCTGATATTTTGCCAAGGCCAGGGCTTATAGATAACTGACCTGGGATGGGGTGAAAAAATAGTGATGAAAATTTAGATTAATAAGTTTATGAGTATGTCAAGTTTATTCAGAATGATCTCTTAGGATGGGTTGTTTAAAAAACTTTATATATCCTTAAATTTTGCCGAAACCGGTTTGGCTCACTGGATAGAGCGTCAGCCTGTGGACTGAAGGGTCCCAGGTTTGATTCCGGTCAAGGGCATGTATCTTGGTTGCGGGCACATCCCCAATAGGGAGTGTGCAGGAGGAGGCTAATCGATGTTTCTCTCTCATTGATGTTTCTAACTCTCTATCCCTCTCCCTTCCTCTCCGTAAAAAATCAATAAAATATATTTTTTAAAAAAATTTTATAATCTCTCCATGTTTCAAACAATGTTTCTATTCCAACATTTAGCAATGTTTTATCATGTTGATGAAAGTATCAACCTTCTTTTTTTCCTTTGTAATTTATTGAGATGAATGTGTTTTTCTTTAGGATAATTTTTCTAGCCTGACATTCCTGAACCGCCACAGTTTGCAAGGAGAAGGAATCATTTATAATTTTATTTTTCCAAAAGTTTAAAGAAACCATATATTTAATTATAATAAGACCAAGGAAGATAATTAACATTGCAAGTATATTCCTGACAAAGTCCATTCCAGGTTGGAGAAAGACTGAGCAAAGGTAGAAAGGTAGAAAGATGCATATGTCCAGGATGTTTATCCCAGCAGGACAGAGCGTTTATGTGGAATTAATGGGAGTGAAGAGCAGAAATAAATGTCACAATCTAGTTTTGAGGTTCTTAAATGCTAGCCTGAAAAACTGGAATTTAATTTGTCTGCAAAAACAATGCAATTGAAAGGTTTTTGAATAATAAAATGGCATTATCATATTTATGTAGCTTTTTTCCATAGAACTCAAGCCACTTTATGTTCTTCTGAGTCATTTAATATGTCTATGAATTTGGGGTAACATCAAGGTAACATTTGAGTCCTTGTCCTAGTTTTCACTGGGTTCCAAGACCTGGAATTTACAAATTAGAGTCTGACAGTGACACAAACTCTGCAGTTCATTTTGCTTATATGTAACTGGGATATTAACACTAATTTTAATAAGTCCCTGTGAAGATCAGATGAAAGAATATATAAACCACATTATGCAGTATATGGTACCAAATAGATGTTCATTATAAGTCAGTTCTCCTCCTAGGCCTTCCATGTCTTCTAATAATTAGAATGATAACATCAGAAAGAAAATATCCCCCATATAAACCTTTTCTTTATACAATTTAACAGAATTTTATATGGTAACTTCTTAGGCCCTAAGACACAAAAATGAATAAAGTAAGTCTCCTCTTCTCAAGGATTCTGTAGCTTATTAAAGGAGGCAGAAACCACATTGGTAACCAGAACACCAAGTAAGAAGAGCTAACAAAATAACAAGGGCACAGAGTGGGAACTAATCCTAGTTAGTGACCTGGGAAAATATCAGGAGAGCTGGTATTATAATTAATCTTTGAAGAATGAGGAGGTAAATGTGTGAGCAAATTGCAGAGGCATAAAAGTGGGAGCTCCTAAAGCAAGATGGTGAATAGAGTGGAGTATGAGACCAGTTAAGGAACACATCTATCCTACTGTGAGTGTGAATTTTATCCTATACATGAGGAGCAACCACAAAAACTGTTCAAGCAGATGTGATATTTTAAACAGTGGTACAATAAGTTGGATTGGAGAACCAGAGCAGGGCTCCAAGATCCACAGAGAGCTCCTAGTTCCCAGCTTTGATATCTCTATGGAAACTATAACCAAGAGGAGGAGTCCAAAAGTAGAAACATTTGAAGAAGTGGATTGAGGTGTGAGATTAAATTATTTGGGATCCCTTGGATTTGAATTGGCAGTGGGCTGAGCAGATGAAAATACAGGTTTAAGTTCAGTAGAGATCATGATGGATTCAAGGAATCATAGATTATAGGTGAGAGCTAAAGCCAGAGATATTATTGAATTGAACCAGAAATATTTGAAGTGTGAAGAAGAGAGGTCTAAGAGTGGAATTACAGAGATCACAGTGTGAACTGTAGTAAGAAAAAAAGAAATGAGTGATATCAATAGTACAGATGGAAAAGAACAAGGGGAAAAAAGAATGTCTAGAAAGTCAATGGAGAAAGCCAGAAAAGATCAACTGTGCAATTATACTTTAAGCAGAAACCTCAAAAAAAATTTAGGCATTAAAGTATATATTTTTTCCATATATACTTTTTTCTTCCTTAAGATCTATATCTATAATTTAGTATATATTTTCCATATGCATATCTACACATCTTAAAAGCCATTAAGTGTTTATCTATGTTTTTCCCCTGCATATCTTATTATGTAATGGCTCCAAACAGAAAAAATTTTCTGAAGAGAATATTAGTTTTTCTTATTTTTAGATTATCTCCATGACGCCATTTAGTCTTCCTGTGTCCACTCTTTGTGTAATATAATCAATCCTGTTTAATGACACAGATATATTTTCCTGAGACTACTAAACATGCTACTTTTCTATTCAATGAACCTTGAATTACTCTTAATTGCTTACAGGATAAAGTATAAAATCCTTTTCTTTGGCATTAGCAATCCTTCATATGCAAACTACACCCTCATGTTCTCTTACTTTATTACATGAACCTTCTCTCTCGTTTACTCACTGTCATCAAACAAATCTTACACATTTATGCCTCTAACAGTTTTCCTATAGTTATCTAATTCTCTCTACCCTACACTTAGACATGAACAAAAACTGCTATGTCATTCCTATACATCCTTTAAGATTCAGCTCAAGTCCCTTTCCCACTAAAGTCCATTCTGCCTTTCTACACCTTCTATAGTTTTTATTTAATATTTATCAGATCAGAGACCAGTAGAACTGAACTGGGCCCCTAAATTACTGTGTGACCTATGGAAACATCTCTGGGTTTCAGTTTTCTCATTTGCAAAATGAGGAAATTTTTAAGCTTTCAAGCCCTAAAATCATTTGATCCTACATGCTGCAGTATATATACAGCTAAAAAGATAGGAGTGTCTAAAACAGAGCAGACAAAAACAAAACCATAATACTGGGCACGCACACAAATATAAACACGTGTATAATATTCCAGCAAGGAATGAAACTGGATATCTTCCCAAGAAATAAATGTGCTAACACTAGGCCTTCACCAATGAACTTGGTTTGGGAAAGAATATATACATGGGATTGGAACAATGATAACTTGGTCATAGACCAATTCAAGCATTTCACAAAAATGGAAGCTAAAGTCCAGAACAAACTTAAGCTTTTAAAAAACACTACGAATAAAATTAATTTAAGGCCCCTGTTATCTGACTTCAGTGACCTCTTGATACTCATCTTGTGTTCCTCTCACATCTTCCTTGCCTCATCCTGAGGTGCAATATCTTCCCAAGTCTCTCTGAGCATACTAATCATAGTCTCCGGTTATCTTTTTTTTCCCCTGAAATATCTCTCTTTCCTTTGGGGTTGATTTTCTTTTCTGGTGTTTCACTTTCAAGCTGCAGGCTTTTCTCAAATGCTTGGTGATCATGGTTGGCCCTTCACATTAAAGAATAAGGAAATAAGTCCTAGATGGTTTTTCTCAGTGGTTAGAGCATCAGCCCTCAGACTGAAAAGTCTCGGATTTGATTCTGGTCAAGGGCATGTATCTTACTTGCAGGCTTGATCCCAAGGCCCCATCGGGGCACATGCAAGAGTCAGCCAATCAATGTGTCTCTCTTACATCCAAGTTTATCACTCTGTGTCTCTCTCCCTCCCTTCCATTCTCTCTAAAAATCAATGGAAAAATATCCTTTGGTGAGAATGAACAACAACAAAGAATGAGGAAACAAGCAACTTGTTTCTTTGCCTGCCATTCTTACTAGACATTAAGACATTAAAATCCTTAAGGAAAGAAATTTTGTTTTGTTTACCATTTTTTGCTAAAACACTTTTGCAAAGTTAGTATGAAATAATAGAGTATATTATTTAGAACATCATAATTGACTTACTCTTTCTATTTATACCATATTTGGAGTAAAAGTGACATTAATAACCAACATGGGGTACTCATTCAGTTATGAATTTGCATTCTATGATCAACAATTGAATAAAGTTATATCATTAATCATACAAATGGAGAGGTTTCATTTAAGGTATAGTCAAATATTTAAATGACTGTTATGCAAACACCATTTAATATAATGGGCTCTTACCCTATATCAGGCACTATTCTGAAAATTAAACATGCAACTCTCCTAATCCTATGAGGTAGTGTTTATTTTTTCCTGTTTTGTAAATGTGCTATCAAAAGGAAAAACATAAAGTAAATTTTCCACGGTTACACTGTTAATAATTAATAAAGCCAAAATGTATATCCAGGCTATTTTTAGAATAGTCATTTAATCTCTATAGACTTAATTATCATATGTTAAAGCGCTTAGAATTTAGAAATGGGTAAAATTTATTAGCAATTGGAATTCCCCAGTGATGAACTGACAGGATCAAAGGCAGGGGTTTCAAGAGGACATATTTGCAATGACAAGAAGCTATATCTACTCCAAATTCAGGAGATTCTAAAGGCTGTTTAATGTACACATATGTATCTATCCCCTCCAAACAAAATGCAAAATTCTTGGGATGTATTATATTTGTTGCTGTTTGTCTCCATACTGTTCTATATACATAGTAAGCACAAATATTTGTTGTTTAATTTTGAAATACTTTTTGGTGACTAGCCTTTTAGAACAGAGTTGATTATCTCTTCTCCATGATGTTGAAAATGAAGAGAACAGGACAGATTGGTGACTTTTAAAGCTCCCTTCCAGGGCTAGAATTTGGTAGGAGACAAAAATAGACAGAAAAAAGCACCAACATACTTCTGTCCTTCTGTGACACAGTTGGAGAGTGCTATGCCAGGGTTTCTGATTTTAAAGGTTGTTTTTATAAAAATAAAATAAAATGGAGTTCTGAGCAATTCTCAAAATGGCTTATTGATCATGTCTCTCAGGTCTTCTAAACTCCACCTTAAACATATAAGAGATAGAAAACTGGTGTTAGGGAAAGGAGCTAGCCTTTCTCACGACTTAAAGGATATATCAGACATCAAAGCAAAGTGTCTAAATATTTCTAGACTATAACATTCAAGACAAAAGGAGCAATCATAAAGATTTTACAAAACTATTGTCAGCAAAAGAACACATCTGAAAAATTATAATAAGATGGGATAATATTTCTTAAATGTCTCTCTGGATTATTGGAATCATTTTGAAATGATCATTTGGCCCCCAACAATAGCAATTGGTGTTATAAATAGCACAATATAGTAATTATGAAGCAAAAGCTACTGGGGTCACTTTGCAATTAACTTTATACTTAGATACATTATTCTACTTTTAAAAGGCTGAATAAAACTGCAAAAACTATCACTGAATCATGAAAGGAAGAGTATAGGATAATGATAATAATCCTCCAAATCTACTATTGAAAATTTAGAAAGAGTACATTGTACATAACCATTTTCATCCAATAGCAAGAACTTAAAGACATGATTTGTGGAAAGAGAACTAAATGTCTTTGGATTTAGAGAAAAGTAATCAGTCTTTGAAAAGGGACCTCAAATCTTTGAAAGTATCAAATGATCCTATAATTATGAAATATGATTACTTTTAAAATTATAATTGTACCTACATTGACTATGCTCCTAACTTCCAAATAAGTCATCTATACTAACAAAATGGTAATATGCTAATTAGACCGTTGATCAGATGTCTTCCGGACATCATTCTGGACATCCTTCCTGACAAAGCTGGGGGCACGGCTGGCCTGCAAATCACCCGCATTCCTTCGCCCAGGCCAGCCCCCCCCCAGCGGGGACCCCCACCCCGATCGGGGGTGTGGCCAGGCTGCAAACCCCCGGTGGCCCCAAGCCCAGGCCAGCCCCACCCCCAGTGGGGACTCCCCTCCCCAATCTGGGGCCGCCTTTTCAGGGCAGGCCAGCCGGTCCCCACCTGTGCACCAGGCCTCTATCCTATATAATAAAAGGGAAATATACAAATTGACCTTATGGAAGAATGACCAGAATGACCGCTGGACCAGTCACCATGAGATGCACTGACCACCTCTTGGTCCCTTCCCCAAGCCTGCAGGCTCTGATCACCTGATGGCCCCCCACAGTGGGGGCAGGGCCAGTGAGCAGGCAGGAATAGCCAACCTCTCAATCCCTTCCCTTGGCCATCAGGCATCAATCACCCAATGGTGAATGGGGAACTGGGGGTGGGTGGCAGCAGGGAGTGGGGCTGGCTGCAGGTAGCTGGGGAAGATGGCCCTGATCGTAGGTCAAGCCTAGGAACCATACCCATGCACGAATTTTGTGCACCAGGCCTCTAGTTCACAAATAAAAAGCAATTTCTGCTTACCTGCTGCTACCCTCTAGACCACAAAGACATCTCTGGCCCCCTCACTGATGCTATCTGTTCCCTCTGACTCTCTTCTTCACATTGATGTTCTCAGTTGTTAGAGCTCTTACTTCCAGAAATATAAGTACTGTTAGGATCCCAACCAAGCCATTGCATTAGGAAACACCCCCTTGCAATTTCAGGATAGAAACCAAGCTCCCAAAGACTGACTTTTGTGAGCCTTCTTCATTTGTACCCTGTTGACTTAGTATCCTTACCCCTCTTAAAAATAACCGTGTCTAGTGTCATAATGGTCTCACAGCTCAGGGTTATCAATAATGAAAATTCAGCAATGTGTGGTGGACTGGCCTATGGCCTATCTTTTATGACATTGTTTCTGTGGGGAACCATGTAGGATTTTAACCAACTAATTTTGAAATAGATATCTAGAATATAATCCATTCCTAGACTAGGGACCACACATAATAATAATCATCCAAAATACACAGCAGGCGCTGAAATTACACAATTGAAAATATTCCACTAGGGAAAGAAGAGGAACTAAGATATTGGGAATTTATATTAAATAGTTGTAGCTATAGAAACAAACAGTAAATTGGCACACACACACACACACACACACACACACACACACAAAGGCAGCAAATTAAGAAGGATTTTTTAGGTGAAACTACTAGCTAATAAAGCTGTCATGGGAGCCCCTATAAAATGCTTCCACTGCAGTCTAACAGACCCCAGAAACCTCCAGCGGTTCAGGAAATCAAGTTATTGAAAGCATAGTATCTTTGGCATTTAGAATGTTCTTTCCGCTTTAGATGAAGAGTGTGTTAACATCAAAGACATTAAAAATAACCAAAAAGAAAAGAAAGCAAATAAATAAACAAAAAAAAATCACTATGTTATTCTTTTAAAATAAAAACACTAGGGTCCTGGCCAGTCAGGCTCAGTTGGTTGGGTGGTGTACCATGCACAAAAGGTTGCTGGTCCAATCCCAGTCAGAGCACATGCCCAGGTTTCTGGTTCCATCCCTGGTAGGGGGCGTGCAGGAGGCAGCTCACATTGATCTCTCTCTCTCTCTCTCTCTCTTTCTCTCTCTCTCTCTCTCCCTCTCTTCCTGCTTCTCTAAAAATCAATTTAAAAATATTTATAATAATAAATAAACATAAAAGACTAGGGAAAAAAATAACAAGGACCTGGTAGGGACAAACTAAAGGTCACCATTGTGTAGAGTGCATGAGCTCAACACCAAGGGATTTGAGAACTTGGACTTAATACTGTAAAAGTGTTTGTGCTTAATAATGGAAGCCTGTGGGGACCCTTCCTTTTCCCCTTTAAGTGTGGGGAGTCATTAGTAATGGAAATTACCTGGTTGTGACATTAAGAAAGACAATGTGTTAGATGCCAAGCAGGGCCAACATGGTTCTGACAAATCACAATGAAGCCACTCTTAGTGCAGCAGGATGCCACTCTGACGGATTTTTCCATCAGCCAGAGTACACCTACCTGGGTCTTTGTAGATATGACCTTCAATTAAGGCAATGATTTCCTCATTACCCATTTTATACAAGCTTATTTTATAGAGAAACTTACAGGGAGCATGAAATGGGAAAACTCAGGAGGAACAAGAAAATGGATTTTAAAATCAGGAGACATTATAGCCTCAGGAGAAAAGGTGAAATTTTTTGGAAGTCTTTGTAAAACTTCATTTTATTTATGTTATTTTCTAAGGACAGTTTTTACTAAGAATGTGGTTGTCAAAATCGCAGCAAAGGTATGCTCTGTTTGTTGGATGAAGAAGCTCCTCTGACCCTCTCATGCTTTGGGCCAGGATAACACTGAGGGATATTTTTATGTTAGCAAAAGAACCTACTTCCCAGACTCCATAATATTGAGAATATATGCTGCACTCAGCCATAGCTGAATCAGTATAAATTGACTATTTCTAAAAAGAATCAAAAATTGCTTCAGAAAACTTATCTGTCAAAAGCATGGTTCTCAGAAGAGTGCCCAACCTCATGAGCAAGTCTGCACTTAAGCATGATTCAACTAAAAAATACTCCAAAATATACCCTGGCATAGAAGCTAGAGACAATATAAAGCTAGAGCCACAACCCAATTTGTTCTTATTTGTCTTCAAATTGACCTAACACTAGTGATGCTCCGTTATTGCTCTCCTCATTGGAAGTGGGATAGAGGAGCAGAAACCCAGCTTACATTCTGCTTCCATTGATGGGTTTATCTAGAAAGGCAGACCATTTGCAGGAGCACAAGAGCACATGTTCAGAGAATCATAAAGAAGAACAGACATGCTATAACCCATATTTTCTCAAGAAATCTTTTCCTTAAAGTTTTGATTTATTTAACTCACAGCCCTTTATAAAATAAGTACTTTTGTTCCCAGCTGAATAGAACTACTGACACTATACGCAAGAGAAATCAGGCAGGGAAGAGATTTGGTGAGAGTTATCTGTCCCTGAGTTTTGTGGTTTCTTTGTTTGGCTTTCTCTTGTGGCTTTGGTCATTGCTCTGATAGTACGTTAGGGGTCTTTATGTCCACTTCAGAGCTTGGTGGTCCATGATAGGAACACAATTCAGAAAGAAAATATACTGAGAAAGTTTCAAATATCAGAAGTACAAAGGAGTCAGTCAGAGTGAGGCATGTGACATCTGGGTACAGTACTCCATACATTCAAAGCCTCACATAATATTGGATGATGACACACCCACTCTAATGTTTTCAAAAACTGCTCACAAGCCCTGGCCGGTATGGCTCAGTTGGTTGGGCGTAGTCTGAGCACCAACAGGCTGTAGGTTGGATTCCAGGTCCCAGAGCATGCTGGGTTGCAGTTCAGTTCCAGGTGGGAGACCTGCAGGGGGCAGCACATTGATGTTTCACCTTGAGGTTTCCCTTTCCCTTCCTCTCTCTCTAAAAATCTATTTAAAAATCTTAAAAGAATAAACAAACATTTATTAAAAACAAACAAAAGACTATTCACAAAACAGTATAATCATTAAATTATGCAACTGATAAGGTCCTAAAAGATGACTCAATTCAATACCTGTCTTTTACAGATGAAAACATTGGCAGCCTCTCAGGATGAAGCATTGTATTCTGAATTGCAGAGTTGTGCTAGAGGGACTTGACTCTCAGCACAGTATTCAGAATCTCAGTTGTGCTTTCTGTTATATACTTTCATAAGTCAGACTCTTCCTGACATTGTTTCATCTCTATTTAAGCATGTACTTTAAAATTTTTAAAGGGTAGCATTGTGAAAAAATAAACAAACTGGCACTACAGATCAGATGTGTATGGGTCTATTTCAAAAACATCTCAACTATAGTCAAGTAATTCTTATGTTTCATGAGGTTTCGCATGCATCAGGAAAATATACCTCACAAGATTTGCAGGAAAACATACTGTTTTGAGCTCCTTTTATGATGTGATGCTGTTCATACATGGAGTCCACCAATCATGTCACCCCAAACCCTTTGCATTTGTTGAAAAGAATGAATTATTTTATAAGTGTCTTCATGGCAATCTTCCAGATTAAATATGTCTTTATTCCCTTTTCAAAGGCAGTTCAACATTTCTGCAACCCAGTGGTGTATTCTGATACCAGTGTGCATAGATACCTTATTCAGTATTTTTTAAGGAAATCCTGAAGGTTCCTTGCCTCTAAAACCTTTCCCACTTGGATAACATGGCCCTGAAATCTCACCTTCTAGAAGTTAAGTGTGATGCTATTATATAAAGTGAAATATTTCTTTAAAGGTTTTTGTGAGGGGGCACAGAGAAGAGAATAAAATACTGGACATAGCCCAGCTGGTGTGGTTCAGTGGTTGAGCGTCAACCTATGAACCAGGACCCGGTCAGGGGCACAAGCCTGGGTTTCGGGCTCCATTGGCAGTAGGGGGTATGCAGGATGAAGCCAATTCATGATTCTCTCTCATCATTGATGTTTCTATTTCTCTCTCCATCTCCCCTCCTCTTTGAAATCAACAAAAATATATTTTTAAAAAAATGCAGGGCATTCCCTGAAAAGTAGATGGAGTTAAACTTCTTCACCTGCTTTATAGTTTTACTGACAGCAAATCCTTAATGAAGTACTAGCCTCAGAGTATGAAATAAAAACTATGGATTCATGCTATCTGCCACAGGTGTATATTTAGATAAAAATCTAAAAGCAAAGCAAATACAACACCTCTACAGTAGTGCAAAACGAAGAACTTAAAGTTTCATCACTCTCACTTGAAACCAACAAACAATAACAGAGAGTGGTCTGCTGAATAGTGGACACGTGTGGCTTCTGATAACCTGGCATTCTCTCCCCTTTCTTCATAAAATACAGAGGGCCTCCTTTTCTCTTGGAAATTGCCTCTCTGCCTTCTGGCCATCATGTGCCCTCATGCCTACAGTGAGGGTGGGCAAGTGTCCCAGGCTGGCTAACAGGAGTCACCCATCTCCCTTGACAACTGACTGGACCAGGAGCAAGCAAATAATCCAAGTGGAGCCAATCTGGATTTTATTAAAGATAATTAGCTACCCTGGGGAGGAAAGCACCCTATCTTTG
The DNA here is from genome assembly GCF_963455305.1 of Plecotus auritus. NCBI lineage: Eukaryota > Metazoa > Chordata > Mammalia > Chiroptera > Vespertilionidae > Plecotus > Plecotus auritus. The sequence goes on along the minus strand of NC_137770.1, from coordinate 109,790,832 downwards.
AATCTTTTCTCTGTGATCACAACCTAAAAGGAAGGACCAGTTAGTTGGCTGGAGTGGATGAAGAAGTCCGCTAGAAAGAGCAGCTGAACAAAGCAGAGCTAGAGAGAGCTCAGAGAAGCAGAAGGGATAGGCACAGAGAATGTAGCTCCTATGTGTGTTGGAGAAAGGGGAGCTCAGATGGAGCTGAGAGCTGATACTGCTACAATATAAGGCTAAGAGCTCAGGGAAAGCTCAGATATAGCTATCATGTTAACCAGCCAGATCAGCTGGGCAGGGGATATAGGAGAAGCTACTGAGCCAGAGAGCTTAGGTACCACTATGATATGAGGTGTTAAGCCTAAGGGGAAGTGTGCGGCTGCTCAGATGATACTGTGGGTACAGAGACTGATGCTGCTTTATAAAAAAGACTAGAGGCCCAGTGCAAGAAATTCATGCACGAGGGGTGTGTCCTTCAGCCCAGCCTGCACCCTCTCCAATCGGGCCTAAATGGGCAGTTGGACATCCCTCTCACAATCCAGAACTGCTGGGTCCCAACTGCTCGCCTGCCTGCCTTCCTGATTGCCCCTAACCGCTTCTGCCTGCCAGCCTGCTCACCCCCTAACCACTACCCTACCAGCCTAATTGATGCCTAACTGCTCCCCTGCCAGCCTGATTGCCCCTAACTGCCCTCCTCTGCAGGCCTGGTCACCCTAACTGCCCTCCCCTGCAGGCCTGGTCCCCCCGCAACTGCCCTTCCCTACAGGCCCGGTCGCCCCCAACTTCCCTCCTCTGCCGGCCTGGTCACCCCTAACTGCCCTCCCCTGAAGGCTTGATTGCCCCCAACTACCCTCCTTTGCAGGCTTGGTCCCTCCCAACTGCCCTCCCCTGCTGGCCATCTTGTGGTGGCCATCTTGTGTCCACATGGGGGCAGCCATCTTGTGTGTTGGAGTGATGGTCAATTTGCATATTACTCTTTTATTAGATAGGATAGAGGCCTGGTGCATGGGTGGGGCCAGCTGGTTTGCCCTGAAGGGTGTCCCAGATCAGGTTGGGGATTCCCTTGGGGCATGGGGTGGCCTTGGTGAGGGGCCTGTGGTGGTTCGAAGGCCGGCCACGCCCCCCAGCAACCCAAGGGGAGGCCCTGGTATCTGGGATTTACTTATCTTCTATAATTGAAACTTTGTAGCCTTGAACAGAGGCCAGGGCAGGCCAGGGCGGGTGGAAAGCTTGGCTTCCTCCATTGACAGGGGTAACCCAAGCCTTCTGCTCTCTCCAACTCTGTGGCCACCGCCATATTTGTTGAGTTAATTTGCATACTCACTCCTGATTGGCTGGTGGGTGTGGCTTGTGGGCTTAGCGGAGGTACAGTCAATTTGCATGTTTCTCTTTTATTAGATAGGATATGTATTCATCAGCTGGTGTCCGGCTGCCTGCCTGTATGGACTTTGCTCTGAGGACAGTTCTTGTCTGATGGCTATGTGGCCACTGGCTTCTGCAATAAAGACTCATTCTTATAAATCCATAATCTCTCATGGCTTCTCTGTCTGCCCTGCCACCGAGAACTGATCTGCTGTCTAGTGAGCAGAGGATAAAAGAGGAACTTGGACTAAGTTCCCAACAGTTAGTACAGTGGGAAGGGTTTGAAAAGGAACTTGCCCTGTGCTTGGCATAGTCCAATGGGAGAATTTAGAAGAATATATGAACTCAGAACAACTTGGAGCAGCAGTGCTGAGCAGTGCTCCCACTTGCTCTGACATAGCCCACCCAATATATTTGACTGAACTATTTTTTTTAAATATATTTTATTGATTTTTTACAGAGAAGGGAGAGGGATAGAGAGTTAGAAACATTGATGAGAGAGAAACATCGATCAGCTGCCTCCTGCACACTCCCCACTGGGGATGTGCCCGCAACCAAGGTACATGCCCTTGACCGGAATCGAACCTGGGACCCTTGAGTCCACAGGCCGACGCTCTATCCACTGAACCAAACTGGTTAGGGCTTGACTGAACTATTGAAACAGAAAATTGTATAACAACTAAAAGCAAGCACACACAAAAAATCACATAAATATCTGTAAAATTGTGTGTAATATTATGGTTGGTCTTGACTTTACAAAACTAAAGAAACATGTTGATTGTGTTTTACATAAATTACTCAAATAAGCCAGTCTGTGGACATCCGGTACAGGTGTAAATAAACATCTAAAATTCCTTTTTGGCCATCTCTAGGAGAATAAAGGACAAAGATGAAAATAGTTATAGGGAAGACGTTATTGCAAAGAGTCATTTAGAGTGATACTTTCCTGTACATCAACAGAAATAATCATTAGTTTGTTGTTAAAAAAAAATGGTTAGAAAAATTCCCCCTTTTTAAATTAATTGAGCGCCTACTTTGAGTTGATAAAACTGAAATAATATCATTAAAATTCTATTATTACTTCAGTAGCAGGTAAGCAGATTTTTGTGAGTCTTATGAAAGACTCTCCAATTTTTCTAGGAAAATGTGCTCCCAGGCCAAATGTTCAACCTATGAAATTATCAAAACAATAGCAACAACTACAGCAGCTTCTGTGATCTACTGCCTGGTCTTCACTTAAATTGCACTCCTCTCCCTATACTTTTAGTACCTCTCCCTCTCTGACAGGAGAAAGTAGGAGCAGAGGGAAACCACCCCCCACCAGAATGACAAACTTACTTGCAATTACCCCCATCAGCTCCTCTTTTCCTACACAGCTTTAACAATCTAGGTTAAGTCTGTCCTTCTGAGCTCTGGATTGTATCCTCTCCTGCCTTCTTAGGCAATGTACACTCTGATGATCTTTTCTGTGCTTTTTTTTTTTTTAACATCTCTAATATGTTATTAGATTCTAACCATCAGTGAATGGTTAAGAATGTTCAAGAGTACCCCATCTGAAAAACAAACAAAAAAGGGAAAAAAAGCAACCTCCCTCCATACCTCTTCCTTCCACAGCTATTGTTTCCTCTTCTTCAGTAATCCTCTCAAGATTTACCTTTGCTCATTGTCCCTACTTCCTTTACCTTCCATTCATTCCCTAGAATTTTCCCTTTAGAAATCTTCCTTCTATTTGACTTTTATGACAACACAATCTCCCAAGTTTCCTCCTCTCTCTCCAGCTGCTCATTCTCTAGGTCTTTTGTTGTCTTATGCTGACAATCCAGATTTAAAATGTTCCTCAGTGTTCTGTCTTGGCCTCCTTTTCCAATCCCAGCAACTTTCCAAATTCCCAGCAATTTCATCCATTCCTTTCACCTCAATTATAATATTATTGTTCCTACTATATTACTATATCACTACACACATTTATATCTCCAAAACCACTCCTCTGTATTCCTAACTCATTTGATGTCTCAAAGAGACAAAAAATTAAACCTACAGATCATACTCATGGTCTTCCTTCCACACTAGTCTTCTAGTCTTCCTTGACTCGCTGTCACACCACCCATACAGTTATGGAAACTGAATCTTAAGGGTCATCCTTGACAACACCTTCTCCTTCACTGGCATATTTCTACATCTCTCCTGTTAATTATATCTTCTAAATGCAGGTGGGATACATTTTTTCCCCAATCTCTACTGCTATGATCCTTTTCACACTCTTATTTAGATTCTCCTACAGTTACTTTTTAACTAGTCTTTTCACTTCTTCCCTTGCACATATAACCCATTCTCCATGTAGCAGTCAGAGTCATCTAATAAAAATACAAAATAAAATTAAATTCTCTTAGGATACATTCGACAACTCTTAACTGTGTTTTTTATCTTTATTTTATATTTTTAAAATTACTTTTACTAATTTTCTTCAAAATTTCTTAAAACTTTAGTTCTGTACATAAAAATGGATTAAATTTTAAAAGAGAGCCACTTTACTTTTTGATTGCTAAAATTATATTTTATATGTTATAGTACTTTAAAATAGTCCTTTTGAAATTTTAAATATGTTCTCTCAAATGATGTTTTTATTGATTTGATGAATATTTCTATTGGTTAATTTTATTTAATTTTTAATTAAAAAGTAACTCAGTGAATGCATAACAATCTAAAACCATTCTTTTGGGCAAATAATATACGGTTTTCAAACTCTAGTCCTAACCTCTAACAACAAAAATGTTCTTAATCTAATAACATGACTCAAATTTCAGCATTGTCTTTCTGCAACTTATTGCACATACTGTGTTACAAAAACTTAGCATTTTAACTTTGTTTTAAAATTTATAGGGTAGTCTTTTCTCCAATATTTGAAAAATGTTTAAGATAACTTTGAAAAGGCCCAAAATGAAGGATCAGAGAGTAAAGTTTTATGTGTTTATTTTCTTCCTTCCTCTGCCAATCCAAATTAAGAAGATAACCTTAAATGAGGTCCAAAAAATACAACTTGAATAATCAATCATTTGATGGAAGTGCCATTTTTGATAATTTTATTTTAAATAATAGTAAATTAATTTAAATTCCAATTTTTAATATTTTTCGGTTTCACTTCTTCCATCCATACATTTCAAATGTAAATTAACTCCTAATAAAAATGTTTTATTGCTTTTCTGAAATATGTGGTTCTGGTGCTTTAAAAATCAACACTGTTTTGAAATACCAACCTGAATCTCCATGTTGCATCAATCTGAAATACTTTGAGGAAGTTTGTGGCTCAAAGGGCCTTCTGGGAGCAATGGATCTTATCTAATTTTTGACAAATTGATAAGTTGCAGAAAGGAACCAAATATTTACTACCAAGTCTATCTTTATTATTATTATTATTATTAATATTGTTATTATTGACTTTTTTTTTAGAGAGAGAGAGGAAGGGAGAGAGAAACATGGATTTGTTGTTTCACTTATGCATTCATTGAATGATTCTTGTATGTGCTCTCACTAGATGAAACCCACAACCTGTGATCCCCACAACCTTGGCCTATGGGGATGATGATCTAACCAACTGAGCTACCCGGCCAGGACACCACCCAGTCTATTCTTAAGGAAGGGTCAGTTTCTGGCCCAGTGCCTTATTCCTGCAGCAGCCCTGCCTGGGGCCCCTGGCGCCCCTGTCTGTCCTCCTGGGTATATGATCCATGAATCTTCCCTTCACTGGAACTGGGTCCTATTTAGTCTGGGAATTTGTGATGTCAGGAAGGATTATGTATTCATGAGACCAAAATAAAATCAACCCAGGAACACTGACAACATTTTCCTCTATCACTTATTCTCCTATAAAGGTTGGTCTGTCTCCCTTGCTGAAGAATTGCAGAAATACAACTCTGACTCTTTCAGCAGTTATTGCAGTCCAATAGCAGAGGAAAGAGGTTGTTAGCAAGGACAATTTGCCCTCTACCAACCCACTAGCTGGCAATTAACAATCAGTGCGGTAGGGCTCCATTACCCGTTGCTGTGTGGAAACTAAGGACTCTAGAAACGCCTCAGATCAGCCAAGACCAGAAAAATCTGAGGCAGACTTAAATATAATATTTCCCCCAGAGAATATAGTGCATGTTTTATTGGTTGGAGAAAGCCTGGTAAAAGTGTTCAGCTGATGAGCAAGAAAGAAGACAGATATTTTTTGCCTAGGGACCCGCTGGAGGCGCCCTTCAAGAGGCAGGTGGGAGGGAGCTGGAGGATTGAGGTTTTGGAGTGGGGACAGGCCCTGTTTGAATGCAGGACCTGGTGGCTTTATTTGTTAACCAATTGGGTTCAGTCTGGGAAATGCACACTCAGCAGGGAAAGGGGAAGAAAGATTAGCGGTAGTTTTCTTTTTCTTCCTTCCTTCCTTTCTCTCTCTCTCTCTCTCTCTCTCTCTCTCTCTCTCTCTCTCTTTTTCTCTCTCTCTTTCTCTCTTTCTTTCTTTCTTTCTTTCTTTCTTTCTTTCTTTCTTTCTTTCTTTCTTTCTTTCTTTCTTTCTTTCTTTCTTTCTCTTTCTTTCTTCTTTCTTTCTTTTTCTTTTTTATCGTCTAAAGTTTTACATATGTCTCCTTTTCCCCGATTGACCCCCGCCGCCCCCAGCCATTCCCACCCCGTGCAAGCCCCCACCGCCTCAGTGTTTGTGTCCATTGGTTAGCTAATATATATGCATACAACTCCTTTGGTTGCGGTAGTTTTCTAACACAACACAGCTCAAGTCTTCGGCTTGTGTCCCCTCGCTCACCCCGCCGAGGCAGGAAACCCGGCTCCTGGAACAAGCTGGCCACCGATTCCTGTGACTCCAGGACGCCCTGGCCGCTGCACCCGCCTGGTTCCTCGACTCTCAATCTACCAGTTTTTGATTGGTGCCTCTGCCTCCGAGCCTTGGGCTGACTAGATCGGAGGCACCTCAAATATGCTTGTGCCACTCGCCTGGCACAGCTGAGGACTGGTACCGGTGGGGCTGCACTCCACTATAGAGGTTTAAGGATAGGCACCAGGGTTCCCTCTGCAGCATTTCCCCCCCGAGGACTGCGCTGGGCGCGGCTGGCGCCCCCTCCTCACCTCCCGCCCGCCCTCCGCACTCCGAGGCCAGGGGCGGGTCTGCATCAGGCCTCTTATGCTCCGCTCAGCCCAGGCATTGGACTCCCAGCTACGTACTGCCACCTTCCCTCCCCGCTCCAGGGTCCAAGGGCTGAGAAGGAGGAACCCGGTGAACTGGAGGAGCTGGCAGGCTGGCCTAGGGAATAAGGAAGGAAAGCTAGACCCTGGGGGAGGAGCGGGAGGACGAGGAGAGAGAGAGAAAGAGAGAGAAAGAGAGAGAGAGTCGGGTGCACCCCTGGGGGCACGCGTCACCCTGCCCAGCCTGGACTCTCCGGGGCGCCAAGTCCCAGCCCAAGGCCCACGAGTCTGGGGCTCCCTTTCTCCTGTTCCGTCCCTAGTCCCTCCTCCAAAACCTTTGGCCAGAGTCTGCTTGCCAACATTCCTAAATCACATTTGCCAGCTCGTTGCACCAGGTTAGGAATAAGGCTCTGCTTTCGCGTGGGTACACAAACGCCCATTCTCCTAAGGTTAGTGACCACTACACCTTCCCCAGGAGCTCCTTCGGAGGGGGTCCGCGGGCATTTACCCCACTCAAGGACCTAATCAGTGGCCAAAGCCAGTTAATTCCCTGAAATATCCTTGCCATTCATATCCTCAGAGGCCTTCTGCTGCGATTCCGGGAAAGCCTCGGTGAAGGAACAAGAGGCGCCCAGGGGAAGTGAGAGTGGGCGGGAGCTAGAGGGCCACGCGGGGTAACTAAGGCCTGAGTCCTGGAAAGGGCACAGTTAGGACCCTGACAAGAGCAAACCCTTTCCCCGCTGTCACTGCTCCCCCTCCCGTGGGATACACAGAAACCGGGGGCACTGGACCTCTTGTTTCCAAACCCCGAATGCCTGGGGTCCGAGACGTGAGGGTGGGCGGGGGCGGGAGACAGCTCCCCCTTTCCCCCAGCTGGCAGCACCGCCCGGCCTCCGGCATTCCCGCTGACCCAGAGGAGAGGATACCAAATCTCTGGGCAGCCAGGTGCGACGGGCACCAACGCGCACGAGAAGCCGGGCAGGGAGGCGGTGGTCTGGCGCGGCTTGATGTGGCAGCGACACTGCTGACCCCCGCCCGGAACTAGGGTGACTCCAGCTTCGCTCTATCCTGGTCCCTGCAGTCCTGGCCCGGGGCGTCTAGGGTCGCCCTTCAGCTCCCTGCCACAGGTCTCGGGGCGGCACCACGGGGAGTGGCAGGGACTGGCTCCCCGCTCCTCGCCCCGCAGACGCGGGTGGGGGATTCTGAGTTGTGAGAGGCAGCCACCGCCTCCCTGGCGCTCCGCCCTGCAGGCGGCGGGATCCTATAGATCCTTGGAGAGCTGCTCGCTGTATCCCGGGGGTCGCGAGCGAGTACGCCGAGATCAGCAGGCCCGACGCCATCGCTGGCCCACCTTGAAGCCCCCCACCCCAAACACACAGGCCCTGAGTGCAGACCTAGCGCCTCCCCCCACTTGGAGATCCCTGCAGGGCCTCCGGGAGAGACTGACCAAAGGACGAGGAAAGCACTCGCAAGGAAACTTGTTCCTCCTGTCTCCCCGCAGATACAGACTGGCCAGCCAGTGCGGGGACGGGGGCGGGAGGGAGTGGGGGAAGGGCTCCGGGAAGGGAGGGGAGGAAGTGAGGAGGGGAGGGGGAAGGGAGGAGGCTGCAGTTGGTGAAACTCCTCTGCCTCCGTTCTTCTCATTGCTTGCTCCTCTCCTTCACGCAGACACTCGGACCTCCCCTGGGCGCCAGCTCCAGGGCTCCAACGGGTCCAGAGACAAGCCGGATTTATTTTTCCTTTCTGGAAATTGGCTTTGGTGTGTGCTTCCCTCCCACGCACCTCCCCCCCCCCCGCTCCTCCCCCTTTTGAGACATGGCCCGGGCAGTGGCTCCTGGAAGAGGAACAAGTGTGGGAAAAGAGAGAGGAAACCGAAGCTAAATGACAGGATGCAGGAGACTTGAGACACAAGAAGAGAAGCGTTGCTCTCGGAAGAAGTCACTGCCTCACTGCTTTCCTTTCTCCAAAAGGGACTGAGGATTTTACAGCTCTGGGCGGATTTGAGAGCTTTGGATTGTTTAGATTCCCCCTTTTGCTCTGTTTTCCCCGCCCGTCCTTGTTCTCCCGAACCTGCCTGGGGATCCGGCTTAGGGAGAATGGAGAGGGGGCTGCTGCTCTTCGGCGCCGCGCTCACCCTCGCCCTCGCCCAGGCCAGCGCTTTTCGCAACGGTAAGTGACAGGCGGAGGCGCTGGAGACAGCGCCCGCCCCGGGCTCAGGGCTACCCGATCCGGCCGGGCTCGGTTTCCCGCCCAGCTACGATTCCTGCAGCGCTGTTGGGATGAACCCGGAGTAGCCACCTCATGGGCGAAGGAAACTTTTATCCAGGCGGAGAAATAAAGAAATCAGATCGGTCGGTTTAGGGCAGGAATATTTTAAGCCCTCTGGCTCCCTCCTGAAGTTTGTGGTCTGGCTTGGGGGTTTTCCTAACTCTGCTACAAGGCAGCTCTGCCTACCTTCCCAGATCAACACACCAATTACCTTAATAATGTTTCCTCCCAAAGGCAATTAGATGAGACACGCTTTCAAAAATCTAATGGCTGTTGAAAGTGAATGAAGGCTTTACCAGTACTCCCTAGTTCTCTTCAGCTCCCCTAAACCGTTTCCTCTGGTGGGTGCCTCTAAGAGATAGCGGTTGGTTGGTTGATGGAACTCCTTCTCCCGCCTTTGTAAATCGTCTCTAATCCGTCAGGAGCATGAACAAAAGTTACAGTGTCAATACAGGAATCTGATGTATACAGTGTAAGGCACCAGGATATCTGAAAATCCCTAACCTAGCTGCAGCTTCCACTGAGCTTTACAAGGACTCACTGTTAAGTAAATGGAACACTGTGCTGCGTTATAAACAGTATCCTGTAACCTAAATAATTAATTTGTGATCTGGTTGTAGGCATGTTTCATTTACCCTGTGAAGTTAAAGATATGAAATTATCTTTACAGTGAGTCTTCAGCAATTATTATTAACTAATTATCAAATATTTACTCCTTTGGTGGTGAAGGCTGGGGGGAGGGAGGGGAAGAGGGCAATGGGGGAAAAAGGGACATATGTAATACTTTAAACAATAAAGATTTATAAAAATATATATATTTACTCTTGTTTGGTTTAGATTTCAATCAAAGTAATTAGAAGAAAAGCCCATCCATTACTTACTGTGGTATATTGTTTTAATAAGAGACCACAAGTGGAGGGTGTTCAGACCAGGAGGGATTTAAATCCCGTCTTTATGATGGAAGTTAATCTTTCTAATATGCTTTTTGGAGGTTTTGTGATTGAAGCTATAAATTCCATCCCCACAGCTACTAAGTAGTGTTCTGAAAGATAGGCTTGGAAACAAAACATGCACACACACAACTGCAAATGCAGAGTTCAATTTAGTACTGAACCTGAGGTCGTGGCATATTTTTATAATTTGGTAGGGGATAAAATAACATTCTCTTCCAATTGAAGGAGCTCAGGTGGTTAGACTTTAGAAATTACAGAAACCCACCCTCCCCAACTCCTGAGATTAAATCAGTAGTGATGTTCACAGGATGGATTTGAAACCTAATGCAAATAGCTTTCAGACTTGAGGTTGTGACCTACCTCTCTCTCTCTCTCTCTCTCTCTCTCTCTCTCTCTCTCTCTCTCTCCAGGGTGTCCCCCCAAATGTACACACACTTTAACAGCCAATAGTTCAATTTTGAAAATGAAATATATTTTAATAAGCACTGCCTTTATAATTATTCAAAATCTGTGCATACATTTTTGGGATACCCTATATATGTTATAAATGTGTGTGTGTGTGTGTGTGTGTGTGTGTGTATACACTTTTTTTTTCTTAGCAGAAATCTGGGGGATGCTAAGAACCTGAGCTTGAGTTGGTGAGCTTGATAAGTTAAAGCCATGTTGCTGTGCTTGTAGTGACCACAACTTCAGTAGCTCAGCAGACCTCTTAAAGCTATGTCCACCTCCTGTGAGTCCCAGTGTCTGCTAAATTAATTCATTAACCTTATTTAGGACTAATGGTCCAGAGTCATTAGAAATTGCTCTTTCTTAATCAACTGCTAGAGAGATTGAACAGAGCCAGGGAGTCTAGCAGTCCACATTATCTTATTACACTGTCACTTTCTCAGAAGTCACAGATTAAAGAGCTCTGGTGTGGTACTGAGGCCACCTAAATGTCTTCTGCAGTGACTCTGTCGAGTGACTAGAAGCAGTGCTGTTTTATTTCACTCCTCTAACAGATACCAGACTATGCCATGATATCCATACAGAGCTGGAGGAGACTAATGAGATGGGGTCACTTTCCAAGGTTTTTTTTTTTTGTTTTTTTTTTGGGTTTTTTTTGCACATTTAAAATAAAGCAAGAGCCTGAGTAGAATCACACAACAACGTCCAATATGATCATTAGCTGAGATTCTGAACTCCAGTTGCAACATCATTTCTTCTGGGCAAATCTTAAGCTTTTAAAAGCCAAGGCAGAGGAAACCAGTGTGCCATTCCTAGTCTAAGAAACAGAAACCTCTAGCAATTGAGAAAAACAATATAATTTATATTGTTTTCTTTTTAATTTATGGGAAATGATTTCTGTAATGCATGTAGCTTTATGCATTTTTGATGTGCACTTCATCTTTCATTTCCATTTGACCTGGTTTTCCTGTAATAAAATTCTGTAGACTTGTAAATTCATGCTGAGAGCAAAGAATGCTATTCTCTTTCCACAGGGAAACAATCTATTAGATGCAATATTAAAATCTATATATACCATTATTGAAAATTTGTGATTGATAGGCTTATATGTTTCACTGCTTTCATACCTGTTCCTCTTTCACTGAATTTTTATTGCTCAAAATTAAGCATCAATAAATGTGACTGCATTTCAGGCTGAACATGAAATCCATCATAAAAAGTGACAATGACAATCTATGCTGAACAAGAAATCAGCCTGGAGACTGGTTTATTTAATTAATGAATCACTTCAGCATTTGGGTTGTTTTTGTTTGTTTGTTTGTTTTTTTTTGCAAGGAAGTCTCAAAAAGAATTAGCTCACCTTTCCCAGAATGTGAGAATGGGGCTTACCATATGTATTATCAGACAGATCTTAGTGTGGTGGATTTTTTCAACATGTAGATAATTGGAATTATTTTTCTTCTGCCTTATTGTTTTGATCTGGTCTCCCAGCCCCAGCAACTTTACTTAGAGAAATAGAGTAGAATTATTCCTGCTTCACCAAATAGACTTTGTTCTGTGTTAATCTGAATGGAGCAGAGATAACACACAATCACTTAGATTTATGGGCAGATAGAACAACAGAAAAGGTTTGTCTTGGAAGCCAATCCCCACTGACCAATGACACAGACCAAGCTTATCATCAAAAGCTACACAAGGGTTCCAATAGCATTATGTAGTCACCTTCCACTTAGAACTTGCTACTTAATTCGATTACACTTCTTGGGGGTAATTAAGTCTAGCAGAAGCTCCCTGGGGACCCTGTTAACATCCATTGAGGGGACTTCATGTATTTTTTTAATGCTAGAAGTCCTTTTTCTTGGGACAGAAGTTTGTGGGGGATGGGGATCCAGTCATTTTAGATCTCAGTTCACTTTCCTCCTGATCCAACCTTCCCTGGGATCAAAGAGCATTCCTTGGTGGGGTGTTACTATCTGTATATGCGCTATTGAAGGACCTGCAGGGACCTGTCAGAGTTCTCCATAGGAAGTTAAGGGATGCTCAATAGCTGGTAATTTACATACAATGCTAGAATACCTAACTGGTTGTCAGAAAAAGATCTACTAAAATGTTATTTTCATTACAGATAAATGTGGCAATACTATAAAAATTGAAAACCCCGGGTACCTTACATCTCCTGGTTATCCTCATTCTTATCACCCAAGTGAAAAATGTGAATGGTTGATTCAGGCTCCAGAACCATACCAGAGAATTATGATCAACTTCAACCCTCACTTTGATTTGGAGGACCGAGATTGCAAGTAAGTGAGAACGTTATTTGAACAGGGCACCACAGCACCATCTAGTGGTCGCGATGTCTAACGGGGGCAGTCTGTGTGTACAATCTGGGATATAAATGGAACCAGGGGGCATTCCAGTCTAGGCCAGATAACATGTCAGTGGGTATGGAAATTAAATTATGTTAAGTGATTTCTGAGTTCCCCAAACTAGGAAGATTATATTTAAATGTGCAATCACTCGTATTATTTTTCCTGTTAACACTTTTGGTTTTGAAACGCTTTTAAGAAATGTATATACATGTGTCTTCCCTCAATCCCCACCCGGAAAGGAGAACTAGAAACCCAAACTTTCATTTGAGTTTTTATTAAATATTGGGAGTTACTAACATTTGTGGCATTGAAAGACAGTAATATTGGATATTTTTGTAACAAATCTCAATTTGTTACAAATTGTAACCAAATATCAATTGTAATCAAATACCAATTTTTGTAACAAATCTGTAGCACATTTCATAATTTAAGAACTCTATCTTATTGGCATGACAAAATAAAATTGTCATTGAAAATAAAAGGAATATAGGGTAAGTGGGATAAGGGAATTTTTATGGTAGATAAACGATTGCAAGTCTCTTATTGAAGATGAGTAAAATAATTATTAATGTACAATGAGTAAAAAGAGACTCAAATATGAATCAGTATTTCATCCATCTGCTTTAGTTTTGCTATCTCCTTCTATTATTAAGTTACTAAGCATTGTTAAGTTATTATGCCAGATTTCATTATTATGAAAACATTCACACTATAGAGAGCATCTAAATTATATTTCCCTACTTTATGTGAACAAGCTGGTATTCAGTTTTCCACAGTATGGAAGGGAAGTGTTGACATTGCAGGCAGCAGTCCGCAAAGATCCAGATTTACTCTTCTCTCTGGACAACCAACAGACCCCCATCTCTGTTTTGTCCACATCATCCCACTCTGCCCTACAGCTCATGGTGTATTCTCCAGAGATTTGAACCTGAATATCAATTTTTAATGAAGTTTAGACATATAAATAGTTTGAACAAAGGAAAACAATCTAGTTAAATCTGAATTCTAAAGTGTCTCTCAGGGATATGTTTCCCAAGTTTTAAAATGGGTCAGTTTGATATCATTGTATACAATGTACATAGATTACTTCTTTCACTGGATATCAACATTATTATGTAGGCATACTCATTATTAAAACTATTCTATCTGAAAACACATAACCCTTTTAAGAAAGAACAAAATAATATTAAAATATTCCCCCCTGTAGTAAGTCCTCAACAGCATGTTGAGTTGGTGGGGTAAACTAATTTTTCATGGACAGGGTATCGACTTCATCTGGTTAACTAGAATGTTAACTCAATATTTTAGCATACAGAATTAGCAATTCATATACTGTTGATCAATTTCCAAGTAATCAGCATACACTACAGTACAATAAAATTATGCTGATTCTAATTTAATCTTTGTCCTGTGATTCAGAAGTGCTTCACGATATTAAATTGACTTTTTAAATCTGGTGTGAAAGTTGTCATTAATAGAGTATTACAGTGACTGCTAAAAAACAGAGTTTATTGTATTTTTGGGGGGAGTCAGTATTCTGTATGGTGGGTTTTACATTGTCAATCACCTAGATAGCTAGAGACTTGTTTCTATTTTATTTTTGTTTTTTGACAATACTTAAGCTGCTATAGAACATGTTTTTAAGAAACTCTGATAAAACATATTCAAGAAATGCAATTATTCCCCAAAATAAGGTGTTATTAAATTTCAATAAACTCACATTTACTAATTCCTGATCTGAAAATCATGACCATGTATACGTGTAATATAGTAGTTAAAGAATTCAGAATAGTCAGTGGTTATTAGCAGTGGTCTGTAGTATAAATACTTCCTCCATGGCCAATTTTAAACTACCCTTGTGATGTCACTCTGCACAGAGCTGCAAAGAGATGTGTATAGTTGGTTCTTGTGAGCTGGTGCAAGCCAGCTCCAGGACACAACTGGAGTGGAAATGTAAGAAAGGGAAGCCAGTTGAGTGCATTAATATACATAAAGTGCTTACAGCAGTGTCTGGCACACAGTAAGCCTTAAATAAATATTTTCCATTCCATGGATATGGTGGGATTTTAGTTTTCTTTTTTTTTAAGATGAAAAGAAAATGGATAATTGTATTTTCTAGGGAGAGACAATTTGTGATGTTAGCAAGGTAGTTCAATGAACTGATGTGGCCAAGAATATTGTTTCTGTAATTATGATGGTGATATTTTTTAATGCTAGAGTAAGGTTATTTCTTAATTATAATAACTGAAAGTTTGTTCTCCATGAAGGTGTCATCTCCTAGCCAGTCTTGAAAGTCTATTTTTAGCCTGATGAAGTCAGTGAACATTGTGGCATGGAAAGTATCTTTGTGCCGTGTTTTGAAGTATTGCTATCTGATCATTTTATCAGTGAAAAATCAAAAAACAATATTGAAAAACCAACTTAAAACATTGCATTTACTATGTCTCCAGGTTGCTCCACATGATTACTAGTTATTGTTGAAGGTCATAGTTGAAATTCTACAAATGAGGCAGAATTCTTACCTCCTTTTGAAAAGGCTGTGAGAAGAATCAACAGCTTTAAATTTTGTGGGGGGATGGGAGTGCGGTAGAATTTCCTACAAAACGTGGAAACTACCAGAAACTCTTGGAACAACAAATTCATAGACTTCAAAAGTTTATGTTAGATGCACAATAACATAGCTTTTGGTTCTGGTGGGTTTTGTTTTTGTTTTTTAAATTTATATTAGGCTACTTCCAAAATTGTATTTTAAATGGTACAAAACTAGTTATAATAAATCACATTCAGAGGTCTTTTGATCAATATTCTTGGTAAGAGAAAACTGTTGTCTTGAGATATTTAATCTTTCCCTTTCTCAGCTATACTATATGTACCTGTACGAATGTCATAAGGTTACTATAGTGGATAATGAGATAGTAGATATGAGACCCCTTTGAAAAGTTAAAAGCTCCCCTCAAAAGAAGTTATCATTTAAAAATATTTTTTTATTGATTTCAGAGAGGAAGGGAGAGGGAGAGATAGATAGAAACATCAATGATGAGAGAGAATCATTGATCGGCTGCCTCCTGCGCTCCCCACTCCCCACTGCAGATCGAGCCCAAAACAAAGGCATGTGCCCTTGACAAGAATTGAACCAGGGACCCTTCATTCCACAGGCTGACCCTCTATCCACTGAGCCAAACCAGCTAGGGCAAGACATTACCATTTTTTACAATATCTTTACAACTTGGTGATTGTTAGAACATTTGGAAATATAAAATTAAGCATATGTCTAACTGAATATATTGATCCAGTATTGGGATTATCATGTAAAACACCACACATTTTCTCTTGATACTATCAGTATTTGTATAGTCAACTTTCACCATGCGAAAGCTCAAGAAATAAATTCCTGAGCGCATTTGCTTATTGAGAAACATCCTTGAGAGCCAAGTAAACAATTTTCTGTAAGGTATAGAGGTGGATAAGTAATAAAATAGATTAGTTATGGTAAACCAAATTTTCATTTAAATTTTAATGTTTTATTTGTATTTAAATAAACTACTTCATAATTTTAACAATATAATGTATGATTTATTTATCACAACTTTTCATGTGTATAACACCAAGACTGACCCAATACAAAAGTGCATATTGGGGCGGGGGAGAGTAAGAGGGTTGTTGTTCCCTTAGGGAAAATTAGTGTGCAAGTTGTGCTTATTAGTTTTAAAATGCAACAATCTATGTTTATGCCACCACTGAATCAGTTTTCATTACAAATAAGCAGTAAAAACACAGAATACAGTATTATAACTTGCTGAATTCTTTTATTGAACAGGGGCTATTGATCAATCATTCAGCAGAGCATAAGTAGAACATATGCCTGCAAGGCTAACTTATGCTAGGAGTTCTGGCTAGATATACCGCCTGCTTTTATTGTTATATTCATGTTGAGGGGGGTAGAGAATGTTCTGAGAGGAGAAGGTGTTAAGGAAATGGAACGATGAGTTCTCTTTTTGGCACCAGAGAATGCTCCATGTTGTGAAGTGTGGTGCCACAGACATCTTGAATCTCATAAAACTTTATATCTGCATAATAAACAAGAATGTCATTGATACGATAGAATTTATGGAACCTTTCCAGTTTCCCAGCAAGGCAACCTATCAGCATGATAATTTATAATGGTTGTGACAAATACTGCTGAGTAAAGAGGTGTGTGGTTACATTCAGATCCAATGTCCTCATCTGGGGAGCAATAAAAATTTCACAGGCATTGGGTTAAAAACATTAAGAAAATTAATGTGAAGCTCCAGGAAAGAGTCTAAAAAGGTGACAGTGCTGGGGGAGAAAGCCCGGTAGTGGTCTTCTTACTGACAAATTCCTGACTTTAGTGACTGATTGTCAATGCTGTTTTGTGGGATTTTCACTAGGACACAAGGCTAGCATGCATAGATAAACAATTTGCTGAGTTCTGTCTAGAATTTAAATCTCTTCTTTGTGTAACCAATAATATGTGTCTTTTTTCTAACTTAATGCAATCAAAGGAAGATTTTACTCTAGTAACTTCATATAAAGTTTAATTACAATAAACTTATAATTAAATAGATGAATTTCAAATTTAGGAATTGTTTATATCATTAATTGTTTCTTTAATGATAATCTTAAAAGTACCTACATTATTATAAACTTTGAAACACTGCTCATTTCATTTATTATAATAGAATATAAACTCACTGAATAAAAATTAATCTGCCCTTTGTTTCTTGAATCTGATTATTTCTACAAATTTAATTATATAATGGCATATTATTCATTTGTTGGCAATTTGGGAAATATAGGTTCTATTTATGGTTTCCCTAAGTAATATTTTCTGTTTTGGCTTTATTCACTTTGTTTAGCATGGATTGTTACAATAGTTTTGGTTTTTAAAAGATTCATTAAAATATTACTTATCTTGATTCGTGAGTTCTTTGGCTTTTTGTATATAAGGCTAGTGCCTCACTCTAATCCCAGTCTTGTGTTTTGGAGCATCACTTAGACCAAAACAAAGACCTTGTTTTATGGAAAAGAGTGATATTTTATGCTAAAAATACCTCTCCATTTTCTATATGTAACATAGAAGTATATGTACTTTTAATTACAGTATAATCTATATATAGAAAAATACACAAAGTAAGTATAAAATTTGGTAAAATTTTCAGTGCTACCACATTCATATAACCAATCCAGGGTAAAAATTCCCAATTTGCTAGAAAAAGCCCCTATGTTCACTTTCAGTCACTAACCTTTGGCCTCAAGGGCATCTGCTCTCCTGACTTGTACAATTCCATTTTTATAAATTTCAAAATCAGACAAAACAGTCTATCTGTACTACTCTTTCACTATAGTGAAATTCTGTGGAATTCAGATTAAAAATGTGCACTGTTCCCTACCGAATTAAAAAAAAAACAACAACAACAACCAGAGTCCTACTGAGCATTTTCCAATTTTTTCAGTGACTATTGTAGAAATATTTTGTATTTGTTGCATATATTATGGTTTGTAAAAATGAAGACAACATTTTCAGTCTGGAGCCTACTTTATATGCAAGGCAAATTCTGAAAAATCTTTTTTGCTTTATTTTTTCTCATCTCTTTCTTGCTGATTTTGATTTCAAGTAACTTCCCAATATGGGCAATGTGAGTGGCACTACCACCACCAAGCTCAATTCAATTATAAAACTATTAAATGGGTAAGATTGAACCCTTCTCAGAACAACTGCTGACCTGCCTGCAGCATCCTTAGTTACTACTCAGGCAGGTAATTATCTACTTTTTTCCTTTTGATTTCCCCCCATTAGCACTGATTTTATTTGGACAGAACCCCATGTGTTTAATAAAATTATTATTTTTATTATTTGTTACTATAGGCAATCACATTTGATCATAATGAATTGAGTATTGCAAGGTTGTTTTTGTGTTCAGCGTTCCTATCATTCAAAAGACAAAAGGCAACCTTTATGAGAAGCAAAAAGGAAGGTTAGTTCAAATCTTATCAGATTGAATCAACATGTGCATGGCATTTCCAGATTTTGTTTTGGGGAGTAGGCACTTAAAATTTGATCCAAGTGAGACATATGCTTCAGCCAGCATGCATATTCTCAGCTCCTTTCTTTCCAGCATAAAATGTGATAGTTGCCTGCATGCTGACATATGTGTGTGTGTGTGTAAAGGAGGCTACAAAATAAACTTAACTAATTGCCGTTGTAGTATTCATCAAGGCTGATGATTAAGCCTGAAGAAGAACAAGAGACAAGATTAGTGTTCAGATCAGGTTCCAAATGCCTCATAATTGGGTGTTTGTAATCAATCCTGATTGTAGTAGTCAGTGACTTGGCATAACATAGCACCTCAAAAGAAGATTTTCCTCCTAGTCTCTGATTGACTGAACTGTATCTATGTCATGATGGCATGATGGTATTACTCTCAGGCTGACTGTGAAGCATGTCACACACATACCTACTTATGTTGGCATCATTTAGTCTTTGCAGAGAGTTTAGGAAGTGAACTACATTCATTCAGAACTCTGCTAAATTCTGCAGAAGAGCAGGGAGAGAAAAATATATTTTGGCTACTGTCCACTCAGTTGCTTTGTAATGTGGTTTTTCTCCTCATCAAGCCCAGTTCTATTGTGTACATATCTTATATTTTACTTGGTCAGCATGTTTTATCTCTTTTAACTTAAATAATCTATGGAAAGTTTAGAACAGAGTGATTGCAGCTGGTTCTGTCAGGTCCTCACTATTTGCTACCACGTCATTGGCTAAGCCCTATGTACTAGTACATGGTCTTACTTATTCTTCCTATCATCCCCATCTTACAGATGGCAGCACTGAGGCTTAGAAAGAGTCTATTTACTGAGCCCAAATGCTCAGCTGCTGCACCAAATATCTTTCCACTTTTGTGACTGAAGGGGCTTAGGTTATGCCTTTTGAATGAGAAAATTTTTATGGAATGTTGTCAACTAACTTTTTATTCAGGCAGCCATTTCCTTTTGTCAAAAATCTCACACAAAACTTTAAATACACACCAACTAATTCTGAGTAAGGATTTAATTTTTCAGTGCTCAGTTCAAATTAAGTAAGCTCTGGTAAAAATTGTGCATGGAAACTCCCAAAGAATGGGTGGTTTCCACTCTGTTGAAATTTGCCTTAATTTAGGAATGGCATCCTAGGGGAAAATACCTGAATTCTGGTCCTTTTTGTCAGTGAAGTATGAAAGCACAAAGCACATATAAATATAATAATGAGGCAGTATAAGGGCTGGATTTATACAATCCAAGGGATACGTGAGATCCCAGCTGCATCCAGTGCTTCCTCACTGGCCTGGAACTAGTCCCTTCTAGGTCATGCTCAGGCAAATAGCCCCAAAGTTGCTCTCTTCCCCAGTTCCCCTATTTGGAACATGTTGATACAGCCCTTGTATTTTCCACTGGTGACTCAGTAAGTAAGGGTTAAAGAGAAAATGTTTGCTCAGGCACTGGGTTCCTGTGAGAAATAGAAGAGTGTTTTTTGAGAAGAAACAGATGCTTCAGAGTATTTTGTTTTTATCTGGTCACATTCTTGTATAATCAGTCAGCTAAGTTGGATGTAATGGCTTGTTGCTTCTGTGATGTCTGGCATGTCATAGAGAGATCAGCCAGTCCTGGGATGAAATAGGATCTAAATGTCTCCTTTTTCAAGTTCTTAAATTTCTCTAGAATAGGCAGAAGTGGCAAATGCCAATCAGTATGGTCACGATTCCAACTCCTTATCAGACTCCCCAACCAATGGATGCTTCTAGCAGGGCAGCTATTGTATAAGATGTAAGGTATTAATGAAATGGCATGGGAAAAAGTAAGATGTGGTCCAAATCTGAGTCATAGATATGACTTTAACAAAATTAAAAAGACAAAATTCCCAAATTAAAGAAAAAGAGAACACACTTTGACTCAAAGAAAATGAAGGACACAAAGCCCCACATACTTAGTAGTACAGGTTGATTTTGTCTGATTTGAGATTGATTATGTTATTTTTTAGATGTAGTGACACCTGGCTCAATTAGGCCCCTTTTTGACCTTTTATCTTGGTTCATACTTATCAGTTCATTCTTAATAACTTGAGAAAGTGGACATATATTTGTTAACAAATTTGGACATGGAAAATAAGATTGCATTTTTAATTTCTGGATCAATCCACTTTTTTGAAAAAAATGGGAGCCAATGCAAATAACGAATCTTCATTAATTGACGCTATTTGCACCTCTGTTCTAACACCCGTGTGTTTAGGTTCTTCCTTCTAACGGTATAGTAAGGGTTTGTTTCCCCATTGGGTGGCAAACTCTAGGAAGATAGAAACCATATCTTACAAATGTCTACCATCCACAATTCAAAAGAATGCTTTAAATATAATAGACACCAGTTTAATTGAACTGCACAGCTGACAATGTTATTGAACTTGAAATCTGATGATGAAGAATAGAAGATGGGGCGGGGGGATAGTATTTCCCTGAGTAAGGTCTATGGTTCACAGTCAGCAACCTGGAGAATGCATAGTGAAATTAGGTGAAGGGACAGTGAATGGGGCAATTTAGATAACTACTCAAGTCCTTTCGCGAGGACTTCTGACAGCCTGGATATGGACATTCCCCAATCCCCAACCACCTGGTCAGAGGCATCAGAACTGGGATTTTGGAATCTCTGATTATCAGGGCCACAGGCAAGGATCATAGATCGGCTGGTGAGTGACAGAGCAGGGTGAGTAGGCTCTGCTATACAAATCGCCTGCCCTCCCTCCACTGTGCATGTTTGGAACGGATTTCAGCCTGGCTTTTATTGGAACCAAAACTGTCCTAGCAGCTTCTTCACTTTACGAGAGGTAGCACATAGTTTTATTTTTCAATGAAGGTTGTTGACACTAGATGAAGGGAATTTGGAGTCAGCACTAATTAGAATTTCCCCCTTTTTTTCCCCAGTGATAATGTTTTGCATTTCCCTTATCCTTTATTCCAGTGCCAATTTCTTTGTCCCTGGCTAGGGACACTACTGAATAATGGTTAGGATATATTGGTTTAGTCCTTTAAGACACATCCTCATTTTCCTCTTTGGCTCTTGTAGCATCATACCTGATGTGTGTTTGACTTCATCAAAGGGGGCTGGGGATTTCTGATTGTCTGGAGACTGCTAGAAGCTCCATATGAAAAAGTGAGAATTAGGGACATGGGTTATAATTGCATTTCTGCCATTCATTTACATCTGTGAGATTAGACACAGGTTGTATGGGTTGGGTTGCAATCTATGAATGGCTTGATTATGGCACCATTAATACCATGGTTTTGACCATATTAACCAGTGCGTCTCATTAAGATGTAACAACATAAGAGTCTGATGGAGGAATATGACCTAAATACAGCTTTAATTCATCTTTTATGCTTCTCTTTCTGAAGAAAAAAATAAAAGCTTTCTTTCCTCTACCTATCTCAGTGACAGTGTTGATGAAATAATGTAGGGAAGCATCTTATGACTGCAAGAGCAACATGCTAAATAAAGCCTAGGTATCACTATAACAGGAAGTGCATCAGCAGGTTTTGTTCCTTAAAATAAGTTCAGACAGTAAACAATAATATCTGCATCCTTAAGAGGGGCCACTGATAAATTATCTCAAAGCACAGCACATATCCAGGACAGAGATGATATTTAATGCTCAGCATGTATTCAACCAACAAGAATTTCTAAATGTCTTATATAGTTAGTTGCCTGGTTAAGTATGTTATAATTGCAGTCTTGTAAAAATCTATATGATGGAGTTTCTGGAAAATCCCAGGAAAGAGGCTATCTCAGTGTCACAAACTTGATAATAGCATTGATGGCTTCAAAAAATCATTATTTTCCCAAGTGTGCCTGAGAACTTATAAATATATTCAGTACATTCAGACATTAAACCAGCCAGTACTTTAAGGCTAAAGCCAATACCATGGTAGTTAATATAGCAAGGATGTCCTTCCCAATAATTTAAGCCAAATAGTTTCATTATATTAATGTTCAAGAAAGAGGAAATTATGTGGATTTTGTAGTATAAATTCATAGAGAAAAGCAGCTGCCAAAATAAATGTTTTTAAATTGGTGTTCCATCCCAATCTAATCCCTTTCCTTCTGTCTCTAGTTGCCCTGGGTCTTTTAACCCTTCTGTCTCCTTCCCTCTTTTCTGTTTGTGACAGATTTCCTGCTAGTGAGGGGATTCTCAGTTGCTGCAATGAAGAGCTTGTCCACAGGAAGGCCCTCAGGACAGTGGCAGAGAAGATATTACTTTTTTTTTAAACTTCTACTTAAATCCATGAAAGTTTATTAATATGCAAAAATGATTTTATAGCAGATTCATCAGTCTTGGGCTACAGCATTTATTGCCCCTCTATCTAATTAAACAAAGAAGAGGTTACTTTTTTGATCCCTTCTCCAACTTCACCTTTATGATACAGTTGTATCTGCAGCCTCTCAAAGTACTCTCAGCTCTATTTTCGTTTTAAATGTCTTTAGGTGTGTGTGGCTGGGAGCTCCTGAAGAAGGGGTTTGCTTTTCCTTCTTGTGGGACCATGGTGGGCCTCTAGGGATCAAATAGGCTCTGTAGGACTTTCCCACTCATGGGAAAGTGTAAGAATTCCTCCTTGGACATTGTTATCCATCTAAAAGTTTTCATCTCTCTCTTTGTCTTTTCTATCAAGGGTATTGAACATGGTGTCTACATTCTAGAACTTTCTTGCTAACCTCTTTTCAGCACAACTTTTTGCCTCCTCCAGTTGACTGAAACTGCTTGCTCCAATGTTATACTCCAATCACCCTTCTAAGGCCCCAAACCATTGGCCCTAACTTCTTCAACCTTTATATAAGTCATATACAATTGGCTACTCTCCACTCATGGGAGCTTTACTCTTTCCTGCATCTTATCATCTTGTGCCATCTTGATATCCTCCCCAGTTCTCTGACTACTTGTGTTTTTGGCTAGTTTCTCTTTCTCCTCCTACCCTCAAACACAGGCATTTGATATGGTTTTGCTTTACCCCAAGTGTCTTCTTCCTGAATTACATTTTGGATCTTAGCCAGTTAGCTTAGATAATACCCAAAATTCTGTCCAGCCCTAGATTTGACCTAAGCATTGGACTCAAACTTCTAAATTCTTTCTGAATGATGTTGACTGCCTGGATAATAAACCATTGTCATGAATGAAAAAACAAATTGCGTTCCTCCCTTTAAAATGACTTCTACATTTATTATTTTTATTGTTGATTGCTTCCTTTTCTATTTATTTAAACTTGAAATTCTGGATCACCTCCTGATTCTTTTTAATATATATATATATATATATATATATATATATATATATATATATATATATTATTGATTTCAGAGAGGTAGGGAGGGGGAGAGAGAGATAGAAACATCAATGATGAGAGGTAATCATTGACTGGCTGCCTCCTGCACACCCACACTGGGCATGGAGCCTACAATCCAGGCATGTGCCCTGACGGGGAATCAAACCATGACTTCTTGGTTCATAGATCTATGCTCAATCACTGAGCTATGCTGGCTGGGCTCCTGATTCCTTTCTGTCCTCCAAATCTAGTTGGCTTAACGGTCTCTAAATTACATATCTGTAATGTCCCTTACATCTATCTTTTCTGTTAGATTTCTATTGCGACCACTCAAATTCTGACTTTGTACCTATCCTTGGTGCAATTGCATTAGCCTCAACTATCTTCCCTCATTTCTCCTCTCTGCTTAAAAACATTGAAAGTACCCTCTTTTTTCCTTGTTTCTCCCTGTTCTTCTCAACCTTCCTCCATGTAGCTCCCACCTGTTCTCTGCCCTATCCCCTATATATTCTACCAAAATGCTCACCTTGTGGTTCTTCGGACTCATCCTTGCTCTCCTACTTCATGCCTAGTTGAAGGGTGTTTCCCTGTCAAAACATTGTACATCTTCCTTGTTTTCTTCTGAAGTTATGCTTCCTTCAAAAAGCCATTCCTGACAACCAACTACCAATTAGTGTGGTCTCTTGTTCTTTGTCTTCTGACACCCTCAAGAACTGTGTCTATGCATCATTCATGCTCCTTATAATATTCTGAATTACGTTGTAATCATTGGTACTCTACTAGTTCCTCAAGTTCTTAAGAGCAGAGACTGATACAGTTTGCTAACACTTGCAGAGCCTATCAAAGTGCTTTGCCCAAAATAGGTGCTTAATTAATATTTGCTAATTTGAACTGACCCACTGATATTTAACAGGTCTTCTCCAGCATGTTCATCTAGCACAGAAGTATCAAATCAGCTTTTTAGGAAAAGTTATAACTTAATCAGACAACAACAGTGCACACATAAACTTCTCATTTACATGGTATACCCTTCATTTTCCTGAGTAATGGAGCAAAGCTTACATTTTTTCCTCTAAAAATCTTTCCCTTTAAAAACCTAGATTCCTACATGTAAGTAATTTCAGCTAAATCTCAAAAAATATGCAGAGGTGCTACTTGACTCAAAGCTTTGCTTTCTGTTTTACATTCCTCCTCATATTATGCATTGGAGTTAGCCCGTTAGAGGCATAAAATGTATTAACATTGTAGGCATATGTTCTGATTGCTGAGTATTTTCTGACATCCCCACAACTCTTAAGAGTTTGTGTCACAACTCTGTAAACTTCACCTATTGTATGTTCATGTCTAGGCTTATATCCAAACCACCTTTAAATAAGTTTAACAGAAATCATTTAGAGTCTTTTTCTGTTCTAGCTGGCAACCCGAATAAATGCACATGTGAACGTCACAGCAGGCTTGTTGGGGAAATTGGATAAAAGGAACTTCTTCATTAGAGAAGTTAACATGGGATGTAGCCCTGAAGAAGGGTATACATATGTTAGTCCATATCACCCGGTAAATATCAGGCCCTGGGTCTCAGTTCAACCACATTAAGACACTACCTTAGAGAGGTGCTAGATGAGCTAGCCCAGGGTCGCTGCAGTGGGGCATTTTCTGAAATGGACAGTCTGGGGCTTCAGCTGCTCCCTTGGCTCACATCTTTGTCACCATAGCAACGTTTTCTAAGCATATCTTAAAGTTCTGTGTCACAAGAGCTAGTACAAACGCAGGAGGAGGAGACAAAGATGAGCGGCTGCCCCGAGTTTTTATATTTCTCACTAGTCCCTAGTGTCACTCCTTTGAATGGAGTTATCTGGAATATTTCTTCATTATTATTATTATTATTATTATTATTATTTTATTATTTTATTATTATTTTATTTTATTTTTTTAATAAATCTTTATTCAGATTATTACAATTGTTTCTCCTTTTTCCCCCCATAGCTCCCCTCCACCCGGTTCCCACCCCACCTTCTGCCCTTACCTCCCCCCCCACTGTCCTCATCCATAGGTGTATGATTTTTGTCCAGTCTCTTCATGAACCCCCCATACCTCTTTCCCCCTGAGAATTATCAGTCCACTCCCTTTCTATGCCCCTGATTCTATTATATTCACCAGATTATTCTGTTCCTCAGGTTTTTAAATCACTTGATTTTTAGGTTCACTTGTTGATAGATATGTATTTGTTGTTCATAATTTTTCTCTTTACTTTTTTCTTCTTCCTCTTCTTTAAGAATACCTTTCAGCATTTCATATAATACTGGTTTGGTAGTGATGAACTCCTTCAGCTTTTTCTTATCTGTGAAGCTCTTTATCTGACCTTCAATTCTGAATGATAGCTTTGCTGGGTAGAGTAATCTTGGTTGTAGGTTCTTGCTATTCATCACATTGAAAATTTCTTGCCACTCCCGTCTGGCCTGCATAGTTTCTGTTGAGAAATCAGCTGACACTCGTATGGGTGCTCCCTTGTAGGTAACTAACTGTTTTTCTCTTGCTGCTTTTAATATTCTCTCTTTGTCTTTTGCTCTTGGCATTTTAATTATGATGTGTCTTGGTGTGGTCCTCTTTGGATTCCTTTTGTTTGGAGTTCTGTGCGCTTCCTGGACTTGTAAGTCTATTTCTTTCACCAGGTGGGGGAAGTTTTCTGTCATTATTTCTTCAAATAGGTTTTCAGTATCTTGCTCTCTCTCTTCTTCTGGCACCCCCATAATTCTGATGTTGGTACGCTTGAAGTTGTCCCAGAGTCTTCTTACACTATCTTCAATTTTTTGGATTTTTTTTTTTTTTGCTTTTTGCTTTTTCGGTTGAGTGTTTTTTGCTTCTTTGTATTTCAATTCTTTGACTTGATTTTTGTGTTCCTCTAGTCTGTTTTTGGGTCTCTGTATAATATTTTTTATTTCCGTCAGTGTATGTTTAATTTCTAGTTGGTCCTTTTTCATATCTTCGAGGGTCTCGTTATATTTATCGGCCTTTTCTAGGATATTCTTGAAAAGCCTTATAACCGTGGTTTTGAATTCTATATCCAGTCGTTTGTTTTCCTCCATTTCTTTCGTTTGTGATCTGGTTCTTTGACACCACATTTTCACTGCTTCCCTGAGTTGGTAAGGTAGATTTGTGTGCTAGGTTTCCAATATGGCCCAGTGGGTCGGGCTCCCCAGTTAACCTGAGGTGGACACTCTTGATGCACCCCTTTGTGGACTGTGTGTACAGCCTTGTTGTAATTAAGTCTTGATTGTTGTTGGTATCACTGGGAAGAATTGACCTCCAGGCCAGTTGGCTGTAAGGATCAGCTGTGTCTATGCTGGGAGAAGTTCGGTGCTGGAGACAGCCTTATAGGATTAGACTTGCCAAACTGCAATAGCCTCTGTGCTCAGCTTGGATGGGGTGGAATCTCAGTCTTGGCTTCCCTTCAGCCTTGCCCTTGCGCGCACATGCGCGCCTTCAGACCTCTGCCTTCCCCGGCTCCCAAGTCTTCACCCGAGAGTCCAGACTACCCCCACAAGAGCGTGGGTCCCCGGGGGCTCACCTGGAACTGGGGTTCACTGCAGTCAGAACTGGGGCTCAGTGCAGTCAGGAGCTTCTGACTCCCTTCCACTAGGGAAAGCCTGTGGCAACCTCCGCAGCCTTTGTGCGCACTGGCACGCGCGCGCCTTCAGACTTCTGCCTTCCCCAGCTCCCGAATCTCTGCCCGAGAGTCCAGACTCCCCCCACAAGAGCGTGGGTCCCCAGGGGCTCGCCCGGAACTGGGGTTCAGTGCAGTCAGAACTGGGGTTCAGTGCGGTCGGGGGCTTTCTTCCCCCTTCCTCCAGAGAAAGTCAGCCAGGCTCTCAGCCGCCCTTCCTCTCTGCGCGCACAAAGACCCTTTGCCGTACCTCCAATTCTCTGTGAGCTTTTCTCTTTCCTTCTAGTTGTAGAATTTTCACTCAGCCAGCTTTCCTGTGGTTCTGGATGGTGTCCGTTCTGTCTTTTAGTTGTAGTTTTGAAATTGTTGTGCGAGGCAGCAGTTTAGGTGCTTACCTATGCCGCCATCTTGGTTTCTCCAGGAATATTTCTAAGTGTTTCTTTTAACTTTCTAATCTAAAATCCCATAGCACTCATTCATTATCACATCTCTATAGTTTGTTTGCAACCAGAGAGCACAAGCAACTTACTTGATCAACTCTTGTGTTTCCGGTGGGTAAAAGTCTTACCTGGTAGAGGCAAAAGTGCTACCGTTCAAGCCCTCAACTTATTCTACTTTGTGCTAAGCCTGTGTTGACCATAGTTCCCCCAGGAGACTTGCCTTCAAAGGTGATGCCTCCAGGAACCCACCCTTATCCTGAGTTCTAGAAGCAACTCAGCCTCTAAGTACCTGAGTCTCTTTGGGCCTTCATTTCCTCATCTGTGAAATGAGAGGGGTGGCTCTGCACTTTAAATATCTTTGCCTTCAATATAACAGGATTCTGTTTGTGCAGGGGAATCCTGTTGCTATAAAAGCAATTTCCAAAGATACCTTTTCTGATCATTCAGCCTGACCCTGATTCAGGACCATTCTCTGGCTTTGACAAGACAACCACCCAGCCCCTATTTTCTTTCTTCTTTCCTGGATCTAAGTTACTCGAGCTTAGCCCAGGCCCTCCTGCGTTTTGTAACACAGCCCTTCTCTCTTTTCTACTATTTTTTTTTCTTCAAGAAACATATTTTATGTCAGTTTTACTGGTACACCCTTAAATTATATGACATTTTAGATTCTATTTTGGCAGCATTTATTATAAGGAGTTATTCACTTTTTCACCTAGACCTTAATCTTACCTACTGATACATATGTTTTATCTAATTAGTAATTTAGAAGAACTGGGAATGTGGACCTCAGAAATACTTTATTGTTCTGCTGTTTTTGAGAATAAGACTTGCAGGCAGTGGAAATTCTGTGTAGGAATGAGTTGTTTTTTTCTTGAAACTTCATGAGTCACAAGTCTAGTTCAAGGTGTAATTTAACAGCAGTTTATAACCTGGGTCTTAACCTAAACTTGGATTTGATCAATAACATAAAAGTAGCTTTTACCTCATTTCTTTGTTCAACATAGATTGTTAAAATTAGATTGTAAAGAATAGAAATTACATTGGAAAAAATACAAAGGAATGAAAACAGTGATTTTGTATATAAATCCCACTCTTTATGTCTCAAAGGCAGTGTAAACTATGTAATTAGCAATAAATCTGTTTGTAAAACAGTCTCAAATTAAGGAGCTTATTCAGATGCCATTGTAAAAATAATTTTCTGAAATTTTGGTCTATCAACAGGAGATAAGATGGTACTTTGTTGTCACCTGCTGAGGCCCATTATGAATATTCTATTTCAGAAGAAAATCACACTGTAAATACAATGTTGAGATTCATTTATTCCCACAATAGCATTTTTACAAAGGTGCAGTTTCATAGTTTAACTTAGCATTGATAGCATGTCATCATTTCTAAGCTCTTTATAACCACTGGTTAATTCAAAAATCCTTGGGAAATTATTTATCTGTACCTGACTCATTTTAGAATGAAACAACCAAAATGTATAAAGATAAACCAATTTGCCAAAGGTTAACCAGGGACAGAAATGTGATTAACACTTGCTGTTCATCTATACATGTCCTTTCCTTCGAACATCTGATGTGTTACCATTAAAGATTAAAGAGCTCTATTAATGATTCTATTACAGACAGAAAACTTGGTTTCAAAAACAAGTATAAGTCATACAAGATTCAAATATAAACAGGACTTGAAATAAATGATCATATTAATAGTATTTTTTTCCTGTTTTGTCCTCCAGAGCTATGGGTTGTTTTTTTTTGTTTTTTGTTTTTGTTGTTGTTGTTGTTGTTGTTGTTGTTGTTGTTTTGTTAAAGCAAATGATCAATGGGTGGACTAATATCTAAAGTTATTTAGTTTATTCCCAGTATTAATTGAGAAATTTCTAGTATTTCTAAACACAACAGTAAAAAGAGAACTTGAGCTGTCAACCCCCATTATTGTTGTCATTACATCTTGACCTTGAGGTTTAAACTATTCATGTTTCTTATCAATGTTTTAAGGTTTGGTCTATATGTTGATTATATAGGCTCTGAGATTGATGATGAGCATAAATTCACTGTTAAACATTCA
The DNA here is from genome assembly GCF_963455305.1 of Plecotus auritus. Classification (NCBI taxonomy): domain Eukaryota; kingdom Metazoa; phylum Chordata; class Mammalia; order Chiroptera; family Vespertilionidae; genus Plecotus; species Plecotus auritus. The sequence goes on along the minus strand of NC_137770.1, from coordinate 109,760,757 downwards.
TTACAACATAAACTTAGAAAAAAAATATACATTGTGATAAATTCGGAACTCACAACTTGGAACTTGGAGTAAATTCAGGCACCTTTCCAAAATATTGTTTATTTGGACACAACAATTTTTCCTCTGAACACACTAGCTGTTGCCTTCCACCTCATTCATTCATTCCTTCATTTGTTTGTTCATTTATTCATTTAACAAGTATTTATTGACAACCCAGAATGTGCCAATTACTATTTAGTGAAAAGCAGTAAACAAAATAGACATCATGCCCTGCCCACATGGTACTTATATCCTAGAAATACAGTGATAAACATGAGAGATCTACTATATCTGGAATGGTTTTTGTCCTCTCTCTGTGCCTTCCAGCTTGCCCATCCTTATTACCTTCACCTGCAGGTTCTAAGGCAGGTTCTCTTGCTTTAGACAAGATGCATATAAAATAGTCTGGCTGAGGTGATTGTTGGCTGAGCATCAAGTCTGTTCCTGGTTGCCACTGCTCTCTGCTTATAACCCTCTGCTGGGGTTCCAGACTCTATGATTCAGCCCTCAGCTGAGCTACTCTTGTTTCCCCATGTCACTCAATCTCCAGCCCTGAATACTTTACTAGTGTGTGTTATTCTGCACAGCTGGTACTCACCATCTTGTTCTGACTTTAGATATTGTCTTTTGGCCTATTATTATAGGTCTCAGTCAACCTCCTTTCACTCTGCAACAGGTTATGAGTGACTGGCTTCAGAAACAGTAGGCATGGACAGAGGGAATATGTGGCTTGTGAAGCGTGCCTGGATGGGCTGGGGTTGCTTTAAAGTATATGTTTGCCAGAAGCCAGCTCAGCAGGATAGCTGTGGATTAGTCTCTGGGTGATTCATATATGCAGATCTCTTCATGGGGAACTAAAACTAAGCACACTCTGCCATGACTTTTTGGAGTTGTTTTTATTATCCCAGCAGCCATTGTACTGGCTCTTCAAGTGATGCAAATTAAACAGAAAGAAAGGATAGAAAGAAACTGTAGAAATCTTTTCTACCTCATATTCCTAGCCAGGGTATAAAAATAATAGTTCTTCAATAAAAATATTTATGACTAAATAAATGTTACCATTTCATCCTTATCTCTTTCCATGAAAGGACCCTATGCACTTCCTGAATGTGACTATGGTACTCGAAGTAGAAAGAAAGAGACATCCTTAAGGAGACATGGACAGAACTTGACCAGTGCTAGGATTTGAGGGGAGATGGAGACTAGCATGTTAATGATTAATAAACAGTCTCTATCTTCAGGTCTGAAAAAAACAGTAGTATCAGTAACATAAATAGTAAAAAAAAAAATCAGTAGGTTCCATTTCCGACATCTTGAGATGCTATTGAAATATACACACAACATTCTGTTGCTTTTGAAGTAAGATGATCAAGTTCAATGCTATAAAAATGGGTTTGACCACTTAGTCTTAAGGAAAGGAGAAAACTAGAGTTAATTTGTCAAACCTGTTTTGTAGCCATGTCAAGGATGGCAAATATGGTAAATATCACCTGATACCTCTGATAGATTGGTAGTGCCTTCTGTAGTGCACTTGAGAAAACTTCTTGGGAAGGGGTGATGTCATAGACTGCAATGCCTGCCATCGGCTTCAGAAAAAAGTGGTGGCACAAGGGCTACAAATCTGCCATCTTTAACCCATAAGCATGTGCAGCCTCTTTTGGAAATAGGCTAACCATAGAAGTGTAGAGAAGCATTTTATTTAGAACAAACATTTTTATTAATTAAATTAAAAAGCAGGCATATTTATTTTTCTTGGGCACAGTTATCAGAAGTAAAATTTAAGACCTAATTGTTATGTAAGTCCAATAACAATTTTTAAAGTATTTTCTTTGTATTAAGTAAAGTATAATGTGTGTATTCTATAGTCACTTTTAAGAAATCCAATGTTTGCAGATTTCTAAAAAGTATTATCATTTTTATAGTTTTAAATAAAACTTTCTTCTGTGGTTTGGCCAATTCCATATTCTGTTTTGCACAATAGGCCTGTTGTGGAGACGTACACACTGAAGTTGCATGGGTACGATGGAACCATGGTGCATAGTTTTCCCTTAAATAAATATTTGAAAAAAAAACAAGAAAATAAGTAACCCATAATCCTATCACAGATAATACCATCTATATTTACATATATCTTTTTACAGCCTTTTTTCTTAACATTTAGAAATATAAATACCTTAAAAAAATTGAGATGATTTCTATAGATACTATAATACCATTTTCTCTTAAAATTACATTTAAAGCATTATTTAGGCCCTTAAATAGTTTGTAAAAGATGATTTTTACAAATCATGTTATCTTTTCAAAATAATAATTTTATAAAAACTGCTTGGGATATTTAAATTGTTTTCAAATATTCAAAATTATAAGTAATTATAAATAATGCTGAAATCAAAATCTCTATGCATGCCTTTATGTATCTATGAGAATTTCTTTAGAAGAAACTTCTAGAAATGTGGTTCCTGAAATGAATAATAAGTACAGTATTTAAACTCAATACAAATTGCCAGCTTGCTTGAGAGGGTAATTCTTGGGGATAGGAAGGTTGATGACATTTACTTTAAAACCACAACAAAGAAATTTATATTTTTATGACATAAATCAATATTTTAAATCATGAATTGGCACATTTTCTAAAAAGGACCAGATGGTAAATATCAGGCCTCCTTGGCAAGACATTCTCAATCTTAACTGCTTAATTCTTCTATTATAGTGTGAAAGCAGCCAGAGACCGTAGGTAAATGGATGAGCATGTCTGTGTTTCAATAAAACTTTATTTACTAAAACAGGCAGTTAAGCATATTTGTTCTGCAAGCCATAGTTTTCCAACCCCTGTCTTATTTGAAAATTCTGCTGTTCTGTGAATTTGTGATTATCAAGAATTGGGAGCTATGCTTTGCAGGGTTTCCTTTATGAAGACTGGAGCTTGCAGGCTCGTGAATGACCAGACATAGGATAGAGAAGGGAGTAAATCTGCTTTTGTGGCAAAACAATTTGGAACTAAGCAAGGAAACTATGAATCAACCTGTTATTTCAACATATGTATGGAGAAGTCTGTAAAGTCAAACTTCTGTTTGCTTCAGTTGGGCAGCTGGACCTCTGCCCTACATCTTTTCTCAGTGTGCTTTCTTGGGAAATTCACTCTGACTCTCACAAAAGTGCTCACATCTATGTATATAAACTATTTTCACTCAATATTGATTCAATCAGGAGCTCTGTCACTCATTAATTCCAGCATTACTACACAATTCCTAAGAAAACAAAGCTGAAGCTGGAAGGAAAAATACTCTTCTGAGAAATAGCTTTGTTCTCATGAAACCTACCCAACAGAGAATATTTTTCCCAGATGTTAAGCATGCAATTGCTTTTCCTCAGGTGACCCTATTTAGAGTAGTTAAAACACATCACTGATTATCTTTTAAAAATATATAAAACACAAAGAGAAAAAACCAAGTGTAATCTCCTAAATAATGCTATGTCATAGATAATTTGCAATTATCTGTCAAGGAAATTTGTAAACTGATCACAGAGATAAAGTATGTTTTATCATATTATTTTAGTGGTTGTCTAACTCCATCTCAAAGGTCTTTGAATTCAGGGTCTTTATGGTAGAGGATGAAGGAGGTTGCTTTCAGTGACTGTGGGATCTTACATAGGTGTCCTCTTGTGCATGTACGTACACACACACACACAACAGCCTTCTGACCCTCAAAAAAACAAAAGTAGCTGCCTTGATAAACACATTTCTGAGTCCAGCAGTGGTTTGCTACTCATTGTTTCTGTCTCTTTTATTTATGCTTGAGAAACAATGGGAACGAAACGTCCATAGCTCTCTGCCAATAATAGAAGTGTGTTTGCTGGCAAGCCCAAGCAAGTAACAAAGAGTTGAGGGGAAAATGGATTTGACCTTAACAAATTAATACAAGAAATAACTTTGCTACACACACACACACACACACACACACACACACACACACACACACGTGGAGCAGCTGCAATTAAAATTTTGGTTCAAAATACGTTTTTACTTAAAGGCCCCAAGTTGTATTCCCATCATAAGCTTTTAGGCATAATACAAATATTTTAAAATATATGCAGCCCAACCGGCATAGCTTACTGGTTGAGCATCAACCAGGAGGTCAAAGTTCCATTCAGGGCACATGCCCCGTTGTGGACTCAGTCCCCAGTGTGGGATGTGCAGGAAGCATCTGATAAATGATTCTCTTTCATCATTGACATTTTATCTTTCTCTCTTAAATCAATAAAAATATATTTTTAAAAACTGTATAGAATGTTATAAACACACGTATATTGTGTGGCAGCTAGCTGAGAAGACAATCAGATTTTATATTCTGACCCTTCTATTTGATGAATGAAGAAACTAGAGTTTTGGCAATGACTGGCCCATTCAGTGGGTCTATGGTGTAAACTTGGTTCTTCTGGCTTCCAGGACAATGATCTTATCACCTATTCATAGCTCCTCTTCAGCAATCTGTCTTTCATATTTCTTATCTGTTCCAGGTGGTGTGTATTCAGGATGCATTGCTTTGGGGTACATATACCCCTTTTGTAGCTAGTCCATCAAGGGGTTCAGAACTCTGTTTCATCTTGAAGGGCAGAATAAGAACCAATGGGTAGAAATTATCCTAACACACCATAACAATCCTTCTAACATTCATAAAATATGATTTTCCGGGCATTTTCAGGTTCAATCTTGAGCTATTTTAAAAATTTACCTTTATTGTTGAAAGTAATACAGATGTTCCCTTTTTCCCACCACTGACCCCATCTAGCCTGCACCTGCCTCCTGCCCTAGGTCTTCACCACACTATTGTCTGTGTCCATAAATTATGCATATGTGCATATAAGTTCTTCGGTTAATCTCTTCCCAACTGCCTTCCCTCTGAGATTCAACAGTCTGTTCCATGTTTCTATGTCTCTGGATCTATTTTGTTCATCAGTTTATTGAGTTCTTTAGATTCCAAAAATGAGTGAGATCACATGACACTTGTTTTTCATTGACTGGTTTATTTGCTTAGCATAATACTCTCCAGGTCCCTCCATGCTGTCTCAAAGGGTAAGAGATCCTTCTTTTCTATAGCTGCATAGTATTCCATGGTGTAAATGTACCACAGCTTTTTATATCCACTCATCTACTGATGGGCACTTGGGCTGTTTCCAGATCTTATCTATTGTAAATTGTGCTACTATGAACATAAGTGTGCATATATTCTTTCTGATTGGTTTTAGTACATTATATGTGTTTGTACAAATGCAATTCAACACAGTATATTCGTTGTTATCCACCTAAATATATGACATCTTCAGAATGATGATTTGCTGTCATATATTTAGGTGGATAACAACGAATATACTGTGTTGAATTGCATTTGTACAAACACATATAATGTACTAAAACCAATCAGAAAGAATATATGCACATGACCACTGTTTTAAAAGTCACTTTCATTTCATTCCCTGGAGAACATAAATGAATGGCACAGATCATCTCAAAGCTAAGTTTGAATTGGATAGTGGCATTGGAATGGCTGCTAAGGGACAATCATTGTGTGCTAGAGTTCTGGTGCTCCTGAGTGCTAAAGAGCAAAGGGACCAATGAATCAATAATTGGTTAGAAAAAAAGGTATTCCAGCCAGGAGGGGTCTTGTAGAGCAGGGAAGAGGTGGCTGACAGAACCCCCTATATGACAAAATGAACCAAGTTTCTCTTATCATAGTGTTATTTTCTTCCTCATTCTCATCTTAGTGTTCCCAATTTTTTTTCAGTAATGATATATGAACTGTAGCCCTTCTCAGAATGGGGTCCATTCAAATAAAGAAAAGTAAATCAGTGAAAGAAGAGACCAAATGGAGGACAAGAACAGAAAGTATTTTAATGAAAACATGTCTTGGGTCAACTCTTAAACTAATTATTATGATGTGCTTCAGTTATTTTCAACTGTTTGGCCTTTGTTTATGTGTTAACCAAATTACATTTAGTTATTTCCCAAGAACAGCTAAGTATTGCACAGAAAATATTTGTTCTTTCATGGATTTGGTTGAATCCCCCATATATAGCTTCATGGGGAAAAAGATTATCAAAATTTGAAAAAATTTTTCATAATTGTATTTCTTTTTTCTCATCACCATGCCAATATTACTTGATATTCTTTGGTACAAATTTTTGGGGGTATATATCATATACCAGTACTACAGTGGATATTGGGCACAGAAAGATGAATGATACCTTGTTTATTGTCCTTGAAGGAACATTATAATAAATGAGGGAGGTAGGGCTTGTAAACAGAGATCTTAGGTTTGAGATGGTAAATGCTATAGCTGAAGTGTAAATCAGATGTTTTCTAATTTATTGCTCAGTTTGGTTGTGTGGGCAAAAATTCACCTTCTGCCTGCCACCTTCATCACATTTAGCATTTACTTTCTTGTCAGTAACCACCAACCTCTGACTTTGGGACACTGAAACTGAACATCCATTCACACTGATAAATTTTGGCCTCAGCACTTTATTTTCCTGTTATAATGCCCTGATCATCAATTGAAAGTGAAGTAAAGTTGAGTTTAAACATGAAATTATTACTGACCCATTAGTACTTATGGAGTATGGAAGGGAGAGACAAAGAATTATACTATAACTAGAGGCCTGGTGCACAAATTCATGCACCAATGGGGTCCCTCAGCCTGGCCTGTGGGATCGGGCCAAAACTTGCTCTCCAACATCCCCCAAGGGGTCCTGGATTGCGAGAGGGTACAGTTCAGGCTGAAGGACCCCATTGGTGCATAATAAGGGCTGGGGAGGGACGCAGGAATTTGGCCAGCTGGGGAGAGACTGCGGGAGGGCTCCAGGGTGTATCTGGCCCATCTTGCTCAATCCCAATCGGCTGGACCCCAGCAGCAAACTAACCTACCAGTCAGAGCGACTGCCCCCTGGTGGTCAGTGCACATCATAGTGAGCAGTTGAGGGACCTTAGCATATCATTAGCATATTACTCTTTGATTGGTTGGACGGCCAACCGGTCTACAGGATACTTAGCATATTAGGCTTTTATTATATAGGATGCCCTGGATTTAAAAATTTCTAATCTCTTTCTGAAGATGAAATTTATCTGATAAGAGGTAGCAAATGAAACAAGGTGGTCCTGCTGAATGCTATAGAGAAATGTGTGATAAGAATTTAAAGCACTTTTTTTTGGGGGGGGGGGGGGGTCAGGTAATTGAAAAGAAGAATGAGTTCTATAGGTAAGACCAATACAAGAAAGAAAGTCTTTTTATTTATTTTATTAAATACATTTTTATTAATTTCAGAGATGAAGGGAGAGGGAGAGAGAGATAGAAACATCAATGAGAGAATCACTGACCAGCTGCCTCCTGCATGCCCCTTACTGGGGATGGAGCCCACAACCCAGACATGTGCCCTTGACCAGAATTGAACCAGGGACCTTTCAGTCTGCAGGCCAACACTCTATCCACTGAGCCAAACCAGCTAGGGTAGAAAGAAAGTCTTTTTAAAACATTTGTTTGTTTTGATACATTTTGATCTATTTGCCCAACTGACAAAAAAGACAACTGGGTAACCTTGATTGCTTTCTCACTTCACTCTTACACACTGAAGCTCACAACTGTGATTAACTTTCTAGTTAATTGTGACTGCTGAGGGAGATTTGGATGCAATTTAATAGGTTATAATGAAATTACATGGGAAAGATTAGCTGACTTGGGCAAAGATGTACTCAACTTTGAAAATATGAGCTGTGACTGTAAAGTACTAAAGTTTACTCTAAAAACAACCATAACCAGAACTTCTTTATGGAATTATGTCTCCAATTAATAAGCATCAAGTATACTCCCATTTCTGAAAAAACAGTTTTGAAGTAGACTCAGGGTACTTATTAACCAAGGAGATAAAAGCAATCTTGTTTAGACTTGTTATTCTTTTTTCCCAACTTTGGGGTCCCCAAGGTTGCCAGAGTCCCTTACTCAGCTCTCCTGTCCCACTTCATTCTCTGACCTCGAGCTTGATGAACTTGCCCTCCCTGGCTGTTAACCAGAAGGGGCTCCAAGCCTGGGCTATTGCTCAGAAGATATCCTTGTGTTTCTCGTCAATAGAAGGGCAGCTGGGATTTATTCTTCCTGCCAATTCTGTGTGGCTCTTGGACTTCTGGCAAGAGGCCTACCACCTATGTCATGGATGGCTAGCAATGTGCCTTCCAAGAGTGCATCTGATCTGGAAAGTGCCAATGGATGCCAATTTAGGGGAAATTCTTATACAAGAGACATCTTTTGATCAAGAAGGGGTCCTTCGCCTCAGAGGAAATCTTTCCTGTTTACGGACTTCTGGGGCTTTGAAAAGCCCTGGCAGGCTCTGTGGGCCAGGATCCTTAGTATTTAAAAAAGGGCCAAACAGGATGAGGCCAGGATGGAAACTGCATATCATAGAAACTCAGAGGGCAGGAAGTAACAATACAAGAAAGAATTCTTGATTAAAAGTATAACTGGAAAGGTTTGTGCAGGGTGCATAGGGGATAATATTATTAAAACATGCATAGTTTTTATTTATATACTAGGGGCCTGGTGCATGAAGATTCATGCACAGGGGAGGGGGTGGGTCCCTCAGCCAGACCTGCACCCTCTCCAATCTGTGAGCCCTCAGGGGAGCCCTCTCCAATCCGGGAATTTCTGTCTGTGTTTGCAATCATATGAACGAATTGTCTGAGACCCCAACTCAGTTTGGTTTGGTGCTTACAGAATAACAGAGGTCTTTTTTTTTTTCTTTGCTCCATTGGTGGAGATTTCCTAGAAGTTGCAGGATATCTTCCCTTTAATTTTTCCTCGACACTGTGACTTTACTTATGTCTCTCACCTTTGCTTTCCCTCCATCCCCCACCTACAGCAGTAATTTGCTCCAGGCTCACTTTGCTCTAGTGTCTAGGAGATCCCGCAATGCATCTGCCACCAGAACTATGATTCCCAGAATTCCTGATGCTCCCCACACTCTTGGTTTCCGCTTCTGGTCCAGGGACTGCACAAACGAAAAGGACTGTGAACTCCAGCCACCCCCAGGCCAGGCTGACAGGACCAGAACCTCCAGTGGCGTTCCCGGGACCCCGGCCACTCGGCACCGGCACGCACGCACACTGCCCACAGGCTCAAAGCGGGTGGGGTCCCGGGGATGCCCACCCAGCCCCCGGCCTCTTGGTGCCTGTGCGTGTAGGCCCCGAGTGGCCAGGGGGCAGGGACGCCCCCGGCCACTCGGCACCTGCACATGTGTGCACTGCCCATAGGCCCGCCAGATTTGTCAGGTTAATTTGCATACTCACTCCTGATTGGCTGTGGGCCTCATGGAGGTACAGTCAATTTACATATTTGTCTATTATTAGTATAGATTTGTAACACTAAAGCTATTAGCTGGCCTTCAGTTATGTTTTCCTTGTATTATTCTTCACTTTAGAGAAATCTGGAATATTTTTCTATACAAGAGACTCTGTGCTAAGTCTATTTGGTAGAAAAGGCAAACATCATTCTTTTATTATTATTATCACTAGAGGCCCGGTGCATAAATTCGTGCACCAGTGGGGTCCCTTGGCCTAGCCTGAGGGATCAGGCTGAAACCAGCTCTCCAACATCCCCCGAGGGGTCCCGGATTGCAAGAAGGTGCAGGCCATGCCAAGAAACCCCACTGGTACACAATGGGGGCCAGGGAAGGAGGAGGAAGATTGGCCAGCTGGGGAGGGACCAGGGGAGGGCTCCAGAATGTATCTGGCCCATCTCGCTCAGTCCCAATCCGCTGGACCCCAGCAGCAAGCTAACCTACCAGTCGGAGTGTCTGCCCCGTGGTGGTCAGTGCACATCATAACCAGCTGTTGAGCAGCCTTAGCATATCATTAGCATATTACCCTTTGATTGGTTGATCGGCCGACAGGCTGACCGGACACTTAGCATATTAGACTTTTATTATATAGGATTCTCTATGTGAAATAGAACCTGGGAAAGACCTTGTTATTCTTAGTAGAATTAGTTATCCTAGAGATAATAATTAGGAGATTAGAAATAGGAGCCATATATAAAGGGTGAAGTTGCTATTCACTATGCTTTCTATACCCTATCTAAGAACAACTCAGATGTTTTTGAACCTTTTAAAAAGTGGCTGAAAAATTAGGCATTACTATGAAAGGAAGAATTTTTCTTCAAAACTTTGTGAGTGGTGGTGGCTGTGAAAATCTCACTAGTGGAATGGGGAATCTCAACAAAGCCCCTCTAATTCCTCAATCCTTCTGCTGGGATTGCCAAGCCTGCATGTGACTGCTGAGCCACATCCACCCACTACATCCACCCTGCAGGGTGAGCATGATCATCTTTCCAGACAGAAGTCAGTAGTCAGTAGTGAGCATGTTCTATAATTACAGTCCTGTACCAACTAGAGAATACATTGTCATTACCAGATGGCTCTGTGTTACAGAAAATGTACTAGGACAGAATTCTGCATCAGCCCCATGATTGGCCCCAGCAGGTGATATTTATGGACTGTTTACAAGTTGCTCACATATGGGCTTCTAAAGAGATTTGTAACTTTTATGCTCTGTCAAGTTTATTTATTTTATGAAAACCCTACTCCAAAAGTCAGCCTTGTTCTGCCTCCCTCCCTAATTTTAGGCAGAAGGAAAACTCCTGAATCCAATCTCAGGACAGAGGAGCTAAACAAACCCATCAAATGTCATGTTACCTTGGTATGCTGCTCAACTTGTCCCAACTTCAGGGTTACCCAAACGAGAAAAGGCTAGCTTCTCTTTCCTGTTTGAATGAGGCATCATTCGTGTTCTTTTATATGGAAATGTCTGCCTGCTTTGGATTTTATTCAGCTCACCTGGAAGAGAGAACAGGGGTCAGGCTATGGACACACACCACTTTGGGATGCTCTGGACTGAGCTGGCCCAGACCAGCAGGGAGGGGCACTTCTGAAATCCTCTCCTGGACTCATCCAAAGTGAAGCATCAGAGTTCCCACCTGAGCCAGTGACAGTCTTGAACCTGAGAGTAGTTCTTCCCGACAGAGGCACTTTGTTCTGGACATCAACGTACTTGACTTTATGAACCTCCTTTCAGGTGGACATGCGAAGCATGTAGGAATCACTGTTAGGACAATGAAGTCAGGAGGAAGATGTTTTCTTGACCTTTTGAAAGTTATTTTAAAGAAGTGACATGATTTGGTCATTAGGAGCATTTCAAAACCACAGGCTTGAAGGAAATCCAGGCTAAAATGGACATAGGATGTCTCCACAGCAGTGAAGAAAGGACAGGGGCAGGCTGCACAGGAACCCAGAGGACTGTGAAGGTTCTAGATGTCTTGAAAGTCAAGCAAAGGCTTTCATGTTGATTTGGTAGGAAATAGGAGACAGCAGGATAAACTTTTTTTACTGATTTTTTTTTCAAGTTATACGGGTGACCTTTTCCCTTTTCACCAATTCTCTTTAGGTCAGTAGAGAGCATTTAATGATGCAGGGTTTATATGTGGAAAACTATCAGGCCCAGTGAGTCCCCTAAATGTCCAAAAATGTTCTCAAGGCAACCAAGGTCTCTAAGTGGTTCTCGATCAAACATACCACTCAAAATCAATTGCCTGCAGCAATAATAATAATAAAAGAAAACCCACACTATTTACTGCCTGAATTAAGACCCTAGGAATGGTGCTCAGACAAGGAGCAGAGCCAGTTCTGGTGAGCAGAATGGACTGAGAGCCCTGTCTTAGCACCCATGCCTCTGACCCCTATGTTATTGTCCTAAGCCAGGGTTGCAGGCTGATTTACCCCTGCTCAGGAGCTAATGGGCAGGAGGAAATGTGGTTCCGAGGGGGGGCACAGCTCTAATTTGCGGGGAGCAGGAGTGCATGTCTCATCCTTTAGAAAACGTATAGCAGAGTCAGGCAAATCCAGGGCCAGCCACTTAGACTGTGTCCTTGAGCAATAAAACATCATTAAGCTTCATTTCTCCCAAATACAAAGTGGACCTAAAAATAGTATTTTGTGGGGTTATTACAGTACAAATTGGGATTATGCAGAGAAAGTGCCTAGTAAAATCCACAGCATAGGTAAATGCTCATCCTCCTATATAATAAAGAGGTATTATGCAAATTGACCATCACTCCAACACACAAGATGGTCATCCCCATGTGGACACAAGATGGCCACCACAAGATGGCCAGCAGGGGAGGGCAGTTGTGGGTGATCAGGCCAGCTAGGGAGGGCAGTTAGGGGTGACCGGGCTGGCATAGGAGGGCAGTTGAGGGTGACTAGGCCTGCAGGGGAGGACAGTTGGGGGGGACCCAGGCCTGCAGGGGAGGGCAGTTGGGGGGGAGCAGGCATGCAGGGGAGGGCAGTTGGGGGAAACCAGGCCTACAGGGAAGGACAGTTAGGGGTGACCAGGCCAGCAGGAGAGGGCAGTTAGGGGCAATCGGGCCAGCAGGGGAGGGCAGTTAGGCTGGTAAGGAAAGGCAGTTAGGGGTGACTGGGCCAGCAGGGGAGGGCAGTTGGGGGCGACCAGGCTGGCAGGGGAGGACAGTTAGGGGATACCAGGATGGCAAGGAAGGGCAATTAGGGGTGACCAGGCTAGCAGGGGAGGGCAGTTTGGGGTGACCAGGCCTGAAGGGGAGGGCAGTTAGGGGTGACCAGGCCAGCAGGGGAGGGCATTTAAGGGCAATTGGGCCAGCAGGGGAGCAGTTAGGCATCCATCAGGCTAGCAGGGGAATGGTTAGGGGGTGATCAGGCTAGCAGGCAGAAGTGGTTAGGGGCAATCAGGCAGGCAAGTGAGCGAGCAGTTGGGAACTAGCAGTCCTGGATTGTGAGAGGGATGTCCAACTGCCTGTTTATCGGGCCTAAAGGGGCAGTCAGACATCCCTCAAGGGGTCCCAGATTGGAGAGGGTGCAGGCTGGGCAGAGGGACACACACCCCCCATGCACGAATTTTGTACACCAGGTGTATATAAAAGCCTAAGCAAACATTACAACCGATGACCGGAATGCCTGGTTGCTATGATGCGCTCTGACCACCAGGGAGCAGACACTCAACACACGAGCTTCCCCCCAGTGGTCAGTGTGCTCCCACAGCCAACCTCCCGTGGTCCCTCTCCCCCGGCCGGTCTCTCCCTCTGGCTAAGGCTCCATGGCACTGGAGATTCTTGGTACAGGAAGCCTGTAGGAGGAGAGTGACCTCGTCACTGATCAAGACAGAGTAGCATCTCAGAGGGGCAGAAAGGTCAAGGCAGCAGCCTCACTGCAAAGACATAAAGTAAGCACCACCGCCATCTTACCTCTGCCACCGCACCGTGCCACTCACTCTTCTGACCCCATCAGCCACTTTTAGCTCGTGCCCGTGCCTTTCCGGGCTCCCAACCACTGATTGGCTAGCACTCCTAAAGCGGTGTGCCTCCATTGGCCAAAGTCAGCTACCTATCATGCTTGGAGGAGGAGCCCTGAGAAAATATGCAGCTGAGGTAGGAGAGACAACCTGTCTGTCTGTCAGCAACTCCACCCTGGGGAGAGTGAGGTGGCCTGAGTGCGGGCAGTGAAGTAGAGCTGTATTTCCACCTCACAGTGCAGCTGGTGTTTAGGCCATTTTGGGGCGCTCTGTCTTTGCTTGCCATTACCTCAGCACATCTACACAACTAGATCGGGGCCTGCCAGCCAACCTCCCATAGTCCCTTCCCTCCCCCCCCCCATGCACGAATTCATGCACCAGGCCTCTAGTGAAGTAATATTAGCAGTGGTGGTGGTGGTAGCACTTTGATTAGTGGGTAGAATATGGAATTTAAGTACAGGCAACATTCCAGCTTAGACCTATAATAATAACAGCAACAATTCATATGGTGTCTGCTGTGTGCTGGTGGTGTATGTGTATATATAATCTTTAATCCTCACAAGTACATTGCAAAATATTATTATCCCCACTTTACAAAAGAGGAAAATAAGTATAACAAGGTTAAAAGGTCTCCCTAGGAACACAGAACATGAAGAGATAAAATGAGGGTTTGAAGCCAGTTCCTTCTGATGCCAAAGCTACCACACGGTCCCAGTGTTGCCCAGCGGATACTCAACTATGGGACCTGTGTCCCTGGTCAGGGAAATCGAGATCCCAGAGTTCCTGTCTGCATAATTGGTACTATACTATTGTGGTTTATTTCCTGGGCAGTAAATGAAAAGCACTTGGGATTTTGCAGATTCAGGCACTATGTAGACTAGGGCATTAAATGGGCCCTTCAATGTTGAGGTGGAAAACTCATGAGTCATTTCTCAGGGTAATGAGGACCTCTGAAGAAATGACCAGGTCTGCTCTGAAGACTGAGAGCTGGCTGTGTGCGGGCAGCTCTCTCAGGTCCAGTGAAGCAGAGCCTGCCTGCACCTCTCACTACCCAGCCGATGCGTCCCTGTTCACCCAGAGTAGACATACTAGTAAGCTAACGTGACTCTCACATGCTGCTCCTGGGACCCATGACTCTCACATGCTGCTCTCTGGCAAGTTCTCTTTCTCCAACTGAAAAAAATATTAGGGGATCTCAAGATCTTGAAAGCCTGCTTGACTTCATAAAAACGTGTATTTTAATGTTTGCCAAAATGATCAAGATGAACAGGATAACTTAATTTCACCTGTGAACTGAAGTTAATAAGTAAATTATTAACAGGAAAATGTGGTGCTCCTTTTCTGAGCATAATGGAATTCCAAGGAATTCCTTCTTAGAGTAGCATTCAAGAGTCTGATTTTCTGTGGCCAAGAGGCCATATGCCATCTTAACTGTAGGATCCCAGGAAATCGCCAGAAATCCCAATTTTGTTTTTCCTTCCCCTCCCTGTGCCCTCAGGGCCTGCATCATTTAGGAGAATTAATGCTACCTTTAAACCCCAAAATGTTTAAAGAAAAAGTAGGTTCCTTGGAAAAAGATGTACTTGGACCACATGGGATATAAGATAGGAAGTAAAATTTGCAGAGGCCCCAGCAATAATCCAGAAGCCTTATTTATATTCCAACTAGATCTAAGTAAACTGAGAAATTCATAGTAAGTGACCTCTAGGAACATCCTTAAAAAAAACCTGTTAACTCAGTTTACAAATGAAATACCCCTTGAACATGTTCTGCTCCTTTTAATAAGACACGGACTAGATTTGCCATAAATTATGTCCATCACTACAGTGTTTGTTGTTTTATTGGTATTACAAATTGTGTGGACTTCCAATTTGTGTTTTATAATCAATCTGTACAGTATTTGAAGTTGTACTGAATGAAAGATTTTCTGTTTAAATTGAATTATTAGGACTAAAATGATAATCCTAGCTGGGCTCTGGTGGCCTAGTGCCTTCCAGGGAATTCAGTGGCTTGCCTAAACCCTGTGTCAGCCCTGGGACACTCAGCTGCCAAGTCATCTGTTCGCTTCCCACTTCCAGCTCTAGAGTAAGAACTGGCCCTTGTGCCAATCTCGGGGCAGTTATTGCTCCAGATCAACTCTCCATAGCTCTCCTGTTAGTCTAGGCTGACCTGGAGGGACCAGAAATATCATTTTCAGATGTTTCAAGCTGGCTTGGGCATAAGAAGCAGTATTAAGATAAAAAGAGAGCCCTTTTTCACAATTCCACTTAAAGCAACTAAAAGGACACTAAAGAGTTCCAGAACAATCAGACTTACTAGACAGGTCAGTGAATCTGGAGGCAGCCTGCCTTCAAGCAGATCCTCCTTGCTGTGGGTCCTGTCCTCTCTGAAATGCCTGAGGATATGGCTGAAAGAAAAGAAAAATGTTTCTCAAGCCTAATGAATATACTCCTTTTTAAAGAAAATCATTCCCATGGACCTTTAGTGTTCAAAATTTATTTCTATTATAATTTTATTTATTCCATAGGTACCAAAAATCATTTATACCTTATTTCTATGTTCCCATAGAATAAATCAATCAATGCAAGTGCACACATCAGTCCCAGCATAACTACAAAACCAAAACACTCCAGTAACAGCATCAATTTGATGTGATGAATGATGGCATTTGGTAGAAACAAAATTCCTGTTATCAGGTAACATAATAGCAGGATATGTTTGCAATTGTGTGCTTTTATTGATATTAACTTAATTTCCTTGAGTTTCAGCATGATGGACAGCTCTTTTAGACATTATCACTATCTTTACTGGCTTACTTTTTTAAATTATTTAATTGGTTTTAGCCACTGATGGCTTAAATTAATTTAATGTTGTATCCCAAAATATTATGTTGAAAAAAATCCTTTTAATGCAAAGTTCTTCACTGTCTACTTAAGTCTAGAGTTGCTACTAAGTGAACTTCTTTAGTTTCCCAATGACTAGACCATAGTGCTAACTGCCAGGATGCCAGTTCCTTAGAGTTCAATTCTATGTTACTGCATGTTCTCAGGTAATGCCACCTCTCTCATTACTTGTGTCTGTTTGAATGACTGGGAAGCATTTGTTCACACAGGGAGCCATGCTTTCAGATGGTCTGCTCCTGGCACTCACTTAATCAGAAACACAAATACATGTGTGGTTACAAAAAGACATGGCGGTGTTCCTCATATGGTGGCTATCTAGGTGACCCAGAATATGTCTGCATTGCATTTTTTAAAGGCTAATCTTAATAATGAAAACCTAAAAATTTAAAATTTTTATAACTGTTTGACACTTGAAGAATGACTAGCTTGAGATGCACCACCCACATCTAACGTATTAGAGTGGTATCAGGGCCAGTCAGAGGCTCTGGGCTATGATGAGAGACTATGATGAAAGCAGAGGACAACTTGACTGTTTTTGCACCAGATGTGCTGTTAATGGGACGGGTCTTAGAGATTTGGGGCAATCCTCCTAGGTTGCAGACAAAGGCCCAGAGAGGTAAGTGACTTGCCCAGCCTCGTCCAACTAACTGTTGAGCAGCAGAGTCCGATTTAGAACTCGGCCTTCCTGGTTTCTTAGCCATGGCTGTCCTCGTGCCAGCTGCCTGCTTCATCTGGGTGGTTCACTCTAGCATCGTAGCAGATTGGTAGCTATGGCACTCAGTTGTTTCAAGTTATTATTGCTCAGATACATATTGGAGATTGGCTCTCTCACAGCTTCACGTACATAGGGTGAGCCCTTCAGGGTTTCACAAGAATGGCATAGTGCTTCTTTCCTTCCTCATTAACTTTCAAACACTTCCTCCTCTGGCTCCTTCTGTCTCCCAGCTCAGTTACTAGAAATGGCTCTTGCTGAAGCATTATTCTGTAAAAAACCCAAGTCTCAGGAAAAGGAGTGATTACACATTAGTAGGAAGTCAGATGCATTAAACTTTTGCTACATTCCAGGGGCTTACTCCCAAATCCAACACTCACCAAAGCATTTGAAATATGTAGAAATCTCACCACTATATAAAACTACATGCATACGTACAAATCAGTAAGTGTTCACTGATAAAAAAAATACCTTGATTTTAACTTGAGTTTGCAAAGCCCACTCTTATTTTATATAAACAAGTTCTACTTAGTAGAATTTGCTCATACATAGCATTGTTCAATGGTAACATAGAATAAAAATTATATTAAATTACCTTTAGCAACTTCTTTGGGTTGTTTGAAGAAAGAACATTATCCATGCTGTGACTGTGATGGATAAAAGAATGCACATTGCATATGGCTGAGTGAAATGGATTCATTTACATAGGTATGCAAAACTTGATAGGTCCACAGTATATGTGATAATAGTATCACATCCCCAGCTGTTTTAAGGGACTTTTGTGGATTTTGGGTGTGTGTGTGTGTGTGTGATGTGAGCAGTGTCAAGCATTCTTCCTTCAAAGATAGTAAAATGTTTTCTGACCCTTCCACTTTGTGGATGCTGAGTATCTATATATATAAAATACTAATATGCAAATAGACGGAAAGGCAGAACAACAGAACAACCAAACAACCAGTCGCTATCATGTGCACTGACCACCAGGGGGCATGCGTGGAACATGGCAGGTGTTGGTCATGGCGAGATGGTGGAGGAGGTGAGCAGGGGTGCCAGACCAAGATGTGGTGCCGGTCGCTGTCATAGGGATGAGCCTCTGGTCGTTACTAAAAATGCTTTGCTCACATGAGCTGCAGTTGCACCTGGTGCTCACACCCACAGTCGGCGCCCAGCGCCCCTCAGGGCTTCTCCACCGCCTGCTCCTGACAGGTGATCAGGGCTGGCAGCTGCCTCTCACACCTGCAGCCAGCTCTGGAGCTGCTGTTTGCACCAGCTGCTGGCGCCAGCCCCAATTGCTCTGCACCATCAGCAGGTGCAAGCGGGGCCAGTGCTGTTAGCGTGAGGGAGCAGTGGCAGCAGGAGCAGGGCTTCTGGCAGAGAGGGGGCCAGAGGCCATGACAGGAAGGGCCAGGCAGAGGTGCAGAGGATGGGCCAAGACCCGCCCCTATGCCCACCACAACCTTGCAGGCCAAAGTTCCTTTCAAGGTGCATGAATTCATGCACTGGGCCCCTAGTGATTTAATAAAAGAAGGACTGAATTTGGAAGAGGGAATCTAGAGTCCAATACTGACTGTGCTGCAGCCTGTTGGTGGTGTGACCTGTGGTAGTCCATCTCACTTACCAGCAACATTTAGAGGTCAGAGAAGATACCCTCCAAATTCCCTTCTGCAATCCTGGTTAACGGTGGTTTTCCTTGTTTCTAGCACAATGAAATGAATTGCATGTGATTAAATACACCATCACCATTATAAAGATTTGATGGTCCAAGCAGGTTATGAAATTCTGAGGAAGCAGCCTGTTTCTATTTTCCTCTGCACTGGATGCCAAGATAGCTACTAAAGATGTTAGAATTAAAGTTAATTGGGCCAAAAATATTTCAAGGAAGAAAAAGCCTGGGAAAAGTCCCTGTCCAGATTACTGTGTTAAAGTTAAGATTTTATAAATGTTTATTTTCTTGTCTGAAAAGAAATAGAGAATTTGCATATTCTGGGATAAAAATAGATTATGTTATTTAAGTATATGTGCATGTATACATTTAAATAAATTGGAGAAAATAGAAGAAATGGTCTGAAATTGAAATAAGGCAGATTTTGGGACATCTAAAATTTTCTTTAAAGTAGTGGTTATGGAATACAGGAATAAGTTACTCTGGAAGCTGTGGAATATCTCTCTTTGGTAGGTTTGAAAAGCAGGACATACACACCTCTACGCGCTGGCTGACCAGGATTAGGTTGCACGAATCAACTCAAAGACCCTGGTCAAGCCCTTTGATGTCATGATTCCCACTAAAATGCTGAGACGCTGCTTGAAGATCAGTATCAAAGTCAGAAGAAGGGCACACAGAAAACTTACCTTCTGCTCTACTTTTATTTGTAATGAGGCATTGACTGAGCCCATCAGAATACATGAAAATGCATATTTTTTAAGTGAGGATTTTAAAAATAATTTTGCTTAGAGTTCAAAAATTTGCTAGAAATATGAGGGCCTGCAATTGTAGATTTCTGTTCTTCCAGAAAAATCAGGAAAGAAATAAATTTATAAAAAGGTTTGCTTTCTTAACTGATATAGTGGAAGATACCTCTCTATCTATCCTATCTAATAAAGAGGTAATATGCAAATTGGCCACCACTCCAACACACAAGATGGCAGCCCCCATGTGGTCAAAGATGGCTGCCCCCATGTGGACACAAGATGGGCGGCAGGGGAGGGCAGTTGGGGGTGACCAGGTGTGCAGCGGAGAGCAGTTGGGGGTGACCAGGCCTGCAGGGGAGGGAAGTTGGGAGGGACCAGGCCTGCAAGGGAGGGCAATTGGGGGTGACCAGGCATGCAAGGGAGGGCAGTTGGGGGCAACCAGGCCTGCAGGGGAGGGCAGTTGGGGGCAACCAGGCCTGCAGGGGAGGGCAGTTGGGGGTGACCAGGCCTGTAGGGGAGGGCAGTTGGGAGGGACCAGGCCTGCAAGGGAGGGCAGTTGGGGGCAACCAGGCCTGCAGGGGAGGAGAGTTAGGGGTGACCAGGCCAACAGGGGAGGGCAGTTGGGGGTGACCAAGCTGGCAAGGGAGGGCAGTTAGGGGTGACTGGACCAGCAGGGGAGGGAAGTTAAGGGTGACCAGGCCAGCAGGGGAGGGAAGTTAGGGGCAATCGGGCCAGTACAGGAGCAGTTAGGTGTTGATCAGGCTGACTGGAGAGTGGTTAGGAGGTGATCAGGCTGGCAGGCAGAAGTAGTTAGAGGCAATCAGGTAGGCAGGCAGGCAAGCGGTTGGGAGCCAGCAGTCCTGGATTGTGAGAGGTCTGTCTGACTGCAAGGGGTCCCTGATTGGAGAGGGTGAGGCTGGGCTGAGGGACACACCCCTCCTGTGCACGAATTTCATGCACCGGGCCTCTAGTATATATATATATATTGCTGTGTATATGCTGGGTGTCCCCAAAAATGTGTACACACTTTAATAGCTGATAGCTCAATTTTCAAAATGAAATGTATTTTAATAAACATTGCCTTTATAATTATTCAGTGCATGTATACATTTTTGGGACTCCCTATAATAACAGATAATTGTAATATATAATTCTTCTAAATTTTGTCCTCAATTAATTGATTCTCTGCTTCCAGAAACACTTTCTAACCTGTGTTTTAAATGTTTATTATAAATGATTTTTCAAGGTCTTTGACTTTTTGTAGAATTCATGCCAATACTTTCTCTTTAGAAAAGTATATATTTGTATCTATCTTATGACCTCCCACTAATTTTTTACTGTACTCTGGCTTTCCACAACAGTTCTGTTTGGTGACACGCTGTGGTTGTTGTTCATAGATGTCTGGGGAAGTCTTATCTCCAAATTACAGTGGCTTTCTTTTTTCTTGCCCTGAAGTAACACATGATGGGAGAAATATGTGTATGTTTCTGTTCTTGAGAGTCAGAGCTGCCTCAAGCATAACATTCTTAACCCTCTCCTTTAATCCAAATTCAATAAATCACAGAGTAAATGTGAACCATGGGCTGCGTATCAGGGGGATTGTGTGAGTTAAATTAATTTCTAGAAGCAGATTGCATTAGTTAAGCCTCAGATCTTAATTTGTGCCAACAAAAATGTCAAACCAGCCTACCAAGCTACCTGATTCTTATTGCCCAGAAAATAACTGAATGAACCTAGCAGTTTTATGGATTGTTTTGTATCTAAAAAGCTGGCAGCTTTAAAAAGCCCTGAATAAATGTTGCTTTCTGTGGACACCTACAGCATGACTATTTATACAAATATCCAGCTCTGGAAAGTGCTATTGGCAGAAGAGGGCTTGGTATTTAATCTGTAATCTGCTATGCAATGCACCCTACAGTGGCAAAGCGCACAGGGCCAGAAAAAAGAGATCAAGAAAGCATTAAAAGTGTCAGGCTACAAGACCATGTTTAAATTATTAGGTGTGATGCTTTCTTGCATTTAACAATGGCCCAGCATACCTCAAGGCCCAGCTTCCTCCCCACTTGCTCTGTTTTGATGGGTTACTGAAATCTGTTCTGAAATTGAATTTAAGTTTGTTTCAATAGCATTTTTCAATATCGGTATCTCATTTGTGAATCTTGATGTAATAATCAGAGGTAATTGAAGCATGCAGAGGTCACAGAGACTTGTGACAAGTTTTTAAACAAGTATTGACTGATATGAAACTAATTTAACAAAAACTGGAAATTGGACTCCTCTGAGAAGGCGTGCACAGAATACAGGTCTGTTGCAACTGAACCAAGTTTGACTTAAAAAAACAAAAAAAAAAACACAAAAAGGTTTGTTCAAGTTTCCTTACTTTCCCTGAAGGAATTTGGGTGCAAGTTATTGACAGGCAAGGTTGTGACCCAAGGACTAGAGCTAATCATCTGGTGACCGGAGTTAATCATTTGTCAGTGCTGTGGTTTGGATTAACCAGGTCGGCCCTCCCCTCCTTGGTAAAGGAGTGCACAAAGTCAACTTCCAATTCAACATTTTGTGTAAACTGGTACAGATTGAGAATCTTCTTATTTTGTAAATTAGTCCTCCTGAGACAGATAAGATGTAATATTTTGTATTTGTGCTCACACTTAAGTGAATGTATGTACATATCAACATATCCCATAAAGGCATTACATACATCCTCACTTGCAAAGTGCCTACTGGACTCATATTCTATTTTAATGCAAGTTAGATACTAAAAAGAAAATATAAAAGAACAGAATCTGTAACTTACAAATCTAAGCTATACAACAGATAAAGATTATTGGAGGAGGATATGCTGTTCTCAGTTCTGGATTTAAAGCATTTGAGGATAAGAATTTACAATTCAAATGAAAAAAAGAGTCTAAAATGTTGGCTTCCACACACACTGACCATAAGCACAAATGGTGCCGACTTTTTATGCTCAGACACTGAAGAAGAGAGAATGAATTGTGTGTAGTGCACTCCGCAGATTGGTGATGAAATAAAGCCTATGAAACCTTTTGATGCTTGTCCTCTAATTGAAGGAAGTGGAGGAGCGTGATGGTGCAGGGAGGGGACATAACAGGGAGAAAATAATTAACAGCTTCATTAAGCAAAACTTACCATGTGTGTTTCTAACACACACTCATGTCATTTGGATTGAGACTTTATGCAGAGCAAATTTCTTTAAAAAATAATGAATTCAAGCTCTTCAACATACAGTTCAAAAAGCCTAAATGTCACCCTTCTCCATAACACCACCAGAGATGGCAGAAAAGTAGAGATCTAAACATTTTATTTTTCTAAATTAAGACATCCACCTGTGGAAACTGAAACAGATCAGATTGACATAAGGGCCTTGGGATTTATAGACGTAATACTTATTATCACTAATAGGAGCTAGTACCTAAATCCCATGGCGTCTAGATGAGACTATGCCCCTAAGTGTTCTTCTGAAGAGATGTTGTTGTCATGGTGGCTATTTTAATCACATTTAATGTAACTGGAACAAAGGCAGAACACCCAGTGCCTCGAGTTTTCCCAGAAGTGATGTATGTGGTATTTAGAAAAAAATCTTCTGAAAGTGTAAAATGTTTTCTTTCAGAACTATTTACTAAGCAATTTAGAAGTTTCAATTCAAACGTTGTTAAGATATGAATATAAAATAGTTGGACTACCTGGGTTATGTGATGTTTGTTCTAGTTTTTCTTGCTTATTCATGTTCTCGATAAACATGAACTTATTTCCAAGGAAACAGTTTTGTTTCTGTTTCTCAGAAAAATCCAAGATAAATGTTTTTCTACCTTAAAAAAGTATAATCTTATCAAGGAAATAAGGCATAGTGACACCTAAAAAAAATAATTCCAATGCAACAATGGGCAAATTTATTATTACTTGGTTCATACTGGCTAAGGGTTTCATAACTTCACATGAAGGAAACATTTACAGGTGATTGAATTTAAGAAAAACTTCACAGAACAGATCAACCTTGAATTGGGCTTTGTGAAAATGGAATTGGATACTCAAACATAAGAAAAGAGAAACTTCTACCAAAGAGATGTCAAAGCAATTCTGTGCAGTTATCCTCAGATAAGGGACATGGGGCGGTTGTCCCTGACCTTCAGAAGAGCTAATGCTATTCCATGGGTGGTACCTGGGCAGAGACTTGGAGCAGAGGCCGCAGGACTAGTCAAGAGATGGCTCTATTCAAGTTTTTACCTTAAAATGAAAACTCTGCAGCTAATCCCTGGACATGCATTAGACCTCCAAATCACGCTTTCTCGTTTTCTTTTTAACTTGTCATTTATCTCCTAGGATTGATCTTTTTTTTGCTTTTTTAAAGCCCTGACCAGAATTCATTTCAACCAGATTTGAACACTGATTTTAAAAAGTCTGGGTTAGAGAAAGAATGAAATGCACCATGTTGTTTGTAGTCCCAGAGACATTATGGGACTACAAACTTACACCCTATCTTGAGACATTTCTGAACTTGTGAATGAGCAGACATGCTGGGGGAGGGGAAAGAAGAAGGAGGCTGTGGCAAACGTGCTGCTATAGAAACACTCTGCATTATCTTCAACTGGCACAGCTTCTGTTTCTTTTCTCTTCTCTCTAGCACACATGCTGGTGGTTCACTTCCTAGTCACTGACTTCAAGATCCAGACCCAAGTCTGAGGAGTCAGCTCTGTCTATACTACTGCTCATACTCTTGACTCCATTCAGGCACTTCTGTACAACCCGGGTTGAACAATCCAGGACATAATTCAGTTGATTCAGTAAAGAACCAATGAGGAAACTAGCAGTTTATCAAAATTGACTAGCTGCTCTAGTAGTGAGGTGCACACAGCTGCAGTAAAAATCCTCACATGTCACAGGATATACCACTGTTGACTCTCCTTTCAAGCCTGTAAAATATACCACGGTTCACTCTCTCCTCTCTCAGCTTTTCAGAAAAGAGTGCCACATAAATAAATTAAAGCTAGTACCACTTTTTTGCACCAAAAAATTTATATATCTCCTTAATTACAAAGCATAATGGGAATACAAAACAATAAAGCTTTTGCTAATAGTCCTCTACCATTTGTACAGAAAATTTCCACTGAAGAGATCGATTATTATTACTGTTCAAACATTTGCACAGACTGAGTTTAATATGTCTGTCACACATTAATGGGAAAGTATTTTTAAGACATTGGGCTTTAAATAAGAAAAATTACAGAACATCAAGTTGAAGTCATTGTTTTTAATGACTGCCGAATCCAACATTATTTCTGTCTCAGAAGTATTTGAACTGCTAACCTGTGTTCCTGAGTATAGGTTTGCCAGTGAATAAATAGGAAGGAATTCAGTACTAATTGATATAAATGCCATTTGACTTCTAAATTTACAAAAGCCTATTTTAAGGTTAAAAAATTTTAAGGCCTATGTGTGTGTTTAGTTAGTGAAAATTGGTATTTTGCCTATATCTGGGAAGGAAAATTATTACAATCTGAGTCATTAAGAAAAGTAATCTTAGTCAATGATACTTTTATAGTACAGCAATTATCTTACTATATTATACAAAAATATTAAAGGAAATATCAGTTGGCATGAAATTATATAGTAGTGAAAGAGGGTGGGAATAAGATAAAATTCAACATAGAAATTTAGCAGTTTCAAAAATAGGAATGTCCTCTCTCTAAAATTTGGAGTTTTTGGCTGGCGTGGGTGGTTTATAAAAGAAAAAGAAGCAGAATAAATTAAAGTATTTCTTTGGCATTAGAAAGCCAACCCTCAAAGTAGATGTGAAAAGGCATTTCGTTTGCTCTCTGGCTCCATCTCAGGGCAGACCTGGACCCATGCTTCCCCTGCCTTGCCCTCTCTCCATTTCCTGGATCCAGCTCTACAGAGCCAACTTTTTATTTCCATGATAAGACCCTAGCTCTAGATTGCCTATTCCCGAATCCATAAGAAAGCCAGAGGCTGGGCCTGTGGGCATGGAGGGAGGAGGAATGCACAGAGACTTAGAAAAGTGGATAACAGAAGCCTAGTCACCCATCCTGCCTTTGCGGCAGGGACACAGTTTCAGGTCCCCAAAACACAGTGAGAGAGCCTTTGAAATGCATGCAGTCTCTTCAAAGTGCTCACCCTCTCTGTAATTGCTAAAATAATCATATCTCCATAACTTTTGAGCAAGAGAAGTGATGTCTTTACTTGCATTTCTTTTAGTCAGTCTAATAAATGATTTCTTTAAATTGATCTCGTCTTATAATACCAAAAAAAGTTAGAAACTTTAGGGGCATACAGTTTCCCTTTCTATGGTTACCTGAAGAGCTCTTTTATGAAAGGGGATTGAATGTGATCTTAACTTGAAACCATAAAAATCATAGAAGAAAACAGGCAGTAGAATCTCAGACATTTCATGTAGCAATATTTTTTCTGATATATCACCTTGGGCAAGGAACACAAAAGAAAAAAATAATGTGATTACATCAAACTAAAAGCTTTTGCACAGAAAAGGAAACCATCAACAAAATGAAAAGACAATCCACTGAATAGGAAAACATATTTGCTAATGATACATCTGATAAGGGATTAATATTTAAAATTTATGAAGAACTTATACAACTCAAGACTAAAAAAATAAACAATAAAAAAAATAGGCAAAGGGACCTGATTATACATTCCTCCTAAGAGGACATACAGATGGCCAATAGACAGATGAAAAAATGCTCAATCTCATAAACCACCAGAGAGATGCAAATTAAAAACACAATGACATATTCACACTTGTCAGAATGATTATCATCAATAAATCAAAAAACAAGTGTTGGCGAGGATATGCAGAGAAGGGAACCCTAATACGCTGCTGGTGGGAATGCAGACTATGCAGCCACTTGGAAAACAGGATGGAGTTACCTCAAAAACTTAAAAATGGAACTGCTATGACCCAGTGATCCCACTTTTGGGAATTTATCTGAAGAAACCCAAAACACTAATTTGAAAGACTATGTATCCCTATATTCATTGCAGCATTATTTACAATAGCCAGAATTTGGAAGCAACCCAAGTGTCCATCAGTAGATGAGTGGATAAAAAAGCTTTGGTACATTTACACAATGCAATACTACTCTGTCATAAAAAAGAAGGCATTCTTATCTTTTGCGACAGCATGGATGGACTGGAGAGCACTATGCTAAGTGAAATAAGTCAGAGAAAGACAAATACAATGAAATTTCACTCATATGTGGAATCTATGAATATAAACTAACAAACAAAGTAGAAACAGACTCATAAATACAAAGAACAGACTGATAACTGTCAGAGAGGAGGCATGTTGCAGGGCTGGGTGAAAAAGATGAAGAAATTAAGCAAAAAAAACACAACTCATAGACATAGACAATAGTATGGTGATTACCAGAAGGAAAAGGGGGGTGGAAGGGTAAGAGAGGGGATAAATAGAGATGGAAGGAGACTTAACTTGGGATGGTGAACACACAATACAATATAGAGATGATCTATTATAGAATTGTACACCTGAAACCTATAAAATTTCATTAACCAATGTCATCCCAATAAACTTAATAAAAAGTAAAATTAAAATAAAAAAATAGATATGTTCTTAGGATCAATGAATGGAAACTATATTAAATACTGGATAAATATTTATTGAGGGAACAAGTACAAGGCAAAGTAAGGGTCAGGAGATAGTCCCTAAGGAGTCAGAGATGGGATGAGTTCCCTGTGTGGTCCCTTTCTTTTTCCTATAGGTTTTTGAGCAAGGCGAAGCAATCCCTTGGTAAGAATTTTAAGATAGAAGTTAAATGATGATTATAAAGACCCTTTTCTTTATCACCCAAAAAACAAGATATAATGAACGGTTTGTTTTTCATCATAATGCAGTGGAAAGTTCTAGCTCTTCTACTAACTAGATTTGAAATATTGTTACAGTCCCTTAAGTGTTCTGGGCTTTGGTCTTACTATCTATAAAATGCAATATCGTCTCTTTTCCCTTAGATATTTCTTTCCCCACTGTAAAACTTTGCCAGTTCTATTCATGGTGACCACCTTTACATTAACTAGTTAGTAAATCCAGAGCATTCCTGATTCCTGCTCTCAGAGACAAACTAGAATTATCCACGCCAAATGCATTTGTTAACTTGCATTTGAGCCTCTTTGACCAAGTATGGCACAGGCTTAGGTAGTAGCATCCTACTTTCTTAGCCCAAGACAGTTACTTAAACAGCCTTACCAATCTCTGCTTAAAATTAAATTCCTAACATTTATTAAGGCAGACTAGAAGGTTGCCTAATGTATCTTCATCTCAAATTTGTGTCATTTACAAAGTTGTCCCTCCTGGAATATTTTTATTATTTCTGAACTGTGACTAATGTAAATAATGTGACTTTTCAAAATAGCACATAAGAAATACTTTGTGATGAACACTAGTTCCACAGGTATTATATAATAAACCAGAGGCCTGGTGCATGACATTCATGCATGGGATGGGGGGGAAGGGGGGTGTCCCTCAGCCCAGCCTGTTCCTACTTGCAGTCTGGGACCCCTCGGGGGATGTCTGCCTGCTGTCTTAAGTGGGAGCAGGCCTAAGCCAGCAGGCAGACACTCCTGAGGGGTCCTCAGCACTGCTGCAGAGGTGGGAGAGGCTCCTGCCACGGCTGCTGCAAGCTCAGCTTCTGGCTGAGCGGCGCTCCCCCTATGGGAGCACACTGACCACCAGGGGGCAGCTCCTGCATTGAGCATCTGCCCTCTGGTGGTCAGTGTGCATCAAAATTACCGGTCATTCTGCTGTTTGGTTGATTTGCATATTAGGGTTTTATTACATAGGACTAGAAGCCTGGTGCACAAAATTCATGCATAGGGAGTTGTCCCTCAGCCCGGCCTGCACCCTCTCGCAATTCGGGACCCCTCAGGTAGGGTCCCTAGGCCTGGCTGGCGATCAGGCCTATCAGGGCTTTCCTTCCCCGGGCTGCCAGCAGCTGGCCCCGCCCCCACCACTGCCACTGCTTGCCATCTGTTCAGAGCTGCCCCCCCCTCCCCTGCCACCAGTCACCTCCCTTTGCGGGCGACAGGCATGGGGTGCGATTGCTTGGCTGGCCTGGGCCTCCCTCTGCGGGGCGATTGCTTGCCAGCCACACACACCCACCATAGCATTGTTGGCCAGTGGCCTGCGCCTCCCTCGGTGGGGCAATTGATCACGGGGCCCCCAGATCGATTGCCCTGCAGAGGGAGGCCCTTCCCACCCATTGCAGTACCACCAGCCAGGAGGCCCCACCCACCCGCTAAAGCACTGCTGGCGATGTAGCCTGGGCCTCCCTGTTTGGGGCAATTAATCACAGGGCTCTGCTATGATCACCCAGCTCAGGGAGGCCCCACCCACTCAGCCAGGGCTCGGTGATTGATTGCCATGCAAAGGGAGGTATTGTCCACCTGCTGCAGTGCCACCGGCCAGGTAGCCTGGGCCTCCCTCTTTGGGGCAATCATGGGGTGATGGCGAGGCCCTCTGACCAATCACATCACACCTGCCTTGGCTGGCCTGGTGCTAGTGTATGTCATAGCGTGGTTGTCCAGAAGGTCATCCGGACAGTTGTTCTGCTGTTCGGTCATTCAGTCAATTTGCATATTATGCTTTTATTATTATAGACGAGAGGCCCAGTGCATGAAAATTCATGTACTGGAATGGGGGCTACCTCAGCCTGGCCTGCCTCCTCTCACAGCCTGGGAGCCCTCAGGGGTGGGAGGTGACCCGACAATCAGGGGGAGGCGACGTCCCCATCACACCTCTGCTGCTGCCACTGCCAGCAGCACAAGCCTTGGCCTGCCCTGGTTACCTGAGCCTTGGACAGCCCTGGGAGGCTGGGAAGCTGCCATCCAAGGCTTGCCTGCACCTCGGGCCAGCCCTGGACGTCTCGGCAGCCGACATCTGAGGCTTGCCTGCACCTTGGGTTGGCCCTGGGCGGCTTGGGGGCTGAAGTTGGGTCCGGCCGCACTGTGTGCCTGCCGTTCCCCACCCCCCGGCAGGGTTGAAAGGACTGGGGGATAGCCCTGGTGGGGTGGCTCAGTTGGTTGGAGCATCATCCCATACACCAAAAGGACTGGGGGACTTCGGCAGGGCTGAGGGGACTGGGTGCCACCATCTTTGTGATGGTGTGATGGTCAATTTGCATATTCCCTCTTTATTAGATAGGATGGGTCTATGATCAATGAGATTGATATATGTTGGGTTAAACCAAGTTAAATCAAGGTTTCATACCCCTGGAACTTCTCAGAGCCTGTAATATACTGACATAAATTGTGAATATTTATAATGGAACATTATCTCAAGCATTCCCCAATGAGTTGGGGGCAGAGGGAAGAAAACATATTTTCTCTTGAAGCATTTCTGGGGAACACATTTTAGGACCAGTCTCTCCCATTTCTGCTTCCCACTTAAAAAAATAAATAAAATAAAATAAAGGATTAAACACAACGGATTGGAAAGTGATGAAAAAATAATAATATCATCTAGGTAATGTGCCATTACTAGAGGAAAAAGCAATCAGAATTAATTAAATATCTGAAATATGGAGTACTTTAAAAGTAAGACAACAATTTCAAGGACCTGCAGTGTTTTAAATGTTTCCCCCAAAAGGATTCTCAAAGGGCTTGTTTTATTGTGCATTTGTAAGTAAGCATTTATTCGCCCTCTAATAATTCAAGAACTAAAATTCTGAAAAACTGCTTTGTTCCTATCTTTCCCTGTGCCTTTACACTATCAATTCTCTTAATAAACTTTTATTAATAAAGTGCAATAAACTTTACTCTCTACATTAAGAGCATTCAAGGAAATTAGATTGTTTAAATGTAATGAAATGTTAAATCATTTTATAAATTCTGGATTTTAGTGGGGGAAAATTGTCTCTCCTTATGGAATAATGAAAGTAATGAAGGCATAGCATAACTTTTCCCTCCTTTTGCCTACCCGTCTTGTTATTACAGCTGAAACTTTAGTATTATCAAGGGGAACTTTTTATACCTTTCTCTAGCTTGTGTTCTGCTTAGAAAAGAGTGCATTTGGAAATGCTCCCTTATGCTACATTTCATTTTATCTATCTTGACCATATTTCCTTTTCCTTTCTGTTAAACTTGCCATAACAATGTCTTGGGGTTGGGGAGTACTTTAGATGGTAGGGTGGGGGTTATATGATTGCCTGATTGAGTTAAATCCAATTTCCAACCACAGAGCCATTTTGGCAAGGTGACCCCTTATGTGGTCAGGTAGTTAAACTTAGCAAGATGGTGCTCCTGCTCTTAGGCTACTGCCAATATTTATGGTCACTACTCTCCTTTTTTCTAAACACACAATTACTCTTTAATGTATGAATAAATCATGAGGCCACCTAGTTCAGTGGCTGGCAAACCGCGGCTCGTGGGCCACATGCGACCGACACCCCCACTTCTTCTAACGCAACCTCTTCAAAATAGACTCACCCAGGCCGAAAACCGACTTCTGCACATGGGCCACGAAGTTTCATTCGCACTGTATGTGCGTGCCCGCAGGTGGTATTTTGTGGAAGAGCCACACTCAAGGGGCCAAAGAGCCACATGTGGCTCATGAGCCACGGTTTGCCGACCACTGACCTAGTTCATGAATCCCCCTCTTCTCTCCATGAGCTTGTTTCTAATACAGAGGTAGTTAAAGTCTTGTTCTATATAAGAAAAAAAAATCATGTCAACTAAAGTTTAGGCCAATAACCAATGATTCTCTGAATATGTTGGTTTTTATAACCATTTTGCATGTTGTAAAATAGAAAAGCCCCTAGTTGATATTTGCAGTTATTTTATGTCCACAGATATATTTCTCATTATATAAATTATTCCCTGTGTTACAGATTGACTTTGGGTGCCAGGCTAGTGAAACTACTAGTAGTCCAGTCACCTGCAGCTAATACACTTGCCTTTTGATATAGAAAAATTTTAAATAATTAAAAAGACTATTCTAAGCATGAATGCAGCAGACTATAAAGATGACTTATAGCAAATAGTTTGTTGCTTTCTGTAAATATTAGGGATTAAAGAAAACAAAATATCTCTATGACATGATCAATTTTTCTCATGTGCATTTTATTCTAGTATCATAAATGCATTAGGCTTGTCCCTAAAAGATTAATGTTTCTTGGCTTTGGTTAATTTAGTGGTCTGTCCTTAAGTAAACTGCATAGGAGAGTGCAATTTTGACTTGGGTCAGTACCCACTGCCCAATCCTAAAATTCAGCTCACCCTTTCTTTCTCTACTGGTGTCACTAAAAGAAGAGACACCTAGTCTGTATCACTGGACCCTTTTTTTTTTTTAGGATTTCTTGCTTTCCACTTTTTCCAGAAGAAAAAAAAAGTGGTCATTTCAGGGTAAGAGACTTCTTCCCCACTCCAGAAGGAACCATCTTACCTACCTGATGCTGGAAAAGCTCTACTGTAATTACTGCACAGAAAAGAAAAAAAAAGAAATATTTGCCAAATCCTGCAGCTCTGATTAGCCCACTACCTAGATCCCCACTGAATAATCTATACTAATAAAAGGGTAATATGCTAACTAGACTGGGTCAACCAGATATCTTCCAGAAGTCTGACTTCCTTCTGAAGAAAGCCACGGTGGCGGGGGCCAAGGCAGAGGTGGTTAGGGGCGATCAGTTAGGGGTGAGCGAGATCAGGCCAGCACAGGGGAGCAAGCAGTTAGGGGTGAGATCAAGCTGGCACGGGGGAGAAAGCAGTTAGGGGACAATGAGGCCGGCAGGGGAGGGCAGTTGGGGGTTATCAGGCCGGCAGGGGAGCAAGCAGTTAGGGGGTGGTCAGGCTGGTAGGAGAGAGCAATTAGGGGGTGATCAGGCTGGCAGGGGAGCAGTTAGGGGTGATCCAGCAGGCAGGCAGGCAAGCGGTTAGGAGCCAGCGGTCCCGGATTGTGAGAGGGATGTCCAACTGCCAATTTAGGCCCAATCCCGCAGTTGGACATCCCCCGAGGGGTCCAAGATTGGATAGGGTGCAGGCAGGGCTGAAGGACACCCCCCTCCTGTGCACAAATTTTGTGCACTGGGCCTCTAGTTAGTAATAAATTAGGAGGATTTTTTTTATCTTAAAATTAGCGCCCATAGTCTGAAACGGAATTATTGTTTTATTTCCTTTTCCAAAGATTAAAAGGACAACTTGAGGATCAAGATTTCAGGATGGTGTAAGCTAGAGTCACTGCCTTTCCAGAACTGGATGTTGCACCCTGGTACTCCCACCATACCAACTAAGGGGCCTTTCTGAGCAAATTCAGCACTGCATGCTCATAGCACTAATCCAACTGCAGATCATTAAATCAGTTGTGCCATCAATGAAAATACTTAATGGATTTAGTGATTAAACACACACACACACACACACACACACACACACATATAGTGGTACATATAAATTGACTTCTTTAACTCCATTATGGACAATGACTTTAATTGACTGAGTTTTGTTGGCAGTACTGGAGCAAGACCTACTGTCACTGCAACTAGTATTTTTCAGAATATCTGATTATGGTCATATTCTGAGTTAGTCATGTTCTGACTGATCAACACCCCTGAGAGATAACAATAGTTAAATGTCCTGCATCACCTGAACTGCAGTCTGCTTTGAACTGAGTTGTATACATTTTGTCAAAAACAACTGCTCCATTCAGCTTTCTATATAATTGTCTTTTTCCTTCTGCATTCCAATCTCACTTGGAAAGGGACCTCAAGCCCCCTCAGCATTGCATAATTATTTCATTTAATGCTCCTGTCATCTTATAAGTTAATTATCTTGTCCATTTTACAGGTGAGCAACTAAGGCTCACAGGGGTTAGTTAGTGACCTACCCAAGGCACTGATCAGTGGCAGAGTGTGAGGACTCGGATCACAGTTGTCCCATTTTGGCTAATTTGCCTGGTCAGGCAGGTGTGAACTCTTTGCCTTACTGTCCTCTTTGACATTTTATGGGAGGCCAAAGATGGTGACACTTCTTGATAGATCAAAGGTGCAGGAGTGGCTCCTGAGGACCTAGTTCTTCCTGCCCCAGCTCTCTTTCTCCACAGGATCATGTTAAAAGAGACTCAGTTCATTAAATACACACACACACATACACACACACACACACACACACACACACACACATATATATATATATTTCTCTTTGGAAGGCTGAGAAGAGAGGAGCAGAGAGAAGAGAATATACTGTATAAGGAAAAGCACCTTAAAATAAAGATGTAAGGATTTAAAGCAAATAAGTAAATATGTCTAAAATGTTCCCGCTGTCACTCCTTGATGTCTTTACTTGCTCTATAAACCCATCTTAAGACAATTCATAAAGGTAATTATTTTTTTCCTGAGATCAGTGGAAAGCTGGCAAGAAGTAAAATTTTCTGTGAAATAGGGAGGCAAACAAGTTGTAAATGATGTTAATATCTTCCAGATGGCACAGTTTTACTTAGGGAATGAAGTTATTGTAATTAAAGGCATGTGAATTTTTCTATAAATACTGAACTTTGCAAGTTTGACACTGGAAGACTCCATCACTTCTGGAGCTTATTTTTTTTAAAGGAGGCATTCTTTCTTTCAATTTAAAATGACGCTTTGGATTTCATAATCTGAGTTAAATCATAGAAATATTTCCCCTCTGAAGGATTTTTTAATCTCCCATGCCAATAAATCTTAATTATGGAGTCAGATTCCTCAGAA
The DNA here is from genome assembly GCF_963455305.1 of Plecotus auritus. Taxonomy (NCBI): domain Eukaryota; kingdom Metazoa; phylum Chordata; class Mammalia; order Chiroptera; family Vespertilionidae; genus Plecotus; species Plecotus auritus. Next base: position 109,726,590 of record NC_137770.1, on the reverse strand, counting down.
ATGAAAAATTCAAACTCCAAACATTTTCTAATAAAATTATACATTTGACCATTATTTTACACCATGTCTTGAATTCTTTTGTATATTAATTTTGAATTAAGCTATTACTACTTTTCTGTCTCAAGACATATGTGTAGGACAATCTTGACATTTCTGTTTTGCTTCAATCAGGAGAGTGTGGCTCACTCCAGAACCCTGCCTTCCCTTTCACTGCAAGCACTGCCTGTGGCTCAGGGATCCTAAATCAACAGCCAATATGACATGAGGACATTGAAATCATTTCAACCATTGCTTTGCATACCCAATCCTGTCCTTAGTTTTACCCTGGATCCTACTAGTCTTTGCTCAATCAGGTGATATAAGTAGATGGTCTGGCCTGCCTTCAGTTTCTATTGCAGCTTCGAAGCTTCATGTGTTCTACCAGAGCTTCATCTGTGTGGTGGGCAGAATCCGGAGAAGTGCCCCCAAGATCCTTGGTCCTTGGTGTACACACACCTTCTCCCAGTTATTCAATCAACCATTAATCTTGGTTGGGATTTTTGCAGAATTAAGTTGCCAAGTCAGTTGACCTCAAAAAAGAAACATTGCCCTGGGTGAGCCTGACCTAATTAGGTGAACCCTTAAATGGGACTGAGCTTTTCTTAAAGAGTTATAAAGCATGAGAAGAATTCATTGTAAGAGAGCCCTGTTGATACCTTGACTTCAGTCTTAGGATACCCTGAGCAGAAAATCTCAGCCATGCCATGCCATGCCAGACTTCATTTATAACCATTTTATATAATAAAGGCTAATATGCAAATAGACCGAATGGTGGAACAACCAAACAACTGAACAACTGGTCGCTATGATGTGTGCTATCCACCAGGGGGCATGCGCGGGTATCAGCAGTACGCTGCAGAGCGTGGAACATGGTGGGCGTCAATGTGGCGGGATGGTGGAGCAGGTGAGCAGGGACGCCAGACCAAGGCGGGGCACCAGTCACTATCATCAGGGCAAGCCTCTGGTGGTTACTGAAAATTCTTTGCTCCCATGCACCACAGTCCCACCCAGCACTCACACCCACTGCCAGCACCTGGCACCAGTCTCGATCACTGGGCATCATCAGGGGGTGCAAGTGGTGGCTGCCGGCCCCAATCGCCCCTCAGGGCTCTCTACCTCCCCCTACTCCTGAGGGGAGATTGGGGCCGGCAGTGGCCTCTTGCACCCACTGCTGGCCACGGCCCCGCTCACACCCACTGCCAGCACCAGAGCTGCGCTCGCATCCACTGCCAGCGCCAGCCCCACTCGCACCTGCAGCTGGTGCCAGAGCCACCGCTCACACCTACTGCTGATGCCTAGCGTCAGTCCCAATCGCTCAGCGCCGTCAGTGGGAGAGAGCAGCGGCTGCTGGCCCTGATTACTCCCAAGGGCTTCTTCACCTCCTCCTGCTCCTGAGGGGTGTTGGGGCAACAGCTGCTGCTCACATCTGTTGATGGCGCCAGCCCCACTTGTACCTGCTGCTGGCGCTGGCCCCAATTGCTCCTCACTGTCAGTGCATGGGAACAGTGGTGGCAGGACCAGGGCTGCTGGCAGACAGGGGATTGGGGCTGCAGCGGGAGGGGCCTGGTGGGGATGCAGAGTATGGGCCGAGACCCATCCCTGTGCCCACCACAGCCTCGCGGCCCACTGTTCCTTTCAAGGTGCACAAATTCGTGCACTGGGCCCCTAGTGAGCTAATAAATGTGTATTGTTTTAAGCTCTTAGATTTATCATAATTTGTTACACAGCAGTAAGAAACAAAATGTCTAGTACACACTTGATGTTTATTATCTCAGTTTCTCCCCTTCTGACTTGGTCTTGACCAGCTATGACCCATTGCAGCTCTCATAATCTCCAACACAATAAATTATTAATCCCTTTGCATTACTCCAATGAAAGCCATTTAATATCTCTTTTAATTTTACCCCAGTAAAACATTTTTTCTTTTATTTTCTTTCTTTGTTTTTCTAATACCTTTTTTCTTGGGGCTGTGATCTCTTATACATATTATTGTGTTATTATCTAACCTATTAATCATCAGTTTTCTATAGCTGCAATGAAATTGTGGATATTCATTATCATTGCTCTTATTATTGTAATTTAGCATTACAAAAGCTTAAATATGAACATTTTAATATGTCATTTTTACTATATTCTGATTATTTGAGACTGTCTATCTAAAAATGGTACATACAGAAATCTTTACTAAGCTTAATTAGAGGAGTCACATTCTGGGAAGATGTTAGTTGGATGTTAGATGTTAGGTGTTTCAATTTACTGGAGGAAAATTACCTGGAAGCTTGTGGACAAGCACAAGATTAATGCTGTGTGGGCCTTTGTGGTTTACAATGACAAAAGACAGAAGTGTTTGCAAAAATTTTTGCAGATTTTTTTTGTCCCAAGAGAGGTAAGGATTTGGCATCCCATTTACAATCAGTGGGGTCAGTTGCAGGAGAGATGATTTGGCTTAAATCCATCCAGCAGCCACTGAGCAAAGGTGCCTGGTCTTTTTAGCACTATGCTCTCCCCAGCTCTGTGGCCTGTGCCCAACCAGCCAGGTGGTCATCTGTGCATTCTGCAACCTGTGCTCATTTTGAAGCTAAGCAGACAGTGAAAACCTTGGACCCTCAGTCTACTCATAGGTGAAACCTGAGTTTGAGAGATAAGATCAGTGCAGGAACTCAATGGTGGGGAAATGGAAATGCTACTAAAATGTTACTCCCCTGCTGAAATGAATGGGGTTATCAATATGTCATAGGTAGCTACCACAGTTGAAAAAATGTCACCTAGGCCCTGACAATGTCAGAGCACATGATAAAAATATGCATAAACATTTAACAAGTATAGATGTAGTCATACTATGGATTAGAAGGTAGGGGTGTATCAAAAGGTTTATTAGAAATAAGAAAAACTGAATTTTAGAAAGTGTCATAAATGAAAATGAGCCCAAGCTCCAAGAGTAATACCCTAAACTCCTGCTTCTAATACACAGAGTGATTATAGAAAGAACAAAATATGTATACAAGCATATACATATTGAAAAAATACATATTTAGGGGAAATATTTTATATTCTAATAAAGAAAAATCGCTTTATAAACTTAGAAACACACTTTAAAGGGGGGGTATGACAGTATAATAAGCAAAGCAATATCCTGTTAATATGAGAAATTTAAAAATTGTATACAGATTGAGAATGGCTTTCATAGAAATTGGCATTTGATCAGAGGCTAGGAGCTGGGAGGACAAGAGCCAGGTGATAGCTCCGCTCTCTGTTCCTCTGGAAAAGTGGGGGGATTCTCTGGTGCAAGCTCAGGCCCTCTCCCTGCTCTGAATCTCTGATGCTGCCAACTTCATGCTAAGGGCATGCACCAGGCTAGTGCTATCCCATGTGTGGGCAGAGGGGCCTGCCCTTTCCACCTATGTATCCTGGGTAGTGGATAGAGCTATTTGTGTTCAGGCCCAGGGTGCTGGCACTAGAAAGAAAACAAAATAACACCTACCATTTAGTGCTACTCCAGCATCTCCATGTTCCATCTTTTTGGCCCAGTCTGGGATTGGGTTCTTGTCATGTGGTCTCTAAACAGCCAGCTGGGTTAGGAGGACCAGTATAGCTTTGGGAGAAAGCCCAATCAATGGCCACCATCAATTCCACTGAAACTTTCAACTCACATGATTCCCTGAAGGTCAAGAGCACCCTCTCTGTCTCTCTCTGTAGCTCTCTCCCTCTTTCTCTCTTACACACATGCAAGTATACCTTTGCACACCCAAGAAGTTTGTTTATATAGCTGTAAGCACACTGTTAAGAAAAATTAATGAAATGTTAGTTGATATGCCATTTTTCTAGCAACATAGACCAGTTTGAAAATTAATTAGGAGTTGTTAATGAATAGTTATAAAATAATAAAGAATAATAAAGTCATACCCATTCCTCATCTGCCAAAAATATGTATGAAGGGAGTAACAAGAACAAGTATTGCCTGAAGTAGGCAATGTTGAAAGGATACAAGTTATTTCCTGCATGTGTGTCTTTGACCCAGTGCTTCCCCAGGTCTGGGCTTTTGGGCTCGTACCACTTGATAACTTCCTTCCTGGATCCCTGTAAAGCAAACATGTCAAACTTGAGGCCCGCGGGCCACATGTGGCCCACAACAAATATTTTTGCGGCCCAGCCAGTATAAAGGTATATAAGAAACGTTTTAATAAAAATGTTGTAAGTTGCCGAAACCGGTTTGGCTCAGTGGATAGAGCGTCAGCCTGTGGACTGAAGGGTCCCAGGTTCGATTCTGGTCAAGGGCATGTACCTTGGTTGCGGGCACATCCCCAGTGGGGGGTGTGCAGGAGGCGGCTGATAGATGTTTCTCTCTCATCGATGTTTCTAACTCTCTATCCCTCTCTCCCTTCCTCTCTGTAAAAAATCAATAAAATATATTTTAAAAAAATGTTGTAAGTTAATTTTTACAATATCCTGTTATACATAATTGTTAATAATGAACTACAATGTTCGCTAATGACTGGTTACTATAATCGTGTTGCATTCATTTCCCTTACAAGTCTTACACGCAGGCGTACCATTTCTCTCCACTAATACTAGCAGCGAATATTTTAGCAGCCAATTGCCACGTCATTAGTCTCGGACTGACTTGTTTGGTGTGCCCAACAGGAAATATTTCACTTTTGGAGAACAAGAAAAATAGGTTTATTCGTGTTATGCTTATTAATTTGTGCAGTTATTCAGTGTCTTGTAAGTTAATGTTCAAGAAAAAATATTGATTTTTATTAAAATGTTCTATTATTTTATGTTAACGATTACTCATTTATTTCAGCCCTTTGTATTCAGCATGTCTCTATTGAAATAAACCTATGTTTCTATGAAAATGGAAGCTTTCGTTTTTTTTGCGGCCCACATAAACTTAAACCTTGTTTATTTGGCCCATGTTAGACTTTGAGTTTGACATGCTTGCTGTAAAGACTGTCAGATAATACAGCTGAGAGCACTTGGTAACATGAAAATTACTGAACAAATGGCAAGTGTTATTGCCAGCATTTCAGAAAATATGAGATCAAATCTGATTTATTTTAACTTTCTAGTACTTAAAAAAAATTACACAGTCTCTTGATTCAGTTGCTCAGAAAAAAAGGCAAAGCCTTTTATTTACTTCCAAATAAAACATCATAAAAGATAGTGTTTTCTGACCAAGAAATATAAAATTGTTAGCTAGGCAATAGGTGCTGATTTTCTACTTTATATATAGGTAGTTAATGCTTTTCAAAATAACTTTTATCTGATTAGAAAGGAGCACTTGTCCATCATAAAAATGTTGAAAAACTCAGAAATATCTGATGAACCTAATTTCATTACCCTGATATTATTAAAAGCTTATTAGCACTTTCTAACAGCTGAGCCTTTTCCCTTTCAGTTCTTTCTCTACATATGATTGAGTTGAGAATGTACTGCACATAGCATTTTATGTTCTGATTTTTCACTTATAGCATATTCATTTTTCCTGTTGTAAAACATTTTTTATTGAGCATGCTTTTCAATGGCTGAATAATATTCCATGATTTGAATTTACATAAATTTTCTTTGTTTCCTTCCTGTTTGCCTTAGTTCTATTTCCCCCATTATTAAATAAAGCATCAAGCAATAGTTTTTTGCATAAATATTTGACATTATTCCTTAGAATTATTTCCTTAGAATATATTTCTAAAAAATGCTTTTGCTGAACAAGAGGCTATGAACTTTGTAAGTCTTTTCATATATCTTGCTTAAAACACAAGCAAAACAGAACTGTTAGGGATGAATCCAATATAAAATCACTCTAAAACACAGATGTAAACTAATTGGCTCCTCGTAGGTCCATCGTCGTGATTTTCTTTCTAAATCCTTTTTCTAATGGTCTGGGAGAAAACCTGTTCTTTTCTGGGGAATATGTAAGGTGATTCTTGGACAGCAGCATAGTAATCCTTACAGATTGTTCAATCGGGATAGCTATTAATGCCTTGTGCAGAATAAACCAAACACCCAAAGAAACACATTTTTGCAGGTGAAAATTATGTTAGCCAACATTATTTCTCACTCTGGTTTATGATGTCAGGGATCTAATTTCTCCATTATTAATGTATATAGGCACGTGGGGATAGAGTCTCTGGAAGGAGATTAAAAAGACACCATCGCGCCAAAACCGGTTTGGCTCAGTGGATAGAGCGTCAGCCTGCAGACTGAAGGGTCCCAGGTTCGATTCCGGTCAAGGGCATGTAACTTGGTTGCGGGCACATCCCCAGTGGGGGGCATGCAGGAGGCAGCTGATCGATGTTTCTCTCCCATCGATGTTTCTGACTATCACTCTTCCTTCCTCTCTGTAAAAAATCAATAAAATATATTTAAAAAAAAAAAAAAAGACACCATCGCCTAAAATCCCCTTTCTAATAATTCGAGGCCCCTCAGAAGCTGTGAGGGGCCTGGTACAGTGTCACACTGCACAGACAACACCCTGCAGAGGATGAGCTTTCTTCCTATTAACAGGCTTCACTGTGGAGAGTTCAGGGGTCACTGACACCTGGAAGAGAAACTCCCACTTCAGTAAAGCGTGATGTTTGTATGTTCAGCACTGCCTACCTAGAGAGCCTCAGAAACCACTCTTTGGTGACTGACTACTTTCTCATTTTCCATCACTTTTCCCTCTACCAGGCCATTTTCCTAATACCATATTCAAACTTTCCAAAAGAAAACATAATCTCTGGATAATCCTTTCAAGAATTCTAGAAGGAAATCTTTATTTCTTTATAATTCCTGTGGGAAACCTAACTCATGGTTACTCTTAGGATGCAGTGTTTTCATCACCCTCAAGTAAGGTGAGGGTGGGGGGATATGTAAGCAAAAAGGCCTTTAGCTTCAGGAGCTTGCATTCTAAAGCTAGGGATACTTCAGAGATAAGCCCCCAGCATTTCACACCTCAAGACAGAGAACACAGAAAAGTGGCTTTTAATTCATTGTAAAAGGGTTGAGCCATCTTTTCATTACTTCCTGGTAAATATAGGCTGCTTTACCATTATTAGTGCAGAAAGGAAAAGCTTTAAGGTAGAAGGCTTAAGAAAAGAAATGGAAGGATGGCTAAAGGAGGAGAGGAGCCTCTGAATATTTTAAAAATCCACATTATGTTTACATTCCAGTAATAGGGAGGATGAGGTTTGAGGAAGGGCTTTTCTAGCTGGGACCCATGCTTACACTGAGAGCAGGGAGGGCCGGTGCAGAAGGGTAGTGCACTTGAGACAGACCCCATCTCCTTGCCACCTAGAGCATTCTTCTTTAGGAGCAGAGCTCCAAAGGAAGAGACAAGTCAATTTTCCAAGCCCTCCTCTAGCTCTTAGGAATTACATGCCCAAGACATAGTTTCCACTTCCCACTCCAACTGCTGGATCATATCAGTTCCTAAGGAGGGCGGAAAAGTGTCTCCATTTTCACCTTTGTAGGTCTCTGCCTTTGCGAATGGGGAGCTTGACATTCCAAGAAACGCAGTGGTTGCCAAGGGACAGCAGTAATAGAGCAGTGTGCTGTAACCAGGAGGGGGAATGGGGGTGGGAGGGAGGGGGGAGGTGGGGGTGGGGGGGAGGGGGAGATGGGGGGTGGGGGGGGGGAGAGGGGGGAATGGGGGTGGGTGGGAGGGGGAGATGGGTCAGCCTCGGTGCAGGAGTAAAATTTGCAAACTAAGGATTATGGGCCTCAGGCCAAGGAAGGCTTGGTGTGTTGCTGTGGTGACACATTTAGTCTCTCAGAGGGATCTTGGCACGCTAGCCGCATTCCTGGCACCACGTTTGTCAACAAGAAACTTATGGAATAGAACTGGTATCAACTCCAGAGGGAGAGGCAAGCTGCTTTCCTAACTTCTTTGGCAACACTACCCTTTACAACTTGTGCGAATACACCCTCCTGAATAGTTACATAAACTGCTATTTGTGATACGGCTCTTAGGAGCCCTGTTGGATGGTACATTGAAAGGAAGTGCTAAAATGAGAGCACTCGTCCAATTTATACATGTAACTATTGTATCCATGAATAATTCAATTTCCTAAAATTGGCATTTAATAATGACATCTCTTGCTGGGAAGAGTTTGTAGTCCCTCTCTCCCTTTTAAAAATAGCTTTTACTGTTGCCAAGAGGGGAGCCTCCTATTTCCTGTTAGAAGATATATATGTCAATTAAAGCGCTAGCTTCTTTCCCTGTTCAATTTCCCTAGCACGGTGCTAGCAAGCCCTCTCACACTCTGGCAGGAAGGTGTTCTCACAGAAAGGCCCTTAGTTCTGCCCAGAGCCTTACCCACCTTTCTTATTTGTGCCTGGAAGGCAAAATGCACTAGGATTTAGCCACTTAGTATTCAAATCGTGTCAGGATTCAAGTAAAAAGCCTATATTGCAGAGCTGGATGCACAGTCACCAGGACAAACACAATCAACAGTTCAAATCACAGTTCAATTATACACAAGTGTGCAAAACATGCAGACCTGTCTAGTCAATGAAGCAGTGGAGATAAAAGGAATTGCTACATAAATGCCAACTTGTGAGGCTTCCATTGAATGCAGAGTTTGGCCATTCTTTTCCAGCTGTACCCCCACCCTTACCCCTATTGACTGTATAAAGCTAGTTAGGATTTTGAACATAATGCTTCTTCATCCTCCTCCTTGTTCTCCCACTTTTACTTCTCCCTTTTACATCTTCTTTTAAAATGCACAGCATCTCCAAAGTATTGAAAAAGGAACAATTCCTCTGGGTATTTTCCTAGTTTTGCAAAGGCACAGTGATGCGGGCAGGCCAGTAATGGCTACTGGATACTTGGGATGCAGTAGAGGAAATGCAGTTAATGCAATAATTCCCATGCTAATGTTTAGTTCCATCAATGTCAGCTTGATTTTCTCCTCAGCAAACACAAAACTGGCACACAACTATAACTGATGAGTAGTGTCATTTTTAATTAGAGAGCATTCAACTGTCCTCTTTAACTAGTGATATTATCTTTGCAGTTGTCTCCTGAGACTTCATATAAACATAAGTAATGTGTCCTAGACAGTTTGAAAGGGATGTTAAAGATGGCATTGGTCATCATGAAGATTTCCCCCACTTTGATCTCTTTTAAATTTCCAGATACAATTTATGCTACTGCCATATTTTAGCCATTACTGAAATTAATATATCCCAAGACTTTTGAACCAAGTTAAACACAGAAATAAAGGTTGAAATGAAAGGATTGTAATGTTTTCATGTCAGTTCTCAAAGAAAAAAAAAATGGAAGACACATCAGATTATCTCTTTCCTAGGTGACTTGGTAAATAATAAGAAAGGAAAGAGCAAGATACTAAGAAATTAAAATTCCAAACAAATGAAAATCTCCTGTTTCCCTGGGGACTATTGTTTATTGGAGATAGTTTTTCAGACCTTTTAGAGAGAAAGAATGTCCAAGTATATCTGTTATCTTAGTGCAATATTTAGAGTATAATATTTTATTGCCACTTCCTTTATTCATTTGTCTCCTCAGTATATCATTAAGCCGTGATTTTTAAACATCACATCATTTTGGTATTTCCAAATGTGTTATGTTTCCTTTTTAAACAACAATATTCTTTTAAATATTCAGGCTTATGGTATAAACAAAGTTACTTGCTCTTTTTAAATAAACATTTTTTCTTTGGGTAAGTTACATTCTGCAATTCAAGTGTAGTTTTGGAAGAAGAAGATCTGTGTTTGAACCAGAGTTTTCCTAAGAAGTCTGGCATTTGCTGGGATTGGGTTAAACAGTAAAGAATCTGTTTATTATTCTATGGCCATATGTTTAGAGGGTCGCTCATAGAAAGTATTGTTCATGGAAAGCTCCAGCTAAGGAGACATTTTGAATTCATAAAAGAACTGCATAGTTTGAAAAGAATGCATAGCATTATGTATTGATACCGCACCACCAGAGACAAAGGAACACAATTTAATAAAAAAGAATAGTGCTCATGAGATTTCTCTTTTTCTTGTTAATTAGTTACTTTAACTACATTGTCTGCAAGTATAATGGACACCATTATTTTTAATAGTTCTCTATTGCCAGATGAGGTATACAGACCTCATGTAGTCCATTTTAATTATTTCATTTTGGTAGATTCTCCCCTCCCTGTAATACAGTGGTGAATGCAGATAGGACTTTTTTTCCCTGACAGACTATGCTGATTTCTAAATTTTTGAAATTAAAAGGGTATTTTCTTGCTAACCAATGGTTCCTTCCATGTTTCTGTGTCAGGTATGACTATGTGGAAGTCATTGATGGAGAAAATGAAAATGGCGTTTATGGGGAAAGTTCTGTGGAAAGATTGCCCCTTCTCCTATAGTGTCTTCAGGGCCATTTCTTTTCATCAAATTTGTCTCTGACTATGAGACACATGGTGCAGGATTTTCCATACGTTATGAATTTTCAAGAGAGGTGAGTAACCTAGAGTAAAACAAATACAATTAAATGCTTATTAACATTGTTTGATTCATGGAAGACAAAGTGAAAGACAAGGAGTAAATCCTATTATCCTTTTGAAAAAAATCATGTATTCTTATTACAGAAATGTTAGAAATACTTTAAACAAAGGAAAAGTATCCACTATATGGAGGAAGTATATTTAAAATTTTTTAGAAATGCTTCAGAAATCAAAATTGCATGATTCTAATGTGTTAACCACCATTTATAAGGCATATACTCCATTAAACTCTTTTAAGGTCATTTCTTCTTAAAATATAAGTTTTATCTACTCTTGAAGTTTAATTTTTCCCCCATTAAAATGCAATCCTATTGTCTTACTAGTAAAGTCATGTATATCCTGTTCCCTTTATTTTATTCTAAATTTAAACCTGGTGGTTCCCAGGAAAAGCAAAGCAGTCCACTATCCTTGGAGTGTCTAAAGCTATTGGGGGATTTCTATTAATGGGGGGATTGTTGGGAAAGACCTCTTGGAAAAATAAAGCAGTAACACTTTCAATGGCATTCCCCTAAGGATTGCATGTCAGTCGCCCCTCCAATATAATTACTTACTAATCTTCTATTACAATGGTATATATTGAGATGGGATAGAATCTGATAAATCAGGTCTCCCAGCCTGAGGAATTAAAGACACATGCCAGTGAATTTATAAACAATATAGCTTTATCTACATATCACTGCTTTTTTCCAACAGCCTATAGAATCCTTTGATGCATTAAATTCATACTTTACTTATATTTATTATATTTAATTATTCCCTTGACATTAATCTGTGGTGGACCTATTTAGGGACAGAGGCTCAAGATTTGAATATATTGTTCTAGAATATAGGCAAAAGAACTTTTTAAAATAGAACAAATCTAGCCATACCAAGGGCAAATGCCTAAGGTCTTCTGGGTCAGCAACAACTAAGAATAGTGAAAGGAGTCATTAGGAGTTTCTGGGAACATTGATACAACTTCTTAAAATTTCAAAGAAATCTACACTGCCCCATAGAAATGTGGATAGATGAAGAGAACTTACTTCAGAAATTTATTTAAGTACATACTTGGAAACTCTTTAGTATGCATATGACATCATAGTACAGATGATTACATATGTACATATTTTCTTGTGTTGAAAGCTGTTTGATGTGTTAAATCATTTTGTACACAAATGCACACACACATATCTACATTTGCTCTACCTGCACATGGCACTATCAAGAAAAATGATACAACAAAGGGGGCTGAGAACAGCCATTTCAGTGTTTCT